>NC_072430.2:127583333-128231666 GCF_028878055.3 Symphalangus syndactylus
GTCTGCCGCCCGTTCCTCTTCTTTGAATCACCAGCCTATGGGCTGTCCACCATGCAGCTGGTGTTCACCAGCTCTGTAGCTTCCATTTCCCCAAAGTGGCATGGACACAGAGCCTTGCTCATACACAGTAATGGGAATCTGGTACAGTAGAAAACAAAATTTTCTTATTTTTCTCCCACCCCAAACCCTGGCAATACTGTTTTCACAGGTAGAGAGGATGAAGAATGCAGACTCACCATAGCAAGATGCCCATGATCACCAGTCACCTGTGTGTCTGTAATGTCGAGGCTGACAATTAGATATGATTACAGATATGTGAAAAAAGGACAGTTTTTTGATTGTAGTACTGGTAACAAGAATTGCTTTTTGAATTTTATAATTGGGATCTCCTGTTTTTCCCCCCTCCAAGTCCTTCCTGCCTTTTCTTTGCTTTTAAGAATACAGAAAGATGATCACTTTTATTGGAAAAACCTGTTGAGAAGCTATGCTTGCAAGACATTAGCAATCCTCATGCTTGTTAGTTCTGGAACATTATACAGGCTGGGCACGGTGGCTCACACCTGTCATCCCAGTACTTCGGGACGCTATGGCAGGAGGATCTCTTTAGCCTAGGAGTTCAAGACCAGCCTGGGCAACATAGGGAGACCCCATCTCTACAAAAAAAAAAAAAAAAAAAATAGCCAGATGTGATGGTGCACACCTGTGGTCCACTAGGGAGGCTGAGGTGGGAGGATTGCTTGAGCCCAGGAGGTTGAGCCTGCAGTGAGCTGTGATCGTGCCACTGCACTCCAGCCTAGGCAACAGATAGAGACCCCTGTTTCCAAAAAAAAAAAAAGAAGCAAAAAAAAAACCAAAAAACAGAACAACAGGACACAACAGTTAACTCGGAATTTGCCAAATATTTGATACATGTTACCTCCATAAATCCGCATGACAGTGACACAAAAACGGGTGGCCTTATTCATGCTGTTTTACAGATGAGGAAGCTCGGGCTTACAGCAGTTAAAAGAGTAAGTGACAGCTAGGTTGGAACCTTGTCTGTCTGAAGCTCACTGCACACTAGTTTGATGTGGTCTGGTCCCCCAGACTCCAGCCTTTTGACTCATGCTGCCAGACCTTCCTGAGCCATCCTGTTGGTCTTGGCTTGTTGACTCTAAACCCCTCAACCCCACCCCAGCGCCTTGCTGACCCATGATGCTTTGCTGTATTCTGCCCACTTAGTCTCCAGTTCCAAGCATGGCACTGACCATCTGCCCTGAGCAGTTAATAAAACAACATTTGGCTGCTGGCTTGCCACCTGCCTGGCACTGTGCCAGGTGCCTTGTATAGCACCAAGTATAAATAGACACATTAGATATGTGCAAACATAAAGACTACTGTATCCTCAGAATGGAGTTTTGTTAACTTTGGCTTAGAGTAGGCAACATACTTATTCTGTTCTTGAGACTTCAGTCATTCTGGCTATTTCTAGTTTGGGTTGCATATTAAAATTGAGGCCACGTTTTATGATTTTTTTCCATCTAAAGGATTTTTTCTTTTTTTAAATAGCTTTGGCCGGGCGTGGTGGCTCATGCTTGTAATCCCAGCACTTTGGGAGGCCGAGGCGAGTGGATCACGAGGTCAGGAGATCGAGACCATCCTGGCAAACACGGTGAAACCCCGTCTCTACTAAAAATACAAAAAATTAGCCGGGTGTGGTGGCGGGCGCCTGTAGTCCCAGCTACTCAGGAGGCTGAGGCAGGAGAATGGTGTGAACCTGGGATGTGGAGCTTGTAGTGAGCCGAGATCGCACCACTGCACTCCAGCTTGGGCGACAGAGCGAGACTCCGTCTCAAAAAAAAAAAAAAAATAGCTTTATTGAGGTATAATTTACATACCATAAAATTCAATCATTTTAAAAGTGTATAATTCAATGATTTTTAGTAAATTATAGAGTTGGACAATCATCACTATATCCCAGTTTTAGAACAAGTTCCTCACCTCACAGCAATGCCTCATACCCATTTATGGTTATTCTGGGGGCTTTATTTGCTCCCTCCTGGCCCCTGGCCCTGGACTTTTAAATAACTTCACAGGGAAGGGGCAGGATTCGTACTGTAGACCCTCTGGCTTTTCCTTGTTCCCTCTCCCTGTGGTATCATTTCCAGCTGGTGTGGGACATCATTGCTAATAGCCTGGATGTTGGTTCTTTAAAAAAAAAAATTTAAGTTCTGGGATCCATGTGCAGGACGTGCAGGTTTGTTACATAGGTAAACGCGTGCTATGGTGGTTTGCTGCACCTGTCCATCACCTAGGTATGAAGCTCCCAACGCATTAACTATTTTTTCTGATGCTCCCCCTCTCCTCGCCACACTGACAGGCTCTGATGTGTGTTGTTCCCCTCCCTGTGTCCCTGTGTTCTCATTGTTCACCTCCCACTTATGATTGAGAATATGTGGTGTTCAGTTTTCTGTTCCAAAGGATGATGGCTTTCAGCTTCATACATGACCCTGCAAAGGACGTGATCTCATTCCTTTTTATGGCTGCATAGTATTCCATGGTGTATATGTACCACATTTTCTTTAATGGATGTTGGTTCTCTCCGCCCCTCATGATGTTCGATGCTGGCTTCTTCAGGTGAACTCAGACACCTGCAGCCTGTCACCTGGCAACTTCCCCCAGAGCCTCCTGCTGTGGGGCATCTATGGGAGCATGACACCCACTGCAGCCCCAATGGGATTTCTACCCAGCCTTTCTTTGGGTCCCTTTCGCCTTGATGGGGAGGTTCTGGGGGAGCAGAAGCATACTGGCATGCCCTTAGCTACCTCTGGCTTGTCCTTAGCTACCTCTGGCAGCCTTCTCTGGGCCCATGTTTGCCCAGACACCTCCTCACCTCCATGCCCATGCCCATGCCTACCTCTGCACTGGGGAAATGGTGGTCGCAGTGTTGCTGCTTCCAGGGATTCTCCTGGCTCAAGAGGCTGCACTGTCATCTTTCCAGTGTCTCTGGAGTGGCTCGCTGGTTGGTCCAGCTGTTATCAAATTGCTAGTGAGGTGTAAGTGCACCCTCTCATGCTACCCCAGGAGATGAGTCCAGGGTCAACATGCTAAGCTCCCTAGATCCCTCCTTTCTGCCCACTTTTTTTTTTATTTGCAAAAGATGTCAAAGCAGATCTGCCTCTTATGGATTGTAGTGTGAACTGAGATCCTTACTCCAGGAACTGGGCTCCTGGAACTAAGCCTTGCAGAATATAGACTGCTGTCGCCAAGTGCTTTGTCCACAGTAATCCCTCCTCCTTAGGTTTGGGTCCTTCGCATATCAGTGTTACAAGTCCGTGTTCAACCCTAGGGTTGTGGAAAATTGAGGCTCAGAGATGTTAAGGAGACTTGGCATGGCCACACAGCAGACATACACACAAACTTATCTTACTCCTGACTTGGGAGGAGCAAGGAACAAAGAAGAAAGCAGCAGCAATCTATTTGCCAACAGCAGGGAAAGAGATGAAAATGATGGTACAGTCCTATGATGAAGTTTTATGCAGTCGTGAAAATTCACCTGTTTAAAAATATTTGACTATCTGTGGCAGTTAGAAGTCGTGGACTAAAGGGAACTTACAAACATGCTGAGTAAAACATTAAGGACAGCATGAGCTGCGTAAGATGTGTGCATTGCACAGAGCTATGTGCATTACAGGAGCACATACAAACAAGAGGAGAATGGGATGAAGGGAATGAAGGTAAAAAGTACTGTTGCTAAGTACAAATATAACACACAAATGTGTCATTCACTGGGGAATATGACCAACTCAACCCTCTCCACCTTTAAAAAATTTTAATAGCAAGAGCAATGCTTATAATATTCCCAAACCAGGAGCATATAAAAGTGTATAAAGCATGATCTGATCCTATCCTAATTTTATGAAAAGGCACATGTAAGTGTGTACACAAATGTAATGAAAACTAGCGTATCATCTTTTGGTTTACAGCTTTCAGCATTTCCCACATTTTCTTGAATGAATTTCCTTCTATGTTTTTTGAATAGAAAAGTAGCAAACTTTAATGGCAAAAGGGGTGTTACTCTGGCAACTTCCCCCCGAAACTGTAATTACTGTATCTAAGTTCCTTTTTTGTAAGGGACGCCAGTCTCCCTGGACTGGTGTTTAATACAGTTTGAACTCTAATAACCAGCCACAATTCTGTGCCACTTTCAGAATTCCTGAGCTAATGTTTTTTATTGCCTTCTTTAAAATAATTTTATATTTTGAAACAATTTCAGACTTACAGGAAAGTTGCAAAGATAGTATAAGAATTCCAGTATGCCCTTCATCCAAATCCTTCAAACGTTAACATTTTACCATACTTGCTTTATCATTTTCTCAAATTTTTTTCAGAACCATTTGAGAGTAAGTTGTAGACATGATACTCCTTTACTCCTAAATAGTTTAGAGTGTATATCCTAAAAACAATGACATTATCTTATATGACCACAATTACCTAAATTGGTTAGTTAACAATGACGTAGTACTCTTTTATAATTTATAGGTTTTATTCAAAGTTTTCTAGTTGTCCTGTTAATGTCCTTTAGGGCAAGAGAAAAATAAGTAAATAAATAAATCCACCTCCCCCTGGGGGCCAGGACTCAATTAAGATCTAGGTGCTAGATGTACTCATTCTATTGGGGGAGGGGGTCACTCTTTCTAGGCTGTGTCAGAGGACAGCATTAATAAATACACATATGTATTCACACACACACAGACACATACACACCCTGTATTACTATCTGTATCTGTCTTCCTTTCTTCTTTGCTTTGTTCTGTCCATCCATCCATCCATCCTAAAACCTTGAGTTCATACTGGTACCCCCAATACTAACCCAGCAACACAAGGTTCGTTCTAGCCTTCCTTCTTTCCATGTCTGTAACACTCTTCAACAGTTATAAACCTGGCTACCCTTATTCAGAATAGAGTCACTTAAATCCTTAATCTTAGAACACACAGAAAGTCATTTCATTTTTTTTTTTTTTTGAGATGGAGTCTTGCTCTGTTGCCCAGGCTGGAGTGTAGTGGCGCCATCTTGGTTCATTGCAACCTCCGTCTCCCAGGTTCAAGCGATTCTCCTGCCTCAGCCTCCCAAGTAGCTGGGATTACAGGCATGCACCACCACACCTGGCTACTTTTTGTATTTTTAGTAGAGACGGGGTTTCACCATGTTGTCCAGGCTGGTCTCAAACTCCTGACCTCAAGTGATCTGCCCACCTTGGCTTCTCAAAGTGCAGGGATTATAGGTGTGAGCCACCATGCCTGGCCAGAAAGTCATTACAGAATTGCTAACCATGTCACTGTGGAAAGTGAAGATATGAACCAGAATTCAATGTTTGTTTACAGTTCATTTTTGACTTTAGCTTGAGGGTATATGGTCAAAATTCTGAATTCAAAAGTTACTCCAGTAAGCGTTCAACCCCCTTCAATGTATTTATATTATTTACTTGAAAATAGGTTAATTGGTTTCTGCTTACTTTCAATTTTGGGTATTTTCCTACTCCTTCTCATTTAATTATCTATCTATCTATCTATCTATCTATCTATCTATCTATCTACCCATCCTTTTTATTTGAATATGTGAAACGTTAACGTGATTCTACATATATGCTATAACATAATTATACCAAAAGGTATATATTATCAGGAAATTATCCTTCCCCTAAACTCCTCACCTTGCTCCCACCCCCACCCTTTAACCGTCATTACTACTTACCTCCTGGAAGTCATGGTACCAGCCAGGGTTCTCTGGAGAAACAGAACCAATAGGAGATTATACATGAGTGATTATGGGAACTGGCTCACACTTATGGAGGCTGAGAGATCCTACACTGTGCCACCTACAGCCTGGAGAACCAGGAAAGCCAATGATGTAGTCAGAGTCAGAAGGCCTGAGAATGGGTGTAGCCTGGGGGTGGAGACCTATATAGATTTAGATTCCTAATCCATTTGGAATTTATTTCAGTATGTGGTCTAAAGTATAGATTTAATTTTCTCTTAATCTAAATGGCTAATTAGATATGCAAATACTGTTTATTAAAAGGTCAGTTTTGCCTTAGTGATTTGAGATGCTGCTTTGTTATATGCTGAATTTCCATATGTATTTGGGTCTATTTCTGGACTTTCTCTATCACTTCCTTAGTTTCTCCTTTCATGCACCAGTACCACACTGTTTTAATTATGGAATCCTTATAGTATGTTCCAATGTCTGGTAGGGATAGTCCTTCCTTGTAGAATTTCGTTTTCAGTGTTTTCTTTTCCAGTGTTTAATGGTCATTCTTGCATTTTTTTTTCTATATAAATTTCAGGATTAGTATCTCTAGCTACATAAAAATGCTTGCTGGAATGGCATTACATTTATAAAATAAGGATACCTGATATCATTATGATGTTGATTCTTCCTATTTAAAAACAAGGTGTGTTCTCACTTATTTGTAGGATCCAAAAATAAAATCAATTGAACTCATGGACATAGAGACTAGAAGGATGTTTATGAGAGGCTGGGAAAGGGAGTGGGAGTTGTGGGGGATATGAGGGTGGTTAATGGGTACCAAAAAACATAGAAAGAATGAATAAGACCTACTATTTGATAGCACAATAGGGCGACTATAGTCAATAATAACTTAATTGTATTTTGAAAATAACTTAAAGAATGTAATTGGATTGTTTGTAACTCAAAGGATAAATGTTTGAGGGGACAGATGGATACCCCATTCTCCATGATGTGCTTATTTCACATTGCATGCCTGTATCAAAACGTCTCATGTACCCCATAAATATTTACAATGGCTATCTACCCATAAAGATTTTTAAAATTTATAATAGTAAAAAATAAAAATATAGTATGTCTCTCATTCGTTCAAGTCAACTTTTCTTTTAGAATTGTTTTAAAGTTTTTCTTATGTAGATTTTGCATGTTTCTTAAGTTTATTGCTATACCTTCTTTGTTGCTATTGTGAATGAGGTTTTCTTTATCATAAAACTTTCTAATTGGTTATGGCTTTCGTATATGAAGACTATTGATTTCTGTGCATTAGCTTTATTATCCTGCTGTCTTATTTGAATCTTTTGAGCTAGTTTTATCATCGATTCTCTAAGATTCTCCAGGTATTCTTGCATGTCATCTGCAAATAGCTATAGTTTCACTTTTTTTCAAATTTGTATGATTCTGCTTAGTTTATCTTATCTAGCTGTACTGTCTAAGATTATAGTACATGTTGAAGAGTAGTGGAGATAGTACAGATAGTTTTCAACAAATTACTCAGTGTTTCAGAGGGCTGATTTCCTACCCCACTTTCTCACTCCTTCTTGGCAACAGAACCCCAAACTTAGTCAGCAGTGGGTTCAGCTAAAGAACTGCAATCTAGAGGTAACTTTACCTGGGTGTGATAATGAGACTAAATTTTGTTAAAAGAGAAATAAGTGGAATCATTATGTGGTACTTTAGATCCTTCTCCTTTGCCACATTGCTACTACCTGGAATTGGAATGTAATGGCTGGACTTCTAGAGGCCATTTTGGGCCACAAGATGACTTGAGAATGGAAGCCATGCATCAGGATGGCTGCATTAGCAAGACAGAAAGAGCCTGTGTCCTTAATTATCAAGGAGCCCCATACCAAGCCAAGACTGCCTGCCACTGGACATTTTTACATGAGATAAAAAACAAACTTTTAATTTGTTTTTGTTACTATTTCTTGGAGTTTCCAGTCACATGCAGCCAATCAAAATTCTAATGGAGTTTTGGTTTCTTCATCTGTAAAGTGATAGTATTTTATCTGAGTTATCAGGATTAAATGAAATAGTTCATGTAAAAAAAGGCTGCATGTAGTAGGCACATTAAAAAAGTCTCCCCTGATTTTGTGAGGTTTGAATGAGCTCTGTATTTGAGTGCCCTCTGCAAGTTGTCAATGGAAGGCCAACATCTTCATCTGTGCTTTGCACCTGTTCTCTTTCTTCTTTCTCAACTCTTCTATGATCAATTATCCTTTCATTTCTTGAATAGCTTACCTCTCCCTTTCAACTTGACTCTTCATGTTGATTTTAAACATTTGTGAGTTGTTCCCATTAAATCAAAACTGTCCCTTGTCCCCTCCAGCTATGATTTTGTCTTTCTCCTATTCTTCAAAGTCAAACTTTTCAAGATAATGTTTTCTTATCTGATGTATCAGACAGTGCTGGCTGTCCACCCATACCTTTGAATGCCCGCTTCTTGTGTGTGCCTGCCCCCCTTCAGCGTGCTTTTGCTTCTAACACCCAGCACTATGGCTTCATGAGGACTGCCTTTGGGCTATGAGAACCACTCAACTCCCACCTTTACCCTCCACAGATATAGAAGGCCTTGGAATATATTCTAGGTAATTCCAGTACATTCCAGAAGTTCCTAGAATTTACTCAGGGTGACTCAGGGGCAATGCTTGAAAGCCACGCTCCCTTACCTCAGGCTGGAACAACTGACACCCCAGAGCTCCCCAGTGGGATCCGGGATCCGGCTGAAGCCACACTCTGCTGGCGTTTCCTGAGATTGCACCTTGGTTGGCCTCCTTCTCTTGTCTTCTTTGTTCTCCTTTCCCTCCCCTGACTGGCATTTTCTTGGGGCATTTTAATCAATCACTTGCACTTGAATGTCCCAGTCTGCATCTGAAAAACCTAACCCAAGATATCTAATCTCCATCTCCTCCCCTCTTATTCACTCTCCAGCCCAACACAATCTGGCTTCTGGGCCCATCACTCCAGGGAAGCAGCTCTTTCAGAGAGTCCCCAAAACATGATGTCACTAAATCCAGTGCACACAGTTTAGTTTTGTCTTCCTTGACTTCACGGCACCATTCAATGCCACAGACCCATGGTTCTTGAAGCACAGGTCTTCCCTGGGGACCTCCCTGGCTTTCCCCTACATTTCGTGGCCTTTCTTCAGCTTGTTCTCTTCTATTCAGCCATTGAAACAGGGGGAGTTCTTTAGGCTCAGTCCTCTTTTCCCAGGTGGTCTCACCCAATCTCAGAGCTTCATTGCTACAACATGAAGGTTACCCACTCATGTCTGTTGCAGCACTTTCTCTATTTGCTAAACATCTCTGCTTGAATGTCTCAAAAGTTCCTCCAAGCTAAATTCATAATAACCCTGTCCACAGAAGCAAGCTTGGTCCTCTTGCACTCTGCTCTAATGTGGTGAGTGTAGCACTTCTCCATCTGGCTAGAACCTGGGAGTCGTGTTGGACTTCCCCCTCACCCTCGTGCATGTAGCCAACCAAGCACCAACTCCTGTGTCTTGTGCCTTCTGAGTCTCTCTTGAGTAATTCACTTTTCTCTACCACCACCTCCACTACCACTGTAGTCCCCTCTGTCTTTGACAACCACTTTGATGGTAAAAATAGCCTCTTCACTGGCCTTTCTGCATTCATTTCTATACTCCTCTAATTTTTTCCCACATGACTGCCAGGCTGATCTTTCCAAAACATAAATTTAATTACATCTTAAAAAATAACTTGCTGAGATATAATTCACATACCACACAATCCATTTAAAGCATAAAATTCATGCTTTTTAATATATTCACAGAGTTGTGCAAACATCACCACAATCTAATTTTAAGACTGTTTCCCTCATCCCAAAAAGAAACCCTGTACTCATTAGCAGTCACCTCCTGTTCCCCCACACTCCAGCCCTGGGCAACCACAAATCTACTTTCTGTCTCTATGGATTTGCCTATTCTGGACATTTCACATAAATATAATCATATCATATATAGCTTTTTGTGACTAGATTCTTTCACTTAGTATGTTTTCAAAGTTCATCTATGTTGTAACATGTATTAGTACTTCATTTTTTTTGGCTGAATAATATTTTATTGCATGGATATATCACATTTTGTTTATCCATTAATCACTTGATAGACATTTGGGCTGTTTCTCCTTTTCAGCTGTTCTGAATAATGCTTCTGAGAGGTTCACATATAAGAGTTTTTGTTATTTTTTTTGAGATGGAGTCTTGCTCTGTTGCCCAGGCTAGAGTGCAGTGGCATGATCTCAGCTCACTGCAACCTCTGCCTCTGGGGTTCAAGCAATTCTTGTGCCTCAGCCTCTTGAGTAGCTGAGATTACAGGTATGTGCCACCACGCCTGGTTAATTTTTGTATTTTTAGTAGAGATGGGGTTTTACCATGTTGGCCAGACTGGTCTCAAACTCTTGACATCAAAGATCTGCCCACCTCAGCCTTCCAAAGTGCTGGGATTACAGGCATGAGCCACTGTGCCTGGCCTCACATATAAGAGTTTTTGAGTGTAGATGTGTTTTCATTTCTCTTGGATATATACCTAGCAATGGAATTACTTGACCATATGCTAATTATATTATATTCTTTTACAAGCTTCTCAATGGCATTTCATGGCTGTTATGATGAATTCAGTCTCCTTTTTCTTGGTGCCCAAGTTTCCATATGGTCTGACCCTCACCTGCCTTGCTTCTGGTGTGGTCCTTGGATAGGCTGTGCCATTTTTTTTGTTGATGTCTATGTCATATTTTGGCTGGAACAATCTCAAATATTAATCTAAATCAATCTTAATCATTTAACTTATTTCTATTTCTATTACATATCTGTCATATATTACATGATTAGTCCAATCTTACCGTCAGACTGTGATATGGTTTGTTTGTGTCCCCACCCGAATCTCAAATTGAACTGTATCTCCCAGAATTCGCAAGTGTTGTGGCAGTGACCCAGGGGGAGGTAATTGAATCATGGGGGCCAGTCTTTCTCATCCTATTCTTGTGATAGTAAGTCTCACGAGATCTGATGGGTTTATCAGGGGTTTCCACATTTGCTGCTGCTTCATTTTTCTCTTGCCGCCACCACGTAAGAAGTCACCTCCTGCCATGATTCTGAGGCCTCCCCAGCTATGTGGAACTGTAGGTCCAAGTAAACCTCTTTTTCTTCCCAGTCTTGGGTATGTCTTTATCAGCAGCATGAAAACAGACTAATACAGTAAATTGGTACCAGTAGAGTGGGGTGTTGCTGAAAAGATACCCGAAAATATGGAAGCCACTTTGGAATTGGGTAACAGGCAGAGATTGGAACAGTTTGGAGGGCTCAGAAGAAGACAGGAAAATGTGGGAAAGTTTGGAGCTTCCTAGGGACTTATTGAATGGCTTTGCCCAAAATGCTGATAGCAATATGGACAATAAGGTCCAGGCTGAGGTAGTCTGAGATGGAGATGAGGAACTTGTTGGGAACTGGAGTAAATGTTACTCTTGTTATGTTTTAGCAAAGAGACTGGTGACATTTTGCTCCTGCCCTAGAGATTTGTGGAACTTTGAATTTGAGAAAGATGATTTAGGGTATCTGGTGGAAGAAATTTCTAAGCAGCAAAGCATGCAAGAGGTGACTTGGGTTCTATTAAAGGCATTCAATTTTATTAGGGAAGCAGAGGAAAATTTGCAGCCTGACTATGAATAGAAAAGAAAATTCCATTTTCTAGGGAGAAATTCAAGCCGGCTGCAGAAATTTGCATAAGTAGCAAGGAGCCTAATGTTAATCCCAAAGACCATGGGGAAAATATCTCCAGGCCATGTCAGAGACCTTTGAGACAGCCCCTCCATTCACAGGCCCAGAGGCCCAAGAGGAAAAAGTGGTTTCGTGGGCCAGGCCCAGGGTCCTCATGCTGTGTGCAGCCTAGGGACTTGGTACCCTGTGTCCCAGCTGCTCCAGCTATGGCTCTAAGGGGCCTACATACAGCTCAGTTAGCAGCTTTCACGTGGTGTTGAGCCTGAGAGTGCACAGGAGTCAAGAATTGAGGTTTGGGAACCGCCACCTAGATTTCAGAAGATGTATGGAAATGCCTGGATGCCCAGGCAAAAGTTTGCTGCAGGGTCGGGGCCCTCATGGAGAATTTCTGCTAGGACAGTGTGGAAGGGAAATGTGGGGTCGCAGCCCCCACACAGAGTCCCTACTGGAGCACTGCTTAGTGGAGCTGTGAGAAGAGGCCACCATTCTCCAGATCCCAGAATCGTAGATCCACCGACAGCTTGCACCATCCACCTGGAAAAGCCACAGACACTCAACGCCAGCTTGTGAAAGCAGCTGGGAGGGAGGCTATACCCTGCAAAGCCACAGGGGCAGAGCTGCCCAAGACCATGGGAACCCACCTCTTGTATCAGTGTGACCTGGATGTGAGACCTGGAGTCAAAGGAGATCATTTTGGAGCTTTAAAATTTGACTGCCCCGCTGGATTTCAGACTTGCATGTGCCCTGTAACCCCCTTGTTTTGGCCAATTTCTCTCATTTGGAATGGCTGTATTTACCCAACACCTGTACCCCCATTGTATCCAGGAAGTAACTAGCTTACTTTTGATTTTACAGACTCATAGGTGGAAGGGACTTGCCTTGTCTCAGGTGAGACTTTGGACTGTGGACTTTTGGGTTAATGCTGAAATGAGTTAAGACTTTGAGGGACTGCTGGGAAGGCATGATTGGTTTTGAAATGTGAGAACATGAGATTTGGAGGGGCCATGGGTGGAATGACATGGTTTTACTGTGTCCCCACCCAAATCTCAACTTGAATTGTATCTCCTAGTATTCCCACATGTTGCAGGAAGGACCCAGGGGGAGGTAATTGAATCATGGGGGCCGGTCTTTCCTGTGCTATTCTCATGATAGTGAATAAGTCACGAGATCTGGTGGTTTACCAGGGGTTTCCACTTTTGCTTCTTCGTTTTCTCTTACCAGGTAAGAAGTGCCTTTCACCTCCTGTCATGATTTTTGAGCCCTCCCCAGCCATGTGGAACTGCAAGTCCAGTTAAACCTCTGTTTCTTCTGGGTCACGTGTATGTCTTTATCAGCAGCACGAAAACAGACTAATACAGACTGATTTCTATTTCCTCTTTTTGCTCCAGGACTTTGGGCCACAGTGGGCTTTTTCTCATCCCCTGTTTTCACTAAACTGTAGGTCTGGAAAGTTCTCTCTGGGCGTTAACATTTTTTCAGCTAAAATATGACATATATATCAACAAAGAAATGGCACAGCCTATTCAAAGACCATGCCAGCAACTGAATAAAATTTCACTGGTGGCAGGTAACTTCTCAACAGTGGATGAGCTCAGGAGGCTTATTGGAAAGTGAACTCACCAGGGATGAGAATGTCGTTTCTCATGGAGCAAGGAACCCCAAGGTCTGCCACCAAACTAAATTACTGTAGGGTAAAATGATGTGTGTTTCTTAGGGTCAGAAGCTCATAGCTTGGTTTTGTGACAGGACACCTCCACTGGCTTCCTGTCTAATCCCTGCCTGTGCCTCAGAGGGATTAGAATATAAAGTGAGTGTATTTAATCAGAATATAAAGTGAGTGTCTCCTCCCTTCCCCTAAACTATGAAACAAGAACATTTTACAAAGAAGCATCCTCCCTCCCCCAGTGGGTTTTAGGGAATAAGGAGATAAACTTAGCTGCACTGAGAGAAAAGGTCTGGCTGCCTTCTGAACGCTGAGGCTTCCTTCTTGCAGTTCTCTAAACTCCAGGACAGGAAATTTCTGCAAGATAGGCTGTGCAGCAATAATGCTAACCCCTAAAGGAGCCCCTAGGTTATCCTCAAGATCTCTTGCAGACCAGAGGAACCTTTTCAGACTCTGGGAGCAGCTTGAATCTTGTCTCGGAGCTGCTTCACAAGGCCAGATGCACATTCTGTGGGTCCGCTGTGCCCGAGCACCATGGTCGCTAAGGAGTAAGTCTCCTCATCGCATCACACGTGGGCCTCTGAGTCAGTCTGTTTTCATGCTGCTGATAAAGACATACCTGTGCTGGGCATGGTGGCTCACACCTGTAATGCCAGCACTTTGGGAGGCCAAGGCGGGCAGATCACCTGAGGCCGGGAGTTCGAGACCAGCCTGACGAACATGGAGAAACTCCATCTCTACTAAAAATACAAAATTAGCCGGGCGTGGTGGCACATGCCTGTAATCCCAGCTACTCAGGAGGCTGAGGCAGGAGAATCACTTGAACCTGGGAGGCAGAGGTTATGGTGAGCCGAGATTGTGCTGTTGCACTCCAGCCTGGGCAAGAAGAGCAAAACTCTGTCAACAACAACAGCAACAAAAAGACATACTCGAGACTGGGTAATTTATAAAGAAAAAGAGGTGTAATGGACTCACAGTTCCACATGGCTGGGGAGGCCTCACAATCATGATGGAAGGCGAAACGCACGTCTTACATGGTAGCGGGTAAGAGAGAGTGAGAGCCAAGCAAAAGGGGAAACCCCTTATAAAACCATCAGATCTCGTGAGATTTATTCACTACCATGAGAACAGTATGGGGGAAACCATCCCCATGATTCAATTATCTCCCACCAGATCCTTCCCACAACATGAGGGAATTATGGGAGCTACAATTCAGATGAGATTTGGGTGGGGACACAGACAAACTATAGCAGCCTCCGAGGGCTAATCTCCTCCCATTCCTTCTCCTTCCCCCGTTCCAAGCTTGCTCTTACCTTTCCCCTATCTGTCTCAGTCTGGGGTCATCAGAAGCAGACCTTAAGATGAGGGTGTGTGGGTGACAGATGGAGGATGCACTCCTAGGTCCCCAGGAGGGCATGGTAGGAGCAGTAGAGCAGCAGGAGGCCAAGTGTGAGAGTGATTCTCCCATGTCCACAGAAGGAAGCTCCCACTGAATCCTGCAGGGGGCTGTGGAAGGGAAGAGATGCTCTAGCCAAGGCCCAGGAGTGGGCTGTTACATCCCTGTCCCCAACCATTGTGGGTCAAGGGCCTAAGGGGGTGGGCAGCTCAGAGCTTCTCCATTTCCACTCCTTGCACCCGGGCCAAACCTGCCCCAGGAGCCCTGGCCTCAGAAGAAGAGCCGCAGATGCTGGTGAAAGCACAGGAAACAAAAACACAGAAAACAAGTGGGAAACACAAAGACAGTAAAAAGGGACCCAAGGGGAGGAGCACGGACAACGTCCCCTTACCCTGCTAGGGTGTGCATTACAGTTAAAGGTCAAGGCCAAAGATTTCATGTGCATGCCCCGCACACTGCTGAAGCATGCTTGAATTCTTGTTCTTTCATTGCACTGCCAGCTCCCATGGGCAGATCCAGCTCCTTTGTGTAGGAGCCATAGTCACAGCTTCAGAAGTCTGTTTCCCTCCCGACTGCTCCAACTGCTGTCAGCTTTATCCTCTTCAAACACCATATTCACTGTCATTTTCTTTTCAGAAACCTCCTATGGCTTTTCATTGCTTTAATGATACAGTTAGAAATCCTGGCCAGGTGTGGTGGCTCATGTATGTAATCTCAGCACTTTGGGAGGCTGAGGCAGGAGGATCCCTCAAGGCCAGGAGTTCAAGACCACCCTTGGCAACATAGTGAGACCCCTGTTTCTACAAAAAAAAAAAAAATTTAGTCAGGCATGGTGGCACATGCCTGCAGTCCTAGCTACATGGGAGGCTAAGGTGGAAGGATTGCCTGAACCTCAGAGGTTGAGGCTGCAGTAAGCCATAATCTTGCCATTGTACTGCAGTCTGAATAAGAGAGCAAGACTGTGTCATATGAAAAAAAAGAACTCCTTTACTTAATATTGTAGGCCCCTGAAAATCTAGTCTCAACTTATCTTTCTAGTCATAGAGTCCTCTTTTTAATTGAGAGAACTCTCATCCCTGGTGAGATTTATGAGTGAGGGACTTAGAGCCTGGGGTCATCATAGGTGTGAATTCTACTCTAGAATCAACCACGGTGTGACATGAATGCATTGCCTGTCTCTCCTAGGCTGAGTGTCCTGAGCTATACATGAGAGCTGTGAGATGGTTGTGAGGATTCCATTGGGTGCAGCATTAAAGGGGCTTAGAACAATGTCTGAAGATGCCAATGCTAGGGAAATGGTGGTTGCATCTGAATCTATGCAGCTTCTGTAGGCATAAATCATGCTCTTTCTGGTCTGAATTCTTTGCTTGCTGGGCTTTGTACCTTGAGACCTCTCTTTTCTTCCCACTGGTCAGAATCCTGCACATCCTTCAAGGCTGGGCTGAAAACTTCCCTCCTCTGTGCCGACTTTTCTGACTACCTGAATCCTCAGTGATCAGTCCCACCTCTCAATTCTTACTGTCTTCTGTTATGTCTTTGATAATTTCTTCCTCTCTTTCTCTCTCTTCTGGTTTCTCTTTTTTTGTATTAGTTCTATTAGTCAGATATTGGATCCACAGATTGGTCTTCTAGGTCTCTTATTTTTTTTTTCTATTATCTTTTTTATCTCTTATTTTTTAGATCCGTTTTTGGGGAAGTCATCTGGATTTTACTCTCCAACCCTTGTAATGAATTTTCCTATTTTTGCAGTCATTAAAAAATTTCCAATAGCTCTTTTTGTTGGTATCTGATTTTTCCTCTTGATACAGCATCTTATTTTTGTTTCATGGGTCTAATTTCTAATTAGAGGATTTTATTTTGAGTTCTATAGCCTAACTTTGTTTTGGTTGGAGTCATTTAAAAAACTTGTCTCTATTCTGAAATAACTGCACAGTCTTCATCCTTGTTCATTTAAGTTGAAGCGCGAGGCAATGAAAAATCATGCATGTGAACGGGATCTGTCAGGTAGATGGTTTTGCCTCTGGGAGATTGAGGGCATCCTAAATGCCAGAATGCAGAGATGTTTCCAGTGGGGCTATTGATTTGTTTCAGGGAAGACCCTTTGATGCTTAGACTGGGGAGTAAGGTGGGGTAGGCCAGGGAGATGTCTGGTTTCTAGTGTGCTGAGAGAGTGCAGTGGGACAGGGCAGCCCATGTCCACACCTTCATTTCACTGCCTTCATTATTCTTTCTGTTTCTGAGTGCTGAAACCTATCAGAGTCTGGCAGGGTAGATGTGCGTATTGCCTCCCATAAAGACTCTAGGCCACGGTTCCTCTGATCTACTTCATCTGTTTTCATCCACCTTCTAGTCATTTGTTGAATTTTCATTCAGTGACAGCCCTTCTTTTACTTTCTTTATTGTTGTGCATTAAATCCTCTTAAATTGTCTTGCTGTCATTTTAAAGAGAATCCAGTTGAAGGTGGAGTTAAACAGCCTTCCATTTAGAGCTGGAATTCCCCTGTTCTATCCTATTTAATGAGCCATTCAAATCAAGATAGTTTTCTGTTGATGGGACTGGCTTTTCAAAAAGGCACAACTAGATTATAATCCAGAATGGGGAGGAAATAATGCTTTATTTTTTGTTTTGTGGAGGCTAGCCCAGTATCTTTTATTTGGTAGGTGCTCAGTTAATGTCTGTCAATTGAGTTTGCTTTAACATTTAAGCACTGCCATTTTTTTTTTGTTTCACATTTTTGTCTGCTCTCACAAATGTGATTTCTCTTAGAACCAACTCAAACATCTAGAGAGCCATTTGTATCTCCATTTTTATGGCCTTTTATATTTTCAGTCTTGACTATGCACTTCTACAGGATTTGAAAGAAATGAGAAAATACAGTAAGTACCCTATGTGGAAAGATTCATATTCCATAAGCTGTCTTCAAAGTTATAGTCCTCTTGACTCACTTTCCTTGCGTGTAAAAACATAACTTGGGCATTTTATTATCCCTTATTGCTTGCTTCTTTTTTTGTTGCTGTTCAATAGGGAAAGTAGGTTGTTTCCTCTTGTAATTTCCATAGTTCTTTGAGTTAAGGGGTGATTTTTCCTCCCTTCTCCATGGCTGTGAACATGTGGATGTGCACACTTGCACGTGTCCCACACCCCTGCACATATCCCAGTATTCTGGACATTTTTCTCTTCAAAAGAAAACCAAGTTTCTGATTTCAGATCATCCAAATAGAAACCACCAAGCAGAGCAGCGTGACATGGTTCTTAAGTCCCACAGGTCACGTTTTTGGCAAATAGCTGTGTCCTGTAACTGTCATTCCCGTCATGTCCAGCTTACTCACCAGTGAATGCATGACATTTTCTTGGCCTTGGAATGTTCCGTCTCAATTAAAACTAGAGGGAAAAAAAGCCATTCTTCATATCGTAAATATGAGAAAAGTACATCATGGAGACTTTTCTCATCGAACTATAGGGGAGAGCCTGCCTGAGCCTGCCCTGCTGGGGCCTCTTGGGAGAGATACTTGGTTCAGGATGGAACCAGCTCAGGAGGACTGGAAGAGTCTTTTTAGTTTGTATTGTGTATTGAGAAAATTTATCATAACGTCTTTTCCTTTTGTACTGCCGTAGTCAGTAAAACTATATAATTAATTAATTCACACCTATTCAACACGTTTTGCACAGAGTAAAATTTAGCAAAATACGCAATGCAATAAACATAGAATTAGACAATATAGTAGAAGGGATATATATATATATATATCCCTTCTACAAATATAAATTGTAATATATATTTAAATTGTTATATATATATTTAGGGCTAAGAAAGACATGACTTTGAATAGTAACCCAGTACCATTTTCTATTTAATCTATCTATCTATCTATCTATCTATCTATCTATCTATCAATCAATCAGTCATCTATTTATCATCTATTCTATCATTGTGGTAAATATACATAACATAAAGTTTACCATTTTAACCTTTTTTTGAGTGTACAATTTAGTGGCAGTAAATACATTCTCAATGTTATTCAATCATTGCCACTATCTGTTTCAAGAACTTTTGCATCACCCCAAACTGAAACACCACACCCATTAAACACTAACTCACCATTCCTTCCTCCCCACAGCTCCTAGTAGCCTCTATTCTACTTCTCATCTCCATTAATTTGCCTGTTCTAGGTACCTCAGTGGAATAATGCAATATTTGTCCTTTTGTGTTTGGCTTATTTCATTTAGCATACACACTTTCAAGGTTTATCCATGTTGTAGCTTACATCAGAATTTCATTCCTTTTTAAGGCCTAAAAATAATATATTTTCTGGGTGCTGTGGCTCATACCTATATTCCCAGTACTTTGGGAGGCCGAGGCAGGAGGATCACTTGAGCCCAAGAGTTCGAGATCAGCCTGGCAACATAGAGAGATCCCATCTCTACAAAAAAGTTTTGAAAATTAGCCAAGCATAGTGGTGTGTTCCTATGGTCCCAGTTATTCAGGAGGGTGAGGCAGGAGGATCACTTGAGCCCAGGAAGTTGATGCTGCAGTGAGCCATGATTGTACCATTGCAGTCCCACCTGGGTGACAGAGCAAGACCCTGTCTCAAAAACAAAACAAAACAAAAAAACAAAACAAAACAAAACATTGTATGTTTATACCACATTTTGTATATTCATTCATCTGTCCATTGGTATTTGGGTTATTTCTACCTCTGGGTTATTGTGAATATGCTGTTATGAACATTAGTGTACTAATATCTGTTGGAGTTTGTGCTTTCACTCTTAAGTATATATTCAGAAGTGAAATTACTGGATCATATGGTAGTTTTATGTTTAACTTTTCGAAGAAACACCCAACTGTTTTTCACAGCATCAGCACACCATTTTACAGATCAGGAAAATGAGGTTCAGAGAAGTTAAACTACTAGCTCAGGATCGCATAGCTGGCCTCTAATGAGGGTTATTAAACTTAGGTTTGTAATGTAGCTGGATAGTGCGTTCCATAAATGGGCTTTCAATAAATCTTTATTCTCTTCCCTTCCCTTTCTGATGCTAATTCATATATACTGGTCTAAAGTTTAAATTTACTTATGAGTCCACACTCTTTCTTCCATTTTCTTAACATATTATGAAAGAAACGATCTCCCTGATCCTGGCTAAAATGATTCTAGAACTTTCTCACACCTCAGAAGTGCATGCTCCTTTCAAACAAATCGTGCACTGGTTACAAATCATGGCTCTTTGTCCACCGTCTTTCCCCAGGCAAGCTTGGGTGGCTGTAGTTAATATAGTTCACGGGTTTTGAGGTAATGGAATTGCTGTACAAACCCTTGGAGTGTAGAATTTTCACAATGAAGTTGGATCTGGCCCTTTTCCCCTCTTCAATCCCAAACACACAGGATGGAATCAGTGAGTTGACACTATGCATGGGTAGGCCGAGTAGGGAGGAAATTGTAAGGTGTGTGCAGTGGCATTTGGAGGGTCAGGTAGCCTTTCTTGTCCCGGACCTGCCTTCCCCACTAGGTGACTAGAGGCCTTTGTCTGCCCTCATTCTCCACCTCCTGCCTGTAGGTTGGCTGTTGGTCATTTGGGTCGGTATAACTGGACATTTGGGCTGGTATGACTGGACATTAGTGCTCCTCTCCCAGGAGTGTTTACATCTAAAACCTGAGTTCTGACAGTGGAATAAAAGGCACATTACAGAGGGCCCACTGGACTAGGGGGTGGTGTGCCGGCCTCGCATGGTGCTGCTGAAATCATGCCTCCGAGGACAGCCCCTTTAGATACTGAAGACTCATCTTACCTGCACAGTTTCCTGATTCAGAGAGTGAACTAGATGCTGCTGCTAAGGGAAAGACACTCTGGGAGAAGCCAAACCGCAAGGAGCCTTCAGTTCTCTCCTTACTGGGCCAGGAGGAGGAATTTTTTTTTTAACTGAAAAAGGGAATTACCAGCTTAAAACACAAGCAAGAAGCCTTTAGCATTGAGGACTGGTAAGGAGAGGAGGTATTCATTTTGGTGTGGGGAGGAGACATCAGTAAGCGTTTCTTTCTCTCGTACACACACACACACACACACACACACACACACACACACACACACACACACACACACACACTCACACACACACGCTGGGACATAAAAGACGTGTTTCAGTAGGTGTCATTCCCAAGCTGTCCACAAGATGGTGCAGAAACCCTGCTCACAGTCTGTCCTCCAAGGGCACCACCTCTGAAGAGTGATTTGCAGCCTCTGCCAGGCTGCTGGTAAATTGAGGTTTGGAGAGCAGCATAAAGCTTTCACCGCGGTGAAGATACCTTTGACATTTTCGGGATTCTGGTTGTAAATTCAATTAAAAATCGATTGGGTTCCAGTAAACAAAATGAAATGACAAATGTGTAAAAAGCTCCTTGTGTAGGGCTTAGCCTGGAAGACAGATGGAGGTCATATAGGAAGGCGTGGAAGGAGACCTGGGTAAGCTGCTGTGGGTGATACGACACCTCCTGTTCCTGGGGAATCTTGAAGTCTGCAGGGGGTTCAGCTGTGCATCACACTGGGCATTTACCGTGGATGGCACTCGTCTGCATGCTGTGGAGACAGTCATACGGAAGAGTCCCAGTCTTTAGAGAGCTTGAATCTGACAAAAACTCACCCAGAAAAATAACGAGTGTGCCAGATGGTGGTCAGCACTACGGGAAAGATATTACAGCCGACCACGGGAGGTGCAGGGCTTCACTTTTAAATAGCGTGGCATCGGAGACGGTGACATTTCAATAAGACCTGAAGGATTGACGGTGTGAGCCACGGGGGTTTTAGGGGAAGACCCTTCTAGGCAGTGGGCACAGCAGAGGCAATGGTCCTGGGGTCGGGAGGTGCCTGGAGGAGGCAGGGAGGACCCAGGAGGCTGATGTGGCTGCTGAGGCAGGTGAAGGGGCAGGGCAGGATATGAGTCAGAGAGATTCTAATGGGGGAAAAGCCAGAGATTTCGAAGCAGAGTGATCACATGAGACCTTGCAGCATAGTATAAGGACTTTCGACTTTACTTTGGAAATTGCTGGAAGCCATTGAGCATTCTGAATAGAGGCGTGGCATGATCTGCCTTGCATTTTGTAAAGATCACTCCGGCTCTTGCATTGAGAAGGTCGTACAGGCAGGAGCCGAAAGACCAGTTAGGAGACAGCTGCCATGTCTGGGTGAGAGATGGTGACCAGGGCCGAAGGGAATGGAAGTGAAGAGAAGTGGTCAGATTTAGGATATCTTTGGAGCCAATAGAGTTGATGGTAGATTGAATGAAAATTTGAGAGGCAGAGAGGGGTCAGGGATAACTTTGAGGTTATTTCCCTGAGCAATTGAGCAGATGGAATGGCAATTAACTGAGATAATTTGGAAGAGCAGGTTTTTTGGGGAAAGGTCAGGAACTCAGTTTGGGATATGCTGAGTGCAGGATGCCCTTTCAGATGTCCAAATGGAGATGTTTAGATCTATGAATCTAGAATTCAGGGGCAGGGTCCAGTCAGATATAAATCTGGGAGTAGCAGGTCTGAAGATGATATTTAAAGGCATAGACTGGAGTGACAATGGGTAGACAAGAGATAAAGCCCAACACTAGTGTGCTCCAATGTTTAGAGTTTGGGGAGGTGTGGAGGAGCCAGCAGAGGTAACTGAAGAGGGTGGACCAGTGAGGTCGGAGAAAACTCAAGCCCGAAGGATGTGGTGTCCTGGAAGCCAAATAGGTAAAAGACTGAGGAGGAGGGAGAGGTCTGCATGTCAGCACTGCCAGTGTTTGGGGCTGGAAAATCCTTTGTTGTCAAAGGCTGCCCTGTGCATTATAGGATGTTTAGCAGCATCTTTGTCTTCTTCCCACTGGATACCAGTAGCACCTCCCTCCCTACTGTGTCAACCAAAAATGTCTCCAGACACTGACTGCCGTGAGTCCCCGAAGGACAAAATCTTCTCTAATTGAGAACACTGTTCTAACTCAAGGAGTGAAGAACTAAATTCTAGCACAGGAAGCTCTCTCCTAACCCAGGGCAGAAGAAGCTACTGGAGAGGCTGACACGTTTGAGTTGAACTTTGAAGGTTTGGTAGCGTATTGACAGAGAGTAGCTGGGGTTGAGTGCGGAAGGCGGCTCAGCCTGGGAAAAGTTCCTGATGCTTGACAATGTCCCTGCACAGAGACCAGTGTCACTTTTCAAAGCCACGGAAATAGTGATATCATTTTTACATCTCTTGCTTTAGGCATGTTTCCATGACCTCTGTCTTCCCAACAAAGGAAAGGAGGTTAAATGATTTTTTTTTTCTAAAATATAATTTAGGGAGATTTAGGCGTGACCATACATGTCACACTATTTAAAAAACGTTATTAAAAAAAAGAAAAAAAACTGCATCCTTGCCCTCCTCAGCTCTCCCACCTCCTACCCCTGGCATCTTTCCAAATTATAAATGAGAAGCTTGTCTTTCCCTCAGGTTCCATATATGAGACCAAATTGTTTTTTTCCATCATTGGAATATAAATTATTTCTTTGTTTAAATTTGATTAAAAATCTCTCCCTTCCTTTCAACACATGCACAGTCATGTACACACACACACACACACACACACAGAATTGAAATACAACTTTGGTTTTTTAAAAATTTATTTTAAGCATCTACTCCATGGTCTCATTAGGAGTTTTACTGAGCACTTATTGGAGCAATTCTTTTTCTGGACATTTAGCCAATATGTCCAGGGGACGCACTCATGTTGCATATATAAGAATCTCAACAGAAAAAGTATTCAGGGTGAGAAGGGGTAAAATGGTTTTCGCTTTGAGAGAGGGGAGGTTTAGTTATGACTCAAGGCCAGTTTAAGTGGAAAGTGTCAGGACTTTGGAAGAAAGGAAAGACTTTTGCAGCAGAGGAGAAGGGAAACTCCTGGGTAAATAGGAGGGACTGGCTATCAGCGTTATGTTATCTTCTTGAAACTTGCTGGGCAAACTTCCTGATGGCAAGTTATAAGGAAATGCATCAATTAATGAACATGACATTCAGATGCAGACCCTGTAAATCCGGGCATGAAAATGGCCCATTTCAGGGGTTCCCAAGACTGGCCCCTCATCGTAATCATCAGGGATGCTCAAAAGAATGGAACCCTCCCCTAAAGATTCTGGATCTGTCCACATGGGGTAAGCTCAAGGCATCTGTAATTTGTGGAAGTTTCCCAGGTGCTGCATACTAGTCCTGGACTCCACATTGCCATTTGGGAATTATTTGCCTAATTTTAACAGAAATGAAGGAGCTTCAGGTCTTAGCCAAGAAAGACATTCTGTAACTTTGTGAACCTGACTTCCTTTTTTTTTTTTTTTTGAGATGGAGTCTCACTCTGTTGCCCAGGCTGGAATGCAATGGTGTGATCTTGGTTCACTCCCATCTCCACCTCCTGGGTTCAAGTGATTCTCCTGCCTCAGCCTTCCAGGTAGCTGGGATTACATGCATGTGCCAACACACCCAGCTAATTTTTGTATTTTTAGTAGAGACAGAGTTTCACCATGTTGGCCAGGCTGGTCTAGAACTCCTGATCTTGTGATCTGCCCGCCATGGCCTCCCAAAGTGCTGGGATTACAGACGAGAGGCATCCCACCTGCCCTCCCCATTTTTTTTAAGTCAACAATTTGGTGGCTAAATGAAGATGGTAAGATCCGAGCAGATATGTAGTTCAGAAAATAAATTTTTGACTTTTTATTGTAAGGAGACTTGAGTTGAGCATGTGGCAAACTTCTCCTTTCCTGTTTTCATCCCTCCTCTTCGTCTTGGCAGTGAACCCTATCATCCAGCACTATTTGTGCTTTGGTCCGTGATGCTCTGGCCAATGACCCTGGTGTGTAGGTCAGAGCCAGTAAGTGAGACTCTGCTTGTGCCAGTAGTTTATATACACTGATATGTGTTTGCCATTCATATGAAGTGATAGTGACATCATGCCTTCCCTCTTTTCATTTCTCTTGAAGAAATGCCCACTTCTCCTAGTGTCCTCTTCAAAATGTCCCTGGTAAGTAGGGCTGGATAACCCTATTCACCAAGGATGGGAAAAGCCAAGAGTTTCCCAAAGAATGGCCATGGATACTCTGGCAACAAACCAGCATCAATCCAAGAGATCCTTCTATGCTAGCAATGGAAAGAACAAGACAAGTGGAGGACCTTCTTCAAAGATCATGGCTTGCTTTGATCTACAACAATGTGTGATATTTAAAAAGATATCCTTTGTAAATCTTAATGGCTCCCTGACAGGTCCTCGGTAGCCTTGGTCACAGAGCTGTCTTCTAAGCACGTAGGTTGAAATCTGTATATATGACCAGCTCATTTGCTATCTTCCTCTATCAACAGGAATCTCTTCTCTCCTTAGATGAAGTAATGAAACATGGTTTATACTCTGTAAAGACAGATGGCTAAGTTATAAGAGATTTTCACAGGCTGCTAATAAAAATGATAATATTAGCTGATGTCTGTTAGCACTTCATCAGGAACTAGGCCCTACATGAAGCCTTTGCATGCAATATCTCATTTAATTTCCTCAACATCATATGAGGATATGAGGTGGGTACTGTTATTATCACCATTTTACAGATGAGTAAAGTGGAGGCTCAGAGGGGTTAAGAAGCTTGCTTGAGACTGGTAAGGGGCAGATCTAGGAGTCAAACAAGGTCTGCTTGACTCTGAGTTCATGTTCTTAAAAACGTCTTTGCTTTGCTGTCCTGTATGAGCTTTTGACACATTTGTTGCACAGTAAAAACAATGGGGTCCACATGCATTCTGATCACTGTGGATTCCTGCACATCTTACCAAGAACACCCGTCTGTACTTCAGGACTGCTGACCTTAACATGTCTGTTGCTGGGCAGGGGGAGGAGGAAGAACGCAAGAGGATACAATTCTTTATTCCTTCTGCTTTACTGCATCACTCAGATCCCCACATAAAGGATCTATTGAAGAATAAAATAACCCGTCTTATTGTTCATCATCTAATCACCCCAGGAAATCAAGTTAAAGATTAAATCCTGAACACACCAATGTTATTAGTCATCACCATCGAGGGCTTTAGCCCATTAGGTAATATCAAGCTCCTGACAGGTCACCGATTTCTTAATTGGCAGCTTGTGACTCATAGCTAAAGAAGGGAAGAAAAGCTCTATGATCCTGCAATATCCTAATTGCCAGTTGAGTTTCTCTCAGAGGGCATGCTCTGTGTATTTTGAAAACCTCATACTGCCACCTGCAATTTCATGATCACCCAGAAAACTTTCAAATATCTTCAAAGATGTTACTTTCCTGTCGGTGTTATTTCCACTAATGAGACCAGAGGGCAAGGCGACCTTGTCTTCCTCCTTCTGAAACTTTGTCTTCCTCCTTCACTGTCTGCTATTTACTGCCACAGGGCTGTCTTTACCTAGTCCCTATTTCTCTGAAATTCTCCTTGAATTTTAAACACTTTATTTTTACCTTTTTCAGAGAAGCAGCAATGCCTCTGGCTCAAAGACAATGCATTTGGTTACAACCGGCTGCCTGCAGGGTGAACCTCACCCTTCAGGGTCCCTCTTCACAGCAGAGGAGTGGCTCAGGCACCAGCGCCCAGGCGCCGGGAACACCTGCTACATTCCTCCAACTGTGAGTAGCCATGGGGGAGTTGGGGGCACACAAGATGAAAAGAACATTTTTTTTTTTTGAGACAAGGTCTTGCTCTGTCACTTAGGCTGGAGTGCAGTGGTGCAATCACGGCTCACTGCAGTCTGGACCTCCTGGGCTCACACGATCCTCCAACCTTAGCCACCTGAATAGCTGGGACCACAGACATGTGCCACAATGCCCAGCTCATTTTTGTATTTTTTGTAGAGACAGGGTTTTGCCATGTTGTCCAGGCTGGTCTTGAACTCTTGACTTTAGGCGATCCACCCACCTTGACCTCCCAAAGTGCTGGGATTACAGGCGTGAGCCACTGTGCCTGGCCAAAAGACCTGCTTTCTGTCTTCAGATGTTTACAGTCTAATGTGGAGGAAAATAAAAGTCTATAAAATAAGCACAGTACAAGAAAAAATGTAACAGATTTCTTAAAAAATATCTTCACCAAAGTGCTATAGAAATTAAGAGAAGAAAATGGTATTTTCATACAAGCCATGTCAGCTACACTGCAGAAGCCCCCTGCTTTCAAAACTCTTCTCCAGCACAGTATAAATACACTATTAAGCCTAAACCAACCTGATTCTAATTTTTCCCTACAAGTGAATGTGTGTTTAACAGCCCAGGTTGTTCCACTTAACGGCAGGTGTTGCCCAGTATTGCCTCTGCTTCATTCCATTCCTTTCTTCTCTGCATTTGGCTTGGTGCCCCGAAGGTCACTCTGTTGTCCAGCTAGAGATGGTGAACGTTCCCTCTCCAGGCAGAAGCAGGCCATTGGGTGGGTATTTCTGAAGGGCTCGGAACATCCTTCCAGAGGGTCCCCAGATTGCTCTGGATTCTGACAGTGGTACTTGGATCCTTGAATGGAGACTTGATGCTTCTCCAGCAAGTGTTAAAGTTACCCAGATACTTCTGAAACTTGTGAAAAGATATGGCTTTTTCATGTATGTTATTTTCACTAATGAGACCGGAAGGTCTTTCCCCTCTATCACCCTGTCTCCATCCTTCTTTATCTATGTCAACATGAAATAATCAAAAGGATCAGAATCCAGTTTTTAAGAGTATTCAAGTGAAAAGCTGGGAATAACCATCTAGAAGACACAAACTCCAGAAAAATGGGTCCAGTCCTCCAAAATTGAAAGTTACCTTCCTGCTTATATTGGCAGAAAACAAAGAAGCTTGATAGGATTATAACATTTTCTTTTTTTTTTTTATTATTATACTTTAGGTTTTAGGGTACATGTGCACAATGTGCAGGTTTGTTACATATATATCCATGTGCCGTGTTATAACATTTTCTATACAGGACTTGTTGGTGATTTACAACAATTTAATTCATTATAGTTTGTTTTCTTTTCCATGGGGCTTGTTTTCATTTTCTTTCCAATTTAAAAGAATGTGTTCAACATTCGTCTTTAGAAAATGTGATAACCATCAAGTCTTTGTGTGAGAAAGGTAAGAGGGAAGTTAATCTATAATGAAGATCAACAGTGAAGAGGGAAGGGGTCTTCCCTGCCTCTCTTTAGTCATTTACAACATTTTAAAAAACAATGTAGGTAAGGAAGAAGTCTAATCTATAAGGAGAGAAACAACGGTTACACCTGCCCAGGCTGCAGATGCCTCTCACATGACGCAGGCACCACAGTCATATTTCTTTCAAACTCAAACTAATTTGGAGTCCCCACAGCCTAGATTTCATTTTCACATCTGCAAGTCATTGAGAACTACTCCTGTCTTCTTGTCCCTCCCTATACCATTTCCTCCCCCTTCTCTGAGTTCTTTTTCCCAGTCTCCTTTGCTGGGCACCTCACAACCCCCACTCATCCTTACATGCTCAAGTCATCTAGGATTTGCTTCCAGATTCCCTGCTTCTATTTCTGAACCCACTTGTTCCCTTTAACCATTTTCCTGGTTTAATTCCCATTGCTTTTCCCCTTGTATGTAAAAATTGAAGTATGACCTACTTGCCTTAAAGTGCACACTTCTTAAATATATATGCGATGAATTTTTACTTATACGTACACCTATGTAGCTGCCAGTTAAACCAAGGTTAGAGAATTTTCAGCTTCCAGAAATGCTCCTGCATGACCATCTCAGCCAGTACCCCACAACGAAGCCTCGATTCTGACCTCCACCATCATAGGTTAGTTTTGTTTACTTTTGGACTTCATATAAACGGAATCATACCGTGTGTACTCTTCCGTCTTTAATTTGTTTCATTTAACATTATGAGATTCACACATGTATCAGTAGCTTCTTCTTCTTACTTGAAGTGATTTCAGGTACTCTCTACTGATAGCATTGTCTCATGAGCATGAGGCAGTGGGGGAAGAGGAAAATTACAGATAAAAATATAAATAACACCAAATCTGCTGACTATAATGGTTTGAGAATTCCAAGGGAATTTGAGAATTTTGAGACTGTCTCAGGCAATGAGTCTTTGGTGGTTAAAGTAAAGCCAGAACTGTTTCCAGCCATATGACCCTTTGAGTCCAGTGGTACTTTAAAGTTAGGGGAAGTTGTTTTCCTGGGAGATGATAATGTCCACATCTCAGTGTCCAGTGCCCTGGTGTTGAACATCGGGACACCTAGACTAGTGTGTCTAGGTGTGTGACTTTCTATTTTGAGCAAAGACGGGACCTTGTGCTCCTGGGACCTTTAAATTTTTGTGAGGAGCCTGTGGATATGTTGGTGCACCAGGCATTGAGACTACATGAATACTACGTCTTGCAATGTATTTATTGTCACTTTTGTGGTCTGCATGGATGCTCTTCTGATTAGTAAATATAAAAGTACTAGATGTATCATTGACTCCATTGTTTTCTGCCATTTAGATAGCTTTTTAAAAAATGAAGCAAAAGGAAAAGTATGATGACATTCATGTAGAAGCATGTTGGAAATTTTCTGGTGTGAAGATATGTTCTTTTATACTTAGAAAGGTTAGAAACCATCTCGGTTTATTGTACCCAGAAAGTATTTAGGGCTCAAAATGTGCTTGTTGAATGTTGAACAAACAAGGAGATGGGGCTCCTGGGAGGGTAAGTGACTAGACAAAGGTCTCACTGCAGTTAATGGAAAAACTGCACAGGAAGGCAGGTCTCATGGCATCCAGAAGGTCTAAATTTTAGCCCTAAGGTTTTGTATAGATAACGGCTCCTGGGAACCATCTTCTACCTTCCTTGTGTGTCTGGATCTTTGTAGTTAGGCTTTCTCCCTTGTGTAACAAATTTTCCCACAAATCACTAAATATTTTATAGGCCTTAAATTGAAAACAAGATGATATCATTTTGTCATAGTGCACAAGTTAGTAATAAAATAGTGTGATTGCTTTTTAGTGGTTTGATTTGTGAAGTTTGTAGTGTTATTTGTGCCCAGATAGGTTAACCAGTAACTGCTTAGCCACCTTGTCTGCATTCATTTCACTCTTTAGAAGGAGCAGCCTTTGATTAACCTCTCCCCATTTCCCCCATCCCCAGCCTCTGGCAGCCACTCTTCTACTCTATTTCTAGGAGTTTGACTTTTTTAGATTCCACATAGAAGCGAGATCATACTGTATTTGTCTTTCCCTGTCTGACTTATTTCACTTAGCATCATGTCTTCCAGGTTCATCCAAGTTGTCACAAATGGCAAGATTTGCTTCTTTATGGCTAAATAATATACAATTATATACACACACACATATACATGTATTTCACAATTTCTTTATCTATTCATGTCATTGGACACTTATGGTGGTTATATCTTGGTTATTGTGAACAGTGCTCCAATGAATAACGGAGTGCAGCTATCTCTTTGAGCTACTGATTTCATTCCTTCTCAACACCACACACAAACACACATACACACACATGCACACACTGGTAAGTAGGTGAGGTGACACACATGTGAACAAACTTGATTGTGGTCATTTTTTTCACAATACATACATATATCAAATCCTAATATTGTACATCTTAAACTGATAGTTTTGTCAGTCAGTTATACCTCAATAAAGCTGGAAAAAATAAATAAAAGGAACATCCTGCTGGCTGTCTCTGTGGGGCAGCCTGGCCCAGCAGAGCCACTCTCCAGACACTGCACATACGTGTGTCCCTGTAGGAAGCTGCTGCTGTTCCTTCCTGAACAGTGAAGCTGGTCCCTGTGAGATGTTGCTATCCTTGGGGAATACCTCAAGTGACTTCTGCAATGTTCAAAGGCTTCTGTGACAACCTCCAATCCACCTCTAGCCCTCCGAAGATTGTGCTGGACTCTGCCTGGAAGGGTGAGTGAGGTGCCCATTTTTTCTCTTGCTCAAAGACCCTCCCCTTCTTCCATGTGTGCCTAAAGCTGTCTTGAGGCACCAGAGAGCCCCTGTCCATTTTTAACTCATGTCTGCTAAGCCTGTGTTCACAGAGCGAGGTAAACCCTGCTGGAGAAATAGAATCTGCTTTCAGCTTCATCTGCAGAACTAGATCACTTTAGTCTTTTGTTAAGCAGATTACCAATAAAAATTGCCTGGAAAAAGATGGAGAATGAGGTTCAAAAATGAAAACAAACAAAAGGAAACAACATGAAGACAAAAGATAAATCTGTGATAATTTCTTGCGTATAGCATGTTTCTATTTCTGCTTCTGTGGTTCAGACATTAAAGACTTAAGGTAAATCTCTTTGTTGTAAGATTAAAGAGAATTTTACATATTAAATAAAATTAAAGCTTGGATTCAGGAAGCAACACTATCAGCTAGTTTCTTCCATTGGTTGCATCATCAACATCTTTGAACCCCAGGATTTAAGATGGAGGAAATTCCAAAAACTCTTGTCCTTTCAAGCCATTTCTGTGGTGACACTGAGGCTACTGGGGAATCTGTCTGGCCAGTGGAGGGCACTTCAGCCTCTTGCTCTGGGTGTAATCACTTTGCTTTTCACACATGACGTGGCAGAGCTGATGCAACTCTAGTGCCTCACACAAACAGTTCCATTTGCAACCTACTGGATTGTGTCATTCATCTCTTTTTGCTCTTGCATTTCCTTCTAATATTGAAGGTAGACTTGCCAGCTTGGAAACCTGACATCTGTGCTTTGAAGTCTAGGAGGAATGAAAAAGTCTTGAAGCCAGGATAAGATGGCCTGCAAAATCAGGTTGTATTTTGACCAAAATAAAGAATTTTTAAAGACTTTTGAAGCCTTGTTTATGCTATCAGGGCTCCAATTTAAAAGATGTCACTGTCAGTAGATGTCTTCTGATTTCGAGAAGCACACGTGATGAGTTCTGGGTCACTCACCTTCTCACGGCATCCTTGGTGTTCCCAGCCTCCTTGTTGCTCTCAGCCAGCCTCAACAAAAACCACTTCCTCTGGAAGTCTGCCCCTTCCCCCACTCCCATATGCTAGTCTTCCCAGCTGCCCTTTTCTAGTGCTTCAACCACGGTCCCCCACCTGCCTCTCCCTCTACCTGCTCCCTTAACAGCTCCACCTTGCCCCTCTTCTTAAGGGTGAGCAGTAGCTACAGGTGGAGAAATACTTAACGTCATGCTTTTATTTTTGGATTCCCCAGTGGACCCGAGTGCTTTATTCTAGGAGGACATCAGCTTTGACTTTCCCTCTCAGCAAAGTGCTTTAAAGGTGAAAGTGCCTTTTCACAGATCTGGGGCCACCTTGCATCACAGCCTTGGAGCCATTTCTGTGTGGCAGAGAGAAGGCTACCCCCTCCTTCCCCACTTCCCATATCCATTGACAGCCTTCTCTTTGAAGCTGATGTGTGCTTCTGACTTTTTGCAACCCTGAACTTTCAGCATTGTGTTTTTGGCTAGCCGTTCTACAGCTTGATCATCTTTCTGAATGCAGATATGCATAGAGGTTCTACTCGTGACCATGTGACCCAGCTTTGTCTCCTGTAAGAGCAATGGGATTGGTGTGGAGGATGAGAGCTGGAGCTTTGGAGTCAATGTGCCTAGAGGGAATTGTGGATTACTAGTGTGTAATCTTCAGCAAGCTAATTAATGGCTCTGTGCCTTAGTTTCCTCCTCTGCAAAATGAGGGTAGTAATGGAACCTACTCATGGGATCCTTAAAAGGATTCTATGAGACAGTACTTATTATAAATTTAAAGTGGTTTGTGACATATAGTAAATGGTCAAAAAATGTTAGCTAGTAGTCAAAATAGAAGTAGGGTGAGATTTAATTACATTTATAAAAATCACTGAAGCCTGCAAACGCCCAGTGCACCTGAGGGAGTGACGGAATCATCGTTGTCCACATCTAGTTCCTACTTGTTCCAAGCAAGAAAATATCGGGGCCAAAAGCTCTGTCCATCCTTCTTCCATCTGTGAGGTAGCAATGTGAATGCCTCTCTTCCTTTTTCTCTAGGTACTCATAGTGGGAGAGACAATGTATTCTACACCAGGACTTCCAAAATGTTCATGTGCATAGAACTCACTTGGAAATCTTAGAAAAATATGGATTCTGATTCAGTAGTTCTGGGCTGGGGCTTGAGAGTCTGCCTTTCTTTTCTTTCTTTTCTTTTTTAGATGTAGTTTTACTCATTTTGCCCAGGCTGGATTGCAATGGCATGATCTCAGCTCACTGCAACCTCTGCCTCCCTGGCTCAGGTGATTCTCTTACCTCAGCCTCCCAGGTAGCTGGGATTACAGGCATGTGCCACCACGCCAGGCCAAATTTTTGTATTTTTAGTAGAGATGGGGTTTCACCATGTTGGTCAACTGGTCTTGAACTCCAGACCTCAGGTGATCCACCTGCCTCGGCTTCCCAAAGTGCTGGTATTACAGGCATGAGCCACCATGCCTGGCCAAGATTCTGCATTTCTTTCAAGGTCACAAGTTCTGCTGTTGCTTCTGGTCTGGGCACCACATTTTGAGTAGCAAAGATCTATACGATGATCTGACCTGGAGGCAGGAGCCCATCTGGGTGAATATTAGGTGGAAAAGAACACCAGGATTGGCTCAGTTGCTAGGGCTCAGGATGGTGTTTCAGGCTCCTGTGTGGTTATACCCCAGAAATGCAAATGGACTCTTGCTAAAAGGTTCTGAAATGGCTACAAATATTTGAAAACCCTGAGGCCAAGGCCATCTTATTTTGGGCTCGGTCTTTATTTATTTTTATTTTAAATATTTATTTTATAGATCTATCTATCTATGTATCTAGCTATCTAGCTAGCTAGCTATATCTGTGGTCCCCCACCCAGAGATGGACTCAGTACACAAGGACCATTTTCCACACCCCTGATTGCAGTCACAACCAATTAGCAGGACCCAAGGACCCATTCCCTAGTCCCTATATATATGTACACACACTCACACACACTCACACACACACTTTTTTTTCCCAAGAGAATCATAGTAAACTTTAAAAAGGGACTCAAACATGCATTTTGAAAGCAAAGGTAGTCACAGTAAATGCAGTATATTTTTGAAAAAATGATTCAGATATACATTTTAAAAGAAAAGTCATAATTTTTTTCAGCATTTTAAAGTTTTAGGAATACATGATATGAAGTTCTTGTGACTCTGGAGGCCTACTTTCCTCTTTATGCTCCCTTCTGTGTATGTACAAATCTCACATTCATATCTGTATTTCATTTGGCTAAAATGATAAGTTTCTAAGCTTGTAATTCTTCACTGTTATTGTAAGGGAAACTTGAGGGAGGTGGTCAAAGTGAGGAGCAGGGAAGGAGCCCTTTCTGGTGAGCAGCAGCAAACTACCACTGGAGCAAGGTCAAGACTGTCTTGATTTGCAGCTAGTTCCATCAGCCCAGAGTTTTTCAGAGCACACCAGCAGCTCTGAAGTTTCCTATCCTGTGTCTCAGTGTGGTTTTTTGAGATTTAATGTTGATGAATCAGATCCTCAGGGGCATACATTTTTATATTCTAGGCTAAAGCTGCTACAGGGAGGGAAACTTAGGGATTCTTTTTTAGATTAAGTGGTATCTGTCATTTGCAGATACTCATTTTTGCAGATGCCCATCTTTGATGGCACTTTTTATGTAGGTAAGTTTTGTGGTCCATGGGTCCAGTGGTCCATGGGTTCATAGTACATGGCTGACTCAGAAGAGAGACTCTATCCACAAAGGTGTAATCACCTGACAGCCTCTTTGTGCCTGCTGCATAGACAAAACCAATTCACTGAGACCACGGTATTGCAGTAAAGAAAGCGTTTAATTAATGCTAGGCTAAACACATGGAAGATGGAGTTATTACTCAAATCAGTCTTCCCAAAGGCTTGGAGGTTAGGCTTTTTCAAGGCAGGGGACTAGGGAATGGGTCCACATGATTGGTTGGGGATGCAATCATAGGGTGTGGAAAATGGTCCTTGTGTGCTGAGTCTGCCTCTGGGTAGGTTTAGGGGGTGCAGAAGATCAGCTGAATCATGAGCCATGAGTCTAGGTGGGATTACTGAGTTTCCAGAATGCAAAGGTCTGAAAAGCATCTCAAAAGACCAACCTCAGGTTCTGTAATGGTAATGTTATCTATAGGAGCAATTGAAGAAGCCACAAATCTTGTAACCTCTGGCCACATGACTCCTGAGCAGTAGGAAGTTATAGAAACTATACCTACATTTTAGTGGAGTTCAGGCTCCTCCCATAATCCTAATCTCATGGCCTTTCACCAGGTTTTTGTCACTGAACAAGGGGAGAATTAGTTTTAGGGAGGAACTGTTCTCATCCTTGCTACCAAGTTAAACTATAAACTAAATTCCTCCCATGGTTAGCTTGGCCTATGCTCAGGAATAAGCAAAGACAGGCAGCCTGTGAGGCTAGAAGTAAAATGGAGTCAGCCCTGTTAGACTTCTCTCAGTGTCATAATCTTTACAAAAGAGGTTTCAAGGGTTTCCAGGAGAGTTTCACAGGACCTGGTCCATTTGGATGTAAGACACCTCTTTCTTCAGACTTCCTCCATGTGGACCCATTCTGCTGCTGGACTGGATATGTTGATGTGAAATTTGCTGTTGACTTGGCAGTCTACATTCGTGCTGTAGAAGGATAGTCATAGCAATGTATTTCCTGAGTATTGGAAGAAACAGCCAAAAAAGAATTGACCTCACCTTGAGATGAACCCCATACCCTTGAACCTGTAGATGCATATTCATGAAAACAAATGGAAGGACTTTGGGCACTTGACCCCTATTTTGTTACAATTTATATTATTAGCAGCAGAGATTTAGGCCAGGAGACTGGATTCTTGTTTGTGACCTTGATAGAACGTACTGACTTTACTTATGTTGTAATGTCAATGATTCTTTGACTTTAGGAGAGGGAAGTCCACTTCCTTGAATGCAAGTTATACATTTTATTTTATTTTTCTGTCAACTGGGAGAAGTCCATAGCTCTACTAGGCTGATAAGCTCTTACCATATTTACATGTCTTTCCTTTTATATGTTTAAATCTTCGAATTTCATAGAATCCTAAGAATTGAAACTTTATTCACTTTTGAACCTTTGAAACCTTTCTTTTTGCTAGGACCATATGACACTTAAATATATCTAAATTATATCTTACTAGATTTTGAATATTTTATATGGCTCTGTCTGATTTGAGGCCAGAACTCACTGGGTAATTCTACTATTATTCTCCCTGGAGTTAAAAACTGCTTTTTATTTATATTCACTATTCCTATGCTTTGTCAATACACAAATGTGATTGAATAACAAGGCTCAACAGAAATACATGAAAGTATTTCACTCTCTTTTAAAATGTTGTATGTTAACTCTTTTTCATTTTGTGTACAATAAGTATTTTTCTAAAAACTTTGTTTCTTAGACCCCTTTGAGAATCTGACAGGCTGTGGATTCTCTTTCTAGAAAAATACACACACATATAAGACATTTTGTCCTGGCTCTTAATTATTGGTTATTACTGGGTTATATTAAATTCTTTATCTGCACTTCACTTTTTGTGGTATTGCTGTCTTTCTATTTTTCTTATATTTTCTCCTTTGTTTGTTCTTTCTTTCAATCAATTTCCTTTCTTTCAATTTAATATCTAAGTACTATAACACAGCTATGAGCCCTTTGCTATAGGCACATAAAATATTGAACAATGAGCTTCCTCTTTGGGATCAGAGAATATTGCCAAGAGGCAGGAGGAACTTTGAGCTGGAAATTGAGAAATGAGCTCAAGTTTCCAAGGCAGAGTAGATAGAGGAAAAGATGTGGTCCTCCACTCCAGCCAGGGTGACAGAGAAAGACTCTGTTTAAAAAAAAATTAGATGAAACAGCACATGCTAGGGCAATAAACTGTGGAAAAGTTTGTGAAAGTCCAGTGAGAAGGGACAATGGCAGTACAGGGGACCAGGGCTGTGGTTGGAGTGCTGGAGAGAAGAGCAAGTGTCAGCAAGAATGAGCATAAGGAGACCTCTTGCTCTGTATTTAAGTTCCAACATCATAAACACAGTGAGTGCTTCTGTTCCTTGGTTTGGGGGTTTAGCAGTCCCTGAAGTATCCCATTTGAAGCCAAGAATGGCCTCAATCAATAATAATATCTTTATTTCTAAATATATAACTTCAAACCTTTTGAAAGAATAATTGGTGTTCAATTCTGATTTAGTTAGTTTGGGTGGTCATTACAAAGTATCTTAGACTGGGTAATTCATAAACAACAGAAATGTATTGCTCATAATTCTGGAGGCTGGAAAGTTCAAGAGCAAAGCATCGGCAGATTCAGTGTCTGCTTAGGGCCTGTCCTCATGGCTAGTGCTTTCTATGTGTCTTCCCAGGGCAGAGGGGGTGAATAGGCTTCCTCAAGGCTTTTTTTATGAGGGTGCTGTATTAGTCCATTTTCACCCTGCCGATAAAGACATACCTGAGACTGAGAAATGTACAAAAGAAAGAGGTTTAATGGACTTACAGTTCCACGTGGCTGGTGGTGGGGAGTGGGGTTCACAATCATGGTGGAAGGCAAGGAGGATCAAGTCATGTCTTACATGGATGACAGCAGGCAAAGAGAGAGAGAAAACTCATGCAGGGAAGCTCCTCTGTATAAGACAATCAGATCTTGTGAGACTTATTCACTATCATGAGAACAGCAGGGGAAAGGCTTCCCCCCTTATTCAACTATCTCCCACCAAGTCCCTCCCACAACACATTGGAATTGGGTAGGGACACAGCCAAACCATATCATTCTGCTCCTCATGTCCTCACATTTCAAAACCAATCATGTGGCCAGACACAGTGGCTCATGCCTGTAATCCCAGAATTTTGGGAGGCTGAGTTGAGTGGATCACGAGGTCAGGAGTTTGAGACCAGCCTGACCAATGTGGTGAAACCCCATCCCTACTAAAAAATACAAAAATTAGCTGGGTGTGGTGGTGTTCACCTGTAGTCCCAGCTACTAGGGAGGCTGAGGCAGAATAATTGCTGGAATCCAGCAGGCAGAGGTTGCAGTGAGCCGAGAGCATGCCACTGCACTCCAGCCTGGGCAACAGAGCGAGACTCTGTCTAAACAAAAAAAAAAAAGAAAAAAAAACCCAACAGAAATCAAAACCAATCATGTGTCTTAACTCATTTCAGCATTAACTCAAAAGTTCACAGTCCAATGTCTCATCTGAGACAAGGCAAGTCCCTTCCACCTATGAGCCTGTAAAATCAAAAGCAGGTTAGTTACTTCCCAGATACAGTGGGATACAGGCATTGGGTAAATATAGCCATTCCAAATGGGAGAAATTGGCCAAAACAAAGGGACTGCAGGCCCCATGCAAGTCTGAAATCCAGCAGGACAGTCAAATCTTAAAGCTCCAAAATGATCTCCTTTGACTCCATGTTTCACTTTGAGGTCACGTTTATACAAGAGGTGAGTTCCCGTGGTATTGGGCATGTTCACCCCTGTGGCTTTGCAGGGTATAGCCTCCCTCCTGGCTGCTTTCATGGGCTGGCATTGAGTGCTTGTGGCTTTTCCAGGTGGACGGTGCAAGCTGTCGGTGGATCTACCGTTCTGGGATCTGGAGGATGGTGGCCCTCTTCTCACAGCTCCACTATGTGGTGCCCCAGTAGGGACTCTGTGTGGGGGCTCTGACCCCACATTTCCATTCTGCACTGTCCTAGCAGAGGTTCTCCATGAGGGCCCCACCCCTGCAGCAAACTTCTGCCTGAGCATCCAGGCATTTCCATAAATCCTCTGAAATCTAGGTGATGGTTCCCAAACCCCAGTTCTTGACTTCTGTGTACTGGGAGGCTCAATACCACATGGAAGGTGCCATGACTTGAGGCTTGCACCTTCTGAAGCCATGGCCTGAGCTCTACATTGGCTCCTTTCAGCAACTGCTGGAGCAGCTGGGATGCAGGGCACCAAGTCAGTCCTTAGGCTGCACACAGCACAGGGAGCCTTGGCCCAGCCCACAAAACCGTTTTTTCCTCCTAGGCCTCCAAGTCTCTGATGGGACCTTTGAGTCTGCCTCAAAGGTCTCTGACATGCCCTTGAGACGTTTTCCCCATTGTCTTGTGGGTTAACATTCAACTCCTTGTTACTTATGCAAATTTTCTGCAGCTGGCTTGGATTTCTCCTCAGAAAATGGAATTTTCTTTTCTATCACATTGTCAGGCTGCAAATTTTCTGAACTTGTATGCTCTGCTTCCTGTATAAAACTGAATGCTTTTAACAGCATGCAAGTCACCTCTTGAATGCTTTGCTGCTTAGAAATTTCTTCCACCAGATACCCTAAATCATCTGTCTCAAGTTCAAAGTTCCACAGATCTCTAGAGCAGGGGCAAAATGCCACCAGTCCCTTTGCTAAAACACAACATGAGTCACCTTTGCTTCTGTTCCCAACAAGTACCTCAACTCCATCTGAGACCACCTCAGCCCAGATTTCATTGTCCATATCATTATCAGCATTGGTCAAAGTCATTCAACAAGTCTCTAGGAAGTTCCAAACTTTCCCACATTTTTCTATCTTATTCTGAGCCCTTCACACTGTTCCAACCTCTGCCTATTACCCAGTTCCAAATTCGCTTCCACATTTTCAGGTATTTATAGCAGTGCCCCACTCTACTGGTACCAATTTACTGGATTAATCCGTTTTCATGCTGCTGATAAAGACATACCCGAGATTGGGCAATTTACAAAAAAAGAGGTTTAATGGACTTACAGTTCCATGTGTCTGTGGCGGGGGGTCACAATCATGGCAGGAGGCAAGAAGGAGCAAGTCATGTCTTACACAGATGGCAGCAGGCAAAGAGAGAAAGAGAGAACTCGTGCAGGGAAGCTCCTCTTTATAAAACAATCAGATCTCATAAGACTTACTAACTGTCATGAGAACAGCATGGGAAAGACTTTCCCGTATGATTCAATTATCTCCCACTGGGTCCCTCCCACGACACATGGGAATTCAAGATGAGACTTGGGTGGGGACACAGCCAAACCATATTGGGTGCTAATCCCATTCATGAAGGCAGAACGCTAATGAACTCATTACCTTCCAAAGGCTCTATCATCACCTTGGAGGTTAAGTTTCAACATATGAATTCTGGGGGCACACAAACATTCAGAGCATAGCAAATTTAATTTATGGTAATTAAAGGTCTGCTCTCACATTCTAAATGGGTTGTCATTGTCATCATTATCATCATCATGATAACAATCATGTCAACAATGACAACCACCTCCACCACTCACTTTGGGCGGAAGAGCTTAGGTCAGGTTCAGGATAAGGTAATTTTTAATAAAGATAAGCCCAAAACACACATAAGCCTTGCCTTAAGACGCAGACATTCGCTTGCCTGATTCCACATTACAATATTAGGCAGGAAAAAAATATTACCTTAGGAACTGAGTGATAAATAATATAAACCCCTCTTTTCCAAACCCACATCACTGCCTTTGTTCAGACCCTCCCGATCTCTTGCTTGACTTTGTAGTAACTTCCTCAGTAGTTTCCCCACCTCTGATCTAACCCGAGTTGCATTATCCCTGGTACTGTAGCCAGAAGGATATTTCTTTTTATTTATTTATTTTTTTAGATGAAGTGTTGCTCTGTCGTCTAGGCTGGAGTGCAGTGGTGCGATCTTGGCTCACTGAAACCTCTGCCTCCAGGGTTCAAACAATTCTCCGGTTTCAGCCTCCTAAGTAGCTGGGATTACAGGTATGTGCCACGATGCCTGGCTAATTTTTGTATTTTTAGTAGAGAAGGGGTTTCACCGTGTTGGCCATGCTGGTCTCGAACTCCTGACCTCAAGTGATGTGCCTGACTCAGCCTCGCAAAATCTTGGGATTACAAGTGTGAGCTACCTCACCCGGCCCATAGGGATCTTTCTAATATGCAAATCTGATCATGATGCAAATCTGATCGGATCCTAATCTAAACCACTTAAATTTCTCTAATTTTCATGCAACAAGGTCCAAACCACTAAATAAAGAACATAGAGATCATAGGATGCACCATGCCCTGACTTTTTTCTGCTTGGGTAGTCTCATCTCTAATACTGCTACCAAATGCAGTTCCCTGAATACATAAGCTAGTCTTCATCTTCACATTTTTTAAGTTGACTTTCCTTTAGCCTCATAAACTCTTTCCTGTTTTTCTTGGTCTGGCTAGAGAATCGTTATTCATCCTTTAAGAGCCAGCTCAAATGTTGTTTCTTCCAAGAAGCCTTCTTTGATATCTCTAGAGACAATTAAGAGTTTATTTCACCGTATTCCCATAATGCCTTGCTTCTATCTGTATAAAAATCTTAAGACCAGAACAAATTATTAGAACACTGGGAGGCCTAGGATAGTGGAGTTTGTACTTAGTTCACCTTAATATCTTCTCCACAAGGCTGAGTACAGAGTTGGTATTGATAGTTATTGAATGAGTGAAAACACACATGTTATTTAAGATAATCTTTGAGTATAAACACCAAAAGTTTATTTTTCTGATGAGAAAGTCATCTTTTTCCCCCTTCCTGATAATTCTTTTCCCATTTACTTTGGTGAGAATGGGATGGAGGGCTAGGAACAGAACTATGAGGGACAGGAGAGATGAAGGGAATTGGAAGAGATTGGAGTGTAGCGAGTGATAATTGAGACAGAAACGAAGTGAAAACAAGGCTATTCCTCTTTATGTTAGTGTATCAGGCTGAGGTCCAGAGAGAAAAATCCCCATGGGTTTTCAAAAAGGAAGCTTGGGCTCCCAGTATGTGTCCACGTAGCAGAGCAGTGTCTATCTGTCCCTTCTTCTGAGGGAGGAAAGAAGAACGTGTGAGGTCTCTCTGTACAAAGTTCAGAAGGAACTTGGGTATCCACACTACAGCTGTCTCTACATTCTGTTTGTTTTCCTTTTCATTCTCCCTCCCAGCACTTAGGAACCTTCCTTTTCAGCCTGTTCAGCTTAAGATGACCAGGAAACATAACCTAAACAACCCTAAGCCTTTGGGCCAAGGGCATTCAGCCTTCCATTGCTCCCAATCCAAAAGCTAGATTTTAATCATCTTCCATTAAGGACCCATTTTGCTTGAGAACTGTTTCCAGTGTCCTGGCAGTGCTTGGTAGCCCTCTGGAAAGATGCTGGCTTTTCTAGTGGCAGGACTGAGTGGCATGTAGGTGAATGGGCAGTAGTGCTGTTGGCCCACCTGAACATGGGGAAGTAGGTGTGGGGGAAGAATTAGTGCTGTGTGCTTTTACCTTTGAGGATGTGAAGACAGCCCGGAAAAGGTACTCTTGGACCATGCTCTTGCCTTAAGAAGAGAATGTCATGGTGGAGGCAGGAGCACCTGGAGCCTGGCTGCCAAGATCGTTGACTTTTATCTTCCCAGAAAATTGTGCTCCTATAGTTAGCTCTGTAAGTGGAAGCTCCTCTCTCACAGTAGATTCTGTTTGGAGGTGGGCTAATGACTTAGCATAGCTCCTTTCTCTGTCCTGAAATATCTAGGCCTACTGCCCACTTTTTAGGACCTAGCTTCAAAGGAGCAGAGGTGAGGGAAGGGGCTCATCCTTCATTTGAAATAGGAATATGGACAAAAATTGGTTAAATAAAATGTCCAAGGGAGGTGTGGTCAGTGATTATCCCTGGAGAGGTATTTCTGAGATGACGTACCAGAAAGGGATAACAAGCAACTTGAGGGGTATAAAAGGAGACAATGGGTGATGGTGTTGATAGGAGACTTTTAGTTGCATTTTAGGGACTGACAGACAACAGTTCTATTTCAGCTGCTAGCTGATAATTTCCTGATTCCTTCTTTCACTGATATGATAAGGCTCTCCTTCCCTAGAGTGCTGGTCTTGATGAAACTGTCTTCATTTGCTCCTTTTTAGAGATGGTTCTGTTCTTTCTCACAAAGAGAAAAAAAGATAATTGAATATTAAAATATTCAAATATATGGTTTATCCCTGGGATAACTAGACTCAAAATCTCCAATTAGTAGGATATTCTGACCAGACCATATTATACTTTCATCATCTAGCCAGGTACACATAGACACAAAGTCATATTTTCCTGGTCTTTGGTACTTTAGGAGCTTTACTATTTCAGAAGTATTTCAGAAGCAGGGATTCAATGAAATACATGGACATACACAACACACATATGTAGACACCAGCCTTTTTCATGATTAGGGTTGGTATGGAGGAAAATTAGGTAATGTCTCTCATTCATTTATGAAATATGTTTTGAGCACTTCTATGAACTGGCTTTTCTACTAGGAGCTGGGATACAGCAGGGAGTAAGTCAGAGGCTCTTTATCTGCATGTGGTTCAAAACCAACATAACATCAGGCAAATAATGCAAATCTCTATTACTCCTACAATACACTATTCCAATTTAATTTTTTTTTCCCTCTGTTTTCTGTTGTGGGAGTCCTGAGGGTCTTGGCAACTTTCCAGTTCTAGAACAGATGCATGGAAGGCACAGTCAGGGATGTATCTTAACACCGATTCATCTCTGCCAGACAACTGGATGAGCCAACGGGTTTCTTGGGAGCGTCTGTCTCCCTGACCACATTATGAAAAAGCTGATACCTACCATAACCAGGACGCCCATTCTGTTGACTTTCAGCACTGCCCTGGTTTCAGGAAGCATCTGTGGTGCTTTTGCCCATTAGCGTTTCATGCTGTCTGCCCAGTGTCCATAGATATGATGGGAAGACCACCTGGTCAGAGATGGCTTGCTCTGTCTCAGGGTGGAATCCTGGCTTCTCTCTCCATCTTGTTTATAAAGCTGCATCTGCTCAGTCTCAGATGAGAAGAGGACACGAGGCAGCACTGCTGGCAGCTCTTAGTCACTCTGCAGAGAGTTCTGGTAATTTTCCTCTGTGAGAAAGGGGGCTGGTTGCCAGCCTCAGTCTGTGATTCCTGTGCTGTTCCCTCAAGTGTCAGCTGATGAAGTAAGGCCTTTTGATTTCCTTCACTGTTACATTCTCTGGCAAAGAACCAGCAGGGAAATGAGACTAGGAACTTTCAGGCTATCCCAGGCAGCTGAGAAGTATTCATAGAAACAAAAATATTAGATTCGTTAAATATTAGATGCCAAATCACAGTGATATACTGGTGCTCATGAATGTATTATGCATATATAGATTTGAACATACGTTTGCACATGTATGTTTTTCTCCCCAGAAGTTTGCATCAGTTAGGAAAGAATAATATTCCCTTTGCATCATCTTGGCTTTTTCTGGATGAAAAGCAAAAACACCATTTAACTCTTGGCTCAGAGGAGTTTCTCTTCTGTACATTTTTGGGGCAGGGTTTTCTGGGGGAATGTGGGCCTTTCATTTCTTCTTTATATTCCTATATTCCAATTATTGTAGAGGCCTTTCCTCTTGGAAGATGTGGGTTTAGGCTGTCTAGCACTGCACACCCTGGTTGAAGTATTAAATCTCTCATATTTTAGATTTGTGATTCTGGTGGGACCATTAATTATAGAATCCTCCTCCTTTCCTATAAGCCACACGGTATAGGCCTGGTTAATCATAAATTCCCATTTTCTTGACCACTCTGATGATACAGGTAAGAGCCTGGTACCTGAGCTGGACCAATCTTTCTTTAGGGTTCTTCTGGTTGGAGCTGGAGCTCTGAGAAGAAATCTTGCACTGGGCTTGAGAACAGGAAGCACACTAATTAAAAATCTACTTCACCACTGATGCGTTTGGCTCTGTGTCCCAACCCAAATCTCATCTTGAATTGTAGTCCCCGCAATCCCCATGTGTCAAGGGTGGGACCAGGTAGAGGTAATTGAATCATGGGGGCAGTTTCCCCATGCTGTTCTTATGATAATGAGCGAGTCCCATGGGATCTGATGGTTTTATAAGTGCCTGGCATTTCCCCTGCTAGCACTCATTCTCTCTCCTGCCACCCTGTGAAGAGGTGCCTTCCACCATGACTGTAAGTCTCCTGAGGCCTCTCCAGCCATGCAGAACTATGAGTCAATTAAACCTCTTTTCTTCATAAATTACCCAGCCTCAGGTATTTCTTCATTGCAGCTTGAGAATGGACTAATACAACCACCGTACAGAGAAAGTCTGTCTATGCCACTGAAGAGTACTTCTAAATAGAGAAAATCAGAGAGTGGGCTGGACTGGGAGGCAGAGGTTTCCTCATTTATGTTCCCAGACACAGTCAGCAACGGAACTAAAAATGTCCTACCTAATTGATAAGGTGAAGCAATGTGTTCCTTATAACATCTCTCTGTTTTAATGTAACTTTGCTGATCAGAAAGGAAAGGGCAAAAAATTGAATCACCACTAAAGGACTTATCCATGTAACCAGAAACCAACTGTTCCCTCAAAATGATTGAAATAAAAAAAGTCAAATACTATAGAACATTAGCAGAATAAAACATTGTTGCTATTATGAGTTAATTTTTTAAACTTGTTATTATAAATACATATAAAAGTTGTTAAGTTTTGAATATTTTATTTTATTTTATTTTATTTTATTTTATTTTATTTTATTTTATTTTTTTAGATGGAGTCTTGCTCTGTCACCCAGGTTGGAGTGTGGTGGTGTGATCTCGGTTCACTGCAGCCTCCACCTCCTGGGTTCAAGCAATTCTCCTGCCTCAGCCTCCTGAGTGGCTGGGATTATTAGCATGTGCCAGCATACCCTGCTAATTTTTGTATTTTTAGTAGAGACAGGCTTTCACCATGTTGGCCAGGCTGGTCTCAAACTCCTGACCTCAAGTGATACACCCACCTCAACCTCCCAAAGTGCTGGGATTACAGGTGTGAGCCACCGTGCCTGGCTGAATATTTATTTTATAAGCAGCCACTTTACTGAGTGCTATAATTTGGCCACAGTATTTTTTAGTTGATTTTCTCAGGTTTCACCAATAGATAAATATATTACCTACAAATAATGATAATTTTGTCTTTTTTTGTTAGTTATATCCCATTTGTTTTTGTGTATATCTTTTTCCATCTCTTTCTACTTTTAACCCACCTATATTATTTTATTTAAAGAGAGATTTTTAATAGCATATAGTTGGCTCTTCAAAAAATTTATTTTGACAATCTATCTCCTTTAACTGCTGTGTTCGGACAATTTTCATTTTATGTAATTATTGCTGTCTTGATTTGTTTTGTTTATTCCTCCATTAAAAAAATTTCTTGTTATCCTTTTTACTCTTGTTCTTTAGATTCACTGAATTTTTTTAGTGTTCTATTTTGATTATTATACTGAGTTTTTGACTATATCTGCTTGTATACTTTTTCATGTTTGCTCTAGGGATTGCAATATATATTCTTAACTTTTCATAGTCTATTTAGAATTAGTATCTTATCACTTTCTGGAGGATGTAGGAATCTACTACTATATAAAATCCCTTTATCCTCCCCTCTTTGTGGTCTGTTTTTCATACGTATTATGTTTGTATACATTTTAAATCTTATTATACAATGCTGTACATTTTCCTTTCAACTTTCATGCATATTTTAAAGAAATTAAGAAGACAGAAACAGTCATCTTCTGGACCATTACCAATTCTGTTGCTTTTCCTTTATTCCTGAAGTTTCAAGTTGCCCTCTGGTAACATTTTCATTCCATTTGAAGTACTTTCTTTAGCAATTCTTTTAGACCAGGTCTACTTGCTACAAGTTGTCTTGGCTCTTCATCTGATAGTATCTTTGTATATTACTCTCATTCCTGAAGGATATTTTGATGGATATAGAATTCTTTTCTTTTCTTTCTTTCTTTTTTTTTTTTTTTTGAGACAGAGATTTTTGCTCTTGTTTCCCAGTTTGGAGTGCAGTGGCATGATCTCGGCTCACTGCAACCTCCACCTCCCAGGTTCAAGTGATTCTCCTGCCTCAGCCTTCTGAGTAGCTGGGATTACAGGTGCACACCACCACAGCCAGCTAATTTTTTGTATTTTTAGTAGAGACAGGGTTTCATCATGTTGGCCATGCTGGTCTTGAACTCTTGACCTCAGGTCATCCACGCGCCTCGGCCTCCCATAATGCAGGGATTACAGGCGTGAGCCACTGTGCCTGGGCATGGATGTAGAATTCTATGTTGTCTAATTCTTTTATTTTAGCACTTAAAAAATGTTATTCCATTGCCTTCTGACCTCCATGAATTCTGGTGAGAAATCCATAGTCACTGGAATTGCTGATCCCCTAAATTTAACATCTCTTTTTCTTTTTCTGGCTGCTTAAAATATTTTTTCTTTGTTTTTAGTTTTGATAAGTTTATGTTTTATCTGTTAAAATATGGATTTCTTTTAGCATAGTCTCTGGAGTTTAATGAACTTGATCTGTAAGTGTATGTCTTTTATCAAATTTGGAAAAATGTAAAGTATTATTTTCTCAAATATTTGTTCTGCACTATATGCTGCTTTCTGTCTTTCTGGGACTAGAATGACATGAATGTTAATTTTTTGGTATTATTTCACAGGATTCTAAGGCTTTGCCCATTTTTAAAAATATTGTTTCTCTCTGTTGTTCAGGATGAATATTTTTATTACTCTTTCTTCAGGTTCATCAAATCTCTCATCTGTTCTCTATTAGATCAATTCAGTGAATATTTTACTTCAATCATTGTGTTTTTAAATTTTTTCCATTTAGCTCTTTGTTATATCTTCTATCTCTCTGTTGAGATTTTCTATCTTTCCATTGGCTTCAAGAGTTGTTATCCTACTTCTTAGAGTATGCTTAAAATAACTGCTTTAAAGTCTTTGAAAATTACGACATTTGTGTGATTTTGGATTGGCATTTATTTTCTTTTCCCTTCTGAGATGTTGAGATTATTCTCGCTCTTTTTATATTGAGTGCTTTTAGATTGTATCATGGAGCCTTTTGAATGTCATATTATGGGACATTGGGTTTTGTTTAAATCTGATGGAGACTATTGATTTTGTTTTCTTTTCTTGTTTTTAGTTCATCAACCTGCTTGAGTTGAGGCTGCAAGTTCCTATCCATTTCTGTAGGCTGTGTTTTGAGGCAGTTCATTTTTCAGTCTTCGTAGCACTGTTTATACCTGTCTTGTATATTCACCACCCAGTCTTGAATCTGGAAGTGGTCCACCCTGTGGTTCAGTTCTCAAAACTTTTGAGAAGTGAAAGCCTTTGAGAATTACTTTAAGGTATGACGTTCTTGAGCTCCTGCTCTCTCTGATTACCTGCAACTAGGGATGCCTCCCTCCCTTGGACATCTGATTAGACAGCTGGGACTTATTTTCCCCACTCTTCTGCCCAGTTCCTATAATTGCCCATGCCTTGGTGGCCAAGTGGTTAGATAATGGAAAGGAAAAAAGCAATGGGGATACCTCTGTCTTGCCACTCTTGGAGCCATGCTTCGCCAGTCAGAGACTAGAGTTCCCTTCTCATAGAGTGTTGGGAGCCTGCATGGTGGGCTTAGAGTTTTTATGTGTGTACTGAGTGTGCGCTTCTAGGTTTTAGACTGATTTTGAGTCCTGGCTGGGAAAAACTGCAGGACAAATGTGATACTTACCACCACTTCAGTGATACTTTGAGATCTCTTTTTTCCCCCTATAATCCTCCTGATTCCATTTACTTTGCAAAGTCTTCAGAAAGGCGTTCTATGTAACTTTTCTCCTGTTTTAAATTGTATCCAGTGGATACATGTATCCATCTTAATAGGAACTGTAATCGTCTGTTACTTGTTTTAATTAGAAATAAATTGTGATCTTAAGGTAATTATTTGTTTCAACTGAAGGAGAATTGGAGAATCCGAAATTAAAAGTCTTTTCATATTGTCAAAGTTTCCTTTGAAACCTTCAAGCCTTATAATTTTAATTTTTCTAAAAGTGCAAATTAGTCAACATTTATTCATTTATTTGTTCAACAATTATTTGTCTGGCTGTGCTATAGATGTTGAAAATATAGCACTTATGGAATTTATGATCTAGGTTAATTTACCCAAAGTAAAATTGTGTAGAGTTTACACACACACAAACACACAATTTGTTATTAAATAATATTACCATTTACATTGATCCCTGAAATGGCAAATGCTGCTTTGTTCTCACCTGGTACTAAAACATATTGGAGTGACAACAGTGGTACTTTTAAGGAATAAAGAAAGCCTGTCGTTGCAAAAGATAACTAGAGAAAGAAGACTAGGGGATGAAAAAAAAGAAGCCCCAGACAAACTCAAAAATTATAAGAAGAAACAAAGTTAATAAAAGGAAACCTGTGTAATAATGACAGAGAAGATATTGTGGGAGAAGAGAAAAGGATGGTTCACTAGAACAAGGAAATCTTCTTTTCATCTAGAAATTTAAGATTTAACCCTCCAATTTATATCGGTAACTTTCCCTATTTTCATATAGTGAATGAGAGAAATGAGAGGTCAATGGAGAAAATGAGGGCTCTAAGATGTCCCATTTTATACCTTTTATAATGGTTTTCTTTTAGCTGAGATTTAGCACAAAGTTTTCTTTTTATTATATCTTTGTATGTACGTGTAACCTGTGCCTGTTCACGGACCCTCCTGGCTGTTTTATTAAGGGTGAGACAAGGAAGAAATGAAGGGAAATGGGTTTTGTTCTATCACATGCTTGGGGAGAGGTGCCTGGCTACTCTGCGGATGTTTCTGCCATATCACCTACATGAGGTGGCACCGTCTTAGCCAAAGCCCTGCAGGCAGAATGGAGCACCATACCTCCATGCCGTCTTTTCTAGATGGAATATGTCCTTAAAAATGATAAAAGTTTAAGCATCTCTTTGACACAGGGATTGGGTAAATATCTAAAAATACTACAGATGAGGGAAATGGGAAGTTTGTTTTTTCTCTAACCATCTAGATCTCTTACACCCTCCAAGAGTTTGGAAAGGTCTTTGAGAAGAGGCTTCCTCATGTAGAATGCTCATACTATTCAATTTCTTAGTCCTTCAAGCTCCCTTCAAATCGCACTGTGCACAGCCCTCAAACTTCTTTCTCAGGAAAATCTACTCTTCCCTGTGTGAAACTTCTGGGGCCTGTCTCTATTTTGTGAATTCTAGTGAAAGTTCACGATGGCTGCTAGAGGTTGATTTCCTCATGCCCTGTCAGCCCCAAGTCAGGAAGGGAGGTACAAGTCCAGTGAATTAAAGGGAAGATGGTGGATATTCCAATTCTAGTTTAATCTCTGCCAGCAGGAGCTCTGGTTGCCTTTTAAGTATATCTCACCAAAGAAGTTAAGTTTTTGTATGTGTATTTCTTTTTAACAGTACAGTCTAGTCTTATATAAGGAAAGCATTGTTTCTCTTATTAAAACTTTAACTTTTCCCCTTGCTAAAGAATGAAGTTAACACTATTTCTCTATAGAGATTTGGCTCTTGTGCCTATTTATCTTGAAGAACCTCCAAGGAGCTGAGAATGGCTCTGTGTGAGCCATCTGAGACAAGTGGAGTCAACCTTAAATACATTATTTCTGATTCTCAACTTTCTCCTTTGATAGAAAGGGGCAAGGGGCTCAGTAAATACTGACAAGGATTTTTAAGTTGCGGACACATCTACATGGATAGTTTAAACAAGTTGATCAGCGCATTCGTTTAAGATAGTAAAATATACACTTAGTAAAAGGTATATTTCAGATTGATTCTTTCTTCAACTATTTTGCTGTAAACCAGTCATTTAAAGGAAAAGATCAATTTGATTGGTTGCTGTCATATAGATAGGACACCTTTCTTCTTAACTATGCTTTTCCCTCTTTGGTAGTGGCCATAGTGGGTATTATGTAATCTAAAGTGATTCAATTGGTCAATTACTACAATATTGCACATTCCTAAACTTTTCAAAAAGGAACAATTGCTTTTAAGAGTTATCAAGGGATCATTTTATCAGTCTTTTGGGATCTAGGAGAGAAAACGCTCTCAGAGGACATTTCACTTGATTATTAGCTTCACCTGAAGGAACACAGTATCCCTCTCTAATAATCAGCCAAGGTACCATGTGGGATCATTTAGCTAAGTGATATGCAGTCATCCTCCATTTTGTGACACTTTAATTTCTGGAGCTGCAGTTGTTGTCATACCTTACAGGTAACTATGGCAACGGACACTGTGCTCACAAGCTCTGTGTCTACCATTATTACAGATGCGACAGTCTTGTCAACTATAATTAATTGGGATTTTTTTTTAGGTGGGTGGATTTGTAAGGCAATTGACGTCAGCCTTTCCAGGGTGCAAATAAAAACATTTTGGAGATGGAAAAAAAACCAGACTTGATTTTAAAATTGTGGCATTTACTCAGATTGGCAGCTAAGGGAGAGAAATTCACATGAAGAAGTGTCAGTTCGGTCTGCCTCAGTCCTTTCAAAGACAGGGAGCTTGTTCATGTTTCTGTGTGAAATTTGAGCCTGTGGCCTTAGACATATCTATGTGCAAAACTGCTATTTTTTTCTTGCATTATCTAGAGAGAAAGCATCCCAGAGAAAATTTTAAATGGTTCTATAACGATTCTAACAACTCTCAAGATGGCTTTTTATCAGCCTTTCTAATGAGTTGTTTGCAGTTTTATTTCTCTAGAGTTTGTGGTGAAAAGTAGTCTGATTATTTACCTTTGAAACTCTATTTAATGGTATTTTGATGTGTCAGAAACCTTAGGTAAGGGAATAGGGCTTCAAAAGAACTCTTCTGGGCATATTTAGCACTGTGGTAGGATTAGGAGAAAAGTTTGTCTTGGTGTCTGTTGTAAAAAGCTAAAAGGTGCCCAGGAAGAAATTTCAGTAGATTCAAAGTTTGTAAGCATTTATTGAGTACCCATGAGTACCTTAAATAGTGCTAGGAATTTTCACATTTATTTCTGCACTTAAGAATTTAGTATCTTTATTAAGGTAAAAAAAAAAAAACTCTTACAATTACACTTGCGTGTGTGTGCGTGTGTGTGTGTGTGTGTGTGTGTATGCATGTATGTATAAAATATATGTACTTTTTGACCCAAGGAATTAAAAAAGAATTAAAAAAGACCCTGATTCATTGAATATAAATAGTACTTGATACAGAAAGAAATATAAAAAGAGAGTCCTGCCAACATTAGAGTGATTATTTTATTTTATTTATTTATTTATTTATTTATTTATTTATTTATTTATTTAAAGACAGAGTCTTGCTCTGTCGCCCAGGCTGGAGTGCAGTGGCGCGATCTTGGGATCTCAGCTCACTGCAAGCTCTGCCTCCCTGGTTCACGCCATTCTCCTGCTTCAGCTTCCGGAGTAGCTGGGATTAAAGGCGCCCACCACCATGCCTGGCTGATTTTTTGTATTTTTAGTAGAGATGGGGTTTCACCGTGTTAGCCAGGGTGGTCTCGATCTCCTGACCACGTGATCCACCCGCCTGGACCTCCCGAAGTGCTGGGATTACAGGCATGAGCCACCGCGCCCGGCCTAGAGTGATTTGTATCTGGTCAAATTAGGGGCCTGTTACCTCTAGTACTTTACTTTCTTCCCAGAGTGGCATCCTCTCTACTAATGTGGTAGGCCATTTCTCCACTTCTTCAAGGTAGGAGTTTTTTTCAGTGACGCTTGTTTCCTGGCAACTGAATTTTTCTCACCTGAGGTGTTGCTCCAGGAAATTTGCACCAGGTCTGTGATTAATTAAAATCTTCAGTCCCAGGCTGTGCTTATTTAACTGTAAAATCTGAGGCTACTTGATTTTTTTTGGAGTTTAAACCTGGGGTCAGAAGAAATCAGGCAATGGGCCTCATCAGATTCAGACCGACAGACACACAAAAGTGTCATTTATGCTTTAGGACCCTGCTGTAGAAATTTCTAGGAAGTTACTTTAGGCTAAAAGAATGTTAGGTTTGGAGCTGCAAGACTTGGATTTGGAATCTTAGTTCTGCCCGTTACTCTCTTTGTGGCTTGGGGAAGATTCTATTTTTTTTTTCTCATTTTCTAATCTCATACTGAAAAATGTGGTCAATCTAAACATAAAGTGAGATGGAGTAGGTGCAAGATTTCTGTAACGCTAAAACAGTTTTTGCAAAATTCACTATGGGAAAGAATTAGAAAATACTATCTTGGAATCAGAAAAGAAAAGAAAGACAAAATGATTGATATTGGAGTAGATTTTTTTTTTCTTTTAAGACACAGTCTTGCTCTTGTCACCCAGGCTGGAGTGCAATGGCGTGATTTTAGCTCACTGCAACCTCCACCTCCTGGGTTCAAACGATTCTCCTGCCTCAGCCTCCCGAATAGCTGGGATTACAGGGACCTGCTGCCACACCCAGTTAATTTCACATTTTGCCATGTTGGCCAGGCTGGTCTCGAACTCCTGAGCTCAGGTGATCCACCCACCTCGGCCTCCCAAAGGAGTAGATTTTTTTGCAATGCATTTTTGGACAAAATACATACAATGGAGACAAAACGTACTGAACCTTATTCCACACTCTGCCAGTTGGGGGGTTGGAAGAAGAGATTGAGAAGGATCTACAAAGTCGCGCTTGAGTGTGTGATGCACTTTGATATTTTTGACACAACAGTATCTTTGGTGGGGTGACGTTCCTCTATAGGTTGGGCAAAAGAGACAATAATGACAGCACTGTTTTTTGAGCATTTATTATGTGGTAGGCACAGGATAGAATGCTTTTCAAAAATTCCCTTGCTTATTGCTCATAACAAATCTATGCAGATGGACTCTTACTGCCCTGTGCTACATGCAGGAGAGCAGAGTGTAAATAGGTTAACTAATTTGCTCAGGGGTATGTCTGTAGGAGGTTGCAAATAGAACTCAAGCCCGCAGAGGAGCCCCCAGTCACCAGTGCCTCAAATAAACACTCTGAATTGAGTTGAACAGAGCAAAATTACAACTTTACTTATATAAAATAAATCTTGTACTTATTATTTCCTTACTTATTAATAATGAATAATTTTGCAAGTTTCTGTATGAGGGTCTGGAGATACAAAAATGAGCACCCGACCCCCCTGCAGCTTCTAGTCTACTAGAGAGGACTGACACATATGAAATAAATTCTTAAATAATCAATAAATTTATTATTAAATACAAATGTGATAACTGCAGCACGAGGGAGTATGGGCGCCCTGATTTTGGGTACAGAGGGTCAGAATGTAGCTAAAGGGTTAGGTCAGGCTTGTTGGAGAAAGTGACACTGAAGATAATTCTTGAAGGATTGGAGTGGCAAGGTGAGTGTACATAGATATAATCTAATTTCCCTCCATCTCCTTATGTACACATATTTTTTGTTTGTTTGTTTGTTTGATACAGGGTCTTGCTCTGCTGCAGTGGTGCAACCATGGCTCACTGCAGCCTCGACCTCTCTGGCTCAAGTGATCCTCCCACGTTAACCTCCCTAGTAGCTAGGACCACAAGTGTGTGCCACGACGCCCAGCTTATTGTTTTATTTTATTTTATTTTTTGTAGACACGGGGTCTCCGTATGTGGCCCAGGCTGGTCTTAAACTCCTGGGCTCAAGTGATCCTCCTGTCTCGACCTCCCAAAGTGCTGGGATTACAGGTGTGAGTCACTGCCCGTATCCACATCTTAGAAACAGCTCTTCAAAACTCAGCTCAAATGTGGCCTCCTCAAGGCTCTCCCACTGGATATAACCTCCTCTTCTGAAGTCCAGGAATTCTATTATTAGTGAACATTGACTGTGTGCCTACTCTGGGCTAAAGTTTCTAAATGCCTTAAATGGGTAATTCATTTGACCCTTACAGCACCCCTCAGGTAGTTATGATTGCCACCATTTTGCAGATGAGGAAACTGAGGGGGCTACAATAACTTGCCCATAGTTCCACAGACCCAGGATTCAAAGCCAGGCCGTGCTGTGCAACCCAAGAGAAGAGGATCTCAGCCACTCGGCCATGAAGGCTTTAGCCTCTGTGCCTCTCTCACATGACTTAGGCTTTCTCATTGGTATTAAACGGCTTTTGGGAGGCATCCTCTTCCTTACTGAACTGTAAGCTCTTTAATGAAATGTGCAACAAAACGCACAGATTTTAAGCCACTGTCCTTAAGTCATGAAACATTTTTATCACTCTGGGAAGTTTCCTCAATCCGCTTTCCAATTAAGACCTCACTCTCCCATTCCATCCCAGGCAACTACTCTGCTGAGTTACATGCTCATTGTATTAGTCTGTTTTCATACTGCTATAAATAACTGCCCGAAACTGGGAGGTTTAATTGACTCACAGTTCAGCATGGCTGGGAGGCCTCAGGAAACTTACACTCATGGTGGAAGGTGAAGGGGAAGCAGACACTTTCTTCACAAGATGGCAGGAAGGAGAAGTACAAGCAGGAGAAATTCCAGGCGCTTATAAAACCATCAAATCTCGTGAGACTTAGTCATTATTACAAGAACAGCATGGGGGAAATGGCCCCCATGATTCAATTACCTCCACCTGGTCCCACCCTTGACACCTGGGGGTTATGAGGGTTACAATTCAAGATGAGATTTGGCTGGGGACACAGGGCCAAACTATATTACGTATAGTTGGTTTTTTCTGATCTAGAGCATCGTATAAATGGAAGTATACAGTATGTATTATTTTGTGTCTGGCTTCTTTTGCTCAACATATGTTTTTGAGATTCATCTACTTTGTTCCCTTTTATTGCTGAGTAGTACTCCATCTTTAAGCTCCTTACAGACAAGGCCTGCCTAATTTTGTATCCACCACTGTACTTGGAACCAGGATGATATTAAATATATTTATCAACAAAGATGACATGGGCACACATCAGAACAGATATTGGCCTGGGTGCTGCAGCAGGATCTTGTGCCAGAAATTAACCTTTAGTCATTGGATTATGAGGAGATGAGGGACCTGAGGGAGGGGTCATAGGAACAGGGATGACCAGGGCTATTGAGGGTGGTGATGGGACACTTGGAGGCTTGGGGCTGTGACTACCAACCAGCATGGAAACTTTCACTATTTTAACAGTCGTTGGTACAGTCGTGCTAGTGTATGCTGCTGAATGTCAGCTCTGCTTAGCAAAGTATGTCTGTATTTACACAAAAAAGACATTCAATAGATATTTGTTTACTGAATGGGTGAATAACTACAAATTAAATGTAAATTGAGGATACCTGCTTGATATCATTTAAAATTAGAATTGATCTGCCTTGCAAGTATTTCTAAGTACTTTGTCTTTATCAGTAGTTGCATGATATAGGTCATTAAATCAATTTCAGAGCCTTTAGCTAGGTAGAAGCATGTGGTTCAAAGTTGACGCCTACTTATGGGATCAAAGACTGATGAGTGACCAATAAATACTGCAAAGTTTTAATTGAGTTCCCAAATATGAGAATCTTATGCCTGGGAAATCATAAAGAAAAGAATCAGGACATTCAGAAGAAGCATGTGTACCTAGGAGAGTACTTGGCACATAGTGAAGGCTCGAAACTATTAGTTGAACAAATGATGATGTGACTGACTACTTGTGTTGTATGCATTCTGAAGAGAAAGAGGTCAATAGGAGTTGGAGTATCCAGAGGACACTTCTTGGAGAAAGTGGGTTGAAGGTAAGGACATAAGAATGGATGGGCTTTAGATCAGAGAGCAAGAAGAGTGGATGGCATGAACAAAAGAAGGGCATGAGACCTGCAGAGGATGCCTGATTCTTTTGCCTGCCCAGCACTCTTCTCCCTCCTTTTGGAGGACTCAAATACACTTTACTACTTTCAGGCTTGGCGGGACTGTCAATCAAGGAATCCTGTCTTACCTAGATAAGAAGTGGATGGGTGATTCCAGCTACATTGGTAAGAAGCTCCATCCCTAGCATGTGGATCTCACATGGAGTTATCCAGAGGATAATGGTCAAACCGATGAATCCTGATGGCTGTGCCCTGAATTGACAGTCCTTTGGTTCCTGCCACCTAGATCTCCAGAGCTGATTTCTGGGTTTTCTGAGTTTTGACCTCTCTGCTTTTCCTTCATTTCTGTGAGTTATTCCATAGCCTTTCAATATTTTTTATTTTCTCTTTTTTTTCACATTAATATAGCCAGAGTCCATTTCTGCTGCTTGCAATAAACAAACTCCAACTGATTTAGGCAGTTTCTAGCTTCCCAGCCCCTATCAGCTTTTCAGGATGTGCTGACAGGTCACTAGCTGATACAGAATACTTCTGAATGTGTACTTTAGAGAACAGAATTCCCTGCTCTTTCCTTACGAGCAGAACATGTTGTCTCACTACTTGAGTCGTAGCCTGAGATGTCTGGAAACTGAATGTTTCTCTTTATGATTCAGTTTCACCTTTTGCTAGGCATCACTCCCCAAAAGGTTGTACTTTGAAGGCTTTCATGAAGATTGAAAGATAATATGGTAGACTCTTAACAACAAAGACACAATCTTATTTTTTTAATGTGAAGATTCTTAATTTTATAGCTGTGGCCAGTAGCTGTCTTGTGATTTTCATCTGGTTTCATCTACATGTTTCTGTCCCAACAAAAGTAATACTTTTCTTTCTTTCTCCAGCCCCCTTTATTGGGTGAAACTATTATTGGGGTGTTGCTCTGCATTCTTCTTTTTTCATCCTCTGCTAATTTTTCCACTAGCTTCATCTCTTGCTTCTTACTCGAAACACTTCAAAGTTTTCTTCTGATGAGTGCTAATTGAACTATACTCCTAATTTTTTCTCATGCATCCTGGGGAGAATAACATTTTTCTCCCCAAGGGAAATGAAAACATGACAGAACACTGAAGTAGCTATTATGTAAACAAGAGAGGAATCACAGAACAGACTTCAGTGGCCTTTGTGCAAAAGGAAAGCGGAAGGGAGATGAGCAATTCAAGTCCAGGGTCTGGCCACGTGGACTACCCTTTTTCAAGGATAGCACGGCATGAGAAAAAAGGAGGGCCTGTCTCAGAGGAAGTGCATGTGGGACGGCTGTGCACGTCCTTGTTGTCACAGTCTTCAGGAGACTCGAGGATGAATGAGAAAAGCCCTAAAGAATCTGTACCTAAGAATTTGTGTAAATTCCAGAGAATTTACACAAAATTGAAATGAAATTTAGTTTTTGAAATAAATAAATGGGATTCTCAACAATTTTATTATGGTTCATTGGTTGATAATAAACACATTTAGCAGGTAGGACATAAGCATTTGCTTGGGGAAGGGAAACCTGCCCTTCTGACTCCAGTGTAAACACCATATTCATTAGTGCCTTGACAAGTATCTACCATGTCCTTCATTCTTGTTTCCACTCCTTGTAATTGATCTAATTGAAGCTCTCATCATTTCTTGGCACAATTTTCTAGTGGTCTCCTTTTTCCTTTTCCCTGTTTCCTCATCCCTCCAGCCTCTTCTCTCTTATTCCAGAATAAGCAAGACCTGGTCATGTCAATCCCCGGATTAAAAACCTTTGATGATGCCCCTTTGTCCACAGAACCAAGTCAGACTCTTTACTGTGACAATCAAGACTCCACCATGTGGGTCCACATGCCTCTCCGATCCCATTTCTTGCTACTTGCCTCCCTTCTTCCTGCACACCAGTCTACGTGCTGTTCTGCAAACATGCCAAGCACTGTAAGGCCTCTGTGACTTTGCTCATCTGTTTTTTATTGTAGTCTCATCAAATTTTCTCCAGAGAAGTCTCTAAAAGACCGATATTCAATGTCAAGAATCTCTACCCAGAATAATCACTTTTTCCTCTGTGCATAACTAGCTTTCTGTTCATACTAGGCAAGTGGCATGTATATTATATCAGTGTAGTCCAGTAGACATATAACATGAACTGCAATATTTAAAATTTTTGGTAGCCACATTAAAAAACAAAAGGAAACATATGAAGTTAATTTTAAGAATGTACTCAGCACAATATATCAGACATATCATTTCAGTGTTTGTATTAGTCAGGGTTCGCCAGAGAAAGAGAACCAAGGGTGTGTCCGTGTGTGTATATAATATAGATTTATTTATTGTAAGGGACTGGCTTACATGATTGTGCATATTGAGTCCCAAGAGATGCAGGGTAAGTTGACCCAGGACAGCCAATGGTGTAGTTCCAGTCAGAATACTGGCAGGGTCGAGACTCAGGAATAGCTAATGTTTCAGTTCTAGTCTAAAGGCAAGAAAAAGCTCATGTTCCAGTTCAAAGGCTGCTATAGACTGAATGGTTGTGTCCCTACCAAAATTTGTAACATTGAAATCCTCACCACCAATGCGATGGTATTAAGAGGTAGGGTCTTTGGTAGGTAATTAGTGCCCTTAGAAAAGAGACGCTGGAGAGCTCTCTAGCCCCTTCCACTATGTCAGGGCACAGCAAGAAGACAGTAATCCATGAACCAGGAATCAGGTCCTCACCAGAAACCAAATCTGCCCGTCTGTCCAAATCTGTCCACATCTTGGACTTGTCTATCTCCAGAACCTTGAGAATTAAATTTCTGTTGTTTATAAGCTACCCAGTTCATGACATTCTGCAGCAGCTCAAATGGACTAAGACAAAGGCCATCAGGCAGGAAGAATTCTCTCTTACTTGGTGGAGGGTCAGCCTTTTTGTTCCATTCAGGCCTTCAACTGATTGGATGAAGCCCACTCACATTATGAAGGACAAGCTGCTATCCTCAGTCTACCCCTTAAATGTTAATCTCATCTGACATTCTCACAGAAACACCAAGAATAATGTTTGACCAAATGTCTAGTTACCACATGGCCCAGTCAGTTGACATGTAAATTTAACCATCACAAACATGTGCTCAGTGTAAAACTTATTAAGGAAATATATTATTTTCTTTTTTGAATGAATTCTTTGAAATCTGGTGTGTGTTACATACAGCACATCTCAGTTCACTCTGGCTACATTGAAAGTGCTCAGTAGTAATGTATGGCTAGTGGTTACTATTACATATTGGGCAAACAGCCCCATATATAGGTCATTGTATACTGTCTCTCCTGTTCAGCTGTGAATTTCTTGAGAGATATCCCTTATTCATCTTTTGATGTCTGATATATAGTCCCATGTGGGAAACATAGCGGCTGAGTAAATGTGTGCTGAGTGGAAGAATTATTTCTAAAAGCCTTGGAAATCTAGGAGTGTTGGGCCTACAAATGAACCATTATATTTCCTTTTTTGTCTAATTCCCTTGGTGATCTCGGGGAAGGCTATAAAATGATGTTCAACAATTCCCTTAAATCGGTTGCCAAATGGTCAATGGGGTGGTGCATAATAGAAACGGCCTGAAAGGAAGATTAGTTGCACTGTTCAAATTCCATTTGGCTGTCGTAAAATTATTATAATCGTTTGAATACATTATGACTACTATGACTGGATTGTAATTGCACATCTTTTGGGTATTTTTGGTCATGACTTGGACCAGATGAATCAACCATGCATGTGTGATCTAAGCTATTATCGAAGGCATTCCTAAATGTGTTCAGGAAAAGTGGAAATGGGAGGGAAAAAGCGATTGGTTAAATTCAATTATGTTTGATTGTTGTCTTTGGATTTGCATAATAGGTATACAAAATGATCCTGTGGTACAGGGTCATGAGGGAATCCAGTCTCTAAGAGCCATGGAAACACACTATTGGCAAAGAGCTTGTTCTTTAATCTTTCACTGATACAACCTTCAATACCACAGGGACAATATCTATGGGGAAACTTTGGATTTGGGGATGAAATCACAGAATACAAAGTACTGTTAACATACATCTAATGTACTGTAAATATTGTCTCTTCTTGTCAATATAAAGTCCTTGAAAATAATTTAATGAGTCAAAATACAAATAATTATTACATTTAAAAGAAGTACCCCAAACACATGGTTTTGAATATCTTAACCAAAAGAAAGCCCCTAGTTTTTATCCCCTGGAAGATGATATTAAGATGAGATTCTAGTCATGTCTGTTGCCATATTTAGCTTTCCAGGTCATTTTGCCTTTCCAGTATTTACACATGGTTTAATCTATCATACCCATCCACTCATGCAAAAATATGTGTCAAACCATTACCATAATCACTTGCAGTATGATTTATATTGGCCATGGAAATTATTTTACCTACTCTTTTGAAAATATTTTACCTGTTATTTTGCAACATGGAGATAGGATCATAACTAATTTCTCTCATGCTGTAGTAAAAGGGAAATCATTTAAAAAGAGACAACAACACTAAGACTTGAGCCCTCTTCTTGCCTCTGTCTGTGGAAGAAACTCCTGGTTGCTGAGAGCAGGAACAGATGGGGCCTTGGTGGAAAATGCCTAGCAATGTGGGGCATTATTGCCTCAGCTTGTGCAAAAATAGAATTACCTTGGTATTTCTCAAAAGACTCAACACAGCAAACTCTTGGGTGCTGAAGAGGGGAAGAGACAATCAGGAAATAATGTCAATTTCCAGCCCATTTGAAATCTAACCACTAAAGTCATAATGTATTTGACATTTTAAATGTTCAAAGTTAGGCCAGATGTGATGTCTCACACCTGTAATTCCAGTGCTTTGGGAGGCCAAGATGAGAGCCTCACTTGAGGTCAGGACTTCAAGACTGGTCTGGACAACAAAGCAAGACCCCATCTCTACAAAAAAATAAAAAAATTATCTGGGCATGGTGGTACACATCTGTATTCCCAGTTACTCAGGAGGCTAAGGCAAAAGGATCCCTTGAGCCCAGGAGTTTGAGGCTACAGTGTGCTATGATCACACTATTGCACTCCATCCTGGGTGACAGAGCAAGACTCTGTCTCTAAAAAACAAGATATAACACATGTTCAAAGCTTAATCAAATATGTTTTAGACCTTTTCTCCCTGGACTTAGACATTGATAATATGAGTGAAATTTTAGCCTTGTTCAAAGATTAATCAAATTCTAAAGTTGGTGGAGTATGAAGTGCTTTAAGGAACCATCCCACCTGCTCCTCCTGCTAAGAAGGATCTCGTGGTTTGTTGGAGAAATGCTGCATGTCCCACAGCATTTGCCTGCTTTGTTTTTGGCCTTCTCCTGGACATCTCATCCTTGTGGATTGAGCGGTGGTGGAGGGCAGGGCTCTGGTGTCAGATGGTGAGTATGTGGCTCCACCACCTGCTGGTTGCGGGACTTTAGGCACATAACACTATTAGGTAAACAACGATGGCTTTTCTTTATATTCCTCTTGATCCTTTTTCAGTTGCATATATGAATTCAAGGTAAACATCACTGTTAAAACATGTTGAGATTTTTCAATGGCAAATTTAATTTTGGCTTCTTTCCCAATATGTAGCAAGGGGAAAAATTCTACTCCCTATTGCATGCTATCAGTCTTAGACTATTGATCAGATCAGCTGGCAGAATCATTGGCGTGGCTAATTTGGAACAGCATAAAAACCAACATAATCTGTGTTTGGAATCCTTTTTGTGCTTGGGTAATTTCCAGTATGTCAGATAGCCCTGCAGTCAAGCTTATCAAATACATGAACAGTTTTTCCTCAATTTTAGGAAATCTAAAAACAATCATCAAAAGTTAGCAAATAGGGAACGGTGATTTTCTCTAGCAAGAGAAACATTTAGATTATGGTTTATTATTGGGTTTCCTCAAATCAAGCATTCTCAAAGGGGCCAGTTCTGCCCCCTTAGGGAACATTTTAAGTGTCACAGTGATTGAAGTATCACTGACATTTAATGGGGAGAAGCTGGTGCTGTCTGTCCCAGTACTCAACAATCCTGCACAAATAAATTATCTCTTAGCCTGCACAATTGTCAAATGCCCAGTGGGACAGTCACATGGGTGTATAATCTGTTTTTAATGAGCTAAGTCTAGAATCTAATTCCACTGCACATATCACTATGGTTTGAATGATGATGTCCCCACAAAAATTTATATTGAAACTTAATCCCCATTGGAACACTACTAAGAGGTGTGGCCTCTGAAAGATGATTAAGTCATGAGGGCTTCTCCTCATGAAGGAGATTAATACCCTTAAAAAGAGCTTGAGGTTGAAGGAAATGCTCTTTTGCCCTTCTGCCCCTTCTGCTATGTAAGGACAGTTTTCATCCACTCTAGAGGATGTAGTGATAAGGCACCATCTTGGAAGTGGAGATCAGGCCCTTAACCAGATAGCAGTCCTGCCAGCACCTTGATCTAGGACTTCCAGCCTCCAGGACCATGAGAATTACATTTCTATTGTTTATAAATTACCCAGTCAGTGGTAATTTGCCATAGCAACACAAATGGGCTAAGACAGATATAAAAATAATGTGGGCTTGGTAGCTGGGGGCATAGTTTTAATAACATACAATAACTTTTCCAGGAATCCAATTATCTTGAAAATTGAGGGAAGATTATATTCCATTATTTGGTTTAGAAATTTACTAAGAGTAGGTTGCTGTTACAGACTGAATTGTGCCCTCCCCATCCCCAAATTCATATATTCATATATTGAAGCCTCAGAATGCAACTTCATTTTAAGATAAGGCCTTAAAAGAAGTGATTGAGTTTAAATGGGGACATTAGGATGGGCCCTAACCCAATGTGGCTGGTGTCCTTTTTAAGAAGGGGAGATTAGGACATGGAGAAAACAACATCAGGCACATACACACAGTGAAATGACCATGTGAGGACATGGTGAGAAACAGCGATCTGCAAGCCAAAGAGAGAGGCCTCAGAAGAAACCAAACCTATTGACACCTTGTTCTTAAATTTACAGCCTCCAGAACTGTGAGAAAATAAATATCTGTTGTTTAAGCCACTCAGTCTGTGGTGTTTTATTATGGCAGCCCTAACACACTGATACAATTGCTTTATTTTTGGAAAATCGCACTAATGATGATAAAGCTGTTTATTGCATTTGCATCTCCCACATAACACACAGGTGTCAATCTACACTTGTAGCTGTTGCATTCATGGTGATTCTGCAGATAGTGCCAACATCTGACCATGAGTAGTAGTGTTGCGTCCAAGCACTTGCTCCATGATGCTCATATTATGTTATTATAAATTGCCTTTCTGTATTTTACCTTTAATATTAGGTTAATACATGGATACTTTTTGAAAATTCAATGTATAGGCAAGTTATATTACTTGCAAATTTTAATTCAGAACATAAAGAAGACATTTGAAATATTTATGAAAAACAGCAGCCATTGAGTCTGCAGAGGTTGAGAAGCATAGCTTTAGATGGGTATCACCAGAGGTAAGTTTTAGGTAGGTTTTATTTTGCATGCTAAACAGAAATCCCTCTAAGGAGGCGGTTCCAAGATGGCCGAATAGGAACAGCTCCAGTCTATAGCTCCCAGCCTGAGCAACACAGAAGATGGGTGATTTCTGCATTTCCAACTGAGGTACTGGGTTCATCTCACTGGGGCTTGTCAGACAGTGGGTGCAGGACAGTGGGTGCAGCGCACTGAGCATGAGCCAAAGCAGGGTGAGGCATCACCTCACCCAGGAAGTGCAAGGGGTCAGGGAATTCCCTTTCCTAGCCAAGTGAAGCTGTGACAGATGGCACCTGGAAAATCGGTCACTCCCACCCTCATACTGCACTTTTCCACTGGTCTTAGCAAACGGCACACCAGGAGATTACATCCTGCACCCAGCTTGGAGGGTCCCATGCCCACGGAGCCTCACTCATTGCTAGCACAGCAGTCTGAGATCAAATGCAAGGTGGCAGCGAGGCTGGGGGAGGGGCACCCGCCATTGCTGAGGCTTGAGTAGGTAAACAAAGCAGCCAGGAAGCTTGAACTGGGTGGAGCCCACCGCAGCTCAAGGAGGCCTGCCTGCCTCTGTAGACTCCACCTTTGGGGACAGGGCATAGCCAAACAAAAGGCAGCAGAAACCTCTGCAGACTTAAATGTCCCTGTCTGACAGCTTTGAAGAGAGTAGTGGTTCTCCCAGCATGGAGTTTAAGGTCTGAGAATGGACAGACTGCCTCCTCAAGTGGGTCCCTGACCCCCAAATAGCCTAACTGGGAGGCACTCCTCAGTAGGGGCAGACTGACACCTCACATGGCCGGGTACCCCTCTGAGACAAAACTTCCAGAGGAATGATCAGGCAGCGACATTTGCTGTTCAGCAATATTCGCTTTTCTGCAGCCTCCGCTGCTAATACCCAGGCAAACAGGGTCTGGAGTGGACCTTCAGCAAACTCCAACAGACCTGAAGCTGAGGGTCCTGACTGTTAGAAGGAAAACTAACAAACAGAAAGGACATCCACACCAAAACCCCATCTGTACGTCACCATCACCAAAGACCAAAGGTAGATAAAACCACAAAGATGGGGAAAAAACAAAGCAGAAAAGCTGAAAATTCTAAAAATCAGAGCTCCTCTCCCACTCCAAAGGAATACAGCTCCTCGCCAGCAATGGAACAAAGCTGGATGGAGAATGACTTTGATGAGTTAACAGAAGAAGGCTTCAGATGATCAAACTTCTCTGAGCTAAAGGAGGAAGTTCGAACCCATTGCAAAGAAGCTAAAAGCCTTGAAAAAAGATTGGACGAATGGCTAACTAGAGTAACCAGTGTAGAGAAGTCCTTAAAAGACCTGATGGAGCTGAAAACCATGGCACAAGAACTACGTGATGAATGCCCAAGCTTCAGAGCTGATTCAATCAACTAGAAGAAAGGGTATCAGTGATAGAAGATCAAATGAATGAAATGAAGTGAGAAGAGAAGTTTAGAGAAAAAAGAGTAAAAAGAAACGAACAAACCCTCCAAGAAATATGGGACTATGTGAAAAGACCAAATCTACGTCTGATTGGTGTACCTGAAAGTGACGGGGAGAATGGAACCAAGTTGGAAAACACTCTGCAGGATATTATCCAGGAGAACTTCCCCAATCTAGCAAGGCAGGCCAACATTCAGAGTCAGGAAATACAGAGACCGCCACAAAGATACTCTCGAGAAGAGCAACTCCAAGACACATAATTGTCAGATTCACCAAAGTTGAAATGAAGGAAAAAATGTTAAGGGCAGCCAGAGAGAAAGGTCGGGTTACCCACAAAGGGAAGCTAATCAGACTAACAGCGGATCTCTCAGCAGAAACTCTACAAGCCAGAAGAGAGCAGGGGACCATATTCAACATTCTTAAAGAAAAGAATTTTCAACCCAGAATTTCATATCCAGCCAAACTACGCCTCATAAGTGAAGGAAAAATAAAATCCTCTACAGACAAGCAAATGCTGAGAGATTTTAGGCCTGCAGGCCTGCCCTAAAAGAGCTCCTGAAGGAAGCACTAAACATGGAAAGGAACAACCGGTACCAGCCACTGCAAAAACATGACAAATTGTAAAGACCATCTATGCTAGGAAGAAATCGCATCAACTAATGAGCAAAATAACCAGCTAACATCATAATGACAGGATCAAATTCACAAATAACAATATTAACCTTAAATGTAAATGGGCTAAATGCTCCAATTAAAAGACACAGACTGGCAAATTGGATAAAGAGTCAAGACCCATCAGTGTGCTGTATTCAGAAGAACCATCTGATGTGCAGAGACACAAATATGCTCAAAATAAAGGGATGGAGGAAGATCTACCAAGCAAATGGAAAACAAAAAAAGGCAGGGGTTGCAATCTTAGTCTCTGATAAAACAGACTTTAAACCAGCAAAGATCAAAAGAGACAAAGAAGGCCAATACATAATGGTAAAGGGATCAATTCAACAAGAAGAGCTAACTATCCTAAATACATATGCAACCAATACAGGAGTACCCAGGTTCATAAAGCAAGTCCTTAGAGACCTACAAAGAGACTTAGACTCCCACACAATAATAACGGAAGACTTTAACACCCCACTGTCAACATTAGACACATCAACGAGACAGAAAGTTAACAAGGATATCCAGGACTTGAACTCAGCTCTGCACCAAGCAGACCTAATAGACATCTACAGAACTCTCCACCCCAAATCAATAGAATATACATTCTTCTCAGCACCACATCGCACTTTTTCCAAAATTGACCACATAGTTGGAAGTAAAGCATCCTCAGCAAATGGAAAAGAACAGAAATTGTAACAAACTGTCTCTCAGACCACAGTGCAATCAAACTAGAACTAGGATTAAGAAACTCACTCAAAACTGCTCAACTACATGGAAACTGAGCAACCTGCTCCTGGATGACTACTGGGTATGTAATGAAATGAAGGCAGAAATAAAGATGTTCTTTGAAACCAGTGAGAACAAAGACACAACATACCAGAATCTCCGGGACACATTTAAAGCAGTGTGTAGAGGGAAATTTATAGCGCTAAATGCCCACAAGAGAAAGCAGAAAAGATCTAAAATTGACACCCTAACATCACAATTAAAAGAACTAGAGAAGCAAGAGCAAACACATTCAAAAGCTAGCAGAAGGCAAGAAATAACTAAGATCAGAGCAGAACTGGAGATAGAGACACGAAAAACCCTTCAAAAAAAATCAATGAATCCAGGAGCTGGTTTTTGGAAAAGATCAACAAAATTGATAGACCACTAGCAAGACTAATAAAGAAAAAAAGAGAGAAGAATCAAATAGAAGCAATAAAAAATGATAAAGGGGATATTGCCACCGATCGCACAGAAATACAAACTACCATCAGAGAATACTATAAACACTTCTATGTAAATAAACTAGGAAATCTAGAAGAAATGGATAAGTTCCTGGACATATACACCCTCCCAAGACTAAACAAGGAAGAAGTTGAATCTCTGAATAGACCAATAACAGGCTCTAAAATTGAGGCAATAATTAGTAGCTTACCAACCATGAAAAGTCAAGGACCAGACGGATTCACAGCTGAATTCTACCAGAGGTACAAGGAGGAGCTGGTACCATTCTGTCTGAAACTATTCCAATGAATAGAAAAAGAGGGAATCCTCCCTAACTCATTTTATGAGGCCAGCATCATCCTGATACCAAAGCCTGACAGAGACACAACAAAAAAAGAGAATTTTAGACCAATATCCCTGATGAACATCGATGCAAAAATCCTCCATAAAATACTGGCAAACCAAATCCAGCAGCACATCAAAAAGCTTATCCACCACAACCAAGTGGGCTTCTTCCCTAGGATGCAAGGCTGGTTCAACATATGCAAGTCAATAAATGTAATCCAGCATATAAACAGAACCAAAGACAAAAACCACATGATTATCTCAATAGATGCAGAAAAGGTCTTTGACAAAATTCAACAGCCCTTCATGCTAAAAACTCTCAATAAATTAGGTATTGATGGGACGTATCTCAAAATAATAAGAGCTATTTGTGACAAACCCACAGCCAATATCATACTGAATGGGCAAAAACTGGAAGCATTCCCTTTGAAAACTGGCACAAGACAGGGACGCCCTCTCTCACCACTCCTATTCAACATAGTGTTGGAAGTTCTGGCCAGGGCAATCAGGCAGGAGAAGGAAATAAAGGGTACTCAATTAGGAAAAGAGGAAGTCAAATTGTCCCTGTTTGCAGATGACATGATTGTATATCTAGAAAACCCTATTGTCTCAGCTCCAAATCTCCTTAAGCTGATAAGCAACTTCAGCAAAGTCTCAGGATACAAAATCAATGTGTAAAAATCACAAGCATTCTTATACATCAATAACAGACAAACAGAGAGCCAAATCATGAGTGAACTCCCATTCACAATTGCTTCAAAGAGAATAAAATACCTAAGAATTCAACTTACAAGGGATATGAAGGACCTCTTCAAGGAGAACTACAAACCACTGCTCAGTGAAATAAAAGAGGACACAAACAAATGGAAGAACATTCCATGCTCATGGATAGGAAGAATCAATATCGTGAAAATGGCCATACTGCCCAAGGTAATTTATAGATTCAATGCCATCCCCATCAAGCTACCAATGACTTTCTTCACAGAATTGGAAAAAAACTACTTTAAAGTTCACATGGAAACAAAAAAGAGCCTGCATTGCCAAGTCAATCCTAAGCCAAAAGAACAAAGATGGAGGCATCACACTACCTGACTTCAAACTATACTACAAGGCTACAGTAACCAAAACAGCATGGTAGTGGTACCAAAACAGAGATATAGACCAATGGAACAGAACAGAGCCCTCAGAAATAATACCACACATCTACAATCATCTGATCTTTGACAAACCTGACAAAAACAAGAAATGGGGAAAGGATTCCCTATTTAATAAATGGTGCTGGGAAAACTGGCTAGCCATATGTAGAAAGCTGAAACTGGATCCCTTCCTTACACCTTATACAAAAATTAATTCAAGATGGATAAAAGACTTAAATGTTAGATCTAAAACCATAAAAACCCTAGAAGAAAACCTGGGCAATACCATTCAGGACATAGGCATGGGCAAGGACTTCATGTCTAAAACACAAAAAGCAATGGCAACAAAAGCTAAAATTGACAAATGGGATCTAATTAAACTAAAGAGCTTCTGCACAGCAAAAGAAACTACCATCAGAGTGAACAGGCAACCTACAGAATGGGAAAAAAGTTTTGCAATCTACTCATCTGATAAAGGGCTAATATCCAGAATCTACAAAGAACCCAAACAAATTTACAAGAAAAAAACAAACAACCCCATTAAAAAGTGGGTGAAGGATGTGAAGAGACACTTCTCAAAAGAAGACATGTATGCAGCCAACAGACACATGAAAAAATGCTCATGATCACTGGCCATCAGAGAAACGCAAATCAAAACCACAATGAGATACCATCTCACACCAGTTAGAATGGCGATCATTAAAAAGTCAGGAAACAACGGGTGCTGGAGACTATGTGGAGAAATAGGAACACTTTTACACTGTTGGTGGGACTGTAAACTAGTTCAACCATTGTGGAAGACAGTGTGGTGATTCCTCAAGGATCTAGAACTAGAAATACCATTTGACCCAGCCATCCCATTACTGGGTATATACCCAAAGGACTATAAATCATGCTGCTATAAAGACACATGCACATGTATGTTTATTGTGGCACTATTCACAATAGCAAAGACTTGGAACCAACCCAAATGTCCATCAATGATAGACTGGATTAAGAAAATGTGGCACATATACACCATGGAATACTATGCAGCCATAAAAAAGGATGAGTTCATGTCCTTTGCAGGGACATGGATGAAGCTGGAAACCATCATTCTCAGTAAACTATCACAAGGACAAAAAACCAAACACCGCATGTTCTCACTCATAGGTGGGAGTTGAACAATGAGAACCCTTGGACACAGGAAGGGGAACATCACACACTGGCGCTTGTTGTGGGGTGGGGGGAGGGGAGAGGGATAGTATTAGGAGATATACCTAATGTAAATGACAAGTTAATGGGTGCATCACACCAACATGGCACATGTATACATATGTAATAAACCTGCACGTTCTGCACATGTACCCTAGAACTTAAATTATAATAATAAAAAAAATTACTTGTAAAAAAAAAAAAGAAATCCCTCTAATATCTAAACAGTGGTTTTTAAACATGGATTCATGTTGTTAAGAAATTGATGCCTGGGTTCCACTTTGAGAAATTCTACTTTAGTTGGGGAGTGACTTGGGCGTCAGGATATGTAAGAGTTCCTCAGGTGACTGATGCATAGTCTGGGTTGAAAACCACTCTGGTGAGTTGAAAACATGACTGCAAATTATTTGATATTTCTTCCATCAAAAGGTGGATATAATTCCCCTTGAATTAGGATATTAAGTTTGGCTTAATGACTCCTTTCTAATCAATAGAATGCAATTTAAGTGTCCCTTTGAGACTTTCAAGTCTGGATTGTAAAAGGCAGGCAATAGAGCATTCACTCTTCCTGTCTTGCTTTGTGTTTCTGTATCTCTGCCTCTTTCTCCATGCCTTTGAAGCTCTGAGCAACCACATAACAACAACCTATGTGAAAGCCGCCATGTGAAGGGATTGCATAGAGAGACAGCCTAGAGGTAGAGAGAGATCTCCAAAGACTGCCAGCTATTCCACCCACCAATGTTTCATTCTTCCCAGGCACCAGAGGTGTGAATGGACAAAGCTGCAAGATAATCTCTGAACTGCAACTATAGAAATACCCCAAATGAGAGCTGCCTAGTGGAGCCCAGTCAACTCTGCAAGCATGAGGGAGAATATGTGATGGTTATTGTAGTAAGCCACTGCCGGGGGAGATTTAGCAATAGAAAACTCAAGCCCTGTTATAAAGTAAGACACGTTGATATTTGCAAAGCCACTTCTTTGATGAAATTAAAGAGTTGCTCTGTATCTTCACCCTCTTCTCTGGAGCCCATTAGAATGGGAGTCATCCTCTCTTCATTCTGGCAGGACACATGAATTCACTGGACTCTAGTCTTCCTTTGAATCTCTTCATCAGGCCTCACTTATTTCTAACCTGCTAATGGGAGAAGAGGAAATTGTCAGTCCAGTAGAGAAAAACTCTGTGTTAGTCCATTTTCATGCTGCTATGAAGAACTACTCGAGACTGAGTAATTTATAAAGAAAAACAGGTTTAATGGACTCACAGTTCTACATGGTTGAGGAGGCCTCACAATCATGGCAGAAGGTGAAGGAGGAGCAAAGGCACATCTTACATGGCAGCAGGCAAAACAGCGTGTTTGGGGAACTGCCCTTTATAAAACCATGAGATCTTGTGAGACTTACTCACTATCATGAGAACAGTACAGGAAAACCCACCCCCCTGATTCAATTACCTCTCACTGGGTCCCTCCCATGACATGTGGGGATTATGGGAGCTACACTTCAAGATGAGATTTGGGTGGGGACAGAGCCAAACCATATCCCTGACCAAACCTAAGGTAACGGACAGCACTGTAAGAGTACATTGGTTAAAAAGACACAGAGGTAGAGAAACTTGTAATTGTTTTGCCTCCTGATTCATTCTTGTCTTACACTCTGTGCTTCCAAACGTTCCTTTACAATCTTTCCCTTTCCCCACGGATTTCTGGCGCATCTGAATGAGTTCCCGTTAGTCCAAGTGTAAGCAGATAAAGACGGGGATTTTATTTCCTCCAGTGATCTCACTGCAAGCTGCTCAGCTTTGACACAGTGAAGGGTAACAGACAGGCTATCTCTCTCCAATAAGGCCAGAGTGACAGGGAAGTGCAGTCCTAGTTCACAGAGAGGCCCTGAGAGCTCTGCCTGAGTCCTGTGAGAAGAAGCTGGGCAATGTGCCAAATGTCATAGAAGCTTTATGTGGCCTTCTCTTGAAGGGCCAACCTAGAAGACAGAACACACAAATAATGAAATAGTGGATGAATCTTGTCTTTTTTGAGACCACTTTCCTTTGCCAACTTCCATTTATTTCCTTTCCAAATGGTGGTCCTGTGCAATGATCTGTTCCTCACCAAGAGTGTGGTTCAAACCAAGGTGAGATTGGGTGGTCATGGAAATTTGGGAGTTGTGGTCTTCTAAAAAAATTGATCAATCCTTCCAATAAAATCTTTGGGAGTCTAGGATTTAGGTTTCCTTACACTGTTTCTGGGGTATTTGGGGAGGGCCTAACACTAAGCTGACTAGTGTTCTCCCCCGAAGCACGTCTTCTGAGGAACCTACCTATAGAAAAGAACCTGAGTTTTTCAGTCTAAGAGACTGCTGGTACCCATCTTCTGAGGAGGCATTTTTAGAGGGTAGTGGAGACAGGCGACACTATTTGCAAGGAACTGAAATGCTTTTCTCCAGGCTGAAGGTGAAGCAGGATATCTGGAGAATAAAAACTATGTATAGGTGAAGGAAAGTAATGCTGCATGAATTTTGCAAACTGCAGAGAGGTAGGAATATTTTCATGGGGCTTTCTGAAAGGAAAGGAACAGGGCTGCCAATAGCCTTTGGTTGAGACTCTCAGTTACTGAAGTCTCTCAGTTTAAGCAGCAGATGTGGCTGCAATCAGTGGCCTCATCTTGAGAGTAGAAAGTAGAAAGAGTAGAAAGTTCTACTCATCTTGAGAGTAGAAAGAGACATGACCAAGTCAGATGGTGGAAGTAGTGGGTACAAAGAGAGCAAGCAGGCCCTGGGATGACTGCATGTGGTGAATTAGAGCACTTACCCCAGGAGCTGAGAGGGAGAACTGGGTGTTGAGTTTCCTGCTAATATGTATATGTGCCAGCTACGCTATAATTTGTTCTTTTTTTGGGAGACAGTGTCTTAGTCTGTCACCCAGACTGAAGTGCAGTGGCTCAAAGATGGGTCACTGCAGCCTCAATCTCCTGGGCTCAAGCGATCTTCCCATTTCAGCCTCCCGAGTAGCTAGGACTACAGGCACAAACCATCACGCTTGGCTCATTTTTTTTTTAACTTTTTTTTTTTTTTTTTTTGTGATCCAAAAATATGTGTTTATTTTCCCCCTCCAGCAAGCAAGCAGTCAATTCTGCAGGAGGACCCAGCTGGGTGTCCTCTAATTTAATTCCAACTATCTACCCAGAATACAGCATCAGATTCCACAGGTTAGGAGTTTACTCCCACAAGATAATCCCCTCCTTCCCCCCGGTTGCAAGTCCAGTTTTCTGGAACTTCGGACGGACTGGCTTCAAGTTGGGGTTCCCCTGAACCCCGCCCCCTGCCTTTGGGTTCGATTAATTTGCTAGAGTGGCTCACAGAACTCAGGGAAACACGTTTACTGATTTATTACAAAGGGTATTTGAAAGGATACGAATAAACATCCAGATAAAGAGATATATAAAGTGAAGTCTAGAAGGGTCCTGAGCACAGAGCTTCTGTTCCCATGCAGCTGGGGTGCACCACCTTCCCGGCACGTGGATGAGCTCTTCACTCCATATCATATTTTTAAACTTTTTGTAGAGATAGGGCCTTGCTATTTTCCCAGGCTGGTCTCAAACTCCTGGGCTCAAGCTGTCTTCCCACCTCAGCCTCCTACAGTGTTGGGATCACAAGCACCAGCCACCTCACCCTGCCTAGGCCATAATTCGCATCTCCCACAGAGAATCAGGCCACTAATATTAATGCCTTTATGTTTGAATACATGTACGAATTGATTTTGAATTAATTTTTTCACTTACGTCTCATAACAATTTATTGATGTTGGTGGAGAAGATATTATGTGTGTGTTGTTCCCATTTTACAGATCAGAAAACTAGTCAAGGTCACCCAGGGAGAAAGCAGTTGTCTACCAGTAATAGTGGTTGACACTTACTGAGACCTTTCTATGTGGCCAGCACAGCAGCAAGCATCTTAATTATATATTAATTCATGTAATCCTCCCTACACTGCTACTGGCATTATTATTTCCCTTGTTTTACAGAGGAGGAAATGTCAGCAGCACGAGGCAAGTGACACACTGGACAGTCCCATTTGAAGCTCTCGTACATGAAATAAGAGGACTCTATTTTGAGGGGTGGACTCTGCTCATTGCCTTTGAGAATCCCGCATTCACAGCTGTTATTTACATTTAAATGTGGCCTCTGTGTGATGTCAGGGACATGGTGCCCTAGGCTACTGAGGGGAAACTAGGGTGACGTGGTGACAATTTACAGCTGATTGCACCATTTCTCATACACTTTATAACAAGAGTTTGAATGAGGAAGGAATGCATCAGGCTAAAAGCCTGGGAATCATTCCTCCAGTTTCCAGTTTTCATGACATGCTATGCAAAGAGCCTGGTAATTTCACAGGAGAGGATCTTGATTCCATTTAGTCCCAATCCCTTTTGCCAGACAGAACATGCTGGAAACAGCGTGACAAAGAAGGTTATAATACACATTTTCAGAGTTTCTAGACTGAACAGTGGGAGCTTCAGGAGGTGGTCCTTGGGATAAAATGAGTTATGGAGAGAGGGGACATTTGTTCTGGGGTTCAACCCACTGACCCGCTGGGATATCCGTGTGGGATAGGCTTCAAACAAGGTCTCTGAGTCAAAACACCAGGGTTCATGATAGCAAGTTAATTAACCTCTCTTCATGCCAGCCTCAGTTTTGTATCAGCAAACTAGGGATAATAATTTGTTATGTCTCTTCTGGCTCTGTTCATAAATAAAGTCTTATTCAATTAAAAAAATAATATCATCTCCTATAGAATTTAGGGAGGATTAAATGAGTTAATGCTTGCAAAAGCCCGAATGCCCGGCACGTGGAACATGACTTTATGGTATTCATCTATATTAGCGTTTCCCAACTCAGCATCATTGACACCTGGGCCTGGATAATTCCCTGTTGTGGGAGCCATCCTGTGCATTCCAGGATGTCAGACAGCATCCTTAGGCGCCACTCATTAATCCCTACCTCCCGGGTGTGACAACCAAACATGTCTCCAGGCCGGGCATGGTGGCTCATGCCTGTCACCTCATCCCTTTGGGAGGCTGAGGTGGGTGGATCACCTGAGGTCAGGAGTTCAAGACCAGCCTGGCCAACATGGTGAAACCTCATCTCTACTAAAAATACAAAAATTAGCCAGGCGAGGTGGCAGGCACCTGTAATCCCAGCTACTTAGGAGGCTGAGGCAGGAGAATCACTTGAACCCAGGAGGCAGAGGTTGCAGTGAGCTGAGATCGCACCACTGCACTCCAGCCTTGGTGACGAGTGAAACTCTGTCTCAACTAACAAACAAACAAACAAAAATATATCTCCAGACATGGCCAAATGTCCCATTTGGGGAAGGTTGCTCCTGACTGAGAATCATGGATTTATATAAAATTATATACATGTATATGTAAAATTATATACATGTATATAATTTATAGTTACATAAATTATATAAATGTGTTAGGGCTGCCATAACAGTTTCACAGACTAGGTGCCTTAAACAACAGAATGTATTTTCTCACAGTTTTGAAGGCTAGAGTTTGAGCTCAAGGTGTTGACAGGACTGGTTCCTTCTGTGGCTGAGGGAGACTCTCTCGTGCCTCTCCCTGGCTTCTGGTGGTTTGCTGGCAATCCCTGGTGATTCTTGGCTTGTAGATGCAGCATCCCGTCTTTGCCTTCATGTTCATGGCATTTTTCTATGTGTGTGTGTCTCTGTGTCCAGGTTTCCCCTTTTTATAAGGATCCATCATATTGGATCGGGACACATCTTAATTAACTAATCTTAACTAATGGCATCTGTAAGGACCCTAATTCCAAATCAGGCCACATCTTGAGACACTGGGGTCAGGACTTCAGCATGCAAATTTTAGAGAGACACAATTCAACTCATAGCATTAATACATTTATATAAATGTGGGGACTACAAACTCACTTGCCCACAGCGGCAGGTAATATAGTAACAAGACATGATAAATTACAGCAGGTAGATAATATAAAAACAATACATGAGCTGGGAGAGGGCTGGGTTGGCCTGGAAGCTTGGGCCTAGGCAATTGCTGTCAGAAGGGATTGTAGCTTCATTGATGGCAGATCTAATTTTTCAAGAGAGCCCCCCAATCCAGGCTTTCAGGGGAAACTTCTCAAATTAAAAATGCCAAAGAACTCAACCATTTTTAACTCAATTTAAAAACAGTTCAAAGACCCCCCCGCCCCCACCCCACCTACACATCTACAAGTAGTATCTGGCCTGTGGACAGCCAGCATGCAAGCATAAGAATCATTAAATTAATGAAGAACAGAGTTCAGAAACATATTAATTTTTACCACTGAGGAAGAATGGGGATTAGTTAAATCCCCAAGCTTTGAGTGACCGTGTAATGTAGTGTCCAAAGTGGAACATTACTGATAATGAAAGGAAATGCTATGAATAACTACATGTAGACTAGAATCATGCCATACAATTGGGATATATAATCATGCTACCTAAATTGCATCTTAATAGAGATAAACTTATTTTAACCTGGATGTTCTCAGTGGTTGAGGAGGGGCAATGTGGTGGTATGGAGTGGCCTCAAGGGCTGTGGGGCAGCCACTCCATACCACCATGCTCTACCAATTACTCTCTAGTAAATGGGGTGTCACTGTGTTGCCCAGGCTGGTCTTGAACTCCTGATCTCAAGTGATCTACCCACCTCAGCCTCCCAAAGAGCTGGGATTACATGTGTTAGCCACTACACCTGGCCTTGTTCCTTTCAAGTAGGGCCTCTTCACTGGTGTTGGTCCCAAAGTCAAGTCTTTGTTCATACTGACCTCATTGCCCTTTTCTACTCCTCTGCAGACCACATCTCATTGATCACAGGAGTCCTTCTCTAACTTTTAGCATCTTTGGATAATTATCTATCTTGCCTGTGGCACTGATGATCAGTCTTACCACTTTCAACAGGGACCCCTGCACCAGCTTCCATCTTACATTCTGTCTTGAGTGTGGTTCCTTTTTCTCTAGCTGAGCTGTAACCACTCTCGATAACTCCTTCGTGGATGATAGTAATAATACTAGCAATTTACACTTCTCTAGCACTTTACTATTTACAGGCATACTTTATTGTTTAAAAAACATTAGGAGTCAGAAGAAAGAAGAGGGTAAAATGATGGTAGAGAAGAGATTTCATTTTGTCAGTCCAGCCTCAAGGGAGATGAAGCCAAGGCAGGGCCATTAGAAGCTTGGAGCTGTCCCCTGGACTCCTGGGAGGAAGCTGACATGTGATTGATAGGGGAGGCAGGTCAGTGTGCTATGAAGGGATTTACTTTGCTGTAGTAGGGAGTTCTCCCAGAAGCCAGAACCAACTGACTCAGTGCATCTAGAAAGGAGCCCCTTGGCAGGCATGGACGCTTCTTTCTCTGGTTCAGGATTTTACCAGAAGTTTGTCTACCACCACTCCCTAAACATCACAGCTATGCATTGGAGACATGGAGAGATTAAGCAGTTTGGTCCAACATTCCACACTTTGAAGGTGGAAGAGCTGGGTTTTGAACACATCTTCCTGCCATTAATGACTATGTACTTTCCACTATGCCAGTGGCATATGTAGAAGAGTCATTAAGGATGGTTGGTTAAAATGCAGATTCATGCTCAATCCAGGAATCCACATTTTTACTAAGTACCCCTAGTAATTCCAAAATAGGTGGTCCATGAGTCACACTCACATTGAGAAGCCCCTTTCTAGTCCGAGCTGCCTCTCAGACCTGGCTGTTTATAGCTCTAAAGTACTCATCAGTTTATAAAGTGCCAGGACAAATACGTTCTTATTTGGAAAATGAGTTATTTTACAAATGCCTCAGAAAGTAGATGATCTTTGGGAGCCTTCCCGTCTCCAAGAACCGATGCATCTTTGCTCACAGGACTCGTGTGAGAACTTGGGTCGATGGCGGGACATGCAGACCCTGCTCTCTGTTCCCTCGTTTGGCAGGCTCCCACTCCAAGGACGTGCTGGTCATCCTTTCACGAGATTTCTGTACATCGGGGTTCTGCATGTTTACAGCAGAGGCCGCTGTATATTTGACCTCAGAACCAGAAGATAAGGGTCAATGGAAATGCTCCCAATACAGGCAGGAAACTCACAGGCCCAGAGCTTATGTGAACACATCTAGAGAAGTAGCCTGTTGTCTTTCGAGTAGCGAACTGGGAGTCTGGGGACTTGGTTTCTATTCTGGCCCAGCCACTAGCTTGCTAAGTGAATATGAGCACGTCACTGTGCCTCAGTTTCTTTCTGGGCAACATAAAGCAAGAAGACTGAACTAGATGGTTGTTTTCATAATATGGTCTTTGGAGCCCAAGGATTTGGAAGAGGAGCCCTAGGGGACACCGAAGAGAAAGGGGTCAGTGGGTATAGGGACTTTGGAACCTCCAACCCTGTTTTATTAAATAATTACAGCAACTCAGAATTTACTTACTTTGTTTATTTGGCTTCTGTTTGAGTTATCTTTAATAGTATGGGCTCCAGGCCGGGCGTGGTGGCTCACGCCTGTAATCTCAACACTTTGGGAGACCAAGGTGGGTGGATCACGAGGTCAGGAGATGGAGACCATCCTGGCTAACATGGTGAAACCCCGTCTCTACTAAAAAATACAAAAAATTAGCTGGGTGTGGTGGCGGGCTCCTGTAGTCCCAGCTACTTTGGAGGCTGAGGCAGGAGAATGGCGTGAACCTGGGAGGCAGAGCTTGCAGTGAGCCAAGATCGCACCATTGCACTCCAGCCTGGGCACAGAACGAGACTCTGCCTAAATAAATAAATAAATAATAATAATAATATGGGCTCCAGTGCTAAAAACTCGTTAGAAAGATCATCCAACTAGATAATCTTTAATTATTCTCTCACTTAACAGTTCCTGTGATTGATCTTTGCAGTTCCATTTCAGCATTACCAGACTTAAAATTAAAAATTTTTTTTTTGTTAGATCTGTGATATATTTCATGTCCTTGCTTCAAAGGAAAGCTGAGTCTTCAAGTCACTGAAGTTAGCGTCTCTGGAACCCCAAACTTTGAGTGACTCCCCTGAATTGAGATGCGAATCAACACATCAGAAACATTTAATTCATTGACCCTACTTCCATGCAACTAAGAACCCCAAGTTCAGGTGAGCAGGAGGGGGTTGAATAGTAAATATTGGACCTAGTTAAGGCCAATATGTAATTTAAATAAACACAGCTGAGCAAACAGAAGACCTAAGCAAAGGCTGGATTTACGTAGCCATTTCCTTAGTGTGTTATGTGCCAAATGAATTCAATGGCTTTTTGACGTTTTTCCTTCTGATCTTAATTGCAACCTGTTTGACTGAGTTGATGAAACTGATTGAAAAGTCAAGACATTAAAAAAACTGGAAAACCTTTTTTGTTAAGAGCATGTTTAGCTACGTGTTTCGTAATTTAGTGGGGGCAAAACAGGGCTTAAAGAACTTCTTGAAATTTAAAACAGAATTATTTGTGTGTCTTAATATTCTCTACATTCTTTATTGCACTTAAGAAATGGTAGAAAGCATTTTTGGGGCTGTTACATTCGTGCAATCTGGATGCTATGTCCTGCGTGACTCAGCAAAATCTTCCAAAGTAGCTATTGGGGGTTTTCCTGAGGCTGGTCTGAGTTGGAGCATTGCTGTTTCTTAGGTGAGGGTGCTGATGTTACAGCTTGAGATTCTCTAGCAGTTTACACTTCTCTAGCACATCACTATTTGCAGGCATACCTTTCTAGTTTTTTTTTTTTTTCTTTTGAGACAGGGTCTCACTCTGTCGCCCAGGCTGGAGTGCAGTGGCACAATCTTGGCTCACTGCAACCTTCGCTTCCTGGGTTCAAGCAATTCTCCTGCTTCAACCTCCCTAGTAGCTGAGACTACAGGTGCCCACCACCGCGCCCAGCTAATTTTTGTATTTTTAGTAGAGACAGGGTTTCACCATGTTGGCCAGTTTGGTCTCGAACTCCTGACCTCAGGTGATCTGCCCACGTTGGCCTCAGAAAGTGCTAGGATTACAGGCGTGAGCCACCGCGCCTGGCCACCTTACTGTTTAAAAAACATTAGGAGTGAGAAGAAAGAAGGGGATAAAATGGATGGTAGAGAAGAGATTTCATTTTGTCAGTCCAGCCTCAAGGGAGATGAAGCCAAGGCAGGGCCATTAGAAGCTTGGAGGTGTCCCCTGGACTCCTGGGAGGAAGCTGACATGTGATTGATAGGGGAGGCAGGTCAGTGTGCTATGAAAAGATTTGCTTTGCTACAGCAGGGAGTTCTCCCAGAAGCCTGAACCAACTGACTCAGTGCATCTGGAAAGGAGCCAGAGGACCCCTTGGCAGGCATGGACGCTTCTTTCTGTGGTTCAGGATTTTACCAGAAGTTTGCCCACCACCACTCCCTGAACATCACAGCCATGTATGGGAGATATGGAGAGATTAAGCAGTTTTGTCCAACATACCACACTTCGAAGACGGAAGAGCTGGGTTTTGAACACATCTTCTTGCCATTAATGACTACGCACTTTCCACTATGCCAGTGACATATGTAGAGATTCTCAAGCTATAGCATCAGCACCCTCACCTAAGAAATAGGTCTCATCACTTAATTAACACACAGAGCATGCAGACAGGGTCTCCATGTAATTTACTGGCTTGGGATACATTTTTACATTTTGAGGTGCTTTTCATTTGATGCATGCATTAGTGATAATGCAAGCTTCTATAACAGCTGAACTCCCAAACCTCAGTGGTGATACAATAGAAGCTGTTGCTCACTCATATTGAGTCCAAAGTAGGTTTAGGCCTTTTGCCTTCCATGCAGTGTAGGCCTTTTGCCTTCCATGCAGTGATTCAGGGACCCAGCCTTCTTCCACCTTGTAGACAAGGCACACTGGCTTCTTACCTGTTTTAGCCCAGATGTGACACTCGTCACTTTTGCTCATGTTCCATTGATGAAAACTAGTCACATGACCTTACCAATAGAAAAGAGATAGAATACAGTCCTGGCCTGGCAGCCATTTTTCAACAAAAACTCTGTATAATAGAAAGGAAAGCACAAGTCTTTGATGGGCAGTTAGTTACCTTTGCCACAACTAGCAAGAATATACTTTTTTGGTTGTTAGATAATCATTAACTAAGCATGCAATTTTGGCTGCTTCAGTCCCAGAGTCTGATGGCATTGTCAACCTTAATCAATGCAACTAATGAGAAATGCTTAAGAAAATGACACATTTTGAGGCTTGGAGAAATGTTCACTCATCTAACTTGGTATTATTTAGGGCAAAACCTTGTCTTTATGAGCACTGTACTAGCAAAGGATAGCTTCTTCCATGCAGGTCTAAAAGAATTATTTCCTTTCTTTGTGTCTCAGCTTTTTTTTCTGCAAAATGAAATTGTTGGAGTAGATAGTCTCTAATACGTTCTAGCAATACGCATTTCATTTCTCATGTTATTGAAATCACTGAAACAAACATGTCTGTCTTTGGTGTGATTAAAGGTTGTTCTTCAGGAAAGGCATACACAAACGTGTTCTAAAAACTAGCCAGAGGAAACGGGGAGCTAAATGTTTGCTTTTCTCAATGGGTCTTGGCCATCTTTCCACTTATTTAAATGTAAAACATGTATTATTTAACCACAACTTCAATGCTAGGAGCAAACACATAAAAGCAGATGGTTAAACAGCATGTATTTTGGAGTTTTAATCCCAAGCCACCTATACACGCGATTTTCAAATAAGAATAAGCCTACATTTCAACAAATATGAACTTTAAGAATTATTATCTGAACTTGAGTCTTAGATCAAATTTTCAGATAATAAATTTTGTGTCCAACTGCTTCATGCCATTGTTGGTTTTTGAAAAAGACAAAGAGCTGCAAAGTGGTGAGGTTTCCCACTGAATCACTGCCCATAATAGGACTCGATCCTGAACCTTTGGGGCAATGCAGTCAATTACTCATTCTGCCACCGAGAAGGTGGCTTTTCCTCAAAAAAGTGCCCCCAGCTTGCTCCATCACTGTTCACAGGACTTTGGGTTGGTAAATGCAGGGAGGCCTTAATGTTCTAGTGCAGAAGCACCACTGATGCAAGTTAAAACAGGAGAGAAGACTTGTAACGCATAACTGCTGACAAATACATTACTCTCTGGAGCTGATATGTGGGAAGAGGCTTTGTCTCTTCCGTGGGACAGATCCCTCACTCAGTTGCAGGCAGAAGGCAGAATGACAGTGGATGCTTCATGGGGGACAGTTTTCCTGTCTGCTCAACAAACAGCTCCTTTTGTCCACATTATTTATTTTTATTTACTTATTCTTTTTTTTCTATAGCTCCTCTGTCCCTCAGATTCCTAAAGGAAGAATTTTAACCTTTAAATGCTCTCTAGCCCCTTTACTTCAAGTGGCATCAGGGTACAAGAAATTAGCATAGTGCTGGAGTCAAAGTCACCTGGGCTTCATTTTGGGGTCTGCCACCTGATGGCTTTGTGATCTTAGGCTGTATCTCAGTTATCCGATTTGTAAGGTGGGTCATTGTAAAGTTTGAATAAGATAGTTCATGCAAAGCACTTGGCTCATAATAATGACTTCACCCATCTGTAATAGGTCATTCTTGCGTTGCTATAAAGAAATACCTGGGACTGGGTAATTTATAAAGAAAAGAGGTTTAATTGACTCATGGTTCTGCCAGCTGTACAAGCACGGTGCCAGCATCTGTTTGGTTTCTGGGGGGGCTTCAGGGAGCTTTTATTCATGGCAGAAAATGAAGCAGGAGCAGGCACGTCACACAGAGAAAGCAGAAGGTGGGGGAGGTGCCACACATTTACACAATCAATACTCAAGAGAATTCGCTCCCTATCAAGAGGATTGCACCAAGACATGAGGAATCTACCCCCATGATCCAATCACCTCCCATTAGGCCTACCTCCAACATTGGGAATTACATTTCAACATGGGATTTGGAGGTGACACATATCTAAACTATATCACTATCCATCCATCCATCCATCCATCCATCCATCCATCCATCCATCCACCCATCTGTCCATCCACCCACCCATGCAACTTATCTACCTATTTATCCTGTCTTCTCTATATATATATTTGTAAAACACGTATCGGTTAAAACGTGTATAGGTTAATGGGTAGAAAGAGAGAGGAGAGATGGAGAGGGCTGAAAATGGTAGTGGGAGAGGTGCTTCAATTCTTTTGGGGTAACTTCCACTTAGATGTTTGGTGATGAAATATTTCAGGCATACAAAAAAGTGAATCTTCATACATATTTAAATGAATCTGTGAAGTAACCACTAGCTTGATTAGATGATTGCTGCTCCTGTGCAAGATTATATACCTTTATGTCTGTATCCACCAACAACTGGCAATATAAACTTTATTTTATCATTACTTTTTTGGAGGCAGAGTCTCACTCTGTCACCCAGGCTGGAGTTCAGTGGCTCCATCCCAGCTCACTGCAACCTCCACCTCCTGGGTTCAAGTGATTCTCCTGCCTCAGCCTCCCGAGTAGCTGGGATTACAGGTGCATGCTACCATGCCTGGCTAATTTTTGGTATTCTTAGTAGAGATGGGGTCTCACCATGTTGCCCAGCCTGGTCTTGAACTCCTGAGCTCAGGCAATCCAACCACCTAGGCCTCCCAAAGTGTTGGGATTGCAGGTGTGAGCCACCGTGCCTGGCCTGACAATATAAACTTTAGGTAAATGATAAAATACTGTATACCTTTTTCTGCTATTTGCTTTCAGTGTCTAATATTATGTTTTGAGATGTCTGTGTTGACATAGTATGTCTAGTGTAACCACCTTAACTTCTGTGTAATATTCCATGTGTTTTCTTTCTTTTTTCTTTTTCCTTGGGGCATTTCTTTCTTCAACCTTCCTGCCTCCTGCCCTGCTTTACTTGTTCTCCTGTCAGATTTCCCTCCCCACATCCCGCCCAATAAGAAGGTGCATCAGTGAAAGAGGATGAGAAAAGCCACTCCTTGGTTTATGGTTGACCCATGAGAGTGAGCTGTGTTCTGCTTACCATGATGGAGACACAGCATTTTTGGTGTGACTTAAAAAGCACATCACCCACCTGTCAGGCATAAAAACATTTTACTAAATAACAGATGTCCCTGCTCCTGGAGTAGGGGTCTGGAATGTGTATTCTGCATATTTTATGGCAGGAAAAGGCCCTGTTTAAGGTGCCTTTCCAGAATTCCCCTCTATGCTAGAACAAACCATTATCAACATTATCAGGGTACTTTTGTTCTCCTGTCTGCCTCTCTCCTCTTTAAGGAAATGATGTAGATAAAAGTCCCTCACCTGTCCTGTCCTTTACCCTCTTTGAAAAATATTACATTCGATACATATTAAAATATATAATGTATGTATATGTATGTTATAAATCAAAATGACATAATTGACATTCATAAAGCCATCTGTTCACCTGAGAACTAGAACATCCCAACCCCAGGGCTTCACTGTGTGACCTCCTGGAGGTGAAGACATCATTTAAGGCATTTCTTGGCTCTAGTCTTGTGCATCTGTTCTGTGGTGGAAGGTGCGATGTATCAGGGAGCAGGTGAAGGATGAGCCATTCTATTTTTGCCTGAAATATAGCTGCAGAAGGCCAGGTGTGAGCCTGGTTAGTGACACTGGAAATTTAGATCTGTGAAGATACATGTAGGTAACTGCTTAATTCATTTCCTCTCTTTGGGCCTCCATTTTCTTGCCTGTACATGGAAAGGGCTAGATTAAATAATCTCTGAGTTCCCTTCTGTGCATTGAGTAAAACATGCTTCTTTATGTTGCCTCTCTGTATCTTCATTGTAAGCACCACTAAGGTAGCACTGGTCTGCAGAAAACAACACTCAACTGCATCATCTGACTGCTCTGTCCAGTTACAGAATGTCCTTCCTTGGGTGCTGATATGGTTTGGCTCTGTGTGGCCACTCAAATCTCGAATTGCAGTTCCCACCATTTCCACATGTCATAGGAGGGACCCTGTGAGAGGTAATTGCATCATGAGGGTGGGTCTTTCCCATGCTGTTCTCATGATAGTGAATAAATCTCATGAGATCTGATGGTTTTATAAAGGGGAGTTTCCCTGCACATGCTCTCTCTCTTGCCTGCTGCCACGTAGGATGTGACTTTGCTTCTCCTTTGCCTTCCGCCATGATTATGAGGCCTCCCCAGTCATATGGCACTGTGAGTCAATTAAACCTCTTTCCTTTATGAATTACCCAGTCTCAGGTATGTCTTTATTGGCAGCATAAGAACAGACTAATACAGGTGCCATTCACAGGGGTGAAAGAATTCCACTGCTTTCCCTGAGTATTCCAGGGGTTTGTGTCTTTCTTCCCTGAAAGTGACTCATGGGATCAAGGAGCTGAATCCTATCCAAACCTCAAACCAATCCTCATCATTTGTTGTCTTTGAACTCAGTTTTTCCTTTTTTTTTTTTTTTTTTAATTTCGTTTTCCCTAGTGTCTAGTTACTGAGTCAAGATTATGGTCTCTTTTAGGGTATGAATATTTTTAAGAGAGGAAAAAAGTGATTTGGAGGAGGCTGAAGCAGAGGATGGATCCTCACTTCAACTATTTGTGGGCCAATCAGGTTGAGGACAAAGGAAAATATTCTAAGATAGCCACATAGGGGAGAGCAATGACTCATCAAAAGAGATTCCAGGGTTGCAGCTTTGGCTGATACAATAACTTTCTGACAATTCTAGCCATCTTGTGAGGAAGCTCTTTGTCCAAGAAGATGTTTGAATGTTGAGTAATTGATTAGATCAATAAATATATAATATAAATATAGTCAGACCCTGGCTAGGTTTCATGAGGGAGGCAAACATGAATAAGACATTGTCCCCACAGACAGGGGCTTATAACCTGGTAGACATGTACCATATTCTGCTTTGCAAAAGAATTATATGCTCATCTTTAGAGCCAAAAATCAACCACTAGCAAAGCACTTCAAAGAGCAGAGGATGTGTATTTTTGGTAGAATGATTTATTTTCCTTTGGATATATATCCAGTAATGGTATTGCTGGGTCGAATGGTAGTTCTAAGTTCTTTGAGAAATCACCAAACTGCTTTCCGCAGTGGCTGAACTATTTTATATTCCTACCAGCCGTGCATAAGTGTTCCCTTTTCTCCATAGCCATGTCTGCGTCTGTTGTTTTTTGACTTTTTAATGCTAGCCATTCTGACTGGTGTGAGATGGTATCTCATTATGGTTTTGGTTTGCATTTTTCTGATGATTAGTGATGTTGAGCAGTTTTTCATATGTTTGTTGACTGTTTGCATATCTTCTTTTGAGAAGTACCTGTTATATCTTTTGCCTAGTTTTTAATTTTTTTTTATTTACTTGTTGAATTGTTTGTTCTTTATAGATTCTGGGTATTAGACCTTTGTCAGATGCATAGTTTGTGAACATTTTCTCATATTCTGTAGTTGTCTGTTTACTCTGTTGATAGTTTCTTTTGCTGTGCAGAAGCTCTTTAGTTTAGTTAGGTCCCACTTGTCAATTTTTGTTTTTGTTGCAATTGCATTTGAGGACTTAGTCATAAATTCTTTCCCAAGGCTAATGTCCAGAATGGTGTTTCCTAGGTTTTCTTCTAGGACTCTTACAGTTTGTGGTTTTACATATAAGTCTTTAATCTAATTTGAGTTAATTTTTGTATATAGTGAAAGGCAGGGGTCCAGTTTCATTCTTCTATGTATAGCTAGCCAGCTATCCCAGCACAATTTGTTGAATAGAGGGTACTTTCCCTGTTGCTTATTTTTGTTGACTTTATCAAAGATCAGATGGCTGTAGGTGTGTGGCCTTATTTCTGGGTTCTCGATTCTGTTCCATTGGTCTATGTGTCTGTGAACAAGCTCTTGAGGTGCAAGTGGCAATTATCCTTCCCACTAGATGATCTGTGAAGTGCCAGCAAGGTCTGGAAGCATAGGCTGAGCTGTGGTCCACCTCAAGCAAAGGGCAGCCTGCCCCTGAGCCATGATTGTGGTGCCCTCCAGCAACTTGAGTTGGCACTCACATGGCATGTCACTCTTCCCTGCTTGTCACAGAGGGCTTTTTCTGTGCCCAGAAACTTTTCTGAGACTTTGGCAATGGCCCCAGTGTGGGACAGGAGACCTGGAGCCCAGGCATCCAGACCCTAGTTCCCTAGGGCACCCTCCTGAGTTTACCTTTTCTCCCTAAGCCCGAACACGGCAGGATGCATTAGTGCTTCTCATCTTTGGAGATGGCTACTTTCCATGCCCTAGAGAGGACGCTGTCATACCACACACACGGACACTTAAGGGGGTAGAGTGGAGTGGGTGGCAGGTAGGAAGTGACCCTTAATGCCCTAAAGATGATTTCAGAGAAAGAGAGAAAGAAAGAGCAGTCTGAGCTGCCTGTGGATTCCCACAGCATTAGCCTCCATCTCCTCCTCTCTGTTCCTGCTGATTCCACTCCAGTTTTCTTCCCAGGAGCAGAGCATTAGCCTTCTAACCTTTTCTCTCTTCCATTCCTTGCTGGTCTGGGCCACACTCCCCTACGACTGAATATCAGCAATGTCCCTGGCCTTGTCAGCTCCAGAATGACTCCTGACCATTCCCAACAGTTTTCCTACCTGTCCATGGCCCAAGGGCATTTTGACCAAAATGAATGAGGAGCTCAGAATGTTTAGGTGTGGTGACCCCACCAATCTTGCCTCTGTTGGGAAGGGTGTCTGGTCTCCACCACCAACATGACTCTGGGGTAGAAACCACCCTCCAGCTCCTCCTCCAAATATTGCCCCATTAGTTGACCTAGGTCTCTCATGTGAACACGGGGTGCTCTGTTTCCAAGTTCTGCAGAGTATCCCCTTACCCATATTTGTATTGTGTCCACATTATTTGGTCCAGGATAAAGGCCTTACATGCTGTGGGTCGCACTCTCCTAGTACTCACTGACATGTACCTAGCTCATCTCTGAACATACCCTGTATCCTCTTCTTCCCCGAGGCTGCTGCAGCCTCCTGGATTGCACTCGTATTACCTCCCCACATGCTCATTTCAACTCCTAGCAATACCTAGCACAGTATCAGTCAATGCTGTCTGATCCATCCAGGCTGAAGGACTGTTTCCTTCAGAAGCTCCTGGACTTGTGGTTTCTACCTCATTGATGGTCCTTGGAGTTAATGGCCCTCTACTGGCTTGAGCCCTTTTCTCATTTCCATACTTGGTTTTTTCATTTTTGAGGCTGGAGACTGCTTCTTATCTTTGGACTCCCTTCTATCAACGAAGGACCCTTCTAGGGGTGCAGTGTCCTTTGCCCAGAGAGAATGTTCAATATTTGCTTGTTAAATGGAACTGTGTAGGGCAAATGGAGGGAGGGGCAGAGGTTGGGAGTTGGCCTGCAAGGGTTTTGCACTCCCTGCTGGGGCTCTCCATTGAGGCAAGTGGTGGGCCATGTCACTTGGATGCCCCAGATTCTAGAAAGCAGGCAACATAAATATGAATTACAAGTATAACATACATTGGAACTGATGAGGGAGTCTTTTTCCTCCCAGGGGAAAGTGAGGTGAAAATCAATACAGAGAAAAACATATTTTCCCCTCACTGATTGGTACCCTTTGGAGCCCTTTCTTCATTTGCACTTTTCCCTTTTTTGGCTCTCCCTAGGATTTCCTTTGTACCATCTGCACATATTGTAGCCACCCAGTGGGTTCACCTTGCCCGCTGCCTAAACAGAGCCGATTTATCAAGACAGGGGAATTGCAATGAAGAAAGACTAATTCACGCAGAGTTGGCTGTGCGGGAGACCAGAGTTTTATTATTACTCAAATCAGTCTTCCTGATTATTCAGGGATTAGAGTTTTTAAAGATAATTTGGAGGGTAGGGGCTTGGGAATTGGGGAGTGCTGCTTGGTCAGGCTGGAGATGGAATCATAGGGGGTCGAAGTGAGTTTTTCTTGCTTCCTTCTGTTCCTGGGTGGGATGGCAGAACTGGTTGAGCCAGATTACAGGTCTGGGTGGTGTCAGCTGATCCATCCAGAGCAGGGTCTGCACGATATCCCAAGCACCGATCTTAGGTTTTACAATAGTGATGTAGACTCCTCAGGAGCAATCTGGGGAGGTTCAGACTCTTGAGACCAGAGGCTGCCCAACCCCTAAACTGTAATTTCTAATCTTGTAGCTAATTTGTTAGTCCTGCAAAGGCAGACTGGTCCCCAGGAAGAAGGGGATCTTTTAAGAATAGGGCTGTTATCAGTTTTGTTTCAGAGTGAAATCACGAACTGAATTCCTTCCCAAAGTTAGTTTGGGCTATGCCCAGGAATGAACAGGACAGCCTAAAGGTTAGAAGCAAGGTGGAGTCAGGTTTGATTTCTTTCACTGTCATAATTTCCTCAAAAATAATTTTGCAAAGGTTGTTTCAACATAGCCTTTTGCTTTTCCTTCTCTGCTGAGTATAGAGAAAAAAGGGAGGTGTGATGGGAGTCTCTGGTTCTTGGGATCACAATTTGTTATTTTTGCGTTTAGGCCCTGACTTCCTTTATGGCTGGCCAGTGGAATATGTGGGCATAAACTTGGGGTCGCCTTGCATCTTGCTTTACAGCAGCACAGTCAGGACTTCCAGCTATGTGATCCCTGGCAAGTTTCTTAGCCTCTTTCTGCCCCCCTTTATTCTTTTGTCAAATGGCTAGGATAATAACCCCTCCCCCAGCCATGTTTACGGAAATGAAATGATAACAATAATAGCAGCGGTAATCAGAATTTATTGAGTAGTTACTATAAGCCAGGCCCTGTACTATGGTTTTACATGTATTAAGTATTTTAATCCTCATAGCAATCTTATGCAGTATATATAGGAGTATTACCATCTCTACTTCATAGAGAAGGAGACCGGGGCACAGAGATGATGAGAAACTTGATTATGGTGACACAGCCAGTAACCGGTAGAACTAGGATTTGAACCCATGCAGTCTAGCTGCCAGAGTTCAAGCTCTGACCACCATGCAATGGTCTATACCAAATGCCAGGCAGAAATGATGTCAAAGAACATGGCAGAGCAAGGACTTCTGAAAATTATCTCCTTCATAAAAGCAACAAGAAAACTGACATAAAATATCAGAACCAACAATTTTTGGAACTTTAAATTAAAGGTTTGTAGAAACTTGGGGGGTGTTTATTTTTAAAAAAGGCTAGATCTCAGAACAAAAACTTTATGGTGTTTTACGCTGCTCTGTTCCCATCTCTGCCTCCAGCTCTGCAGTAGCTTTGAAAATTCGTAGCCTGAACCTAAATGCAACTTGCTCATGAAGTCCTTGCTAATCCATCCCCTGGACATGCAGTTTTTTAGAGGATGGCTTATGACCTGACTTTAATATTTATTTCAATTTCCTTTGTATTACAGCTAGTCAATTATTTAGCTCTATCCTCATCTCAGTTGAAGGACTTTGAGGCTAGGGACTGTTTCTTATTCTTCCTTCATAGTATATACCAAAGTGCTTTGTATCTAGAAAATGCTCAATAAATATCTTTTTATCAATTAAAATAAAGAAAATTCACAGCCTGAAAATGAAATTACACTGAAATCTAGCAGTCTGGCAGCCACCCGTGGGAGAGGAGAGTGGGCCTGGAATTCCTTTAAAGCCTCATTCCCACAGAATTGTCACTATTTTACCTTTATGGTAGTTTCCTGGAGGATGCTGCTTACAAGGCTGTCTTTGTTTGCTTGACTTGAGCTTGTCCAGTGAGAAAAATATTTTACCCAGGGACCCCGTTGAAAACAATTAGGGGTAATTGATAAACTCTGTGAGGCAATGGATAGCTGCTGGGACAAACAATAAACTTACAAGGAAAACAAAAACCAAAGCTTAAAAAAGAGTAAAATTGAGGAATGAGATGTTCACTGAGACTTTGAAGAGCTTTGACGTATTCCAGGGAATCCAGAAAGGCACACACATTTAGAAAGGTGTGTGCATACTCAGGAAAGACCTCAATAGGACCTATTCTCTCACCCCTGTCTGACCTTAAGGTTCTGTGCAAGGGGGAAGTGAAGGCTAACATAGAGTTGTAAACTAGCTATCTGAGTGTTGAAGGTATGGCTGAACATGTAAATTGAGCTCCCTGGTAAAGACTAGGAGACTTATTGGTTCCAGAAGTTTAAGTGAAATAATTCTATGTCTAGTCATCATCTGGTCATTAAACTAACTGAGTAGAGACTTCAGTGGCCGCACATGAGAAAGAATGTAGACAATACAGAATTAGTTCAGAAAAGTAATTAAACAAATAAACAACATTTAGCAAGAAAAGGAAAGAAAATCATCTAGATTGAAAAGTAAAACTGTTTCTACTTGATCTTATATAGATGACGTGATCTTATATAGAGAAAAATTTAAAGAATCCACTAAAATGTTATTAACACTAATAAACAAGTTCAACACGGTTGCAGGATATAAGAATAATGTACAAAATCGATTGTATTTCCATATACTAGCAATGAACAATCTGGAAATAAAATTAAGAAAGCAATTGCATTTATCATAGCATCAAAAAAATTAAAATGCTTAGGGATTGTGAAAGGAAAATAAAAAATTGGGACTCCAATTCACTATGCCAAAAGAAAAAAAATTAAGCTGAAATATGAGTCATGCAAGAAGCTGCCTTTCCTTTTGTTCCTAAGCAGATAGCTGCAGATAAAAGTTAAATATCTCCACAGGTAGCTATGCTATGTTCACCTTATCATGAGTGCAAGACAAATACATAATTGACTATTCTCCTACCTGCTCCTTGTCTCTTGCAACATGTGGATTCAGTAATATGACCATACTCTCCTTCTTTCCTCTTTAGCCTGCTTTTCCCCTTTAAATATTGAAGCCCTAAAAATCATTTATTATTATTATTATTATTATTATTATTATACTTTAGGTTTTAGGGTACATGTGCACAATGTGCAGGTTTGTTATATATGTATCCATGTGCCATGTTGTTTTGCTGCACCCATTAACTCGTCATTTAGCATTAGGTATATCTCCTAATGCTGTCCCTCCCCCCTCCCCCCATCCCACAACAGTCCCCGGAGTGTGATGTTCCCCTTCCTGTGTCCATGAGTTCTCATTGTTCAATTCCCACCTATGAGTGAGAACATGCGGTGTTTGGTTTTTTGTCCTTGCGATAGTTTACTGAGAATGATGTTTTCCAGTTTCATCCATGTCCCTACAAAGGACATGAACTCATCCTTTTTTATGGCTGCATAGTATTCCATTGTGTATATGTGCCACATTTTCTTAATCCAGTCTATCGTTGTTGGACATTTGGGTTGGTTCCAACTCTTTGCTATTGTGAATAGTGCCGCAATAAACATACGTGTGCATGTGTCTTTATAGCAGCATGATTTATAGTCCTTTGGGTATATACCCAGTAATGGGATGGCTGGGTCAAATGCTATTTCTAGTTCTAGATCCCTGAGGAATCGCCACACTGACTTCCACAATGGTTGAACTAGTTTACAGTCCCACCGACAGTGTAAAAGTGTTCCTATTTCTCCACATCCTCTCCAGCACCTGTTGTTTCCTGACTTTTTAATGATGGCCATTCTAACTGATGTGAGATGGTATCTCACTGTGGTTTTGATTTGCATTTCTCTGATGGCCAGTGATGATGAGCATTTTTTCATGTGTTTTTTGGCTGCATAAATGTCTTCTTTTGAGAAGCGTCTGTTCATGTCCTTTGCCCACTTTTTGATGGGGTTGTTTGTTTTTTTCTTGTGAATTTGTTTGAGTTCATTGTAGATTCTGGATATTAGCCCTTTGTCAGATGAGTAGGTTGCAAAAATTTTCTCCCATTCTGTAGGTTGCCTGTTCACTCTGATGGTAGTTTCTTTTGCTGTGCAGAAGCTCTTTAGTTTAATTAGATCCCATTTGTCAATTCTGGCTTTTGTTGCCATTGCTTTTGGTGTTTTAGACATGAAGTCCTTGCCCACGCCCATGTCCTGAATGGTATTGCCTAGGTTTTCTTGTAGGATTTTAATGGTTTTAGGTCTAACATTTAAGTCTTTGATCCATCTTGAATTAATTTTTGTATAAGCTGTAAGGAAGGGATCCAGTTTCAGCTTTCTACATATGGCTAGCCAGTTTTCCCAGCACCATTTATTAAATAGGGAATCCTTTCCCCATTTCTTGTTTTTGTCAGGTTTGTCAAAGATCAGATAGTTGTAGATATGCAGCATTATTTCTGAGGGCTCTGTTCTGTTCCATTGATCTATATCTCTGTTGTGGTACCAGTACCATGCTGTTTTGGTTACTGTAGCCTTGTAGTATAGTTTCAAGTCAGGTAGCGTGATGCCTCCAGCTTTGTTCTTTTGGCTTAGGATTGACTTGGCGATGCGGGCTCTTTTTTGGTTCCATATGAACTTTAAAGTAGTTTTTTCCAATTCTGTGAAGAAAGTCATTGGTAGCTTGATGGGGATGGCATTGAATCTATAAATTACCTTGGGCAGTATGGCCATTTTCACGATATTGATTCTTCCAACCCATGAGCATGGAATGTTCTTCCATTTGTTTGTATCCTCTTTTATTTCATTGAGCAGTGGTCTGTAGTTCTCCTTGAAGAGGTCCTTCACATCCCTTGTAAGTTGGATTCCCAGGTATTTTACTCTCTTTGAAGCAATTGTGAATGGGAGTTCACTCATGATTTGGCTCTCTGTTTGTCTGTGATTGGTGTACAAGAATGCAACAACCCTTCATGCTAAAAACTCTCAATAAATTAGGTATTGATGGGACGTATCTCAAAATAATAAGAGCTATTTATGACAAACCCACAGCCAATATCATACTGAATGGGCAAAAACTGGAAACATTCCCTTTGAAAACTGGCACAAGACAGGGATGCCCTGTCTCACCACTACTATTCAACGTAGTGCTGGAAGTTCTGGCCAGGGCAATCAGGCAGGAGAAGGAAATAAAGGGTATTCAATTAGGAAAAGAGGAAGTCAAATTGTCCCTGTTTGCAGATGACATGATTGTATATCTAGGAAACCCCATTGTCTCAGCCCAAAATCTCCTTAAGCTGATTAGCAACTTCAGCAAAGTCTCAGGATAAAAAATCAATGTACAAAAATCCTAAAAATCATTTTTAAAGAACGACACAGACCTGTCTCCCAGGCATGTGTATGTTACCTTGGCAAAATAAACCTCTAAATAGATTGAGATCTGTCTCAGATACTTTTTGGTTTATAGGATATATTTACCAAAGGATGTACAAGGCTTGTACACTAAAAACTACAAAATGCTGCTGAAAGAAACTAAGGAAGATAAGGCAAATGGAAAGTCATTCTGTGTTCATGGATTGGGAGACTCAATATTGTTAAGATGGCAACACTCCTAGATTTGATCTACAGACTCAATGCAATTGGTATCAACTTCCAACTGCCCTTTTTTAAAAAACAGCCAAAACAATCTTGAAAAAGAGAAACAAAGTTGGATGACCTATGTTTTCTGATTTCAAAGCTTACTGCAAGGTGCAGTATTCAAAACAGTGTGGTACTGAAATAAAGCTAGACATACAGATCAATGGAATAGAATTGCGAGTCCAGAAATAAACCCATATATCTATGGTCAACTGATTTTCCACAAGAATACCAAGGCCATTCAATAGGGAAAGAATATTCTTTTCAGCAAATGGTGTGGGGACAACTGGATACCCACATGTAGAAAATAAATTTGGACCTCTACCTCACATCACACATGGAACTTTAGCTTAAAACGGATCAAGAAACTAAATGGAAGAGCTACAACTTTAGAAGGAAACATAGGTGTAAATTATTGGCAACAATTTCTTAGTTATGACATCAAAAGGACAGCAACAAAAGAAAAAAGAGATAAACTGGACTTCATCAAAATTAAAAACTTGTATGCATCAAAGGACACTATCAAGAACATGAAAAGACAACTCAGAATGGGAAAAAATGTTGCAAATCATCCAGAATGATTTAGTATCCAGAATATATAGAGAATTTAGTATCCAGAATAAATAGGGAATTCTTATAACACAACAGTAAAATGACAAACAACCCAACTGAAAAATAGGCAAAGGACTTGAATAGATGTTTCTTCAAAGAAGAAATGCAAATGGCCAGAGGTAAGAGCAAAAGTATAGAGTATGCACAGTTTCAAATGAGCCCCAGAGTTTTTTTTTTTTTTCTTATTTAAAAAACCTCAGAAGTTCCTTTCCCAGGAGATTTGCATTAAGGGGCCAGGATTTCTATGGGTTGGGCCTATGTTATGAGTCATGCAGTCAGAGCAGACTGAACATGATGGCTCTCACGCCACGGTGATCCAGTGCTAGGAGGAGGTGGCAGTCCTGGGTCTACACTGCTGGGGGCTTGGTGTGTGATTTGTTGTAGACAAATATTTGGTCCTTTTCAAAGAAGAGCCCAGTATCATTCAGCCAAGAAGCTAGGATCTGACAAAGCCCCAACATTAGCCTCTGCTGTGCAATGCTAATTTTTATTTTATTTGACTTATTTTCTTCCTTCCTTCCTTCCTTACTTCCTTCCTTCCTTCCTTCCTTCCTTCCTTCCTTCTTTCCTTCCTTCTTTCCTTCCTCTCTCCCTCCTTTCTTTCTTTCTTTCTTTCTTTCTTTCTTTCTTTCTTTCTTTCTTCTTTCTTTTTTTCTTTCTTTCTTTCTCTTTCTCCTTTTTTCTTTCTTTCTCTCTTTTCTTCTTTCTTTCTTCTTTTTCTTTCTCTCTCTGTCTCTGTCTCTGTCTCTCTCTTTCTCTCTTTCTCTCTTCCTGTCTTCCTTTCTTCCTTATGGAGTCTCTCTGTCACCCAGGCTGGAGTACAGTGATATGATCTTGGCTAATTGCAACTTCTGCCTCCCAGATCCAAGTGATTCTCCTGCCTCAGCCACCCTAGTAGCTGGGATTACAGGCACACACCACTGCACCCAGCTAAGTTTTGTATTTTTAGTAGAGACAGGGTTTTGCCATGTTGGCCAGGCTGGTCTCGAATGCCTGGCCTCAAGTAATCCACCCGCCTCAGCCTCCCAAAGTGCTGGGATTACAGGTGTGAGCCACCACACCTGGCTTGACTTACTTTCTTTGCAATCATCTTTTTGTTGTTTTCATCCCTTAACTTTATAAAATATCTATTGGTTTAGGTTGCAGGACAGGTGTGTTTATTTGAATAAATGAATCAACAAATGAATAAATAAACCAGTATAGGCCAAATGAATATGTCATTAATTAGGTTAAACATGGCAGAGCATGAGGTCAGGACCCTGATGGGTTTGGCTGAAATTTTTTGTAATATTAATGTGAGACACATAGCTATGAGTCTACCTGACTAATGACCAATGATCAGCTTACCATGTGGCTTCCTCACTCCACAGGAATCCCCCAGGCAGAAGCAGGGACCATTCACTTCTCCTTATGCTCACTACTCAGCATGAATCAGCATTTCTGACATTAGCATTTCTGTGCAGGTCTCAATTATTTACTGAGCACAGAAGGAATACTTGCTTTCTCAGCATAACCTTGGGTATCAGCCTCCCCGTGTCCAGGCCTCCTTTGTTTCTCGTTCACTGTGGGCAGCTGTGTGCCACTTTTCACAATTGCCTCCCTGGTATGTGAAGAACCAGCTTTGATTTATTCATTCAGTACCTGTCAGGCAAATTTTGCCTGCATGATGTTGATAGAGTGAGGTTTCTCGATGAGTTTCCCATTCTTTTTGCCTAGCTAGGCTGATCCTGAGAACTCCAGTTGTGGCAAAATAGAGATTCCTCATAGTCTTGGGCTACCCTGTGCTATACACCTCAGCTCTGTCTCTAGAGGGAGACGAATGGAGAAACACGATGGGAAATTGCTGCAACAGGAAGCCAGTCACTAGAGAAAAGGAGACCCCCTCTTCCTGCCCTACTTCCTGCCACCCATAATTTAGTCTGTATTTGTGCAAGGGCAACCCAAGCTATGATATGCTCTTGAAATCCCTAAGTCCTTCTTTAGAACCAACTGCCTTTGGAAAGTGCAGAAGTCAGAGCTAAGTGGACATTCCTTTTGATTGGGTCCTGCCTTATCATCTGGTACTTAAAAGGTTTTGGAAGACCTTTTCAAGGCTTCGAAACACTGTTTTAAAATAAAAGTGTTGGTTCTGCCCTCCTGAGCTGGAACCCCCGAAGCACTTCCTCAACATCTTCTTTCTGTCCTGACCTCTCGATTAGTTGGGGCCAGAGGAAGTGGCTAGCAGCTGAGCATCATGCATCTAGAAATGGAGTATGTGTCTGGCATGATTTCAGCATGAGGTAGGACGGTCTATTCCAGTTCTGCTTTGTCCTGCTGTGTGACCAGGACAAGTTGGACAAGTTACTTTTCTGGCCTCATTCTCCATACTCACAAAATTCTGTTCATAATCACCCACATTGGGCTTTTGTGAAATTAAAAGTTAAATTAAAAAGTCTATAATGTGTGTTTAGCACATTCTTTCTGTTATTCAGTCAACAGATCTTTTTTGGAAGGTCTGCTGTAGGCCAAGTACCATTCCAGTTGCTGGGAATAAAATAGCAAATAGTCACTTCTGGTCCTAAACCTAAATTTAAGCTAGATCATCCCTCCTCAAGGCGGGGACCTATCTTCTGACTCCTTGGTCTTCTGTCCTCCTGAATATTGTGTTTTTGCATTTTTTAAACATTGTTTAACACTGGTGAAAACTGAACACTGGCTGTGTGCTTGGCACAGTTCCAAGCTTTTACATATGCATTTGTTATGATAAACAAGCAGGGCTTACAGGGTGTCATCCTAAAGTCCCAGTACTTCCTCAGACTCATTCTCTAGGGCCAGCTACTCCCTTGCCCTGTGATGAAAATCTGGGGCAGACTCACAACTTTTCTAGTTACTCTTAAGTAAGAAAACCCCCCTGGTTTCTCTAGTCTCCCTGAGTAATCTCAGTACAGTAATTTGTATGTCCAGGCCTATGGGAGGGTCGTAACTTCTCAAGTTTATTTAGAGTGAAGGCTGCTTCCCTTCTTTCTCCCACTGCTTGGGGCTTGGGTAGGCTGGAAGTCATTGGTGGGCAGGGCCATGACTTCCCACCCCACTCCAGGCTGCCTTGGGCAGGAACCAACTAACATTTAGCCCAGGTCTGTGTCTCCCTCCTGCATTCCTGCATTGCCTACCACTGGCCTATAGGAAACACTCTCCTGTCTTTTCCTTTAAAAGCCCTGGGAACGGCTGGGCGCAGTGGCTCAGGCGTGTAATCTCAGCACTTTGGGAGGCCGAGGCGGGCGGGAGTTCAAGACCAGCCTGACCAACAGGGCGAAACTCCGTCTCTACTAAAAATACAAAAATTAGCTGGGTGTGGTGGCAGGTGCCTGTAACCCCAGTTACTCTGGAGGCTGAGGCAGGAGAATCGCTTGAACCCGGGAAGTGGAAGTTGCAGTGAGCCGAGATTGTGCCATTGCACTCCAGCCTGGGCAACAAGAGTGAAACTCCATCTCAAAAAAACAAAAAAACACCCCCCCTCACCCCCCACCCCCACAAAGGAAAAAAAAAAACCCTGGGAGCGTGAGCATTCCTAACTCAGCAAGCTCTCCCCAGAGTTCTGGCCGGACATGGTTTCTTGCCCTTCACATTTTTCCAGGTGTGGTTCTGATCCCAGTCCTCTGTGTCCAGCAGGTTACAGGCCACAGAGACCACTGAGACTCTCAAGTGACCTCTGCGAAGCGCCCCCTCACTTCCCTTAACTCGAGGAGAAAGCAGCCCCTTCCCCACATCTTCCCCAGGAAGGGGAAGAGAAAACATCAATGACTGTCTCTTAAAAATGCTCGACTTTTAATTTTTAAAAAACACTCTTGATGTGGAAAAGAGGCTCAAACCTTTCGTATTTTTGTCTTGGGGCTCAGTCTAAATGGAAAGTGCAATAGTGGATAATTCTGTTTCTTCCTCACATCAACCTTATGAGATAGATACTCTTATGCTTCTTTGAGAGGCACAGAGAGGTTGAGAAATGTGCCCATAGTCACACAGCTAGTAGGAAGAACCAAGACAGGCCTAGGCAGCCTGACCGCAGAGCCTGTGCCCTTAAACTATATGCTGTACCACCATCTGATCTGAGTTCCTGACGCTCGGATTTGCCATCTGTACTTTTAAGCCCATCTTTTAAAACTACACTTGCTGACACGTTGATTTGTCTTATTGCTTCTGGGAGTTCTGTGTCTCCTTGTCAAAGTTTTGACCAGGAATTACTCCAAACACACCACTGATAGCTCTTGAGAAATGTGGTTGAGATACATTCAAGAGCTTTATTTTAATTATCTGGAACTCTTTTTTTTTATTTTTTATTTTTTTTTTGAGACCGAGTCTCACTCTGTCGCCCAGGCTGGAGTGCAGTGGTGCGATCTCGGCTCACTGCAAGCTCCGCCTCCTGGGTTCACGCCATTCTCCTGCCTCAGCCTCCTGAGTAGCTGGGACTACAGGCGCCCGCCACCACTAATTTTTTTGTATTTTTTTAGTAGAGACGGGGTTTCACCGTATTAGCCATAGGAGGTTGGTCTCGATCTCCTGACCTCGTGATCCACCTGCCTCGGCCTCCCAAAGTGCTGGGATTATAGGCGTGAGCCACCGCGCCTGGCCTGTCTGGAACTCTTGATAAGAACTTTGGAAGCAAAGTCCGTGTTCCCACGGTTATTCACAAACACACTCATTAAGTCAATCAACTCCTCACTCTGGTTTCCTTGGTGCTAACTGTGCTCAGGCATGTATGCTCTTAGTTTGTTCTTTGCAATGTGCTCAGCAATCATGCATCCAGTCAGTCTTGAACAATCACACACTCACCCCAGGCCTTGGGGTTGTCTCCCCAGTTGGTACTTGAGCTCTTCAAAGCAGGAATCTATCTTTCACTTCCTTGGTCTCCTGTCCTCATGCTCCCAGGTGGCACATATCTGGCCCATGCTGGCCTCTCCTGCAGCATATTCTACCATGTTCCTTTTTGCTCCTTGACAGAGTCCCCGTAGACTTTTTAGTTCCTCATTCTTGCCATCTCTCTTCCTTCCCCACTTTCTTCCTCCGAAGGATCTTTCCACTGATCACCATTGGCCAGAATTCTCTTACCTTCTCACTTCATCTGGGCTAATTCCTGCTCAAACTTCAGATCCCAACTGAAGGATCACTTCCTCAAGGGGGTCCTCCCTGATTTCTCTAAGGAATTCAATCCCCTTAATATTACCTTTCCTGGCATCCTCTCTTTTTTGCAATATTTGTCATTCTTGCAACTTTACACATACAATTTTGGGATTCTTGTCTGCCTCCCTCACCAATGGTAAGGTCTGTAGAGGCAGAGGCAATGTTTTTCTTCTCTCTTTTTTTTCTTTCTTTTCTCTTTTTTCAGCTCTGGGTTCCAGTGCCAGCTCTGCCATGTACTAGCTGTGTGATCTGGGGCAGGCTGCTCCAGCTTTCTCTGCTTCAGTTTCCTTATTGTATAATGGGGGTAATAACAGAGCCTATCTCAAGGGCTTTTTATGAGAATTAAATAAAATAAACTTTGCAAAGTACTTACAGCAATTCCTGAGGCACTTTTAGGTACTATGCAAGTATTTGTTAAATAAATATCAGGTTAAAAATGCTTGAATAATACATAACAAAGGTGAATAAATACCAACTTCACTGTTAATTTCAGGAGTTCCGGTTCTTCCCTCCTAACCCCCTTTGGGTGATATCTAAGCAGGACCTGCTGATAGCCACATCCTCCACAGCATAGCTGGTGTTACAGGGAGGGCCTGGGGACCTTACTAAGGGCCTGTCAGAAATCCAGCCCTGTTTTATTTCTAGTGCTAGGAATGCTAAAAAGTATGTGTCCAGGGAGGGTGACTCAGGGCATTAGAAGGGATGATCTACTTCTTGAGTTCCCAGACAGAACTTTTCAGACAGAATTTCTGGGAAAAGCAAAACCAGTGGTGGGCATTGAGGATTTCATTTTGCAATATTCTGCCAGACCCAAAGCCTGGTCTGCTCAGGAGGGGGACAGCCCAGTGGATTATGGGACATTTCTCAGGATCTTGAGACAATTAATGATGTTACTTTTGACATGCTCGAGGGTGGCTAAAACTGAAACACAGAGCAATTATGCAACCCAGCCAGTCACGTAGCACCGGCAAGGCTGAGCTGGGTCAGATTTCTGGACTCCAGACTTATGTTTAATCTGATGAGATTCACAGCCATGCTGTTATCCCAGCATAGACTTTGTTTAGTCACAGAAGCTGTTAACATAATTTCAGAGATGTGTGGCCAGGGACTCCTGGGTCATCTGGTAAAAATGACGTTACCAGGAAATGAAAGTACTCAAAGCTCTAGAGAAAGTGTGTGTCAGGATCAAATAGGAAAAAACAAACAAACAAACATAAAAACCCACATTAAAACAAGAAGACCAGAACAGGCTTATGTTAGTCCATTCTCACATCGCTAATAAAGACATACCTGAGACTGGGTAATTCATAAAGGAAAGAGGTTTCACTGACTCACAGTTCTGTATTGCTGGGAAGGCCTCAGGAAACTTACAGTCATGGCGGAAGGCAAAGGAGAAGCAGGTACCTTCTTTACAGGGTGGCAGGATGGAGTGTGTGCAAGCAAAGGAAATGCCAGACGCTTATAAAACCATCAGGTCTCGTGAGACTCAGTCACTATCATGAGAGCAGCATGGGGGAAACAGCCCCCATGATTCAATTACCTCCACCTGGTCCCACCCTTGACACGTGGAGATTACAATTCGAGGTGAGATTTGGGTGGGGACACAGAGCCAAACCATATCAGGCTGTATATGTAGGCAGAGAAACTACTGTACTATGGACAACATAGGTATAGGGTGAGAGTATTACTGCTTCACTGATAACTTCTAGAACATGCTGAGGTTGGTGCAGCCTCCAGTACCTAAAATAATATGAATTCAGAAAAAGACAACTTGTAGTTCCACGTGTGTATTTATGTGTATCTAGTTATGTCAGAATTCACATTTTTTTTTTTTTAAAAAAAAGCTTTATGAAGACTCAAAAGAAGTTGGAAAAATGTCCATCTTTCACTTCCTACTCTTTCTCAGTTTCTTTTTGTTTCCCATTCAGTGAGACAAAAGGTAGTGGAAAAAGAATGTGTTTTGGAATTGCATAGATCTGGGGTCACATACTGACTGACTGTACTGCTAGTGATTTGACCTTGAGCAACTTGCTTTGCCTCTTTGACCTTCAGTTTCCTTGTCTATGAAATGGTTGTAATAATACCTGACCTCACAGGACTTATGTGTTCTTGGTACATGATAGACACTAAGTTAGATTTGAACTGCAGTGTATCTTAGACTCATTTAAAATACAAGTTCAAAATGGATTTGTCAAAACAGAAAAATATTGATGCAAAGAAAGACAGATCAAAGGAACAGAATGAAGAGTTAAGAAATAGACCTGCATACATAAGGTTAATTGATTTTCAACAAAGTTTCCAAGATAATTTTAAACAGGAAAAGGAGTCATTTCAACAAATGATGCTGGAGCAATTGGACATCCATATGCAAAACAAAAACAAACAACCCTGCCCCAAAACCCTTGACCCATATCTTACATTGTAGAATAAAATTAACTTGAAATGTATCATAGGCCTAAATGTAAGGCTAAAACCATAAAACTTCTAGAAGAAAAACAGGAGAAAATCTTCATGACTGGGTTAAGCAAATATTTCTTTGATAGGATTCAAATGGCACAACCAAAAACATTTAAAATAAATTGGACTTCATCAGAATTAGATACGTTTGCTCCTGAAAAGACACTGTTCAGGAAATGGAAATGCTAGCTAAAATTGATTTATTTCTTTAACATTGCTGTCTCCTAAAACTGAGGCCTGGGGTAGATATAATTAATAATTTTTGTGCAGTCCCATCCTCTCCTGACAGAGTGCACTTTCTAGATGTGCCCCCTCTCCCTCATTCTTTATGCCATTATTCACTTCCATAAACTGGGAAAAAGGCAGCATTCTTTATGCCATTATTCACTCAATCCCTGTCATGAGTGAGGTCTGGGAAGAAGATTGAGCTATGTGTTTTGAAGTTGGAATTCCCTTCTCTTAAATTCCATTCCTGGGAGTGGCAGACAGGTGAAGGAGCAGTGATAAAAAGTCTGGAGTAAAAAGTCTGGAGATGGGCACACACATGACGGAGGCAACCTGAAGCCCTTGGGAGCAACAGTGTACTCCTAACAATGAAAACTAAAGGCAGACACTGAGCATGCGCATTCGGCCAGACATGGTGCTTTCTTTGCATCATTTCATTGAACTATTTTATTCTGTTCTATTCTATTCTATTCTAATTTATTTAGAGATCTCGCTCTGTCACCCAGGCTGGAGTGTAGTGGCATGTTCAGACCTCATTCCAGCCTTGAACTCCTGGTCTCAAGTGATCCTCCCACCCCAGCCTCCCAAGTAGCTGGGACTACAGGCACTCGCCACCAGGCCTAGTTAATTTTTGTATTTTTTTGTAGAGATAGGGGTCTCACTGTGTTGCCCAGGCTGGTCTCAAACACCTGAGTTCAAGTGATTCATCCACCTCAGCCTCTTCAAGCATTGGGATTACCTAAATAAGCCACTGCAATTGGCCTCATTTAACTCTAGTAGAAATATCCATGCAGGAAGTACGTGGGAATCGGGACAGCAGAGACTCCAAGCAGGCAGCCCAGAATTTCTTCTGGGCTGTTCCTTCCCTGACTCCTGCAATCAGTCCTGCTATTCCTTTGGCTCTGACTTGCTTTGTCCTTTGGAATTCATTCTAGATGTTTCCCCACACTCATCTCTTTTCTTGGTTGTATTCCCTTGGGGCTGTTGGCTCAGGTTTGGGGATTTATTTTGTTTAAAACTTCAGCCTCTGTTTGGCTTCCTGGCACCAGGCTTTGTACTTCCTCCTCCTTGAGTCTGGTAACCCCTATCCCCACCTCCTTTCTGCCTACTCAAAGCTTCCAGTCTTCAGTGTTGGACAATCCCTGGGTGATGACCAATCTTGTATGTCCTAAGGTATACAATAAACAATACCAGGGTCAACAATCAACAGGCATCTCTTTCTTGGGCCTGTCTTTTGCTAGGGTCCCAGACATTCCAGTGTAGGCTTAGATGTAGATGGAAGTGTTCTAGTGTTTATGATGGACACCTGTTGAAAAGGCCAAGTCTACCATAGCCGAGGTAGCTATGGAGGGTTTTACATATTAACACAATGGTGAGGGTATCTTTACTGGTGTGAGCACAGTTCCAGTGTATGGATGGTCGTGATGCCGGAGTGGTCCATGGTTGGTACCTCCAGTGCCAGCTGGGGATTTATGGGTGAACACAGGTGACTAGTCAAGTGGGAAAAATGGCAGCATTCGGTTAATCTTCCTGTTCTTCCTCCAGGTGTCTTCTTAGAATCAGGATCAGGTGCAAACCCAGGGGGGTTCCTGTAGCTGCAGTGAAAATTCCAGTGCCTAAGCTATATATGTTCAAGCAGGTCAGGTGGATGTCGCATGCGTCAGTTTGACTACAGCAGAACCATGAGAGATGTTTCCTTTAGAGTTGGCCCACAAGACAGTCTGGCTGCAATCCACAGGCCACAGACAACTGGAGGGAGTGGATCCCTCCCAGTTTCCTTCCACTTAGCATGAAAGCCTCAGAACAAGCAGCCCAGGGAGCAGAGAACTGACATTAAAGCCTGCAATTCCTCTTCCAATTTTGATCACAGCAGCCATTTAAACACAGGGTCTACCGAGGTTTAAAAAACTTGAACTGTGCTTAGTTGCACTCTGAAATAGTCCTGCTCCTCCCCTGACCTGCCAGAGACAGCAAAGAGACGTGTCAATTGTCTCTGCATGAGGCTTCAGAGGAGCAGCTGTGTATGGCAGGACGGAACAAAACCGGCCCATAGTATCTTTTACCACAACATGTTTCCATTTAATGCAGACCACTGAAAAGAACGTGGGAGCTTTTAAAACAACTTATTATAAACATAGGTTTGTGACCTTGATGTAGAAGGCAGCTAGAATCTCTACTTTTAGAGGGCTAAGCAACACCAGCCAGCCTTCAATCTTAGAAGGGTTAAGCTGAAAGGGTCTCAAAAGGTCACATGGTTTATATAATCCTACCTGCAGAAGACCCCCAGGCACAACGATGTTACAGACGAGGAATGTGAGGTGCAGAAGGGTTAAGGAAGGATTTATCATATTTGCATACGGAGTGGAAGAACTGAAATCGAAGCCCCAGTTCCTTGACTGTAAATCCTGCCCTTGCTTCCAACTGTCTTTCATCCAGATGATGGGATTCAGCTGCCTCTGAAAACGTGTAGCCCAATAATGGTTATTCCCCAGGAGCCGCACGAAGCATGAGCTAATTTTCAGTGAGAGTGGGCTTTGGGGTAACGGTTCCAACAGAGCACATTCCTTTCTCCTCTTTTCACTCATCGTCATGGCTACCTGAAAACCCTGGCGGGGCGCTGGGGCGTGAGGAGCAGTTCTCACTTCCCAGTCTTTTTCACTTTTCACAGCTGCAAAGTTCAGGGAGTTGAACTGCAGTGCTTTCAGTTCACTGCTCACTCTGCCACGGTCAGCCTCGGTTGTAAATTTTCCTCCCAGAGCACGTGACGATGCACTTCTTGACTATATATCCCAACTGCAGCAGCGGAGTTGTCAGAGCGCAGAGCCGGACAGAGCAGAAGAACCCTCTTGGACTGGACGATTTGGGAATTCAAAACTTGGGACAAACTGTCAGCCTTGGTAAGTTAGCAAGGCTACACTTTGCTTCAGAAACATTTGAAAGCGGGACATTTTTGCCAATTAATAGATGAATTTTTTTCCTTTATTTTCTTTCTGCTTTTCTTTGTTCTAAGGAAACATTGTTTTGAATTTAAAATAGTTTGGTTTTGGAAACACAATGTAAACTTTGTTTCTGCTCAGTTAAAATACGTTTCCCAATTTTAAAGATATTATTTACTGTATGCTCCTGTCTTACATTGATTTTTTTTTTTTTAATCAAAGTAATACTGCTCACTACAAACAGGACAAATGTGTACACTTAAAAAAAAAAAAAAAGTCCTTCTTACTTTTCCCAGTGAACCTCCCTGGGCTTCTCTCCCCTGCACTCCAAGCCCTCATAGCTCACTCTTGTCAGCTGTTTGGCGAAGCCTTTTGTGCTATTTCTTTCATGCACTTTTAAGCTTTTTTGGTATTGCAGTTCCACAAACCTTGTGCTCCCCCTCCTCCCTGTGCCCAGGACCTGGGGGAGAGTTCTGACCTGCGGCTTTTTCCCCAGCCCCTGCTGTGCAGGCAGCCTCAATGCTGAAGATGGAGCCTCTGAACAGCACGCACCCCGGCACCGCCGCCTCCAGCAGCCCCCTGGAGTCCCGTGCGCCCGGCGGCGGCAGCGGCAATGGCAACGAGTACTTCTACATTCTGGTTGTCATGTCCTTCTATGGCATTTTCTTGATCGGAATCATGCTGGGCTACATGAAATCCAAGAGGCGAGAGAAGAAGTCCAACCTCCTGCTGCTGTACAAAGACGAGGAGCGGCTCTGGGGGGAGGCCATGAAGCCGCTGCCCGTGGTGTCGGGCCTGAGGTCGGTGCAGGTGCCCCTGATGCTGAACATGCTGCAGGAGAGCGTGGCGCCCGCGCTGTCCTGCACCCTCTGCTCCATGGAAGGGGACAGCGTGAGCTCCGAGTCCTCCTCCCCGGACGTGCACCTCACCATTCAGGAGGAGGGGGCAGACGATGAGCTGGAGGAGACCTCGGAGACGCCCCTCAACGAGAGCAGCGAAGGGTCCTCAGAGAACATCCATCAGAATTCCTAGCATCCCCGGGATCCCTGCCGGTGTGGCTCCAACAGCCAGCACCCTTAGAGAGAGGAAAGACAGTTTTCAAGTGTCTGGTTTCACTTTCACAGTGCGGCTGCCACTTTGAAGAGACCCTCAGTAAACCCCTGATTCGGGGTGGGGTGGGGGACTAGGCTCAGCCGGAACCAGCAGCCCCAAGGAGTCCGGGATGTGCCTGTGGTTTGCACCCACCACTGAAAAAGCCACGGAGATGTGCGGCGTGTACACTGACTTCGGGGCCTGGGTGTTGGGGTTCTGATCAGAATTTGGCGGGATGATATGTTTGCCATTTTCTCACTGGATGCCCTGGGTAGCTCCTGCAGGGTCTGCCTGTTCCCAGGGCTGCCGAATGCTTAGGACATGCTGAGAGACTAGTTGTGATTTGCTATGTTGCCTAGAGCTTTGTCCTTCTAGATCTGATTGGCTGTAAGTAACTCTACTGTGTACCTGTGGCATTCCTTCACAGTGGGTTACAAGCTTCTTTTGGATTAGAGGGGGATTTTTGATGGGAGAAAGCTGGAGATCTGAACCCAGCCCATTTGCACACTATAAGAAAAAAAAGTAACTTTTAAACCTGTTAACATTGGCCGGGGTTATAAGAGATGATCTGCTATTTTGACCTTTTGTCTAACTTATGACCTTGAACTCTGACCTGTGACCATGCAGCATCACATGCTGGCATGACATTCTTTGGATCAGAAGAGCTTCCCCGGAATCTAACCTGCACTCCCAATGGTTCAGGGGACTCTTCCTGATCTTTCTAGAAGGGGTAAGGTGGGGTCAAACAAGGCCAAGCCGTTAGCTCTGCTGCTGCTCAGTTTCCCAGCCTAGTTTTCTGAGCTGGGAGAGGACATAATGTGGTATTTCGTCACGTAGCTGAGACCTAGAAGGGCATACTCAGGCGGAGATTGCACAAAGCTGGGCCCCAAGTTCTGTGCTTCCTGATCCTGAGCCCTGACACTCATTTGCTGTGTGGTCCCGGGCATGTCATCAAGAAGCTCGCTGTCTGCATGAGGCTCCTGATGATCTCCATCCCCAGGGGGTTGGGAGGATGTCTTTAGATTTTAGGACTCTGTGATAAATACTCCATAGCCTGGTGTGAGGAAGCTTGGACCAAATGCTTCCCCTTTGGCCGGTTAGTCTGAACAAGGATCTGCTGATTTAAAGGAGCAGTTGGAGATTCAAAACACATAAAACTGGGGAATTCAGGGCAAGCTACCAACCCAGCCCTGCTGTAGTTTTCCCAGGATTGAAGGAAAGAGGCAGACACCACATTCTCCTCTGCAAAGTTCTCTGGAGAATGTGTGATGTTAACACTCCCAGCTAAGAGAAAGCAAAGTCTAAAGGAAAACACACAGGAATGCTTCCAATGTCTCCAAGTATTCCTGTGGTCAACAGTTTTGCAGATCCATTAGGCCCTTAAAGACAAGGAGGAAGTAAAAGGTCAAATTTAATTCTATTTACTTTTTTAAAAAATTATTTATTATTTTTTTTTAATTTTTAAGACAGAATCGTGCTCTGTTGCCCAGGCTGGAGTGCAGTGGTGTGATCTTGGCTCACTGCAACCTCCACCTCCTGGGTTCCAGCAATTCTCCTGCCTCAGCCTCCTGAGTAGCTGGGATTACAGGCGCCTGCCACCATGCCCAGCTAATTTTTTGATTTTTAGTAGAGATGGGGTTTCGCCATTTTGGCCAGGCTGGCCTCAAACTCCTGGCCTTAAATGATCCTCCCACCTTGGCCTCCCAAAGTGCTGGGATTACAGGCATGAGCCACTGCACCCGGCCACTTTTTCTCTTTTTCTTTTTTTTTTTCTTTTTAAAAGAAAAATACTCTGCATGGATTGGAGACACAGCAATAACAACTGTTTCCATGGAAGGGTTAACAGTGTAGGAGCTGGTTTATCAGTCCGCTTTGACATACAGCTAAAGGAAATTTATGTTTGGGGGAAAAAGGCCCTCCGTTCACTTTAAAATTCAGTGTGGATTTATGCCAAAGGGGGGCTGTTTAAGTTGAAAGAAGCCAAGTTAAGTTTGGCCTCTTGCCTGGAATCACTTGAATTCTGAAATTTCACTGCGACGGACATGTGCCTTGTCACATTTTCCATTGCTTAATCCTGAAGTTTGGTGCAAGTCTCTCTGCACCTATTAAAAAGTGATGTATATACTTCCTTCTTATTCTGTTGAGTTGTATAGAATTGTCTTTTGTATTTAACACTTTGTAATTTTCACAATATTTTTTAATTTAAATAAATAAACACATTTTTTCCCTTCTGGGAAGTCATGAATTCTTTGTTTGATTTTTCAATGTAATTGTTAGTTTCTAAGACATCACAGATACATTTCCCAAGACACCTCTGGATTTTGCTCCTCTCCCAAGTCAGTATCTCCTGAGGGCATATCTTATTTCTGCCTGAACCATGGGGTGAATGAGGCTTGGCTTTTCATCCTTTGAAATGCTTTGTAATGAATGGAAAACAAGCTGCAGATGGTCTTACATGGACTTCTCTGTTTAAATATGGCAGCTCTGGAGCCTTTGGACTTTGAACATGCAGTGACAGGTCAACTGCTGCTAAGATGTTGCTCCAAGCTTGGTTGCAAGAAAACGTTTGACCTGCATGTTGGCTTGGCAAATATCATCCACACGTGTGGCCCAGCAGCACCTGCTAATGGGCAAAGAGCTGCTGTATGAACAACAACACAAACTTACCAACACGGTGAAGCACAAAGTGTGGGGTTGGGGTTGACTCTCCTCCCTCTCCTGGTCTCCTTCAGACTGGGACTGATTCCAGCCCCTCCCACTTGTTCTGTCTGTATCTCTTGCCCACAGGCTGAGGCCGTGGCCAGCCTGCGGCAGCCTCTTCTTCGTAATTTTATTTGCATGACCTGTTTTTGAATCAAGCAAATGGTAGGAAGCATCCTTACTTTTATGTTTCTCTGTTTCCTGTGAGATTGGCTTTTCTGTTTCAAGTAAGTGTTTCCCTTCAGTTCACTAGTAACTATCTACCTGAAGAATTTACCTGGCAACAGTACAGTGGAGCCTGGGTCCTTCCCAAACAATATGGAGGGCCCTGATCCATCAGTTGGTACGTTGATGATGTAAGACGAGATGATTATTCTAAAAGGCAAGAGAGCCTTTCCATTTGTCCCAGTTTAATGTCATTCTTCGTAAGGAAATGGTTAAGAATTTTTTTATTTTTTTAAGCCATGGGCGGAAGGAGAGGGAATTCTAAACTCTAATTGTCCTAAAAATATGCAGAGTACACTTTGTCGTTTTAATGGGATATTTGTTTTCTTTTAAAAAAAAAAATTTCTAAGCAGAACCTAAGGCCCAAGGGGTTTAGTCTGTGTGGATTTACTCATGCCTGTGAAAAACTGAGAGGATAATTTGGCCCTGTGCACCTAAGATATTAAAAACATATTTTGAAAGCACTTAAATGTTAGGGATGAGGTAAATAGATCATCCTGCCTGCTCCACGCTGTTCTAATTACACCTTTGTACGTCAGAGTCAGGCAGGGATGTTACACAGTAAAAGATTTCTTTCACTGGTAGAATCATGGGATCAAATCTACCGGGAAAGGCTGAAGTCAGGCCAAGGAATGAATGCCCTTGGCTCATGATTCTGGTTGGAAAGTGGACCCCCTGGTGCCTTTCAGAGCTGCCACTGGAGGGTTTCATGGTCAGACATGCACTTCTAGGGTTCAGCTAAATGAGGGTAATTTATCATCCTGTAAAATGCTGCTCTGACCGTAGACATTGTAGAACAAACAGAACATTGAGCTTAAAATGTAACTTAAACTCCAGCTTCAGGCAGAGCATACTTTGCCTCATGCCTTTACCTTAAAGTCTGTGTACTGTGCTGAAGAAAATCACAGGACATATCATTGGTCATGGGACTAGAGGCAGAGTCTAGGGCTGGAGGGAGACCTGCCAGCCAGTTGGCCAGGATGGTGGCTGGTGGCTCAGGCTGTGCCTGAAATGCAGGGAGGCAGGGTGTAAATAGTGGCCAGTGGAGCCTCAGCCTTGTTACATCTGGCTTTCTAGCCTAACTCTGCTACCATGTTGCTTGTAGCTCTGGGGAAGCTACCTAACCTTTCTGAGCTCTCTCTTTCAACAAGAAGACAGCATGCTGGCTTTTCTCTTTGGGGAGTTGTTCAAAAGAAAGGTGGAATGCCCCGAGATATACTCAAAGAAAAGCAGATTCAGGCTTCTACTTTAAAAATATGTCCGGGCATGCATCTGCAAATAAAGTCACAAAACTTCCTCCTCTATGGACGCTTTCCTCAGGAGACTGCAGTGTGCTCAGAAAAAGTGCACGCTTTGCCAAAGGAGAAGGGTCACAAGAGGGAAAAACCACTGTTAAATTCAGCCTTCCCCCATTTCTGAAATGTTTCCTCTCACACAGGAAGGAACAGTTTGGGATGTGTGCTGTTACCATGGAGATAACCAGCTAAGGTCACTCGATGGAAGGAGTCCATGGCCCACTAGCATGGATCATTAGGGCCAATCTCGGAAGCTACGGTTTGGTCCTTGGCTCAGAAGATGAGCTTTGAGCCCATGGCAGCCTCTATTCACAGGTATGGGAGGGGGTGCAGGGACAACACTGTTCTCCTTTTGTCTTGCACAAGCCTGTCCTCTCTTCATACATCCCCCTTGCATCCTTTGCAGTCCCTTCCTTGCACTTGCCCTGTTGCATTCGGCATAGGGCTAAGCTCTTTTTCTGCTGTTCCTATGAATTTATTTTCCTGCCTTGAATTCTTGCTAAGAAACATGATTGAAAAATCCTTCACATCAATAACTATACCTCTTTCCTGTCTTTAATAGTTTTCCTTTGCTTGTCCTCTCTTTATCTAGCCTCCCTCCCTTTCTTCCTCTCTCTCATCCTTCCCTTACCCAAAAGGAACAAAAAGAATAGTAGCCACAGTGCATGATACTTATTCAGCACTTTTTACAAGCCACACACCTTTGCAACCCTGCAATTTGAGCTTTTCCTCTGTTCTAGGCACTTCTCTAGGTGCTAGGAAAAAATGTAACACCTCTCTGGGGATGTTATATTTTTCCCAGCTCTTTATGGAGTAGCATTTTATATCTATCTATCTATCTATCTATCTATCTATCTATCTATCTATCTATCATCTATCATCTATCTATCTATCTATCTATCATCTATCTATCTATTATCTATTATCTATCTATCTATCTATATCTATCTATCTATATCTATCTATATTGCTCTGTGACAGACACTTTTCCTTTGATTACCTCATTTAGTCTTCCCAAGGAAACTGTGAGATAGGTCTATAATACTCTTAATCCAGGTAAGGAAGTTGAGGCTCCTTGAGGACTTGAGGGGAAGATGGGAGAGGGCGAGGGATAAAAGACTACAAATAAGGTGCAGTGTCTACTGCTCGGGTGATGAGTGCACCAAAATCTCACAAATCACCACTAAAGAACTTACTCATGTAACCAAACACCACCTGTTCCCCAATAACCTATGGAAAAATAAGAAAATAAAAAATAATAAAATAAAATAAAATAAAATAGTGATAAAGAAAGTTGAGGCTCAGGGAAGTCAATTGCTGGCCAATGAAATAAAAGATCAGGATTCAAGTGCAGGTCTTCTGAGATAAAATCTGGTATTCTTTTAATCACTAGGATGCTGACAGCATGGGACACAGAATCTAGTCCCATCTCAGACGTTAGGGAGCTCTGTGACATTGCATATGTTGCTCAACGTTTCTGAGTATATTTCCTCAAATGGAGGTAGTAATATCTTCTCTATTGTCTTCAAAACATTGCCAGAACTGCTCATAAAGCAGCTGGAAAAATTATAAGTGTCTGTGTTTGATAGAGGCTGTGTCTAGACATTACCAGTATTCACCAATATTCAGTTCTCCTCCTCTTCTGAGAACATGGCGGGTTCCACTTCTCAACCCCTCTCCCACTCCTCCTCTCCTATCAGCAGGGGCTAGGCAGGGCCATGTGATTCATTCTCTGTAAACAGACTACAAGTGATATATGTCACCTCTGAGCTGAGTCAGTGAAAAGTCCACATAGGATTCCTGAGTCACTCACTTCATCTGCATGTCACCAAAAAGAACATGTGTTCCAGAAGGTATAGGTAATGGGTGGAGCCTGTGTCAGACTGGAACAGTGAGTTACTACATGATAAGCAATGGCTCTGGATGGGTGCTCAAACCTGCAGCTGGCTTTGCATGAAACAATAATAAGTCTAGGTTACAGTGAAAGATGGAAAAGTTGGTTTTTTTTGTTACTTCACCATAATCTCACCTACCAGATTAATACAGGATATGACCATATTTAAGAGATGCTAAGTGTTGGAAGACACCTTCTGGATCATCTAACCTGACCTCTCCATTTAGTGACAGGGAAATTAAAACTCACAGCAGTTAAGTGATTTGTTCAAAGTCATAGAGGAAGGCCAGGCGTGATGGCTTACTCCTGTAATCCCAGCACTTTGGGAGGCCAAGGCGTGTGGATCACCTGAGGTCAGAAGTTCGAGACCAGCCTGGCCAATGTGGTGAAACCCCATCTCTACTAAAACTACAAAAATTAGCCAAGCGTGGTAGTGGGCACCTGTAATACCAGCTACTCAGGAGGCTGAGGTGGGAGAATGACTTGAACCTGGGAGGCAGAGGTTGCAGTGAGCCAAGATCGTGCCATTGTACTCCAGCCTGGGCAACAAGAGCAAAACTCAGGTCTCCTCCGTGGTCATGCCCACCATGGGGATTTACACCCTGTGGTGGACATGGCCATGGAGGCCTCTTCCAAGGCTCGGTGAAGACAAAAGACCCAGATGGTCTTTTCCCTTGGGCCTCTCTCCTTGAGCTGTCCAGAGTAGCATTAAGTCATTGGTGCTGCCTCTATTTACCAGTCCTGTGAGCCTTGCTGACAATTGGCTTCTTTTTTCCCTGGTCAAACCCTGGCACTTACTGTGCTTTGTGGTGGGTTGGATCTGAGCGGGCAAGAGTAAACACATTTGCCCAAAGCAGTGCAAGGTGACATCACTGGAAACTTCAACAAAGGGGAAGAAGTTATAAATAGGAGGAGGGAAATTGTCACACAGGGTTGAATGCAATTGCTCTGTATGAGGTGTACTGGCTTTTGGTTTTGGGGTTTGTTTTTGATTTTTGCATACATTTCTGCTCAGCTCCAGCACCAGAGTGGTTCACATGCAACCCTCCTCCCCCAGTGCAGAGAGCTCCCAGGACTGATGACCCCTGAAGGAAAACCCTGGAGGTTCAGCTCTAGATTGAGGTTTCAGGTAATGCAGAAACCAATGGGCACATCACCAATCATTATTTTTATAAGCTTAGCCCTGATATGGAAAGAATAATTTCTCCCTCATTCCTATCTAACTTTTCCATTCAGTATTTCTACCAGGACATGTTGCCTGAATAGAGATTCTGTTTCTTTCTCAAAATCTCCTTTTTAATTCTCCTCTCCCGTTGTCCTCAAGCATCGATTACAGCAGAAGTTATGCTGTGTTTGCCACAGGATTATAAACTTCTTGAGACTGAGAACCCTATAGTATTATTTTTATGTCTAAATGTCTAGTTTGAGCTGGCATTCTGCAGAGGTCTCTCTCATTATATTCTTTTCTTCTTATTTTACATTTTCTCCTTGGGTGATCTCATCCGCCCTCAAACCTTCAACTATTAAGTAAATAATTATAACAAATGACTATCTAGTGTTTACTGTGTGCCAGGCACTGTTCTCATGACATTTAATTCTCATGACAAGCTAAGAGATAGGATTTTTTATTTATTTTTTTTCTTTTCTGAGATGGAGTCTTACTCTGTTGCCGAGGCTGGAGTGCAGTGGCGTGATCTTGGCTCACTGCAACCTCTGCGTCCTGGGTTCAAACAATTCTCCTGCCCCAGCCTCCCGAGTTACAGGCACACGCCACCACGCCTGGCTAATTTTTGTATTTTTAGTAGAGATGGGGTTTCATCATGTTGGCCAGGCTGGTCTCGAACTCCTGACCTCAACTGATCCGCCCGCCTCGGTCTCCCAAAGTGCCGGGATTACAGGCATGAGCTACTGCGCCTGGCCGTGATAGGGATTTTAAAGCCAGTTTTAGAGGTAAAGAAATGGAAGTACAGAGAGGTTAAGAACATTGACCTGGTTATACAGATATTTGGCAGCAGAATTGGGATTTGAATCTGGCAATTTGGCTCCAGAGTTAATACAGCTACTTGCCTGCTGGGCTGCCTCTCTGTCTCCAGATCCTAGTCACTCAGCTGTAGCCTGAACTTCTCTCACGAGCACCAATGCCTCTGGCTCTATCCACCTATGTCCAATAAACACCTCATATTCCTGATGTCAAAACTCAAACTCACCATCTTCCCCCAAAAAACCTGTCCCTCAACTTACATTTCCCATAATCCATTAGTCACAGAACATGGGGGCAAACATGGGTCAAACTCAAGCTTCTGTCCCTTACCTTAGGTCACCAGGACCTCCCTGAAATCTCTTTCCATTCACATGGTCATTGTTTACCCAAAAAAGTACTTCTTTTAAAAAAATAAGGCCAGAAAGTTTTTATTCTCAAAGTGAGAAAAAAAGCCATCCCTCAAAGTATGTTTATTTAAATTGATTTTGATATTTCTCAAATTTAGCAAGGTAGTCCACATTGACGTCAGGATACCATCTGAAAAATAACTTATAAAACAAATCAATGAAGGATTATCTGCCCATTTGGATTTTACCTTGACAATTAGATAGAGCCACGAAGAGCACAAAGCAGGGATCTGTGTGGAGAAGAGGAAGGAGTAAAAATTCATCACAGTTTTCACAGATGCCCAGGACAGAGGCTAGTCTTTTAACAGGCAGAAGTATTCCTGGGGTGAAGGAGAGCAATCCATCTTGTTGGTCCAGATTGACGTAAATATTCCTCTGATCATTTGATCCCCTTGGTTTAGAATCACTCATTGGTTCATCCAACAGTTCTCTATTAAGTGCTGATTTTGTGACAGGCACTTCAGTACATAAGGGAGATACCAGGAATAAAAGGCTCAAAGAGAGTTCAGTCTAGTAAAAGAAGTAGCCTAGCACATAGACAACTACTAACAAGGTTGATCACTATTCACTGAGTCACTTAATATATATCCTTTCTCCTGGGGGCCCACCAATGTGATCTTGGTTCTTAAATCAGGCATAATTTCTACAAGAAATTCACAGAGCCATAGTCTGGCTTACCAGTAAGTCTCTTGTGAATTTATTAGCATGAGTCAGGCTCCCTGTAGGCACCAAAAAATTATTTCTTTAATCAGAAAAATACCGAGGAGCAGAGGAATGTTGAAACAGGAAAAGACATGATCAGAGCTGTGTTTATAGAAATTAAAAAATAATTTAATCTTTGGAATGGAGCATGCGAGGCACTAGATGGACAGGAATAAAAACCCAGTCTCTATCATCATGTTGCTTGTAATTTTTTTCCATTCTGTAAGATGGATTGAGGAAGCAGGGTTCTAGGTGAGACAAGTGCCTGAAGTGGGGCAATGGCAGGTGAAATGAAGACATAGAAGCTAGAAATACTGAGGAGTTGAAATTGATAGGATTTTGCAACTAGTCAAATATTAGAGAATGAAGGAGAGAGTTGAGTCTGTGTAATTGAGAGAGTGGAAGTGAAAATAATAAAAATCCTTTCCAGGACTTACTGTGTTGTGAATTTTGAGTTGGAGGTGCTGACATGACATCCAGAAAACATTTGGAAAATCAGTATGGAAATTTTTTGAGAAGCTGGCACCACAGACAGTGATTTGAGAACCTCTCGCGTAGACACAGGTCCTGAAAATCTTGAGCACAACTGAAATAGCCAAAGGTGAGTAGGACTGGAGAGGAAGGCAAAGAACAGCCCCTCGGGGAGCAGTGAATTACTGGGGGTTGGGAGAGGAAAGGGAAAAAGAGGAGGAGCAGTTCAAGAAGTAAAATCAGCATGACAGAATGCTCAGGAACTGAGCAAGCAGAGATTTTCTAGAAAGAGGATGTGGTCGGCCATAGAGAGATGAGGTTGCGGGAGGGGAAGCATCTTTCTTTTGATGACTTGTAGGTGATCAGTACCTGAGATGCAGGTTTCTTGTGTGTATGTGTGTGTGTGGTAGCTTTATTTTTTTTCCCAACTTTTATTTTAGAACAGCGGGTACATGTGCAGGTTTGTTACATGGGCATATTGCATGATGCTGAGGTTTGGAACACATCACCCAGCTAGTGAACGCAGCACCCACTAGGTAGTTGTTTTCCATCTTTACCCCTCATCCTCCCCCCTCACTCTTGTCTTCACGGTGACTACTGTTTTCATTTTTATGACCACGTGTACCCAACTTATAAATGAGAACATGTGGTATTTGGTTTTCTGTTTCAAGATGCAGAATTTGTAGAGTAGCTGGATAGAGATATCACAGGTACAAAAGATTGATGCACGTTGAGGGATAGGTCATTGTCATTATAAACTAACTCAGGAAGTTTGGTTGTGAAAAGCAAAGTACTATATCCTCTGTCTAATTCAAGGAATCAGAATCACAGCCTCTTTCTTTTTTACTTGCCACTGATTGCCACTTGGTTTAGGTTGCAGATCAACTTTCCCTCCTTTTGATGGTATGGGATGACGGTTCCTTTCTGTATTTCTGTAGGGACTGATGTTTTCCCTGGTTCATAGTGGATTTCTATGAAAGTTACCCAGGGAGAATGTTAGCCAGCCTGGAGAAGTTGCCTGGAGTTGTGTTATAGGGCTGCTTTGGAAAGCAGGGTATAAAAGTGACATAACATTTTCTCTCTCTCTCTGCAAACATCAGAGTGCACATACTTTGCTGCCAAATCTCTGCCTTTCCATGATTTTTCTCTTCAGGTTATATAAAAAAGCACCAAAGACAACAGAGTGACCTTGTATTTAGAATTGCCCTGAATTTTTCTATTTCTCTAAGGTGATTTTTATTCAGGAACACAATTTTTCTAGGTGCTTGAAAATTGATTGGGTGTATGATTTTGTATAATGGTGCTTTTTAATCTGGAACATGTCATAATGAAGTCAAGATGTTATTTTATCTGATTATGTTTAATTTCTGGGTGTTGAGAAACTGATTTTGATACCTTTTGTGTATATTGGTTGTAATTCAAATTGCCTTAATAAAAGCAGGTTTCCGAAGAAGTGAGTGGATGAAGATATTCTTTTTTTTTGAGACGGAGTCTCGCTCTTTCACCCAGGCTGGAGTGCAGTGGCACGATCTTGGCTCACTGCAGGCTCCGCCCCCCGGGGTTCACGCCATTCTCCTGCCTCAGCCTCCCGCGTAGCTGGGACTACAGGCGCCCGCCACCTCGCCTGGCTAATTTTTTGTATTTTTTTTTTTTTAATAGAGACGGGGTTTCACCGTGTTAGCAAGGATGGTCTCGATCTCCTGACCTCGTGATCCACCCGCCTCGGCCTCCCAAAGTGCTGGGATTACAGGCGTGCGCCACCGCACCCGGCCGGATGAAGGTATTCTTGTAGAGAGTAGATAATATTAAAATCATACTCACTTTTTGGGCTTCCACTATTATAAAAATGTAGCGTTAAAAACTGCTGTCTGGTTTAAAACTCTCCTTGCATTTCCTAATAGGGGTCCATAAAGAGACATAGATTGGTCCTACAAAATTACACACAAACAAGATGGCCATCTCCAACCTGGAAAAGAAGGTGGCTTTGGGTGGCCCAGGGACTGATATTATAGACCAGAGAAGCAATGGTACACCAAGAACCAGAGCAGATGAATTGAAGCTATTTGTAATAATTTTATAGTTTAATAAATAGGTAATAAAAATTCGTTTTGTGGCACTAATAATTCACTATTAGGACTTTGATAGCTTAAAATCATCTGAAAAGGAGAAGGCTAAAGGAATATTATTATATTTCAATTTAAAAAATGTAATTTTGGTCTTCAAATAAAGTAAACTATACTTTTAAAACAAAGACCAAATTAGGAAAAAAGCTAGAACTGCCATGTGAATTTAAAATGTTGGTACTTTACTACTGGAAATCATATTTTTAGTAGAAAATGGGGCCTGATTTTACTTCAGGGATTAGGTTCTAAAATCAGAGTGTAAGGCAAAAATTGTCCTTGAAAGCCCTTTCTTTAAGTGCTCTTAAAATTCCAGGACTTGGGTACTTTCAACGTTGAAAGTTAAGAATAAACTTAGTGGTTTCTTACACAGCTTTGGTCATCACCTCCTTTTTTCTGGGCCAGTAGAGTTTGGGGGAGATGTTGAGTAGGGGAAAAGTCTCTGTTTCCCTTACACACACACACACACACACATACACACACACACACACACACACACACACACACCCATAAATGTAGTGTCCCTATTCTGGACTTTGCTGTAAAAGAGATGAATTATTTCTCTGTATTATAGTTGTTTTCTGTCCTAAAATCAATCCATGTTGCACTTCTATGCTGTCCTTCCATGTCACCCAACTAAGAGGCACTGCAAATTAGCCACGGTCTTGACTACAGATGTGACAGGAGCATAGTCCCAAGGAAAACAAAATGGTTTTTTCTGAGACATCTTTCCAAAATGCCGCAAGAGGTGTCAAAATTGTTTAAGATCTACAGTTTCAATGGTCACTGCCTTTGCATCCTAAGTTATACGTGTGGTGCATTAACATTTAGTGAATGTCCATTAAGTGTCCCTTTTAATATTTAATCTCATTTGATCCTCACAATGGCTCTGTACTGTTCATCTTACATGCAAGAAATCGGGGCTTTGGGAAGCATCCAAGGTCACATTATTACTAAGGGGCATATTTAGGATTTGTCCTAGCTATGCATCTAACAGATACAAACACATTATTTTTTTTCTTACTCTGCATTATAGTCTTTCCTCGTTTTCCACAAAATGATAGTAAAATTATGTAATTATTGTTCCCCTGATGTGAGAGCATTTATATGAGGTTTCACTTAAATTCTGCATTTCTTCATGAGTTTGAAAACTTATAACCAATTGGGAAAGTCATGAACTTTTAACAATTCTAAACTCCCGGCAAAATTAACTCAGTTGTCTTCTCAGCGTCATTCAGAGAAAGGGCAATTCTGTTGTACTACAAAATGGAAATGAAATTATCCTCTGAACTGAGATGGCGGTTCTCCAGGATGGTTGTGCTGGAAATAAAGACCACATTCAAGAGAAGTAATCAGGGCTCTGAGGGGTGAAGGACTGGGTGAATCCTGGAGGGAGAAGAAAAGGAGACTCTGAGGCACTTACTGGTGACTACGAGTGGTCTGAACAGAGCCTTAGTGACTTAGGGTGAGAAATTTGGTAGCTGTTGATTTGCATAGAATAGGCATTTCAGTACTTACTGTAGATGCAGAAAAGTGACTTGGAAAAAGAAGCAAGGCCATTTAAATTCATTTATTCATCAATTCAGCATTCATTTTTGAATCTTTATTGTGTACAAGATCATTTTGTTCTAGTGCCCTGAACGATTCACAGAAAAACAAGACAATTTTTCTTTGAGGGCTGAAAATACTTAGCTAGCGAAGATAGCTAGTTGGTACTTTCAAAATGCTTGAAGCCCTTTCTTTTTAAATCAAAAAAGAAATAAACTATTTCGTTTGTCAAAGGAGTTATGAGTGAACACATGCAATTGAATTTAAGGCTTTCATGGAAAAAAAAATCAACCGATTCCTTTTTCTTCTTTTTCGTTTTATGAAAATTTCCAGTCCAGTCTTCCTCATTGGTTTTTATCGTGTCAGGTTCATACCCTGCCTTATCTACTGAATCTTCTTTAGCTCCATGGTGACAGACAACACAAAAATGGAAAATATTCTTCTAGATTTTAAAGTGCGTGTTTTCACTGAAAGAAATGTAATCTTCATGCTTTTAGCTCCTTAAACTTTTGATCAACATGTCACTACAGAAGAACAATTTGACGTCTAAAGAGTATTTTCAGTTTTTAAAGTAGATGTGATTTTTAAAAATGGAAAGTCGTGATAGGCTATGGGCAAGAAATTTGAAAATAAAGATTGTTAGGGAAAGTTTGACAACTGCCGTTTAAAAATTTTGTTTGGTTTTCTATTTAGTCACAGCTGGAGGGGACACGGAGATCAGCCACAAAATGTAAAATCAAGTTGCATTTAGTTTTAAGGATAAGCATAAAGATGCTTTTCAATTATGTTAAAAGAGTTAAATACATATAATTCTTAGAATAGGGTCTCATATATAGTAAGCACTCAAATATTACTGTTAAGTTTATATTGATACTAATACAGCAAAAATTTGTCATTGTTTTTTATTTCCTTATATTACAATGTTCCTTTTACATGCCAGAAACTGTGCTGTCTTATTACTGATCACATTATTACTGTCCTCTTTGTCCAAAGAACATGAAACCCTAAGATTCTTAGTTTTCAGTGTGGAGTATTAATTGTGAATAAGTCAAGAATCTCTTTTGAATTTCACTATCACCATTTCAACATAAGTATGGAGAAAGAATGTATTTGGAGTGTAAATGTATTCAGATACTCAGCTCAAGTCTATCCAACAATCACTCTCTGAGTACCCTCTGTGTTCTAGAATTTGGGTGTATAGAGCTCATGGTACTGTACTTAGGTAGTTTACAACATTAGAGGAGGAGACAGATGTACAAACAAATACATTTCCTATGATGGGGTAAGTATTAGAATAGATTGTTGGTTGTCTGCTATGAGAGCCAGAGTAGAGAATAAGCTGCAGAGGTGGAGAAAGGCTCCCCATAGATAATGGCATTTGATCTAGGTTCTAAAGAATGAATAGGAGTTACCTCAATTTCTTTATCTTTAAACAAAGAGTTGGGCAGGATTCCTTCATGCTTTAAACTTCTATGATTTTAATGCTTTGGATTTTACTTGGTCATTAATGAAGGACACTGGGCCTACGCATTTTGATTTTTGCAGAAGACCTTATCTACACAATCCTAAAGCTCCTCAATCCACAGTAAAAATATGTTGACTGTTCAGCTGTTCTGCTATCCTGCCAAATAGCTGAGCTTTTAGATTTCGGGACAAAGAATTCACACAACTGGCCGAATGTTTCACTTTTCATCAGGACATTTTGGCATCAGGTAGACAATAACAGTGGATGAATTTCAGGAATTTCAGGATTTGGACTAAGTATAGAGAAAATAATAGCTTAGATTCTGATTTGAAGTGAAGTTCAATTATCCAGAGCAAAAAAAATATCCTTTCTTCTTCCACGTGGTCTAAGATGCTTATCAGCTCTGGCTTTGGTCCTAGGGTATCTTCATAATGAAGTCGGCTGAAAGTTTGCAGGACATATTGGGTTGCCATTCTTCATGGGGCTGTAGAGGAGAGCCGAGCTAAGTTAGAGACTGGAGGAAATAAAAATAGTTGAATGAGGAGAAAGGTCCAAAGTGTTACCTGAGTGATTATATAATGGGACTCAGGTCTGCCTCAACAATTCCTTGGTAATTGGAATAATATATATTTTTAAACCAACCTTATTGGAGTTAAAATGCACACGTTTTATGTATACAGTTCTTTGAGTTTTGACAAACTTCAACACCCAAATAGCCATCACTACAATCAAGATATATAATACCATCATCACCCGAAAACACTGTACCGCTTCACAGTCCTTCCTCATCCCACACCCCCAGCCTTAGACAACCACTGATCTGCTTTCAACACTGTAGACTAGATTTGCCTTTTCTAGAGTTTCATATATGTGGACTCATGCTGTATGTGTTCTTTTGTGTCTGACTTTTATCAATCAGCATAACATTTTTGAGATTCATCAACGTAGTTGGGCATATCAGTCATTCTTTCCTTTTAACTGCTGATTAGTATTTCATTGGATGGAATACCACAATTTATTTATCCTTCCATGTTCATGGACATTTGGGCTGTTTCTAATTTTAAAGCTGCTAAAAACATACATGTACAAGCCTTGGTGTGTACATATTTTTATTTCTCTTGGGCAAAAATACTTAGCAGTGAAATTGCCGGGTCATATTGCAATGATATGTTTTAATTTTATAAGAAAATGTCAAACTGTTTTCCAAGATGACCATACCATTTTGCACTCCCATTAGCCATATTTAAGAGTTTCAGTTGTTCAACATCCTCTTTTACCTAGTATCTTTAATTTTAGCTATTCAAGTCAGTATGTAGTGGTATTACATTGATGTTTTAGTATGCATTTCCCTAATGACTAATGATTTTAAGCAACCTTTCTTATGCTTGTTGGCCATTTGTAAATTCTTATTTGTGGAATGCTTGTTCACATCTTTTCTGCAGTCGTTTTGAGACTTTTACATGGCTCCCACATGGTTCGTGAATGTGCTTTGGGCCTTCCATGGTGGGTGGATTGAGTTTGTGCTTAAGGTTATTTTGAAGACAAGTTTCCATGGTTAAAAGCAAAATTTGAGTACCATTGGTTTAAAGCAAAATTGTGAAAGAGGCAAATTTGGCTCTTGGTGTTTCCATTCCTCTTTTCCTCAAGGGCTTTCACTTGTAAGTGATAAAATGCTGTGCTGGACTCTCTGGGAGCACAGAGCTTATAAGGCCTCTGGATTCAAGAAAGCATTGGAGTAGAGAGGAACATGGCCAGGCTCTGGAGTCATAGAGATATGGGTTTGTACCCAGATTCTACCATTTATTAGCTCTGCAATCTTTAACAAATTTGTTATCCCCTTCAAGTCTGTGGTTTCATCAGCGAGAAATGGGATTAATAATATCTAACCAGTAGGATCTTCTGAGGATAAAATGAGTAAATAAATGTGAAGTTTCTAGAAGCATGCCCAGCACATAGTGGATACCTGTCAAATAGTTGTTTCCTTCTCTTTCTCTCTACTCCTAAACTTGTCTTTTTTCTTCCCTTTATTTTAGAATCTTAGGGTCCCCACTGTGGCACTGCATTCTTCACACCCTTTAGAGGTTCTAGACTTAGATAAATTCTGCCCCATTTCATCATTTATCTGTTTCTGTTCTCTCACAGAGTCTTGCTGAATGTGGGAGTAGCTAATCTAACAAACGTAATTTATGTTAAGGTGGCAATGGTTGATAATATTTCAAAGTTTCACTAAGTACCTAATCCAAAAAAGATGCAGAGAAGAATAAGACCTGGGGAATTTGAGGCCTGTGGAAGGCTGATTAGAGTAGGTAGTGGTTTTGGTATCGTTGACCTTTCCCAGAACCTTGTAAATCACATTCCGTAAGTGGCTCTCTCCAGGGAGTTTGTCTGAACTTGGACATTTTTAATTAGTTGATTCTTTTCAAATCCCCCCTCCCCAACTTTTTATGAGGTCTTTCCCACCATCTTCTAGCAAACCAGAGCCATATAAATGGCTTTACAAGGCAAGTAATGGTTTTTCAATAAATGTCTTGTTTTTTGCCAAATTTATAGTTTAACTATGATCCCATACATGTTGATTGCTTGTGATTTAGTGGCACATTTAATAAAAAATTTAAGACTTTCGATAAAACTAATTATCTGTAGTTGTCGTACCGAAACCCTGACTGGGTAGGCAGACCCAGTATCAGTCCTCTGGATTGTAGTTTTGGGAACCCATCTAGCATCTTACTAAGCTAACAAATCTTCAAGCGAAGTTTGCAGCTCTACCTCAAAGATGTCACGAAATCACAGAATAATAGACTGTTATAGCTGGGAGGGCCTTAGAGGATAGCAAGTTTAACCCCATGTCCAGTTTTTAGATGAGAATATTATAATTATTAAAAAGTAATTTCTTGATGAATATTGGTGTGTTACACTGGTCACAATATTGACCTGGACATCTCCACTTCTGAGAATATTCTGAGACAGCTGAGTCATTCATTTCTTGAATTTTACTTTTCATAATTAAATTCACAATTCTTGATTCTGGTTACTGTTAGTTTGTTTATTTTGTTAACATATCTTATTTTCTATTGCTTTGAGAGCCAGGTAGTTTTGTAGAATATTAACATTATGCAATAAAACCACACTAAACCTAAGGTCTTAAAGTGAGCTAGGTTCTTCTTTGCCAAATTTTCTTTAGGGTCATGTTAACAACTGAAAAAAATGTTTATGTCTTTCATGAGATAGCTGTCCACAAATGGGTTCTTATTCTGAAATTTCATCCGTGCTACAAACAAAAAATGTTTCCCCTGATGACAGAAAAAAGATTGGCTCCAAACAGAGTGACTAGGCTGATATACGTCCAAGCGATCCCAATTGAATATTCCTGGAAAACCCAATTCTATTTTGAGAATGAAAAGTTTTAAGAGAAAGTGCATTGAGAACTTGGCACTATCTGATTTTATCTGCTTTGTTGAGTAACTCCTTGTGGACTTCTCTAAATCATCTTTGAAATAGTAAAATATCCTTCTGTATTAGTCTGTTCTTATGCTGCTAATAAAGATATACCCAAGACTGGGTGATTTATAAAGGAAAGAGGTTTGAGGGACTCACAGTTCCACATGGCTAGGGATGCCTCACAAGCATGGTGGAAGGCAAAGGAGAAGCAAACGTATGTCTTACATGGTGGCAGGCAAGACAGCTTGTGCAGGGGAACTCCCATTTATAAAACCATCAGATCTCATATGGGGGAAACCGCCCCCATGATTCAATTATCTCCACCTGGCCCCGCCCTTGACATGTGGGGATTATTACAATTCAAGGTGAAATTTGTCTGGGGACACAGCCAAACCATATCACCTTCCTAAATCAGTGCACACTTCCACCCATTGAATGGAATTTGTCAATATTAAATCTTCACTGGAAAAGCAGAAGGCAACTTTGCTGAGAACAGCAATAGGCCAGACATGGAGTTGTGATGACTTGGAACAAGATAGTAGGAAGAGTGTTGAGAAGAAGGAATATTAAATATCCATGTACCACGTGTACTGAGAGTATGCAAAAGTGTCTGGAGTGTGGAAAGGAAATAGAATGTCAGTTTTCAATACTCAGAAACAGTACAGGAAGATTTGCAACGTCACATGCATGTCCTGTTTGAATTCCCCTAAACATTCTGGCTTAGGGGTCTCCCAGGAGTCCCTCTCATTCCTGTTGCTCCTCATTTAGTCATGTGTGGTGGCGGTTTCATTGTCCTGTTGAGTTATGCTTGTGTCATGTTTTAAAGGCCACTGCATTTCCCCATGGTGCGTGTGTGTGTGTGAGACAGAGAGAGAGAGTGCATTTGTTTCACTTTGTGTGAAAGGCTAGAACACACTGGTAGAAAGGAGACTCTGTGAAGGCAGACATTGTTAATATGGAGCCAACCACAAAAAGAAGATAAGCACTTAGGATATGAGGAAATTTATAGGAAGAGGCTGGGAATGACCATCACTAATTAGCTTATAAAGAGTCATCAGGCATACTTAACATTCAGGCCAAAGACAGCATCAGAAGAGAAGAGCACAAAAATTTTTTTAAAACCTAAAGCTTGGAAAGACCACAAATTGTAATACATATTTTTGGAATTATACAGTGATTATGTTGAGTATTGAACAAAAGTTCAGGAGGAGGTCTGGCTGAAAGGATAAGAAAATTTAAATTTCTTTTAGGATTTGTGCTGACATTGTTTTTTAAAAAAAGAGAATTCCAAGCTTATCTTTATTTCAAATATGTTCAAACTGGGTGTCCTCCCAGGCTCAACCTATTCTTTTACGCTTCAAAGGATCCATGGTTTAAAGAGATTTGTTTGAGGGGTCTTTAATATTTTCTGGCAAGACATAGATAACAGTTGGGTCTGGACTGAAGTATTCAGGATCATGATATCCCAGATGGACTGGTGAAGGAAACTCTAATATTTTCTAGAAAAGATGAAGACAGAAATAGATACCTGTGTCCAAGATAAATAGATGTTGCATAGTTTGCTTTGGCTATGTTTTTACCGTCAGGGAACTACCGCTGTGGGCACACAGAAGTTAGCATGCTGGTTCATCTTGACTCATTGAGTTGAATTTTGGGGATAGGATAGAAAAGGATGTCCTCTGCCTCAGCACGTTGGAAAGTCAGAGTCACCCGAAGGGCTTGTTAAAACTTACATCTGGGTTCTACTGTCAGAGTTTGTGCTTCACATGGTTCTGAGGTGGGGTCTGAGAACCTGTACTTCTAGCAAATTCCTAGGTAATGCTCATGCTCCTTGCTGAGGGGAGAGAGGCATCACACTTTGAGAACCAGTGGTAAGCCAATTCTATTATTTTATACAAGTAAAACTCAGAGGGCAAAATTTTATTATTTTAATGATATGGTTGGGTTTGGTCAGGCAGGACTAGAATTTAAATCTCTCGACTCTAAACTCCACAGCATTTAGTATATAAGGTAGCTCTACAGAAAAAAAAATTAGAATATTTAAAAGAAATCTCTGACTTATTTCATCTTTAAGCCTCAAAATGTATGGCGACCAATGACAACAATACATTTTAGGACAGTTACTGTGTTCAGTAGAAGAGAAGAGTGAATCTACTCTGAGGCAGAAGTCAACACAGAATAATGAGACGGTACTAGGACCTGTTGTTCTCTCTGAGCTACATTGTGAAAGGTGCTTTGGCTTATTTAATTTATTGTATGTCTTCCCCAACTAGAGTGTGAATTCCCAGATGGCAAAAATTTGTATTTCTTCTAATTGCTCCATGTGCAAGTCTTATACTGTGCTTGGTACACAGTGAGAAGTCAATCAGTATTTATTGAATGCATCAATGAATGGTACACTTATTGAGGAATCAACACTGAAATAGAAACATTTTCCCCTGTGGCCAGGAAATAAGAAAACCTTTTCCTTCTTTTCATGGCCAAGAGGGAGCCCTACAGCTGTTCCAGGCTGGATGTGCCTTTGCCAAAAGGCTATTAAGTTTCCCAGGGCTACCAAACCAACATGTAGTTTGGTTGCACCAATTGTGACCAACCTGTCAGCTCTCTCTTGAGGATGCCAAAGCCACCTTTAATAATGATGAACGCTCATTGAGCCCTTACAACTTGTAAAGTCCTCTTCTAGGGGCTCTGTATGTATTACCTCACTTAATCTTTAGATAATCCCCGGAGGAGAGACGCTACTGTTGCCCCATTTGCTAGATGAGGAAACTAAAGCCTAAAGAGGTTGAGTAATCCCTCAAGGTACACAGCTGATAAATGTAGGAACTGGGATTTCACCCCTGGCAGTCTTATCCATACACTAGGCTCTTAACCTTCAGACCATTTGATCTTTTTATGGCCTCGAGAGCTGAACAGAACTACATCCATCCTTCAGTAGAATGGGGAGTCTCAAAATACACCAAAACTGGGCCTGGGTTTTACCCTCCTTAAGTCAGACTCAAATTGCCTAAAATCAGCCTTGACTTAGAGGAAAGTTTCTTGAGAATTGAAGTAATTGGAGAGCTATGACAGGAATAATTGTGAAATGCCAGAAAACAAATCCAAGGTGGAGAGAAGTACATACATAGATATTTTATATATGTATATTAGATAACATATATTTATGTATATAAAGTCACAGGCTTGAGAAACATGTAATGGATTTGAGATGTTTTCTTTGAAGTCCAGTGGTTAAGAGTTCAGAGCAGAATTTTCTATAATATGTTACTCATCTAGAGAAGAAAAATTTTAAAAAGACTCTTTTCCTATATTTGAAAGGGAAAAACTAGTCCAAAAGATAATACAGTGTTGAGTAAGAAATTTTTCTTTTTCTTTTTTTTTTTTTTTTTCTGAGATGGAGTTTCACTCTTGTTGTCCAGGCTGGAGTGCAATGGCGTGATCTTGGCTCACTGCAACCTCCGCCTCCCAGGTTCAAATGATTCTCCTGCCTCAGCTTCCCAAGTAGCTGGGATTACAAGCACATGCCACCATGCCCAGCTAATTTTTGTATTTTTCGTAGAGATGGGGTTTTGCCATGTTGGCCAGGCTGGTCTCGAACTCCTGACCTCAGATGATCCACCTGCCTCAGCCTCCCAAACTGCTGGGATTACAGGTGTGAGCCACCTCTCCTGGCCAGAAAGTTTTTCTTAAACTTTTCCCATTTATAGGCATGTAGACATTGAAGTTAACACTTGAATTATTATATATATATATATATATTTTTTTTTTTTTTTTTTTTACATTGTCTCAGTTGTTACATTAAATAAAACCAAGAGCAGGATATTCTTTGCTCTGGACACCATTTATTATGTGCTCTTTCCTGTTTATAAAAACATCTTAGAACACCATAATTATGTGAATGGATTGCTCTGTAGAAACCCCATTGGTTTTGAACCTAAGAGACGGAAAGGGCAAGCTGATTACCTAAGTAATATGGTTGAATCTGTGTACCCACTGAAATCTCATGTTGAATTGTAATCCTCATTGTTGGAGGAGGGGCTAAGTGGGAGGTAATTGGATCATGGGTGCGGTTGGAGGGGGGGCTTCCTCCTTGCTGTTCTCAAGATAGTGAGTGAGTTCTCATGAGATCTAGTTGTTTACAAGTATGTAGCACTTCTGCCTTCTCTCTCCTACTTCTGCCTTCTCTCTCCTACTTCTGCTTGTAGTACTTGTCATGGCAGCTTAATCAAAGTCATATACCCTTCCTATGGAGGAGACAGAGGATCGAGATGCCTATCAAACCACGAGTCACATTGAAAGCATCTTTTTTAACATGGCGTCTGGCATGTCTGCTCACATTCTGGTCAATGTGGCGTGCCTGCTTCCCCTTTGCCTTCCATTATGATTGTAAGTTTCCTGAGGCCTCCCCAGCCATGCTTTCTGTAGATCCTGCAGAACTGTGAGCCAATTCAACCTATTTTCTTTATAAATTACCCAGTCCCAGGTAGTTCTTCACAGAAGTGCAAGAATGAACTAATACACCAAGCTCACTTCTCATCCCACCATGAGTTCTTTTCTGGAGTGTTCGCCTCATCTCCATGCTTTATGCCCCCTGAGCCACTCAGATTTGCTGATATCATGAAACTGCTCACTGAAAATGAAAGAATTTCTTTTCTTACAGAGTGAGGCATTGTGGTTTTCAAATAATTTGCTCATTGTTAGTGAATTTGCTACTAACTTGGTGTATTTGTCAGATTTTGGTGAATCATGGTGTCTAATAAACAACTTCTGAAGCTCAATGGCTTACCATATACATTTATAATTGCTCATGTAGCGTAAGGGCTGAAGGTCCCCACCATATCCGCTCCAGCTGGCCTTCCACTTCCAGACTCAGACGTAAACAGTGGCCCCTGTCTGGGATACGGTTTTGATGAGTTGAATTATGTGTCCCCTGCCAAATGCATCTGTTGAAATCTTTACCTCCAGTATCTCAGAATGTGACTTTTTCTGGAGATAGGGTCTTTTCAAAGGTAATCAAGTTAAAATGAGGTTATTAGGGTGGACCCTAATCTGATATGCCTGCTGTTCTTATAACAAGGGGAAATTTGGAGGCATGCACCTGGAAGAATGACATGTGAATAGACACAGGGAGAAGGTGACCATCTGCAAGCCAAGGAGAGAGGCCTCAGGAGAAACCAACTCTGCCAACACCTTGATCTTGGACTTCCAGCCTCGAGACTGTGAGATAATAAATGTCTGTTGTTTACGACACTCAGCTTGTGGTACTTGTCATGGCAGCTTTAGCAAAGTCATATACCCATGGAGGAGGCTCAAGATGTCTGCCAAACCACAAGTCACAATGAAAGAGTCATTTTTAACACAGTGTCTGGCATGTCTGCTCACATTCCGGTCAATGCAAGTCACACGACCAAAGCTGGGAATTAGATTCCTTCCTGTGGGGGTAGGGTGCACAAGAGAGTGAATATTTGCAAAATTGGATTCAATCTATTCCAATCACACATTCCCATCTTGTTCATGTCAGAGGATTGGAAGAAACCTTGGATTTTCTCTTGCCTCTTGTATTAGTCCGTTCTCATGCTGCTAATAAAGACATACCGGAGATGAGTAATTTATATGGGAAAGAGTTTTACCGGACTCACAGTTCCACATGGCTGGGGATGCCTACCAATTATGGCAGAAGATGAAGGAAGAGCAAAGGGACATCTTACATGGCAGCAGGCAAAAAGGCTTGTGAACGGGGACTCCCATTTATAAAACCATCAGATCTTGTGAGACTTATTCACTACCGTGAGAACAGAATGGGGAAAACTGCCACCATGATTCAGTTGTCTCCACCTGGCCCTGCCCTTGACACATGGGGATTATTACAATTCAAGGTGAGATTTTGGTGGGAACACAGCCAAACCGTATCGCCTCCTCAGTTCAAATCTACATGTCAGTTGGAAGAGATGTCCTTCCTCCCTACTTTCCTTGCTAACTTCGATGTGGCCATTTCAGTTTATATTTCTTTGATTTATAGGGTTGTGAGATGAGAGAAAAAGCCCTATTTAAAACAATCTAGGTCACCCCTTTCAAGTGTATATTTTCACTACCCCTCCACTGCAGAGAAGTCTCCAGGCTTGCTTGGGTTTTTCGAGAAGGAGAGGGCTTACTCCCTCCTAAGGCTGCCATTCCGCCACTGGCTAGACCAACAGAAACTTCCTTCAAATGCAGAGCTGAACACACTCATGTTTGGGGACTGCCAGGGTTTTACACATTCCCTGAATCAGGTGAGTCAACAAAAGTCATCTTGGGCATTGTATCAGGCACATAAATAAATAAAATCCACATCTACAAAAGCACTCTGCTGGCCAGGCACAGTGGCTCACGCCTGTAATACCAGCACTTTGGGAGGCCAAGGCTGGTGGATCACGAGGTCAGGAGTTCGAGACCAGCCTGGCCAACACAGTGAAACCCCATCTCCACTAAAAATACAAAAAATTAGCCAGGCTTGGCGGCGGGCGTCTGTAATCCCAGCTACTCAGGAGGCTGAGGCAGGAGAATGGCTTGAACCCGAGAGGCAGAGCTTGCAGTGAGTCGAGATCGCGCCACTGCACTCCAGGTTGGGTGACAGAGCGAGACTCTGTCTCAAAGGAAAAAAAAAAAAGCACTCTGCTTCCTGTTGTCATTTTTCCTCCTCTTACCTCCAGGCAGAGAAGATAGTGTCCTAAGGGGGTCCCTCAGGACCACCTTGCCTAGCCTCAGTGAAAATGAAAACAGCAGGTTGAATTGCACAGGCAGTTTTTGTTTGTGTTTCACTAAGAAAAATTCTCTGTTTGAAGACATGATATCTGAAGCTATTGTGTTACGTGCATAAAGGTTCTTGAACTTGGTGTTATGGTTTCTCAGTGTATGATTTTTTAAAAACTAAATATGAGATTAAGCTCACCTTTTCCTCTTTTAATGTTTTTTGACTTGCGTTTCATCTTGTTTCATATTAAGGTTGCCATATTTACTTCTTTTTTGATATAATTTTTTCATTTTTCAGCTTTAGGTGTTTGTTTTTATTTTGCTCAGGATGCATGTGTGTGTCCATGTTTATTGTTTATTTTTTGTAAATGGCAAATAAATATTTCTAACCTCAACAGGGCGGTCTTTGTCTTTTCATGGGAAAATTTTACCTGCTCACTCTATTGTGATTGCTGACAAATATTTGCTATGCTTTGAATTTTTTATTACCCGTATACACGAGTTACTGCCTGTTTCATTGCATGTACAAGGAACTGGGGCAAAGTACAGAGGATATAAGTACATATCTTCTAAATTCAGTTCTTCATTTAATTACCCTGGTGATGTCTGGGCTTCCTCCTACTCTTTACAGCCATTGATTGAATAAAGGGTGCTCACAGAACCAATCCGTGGATGTCCAGAGACGTCTTCTCTTATACGTGCTTTGGCTTTGATTTTCTTTCATTTTATTTATCCTTAGTTCTAATACCACCTAGGTTCCTTCTTTAACAAATTTCTTATTTTAAAAATTGTATAATGATATTTATTGTTTACTACTGCTATTATAATTTTCTTTTTTAAAAAATATCTTTTCTTGCCTCTTATGAGACTCTGAGCAGGAGGAAAGGAAGATGCAGGTATTCAGTCTACTATGATGATCCAATTCCCCAAGACGTTATTTTTAAACACTTTTGTTTTTGAGAGATGGGGTCAGTTGAGTGTGTGTGAGTGTGTTTGTGTGTGTGTCTGATGCTTCATCTGCTGCAAAAATCCTGGGTTCTATCTATTCTTTCTCTTTTTAAATTTTTGCCCTGAAGGGAATGATGTCTCATCCTCTTTTCTTTTTACTTTCACTGAATTCTACCTGAAAGGTCAAGTAAAGTCAGACAAGAAGAGATTATCATGAATATCATGCTCTCTTGCCTAGTCTGTTCAGTGAGTGGGAGTTGGGGATGTGCCTATAGCATGATTAATTTTCATCATTATGCCTTAAAAATAAAATGTCCCTAATTATTATTAATCATGTTCCTATTGTAATTAGGTATAATCAAAATGGACAGCCAGTCATCTACTGTGTCATTAACAGATGCAGTTTTGGGGGATGCTGAAGAATCTTCAAGGCTCAGATCCATTATCACAGTAAAGTCTACAAACTGGGCATTCTGAGATGGCACATATTAAGGAGGGTATTCTTAGTCTGCTGAGATATTCAAAAGATCATTTTCATTTGCCTTATTTATTCCTGGAGTTAAAAGGTATAGCTGTTTAAAACTGGTTCTTAAACTTACATACATTATTGAAATAATCTAGGGAGATTAAAAAAATACTGATTGGTGGGTCTGTTCTAAGGGATTTTTAATTTAACTGGTCTGGAGTGAAGCCAGGACATCAAGAGCCTTAAAAGGTTCTTAAAAGTACTCTCTAGGTACTGCTAATGGGACATTTTTGAGAACCACTTCTCTAAAACATCAAATAGGTAAAAGGCAGAATGTCAGGGTCATGCCTCCAAATAGGTGACCAATCACAGCAGGGCAAAGTCTCATAAAAAAATCCTTAGCTTGACTTTCAGACTGTTACTAGTTAGTTGTTCATATCTCCTTATGTAGAATTTCTAGTCTTCTTATATCAGTCCTCTCATTTTGTCTCTGTCTCATACATTGACTTTTTCACCTGGGAGAGAATCCTCACAAAAGAGGAGAAAAGGGGGGCAAATTTTCTTAGGGAATTAAGATTTTCTATGATGTGCCTCTCTGACTTCTAAGGAATGGCATACATCTTTTTATTTTCCTTCCTTCCTTCCTTCCTTCCTTCCTTCCTTCCTTCCTTCCTTCCTTCCTTCCTTCCTTCCTCCCTTCCTCCCTTCCTCCCTTCCTCCCTTCCTCCCTTCCTCCCTTCCTTCCTTCCTTCTTTCCTTCCTTCTCTCTTTTTACTTCCTTGCTAGGTAACCTTAAATGATCTCCATTTTCAGAAGAGAAACGAGAGAATGTGCTACAGTAACCAAAACAGTATGATGCTGGTACAAAAACAGACATATAGACCAATGGAACAGAATAGAGAGCCCAGAAATAATGTCCTGTATCTATGACCATCTGATCTTTGACAAACCTGACAAAAACAAGCAATGGGGAAAGGACTCCATATTCAGTAATGGTTCTGGGATAACTGGGTAGCCACATGAAGAAGACTGAAACTGGAACCCTTCCTTACACCATTATATACAAAATTTAACTCAAGATAGATCAAAGACTTATATCTATAACCAAAAACCATAAAAACCCTGGAAGATAACTTAGGGAATACCATTCTGGACACAGGAACCGGCAAAGACTTTATGACAAAGACACCAAAAGCAATTGCAACAAAAGCAAAAATTGACAAATGGGACCTAATTAAACTAAAGAGCTTTTGCACAGCAAAAGAAACTATCAACAGAGTAAACACACAACCTACAGAATGGGAGAAAATATTTGCAAACTATGCATCTGGCAAAGGTCTAATATTGAGAATCTATAAGAAACTTAAATTTACAAGAAAAACACACAACCCCATTAAAAAGTGAGACAAGAACATGAACAGACACTTTTCAAAAGGAGACATACATGAGGCCAACCAGCATATAAAAAAATGCCCAGCATCACTAATCATTAGAGAAATGCAAATCAAAACCACAGTGAGATACCATCTCGCACCAGTCAGAATGGCTATTATTAAAAAGTCAAAAAATTACAGATGCTGGCAAGGTTTTGGAGGAAAGGGAACACTTATACACTGTCAGTGGGAATGTAAATTAGTTTAGCCACTGTGGAAAGCAGTTTGGAGATTTCTCAAGGAACTTAGAATTGCCATTTGACCCAGCAATCCCATTATTGAGTATATACGCAAAGGAATGTAATGTGTACTATCATAAAGACACATGCACGCATATGTTCATCATAGTGTGATTCACCATAGCAATGACACAGTAACAACCTAAGTGCCCATCAATAATAGACTGGAGAAAGAAAATCTGACACATATACACCATGAAATACTATGTAGCCATAAAAAAGAATGAGATTATGTCCTTTGCAGGTACATGGATAGAGCTGGAGGTAATTATCCGAAGCAAACTAACGCAGGAAGAAAAAACCAAATAATGCATGTTCTCGCTTATGAGTGGGAGCTAAGCATTGAGTACACATGGTTACAAAGAAGAGAACAACAGGCACTGGAGCCTACTTGAGGGTGGAGTATGAGAGGAGGGTGAGGATTGAAAAACTACCTATCAGGTACTATGGTTATTACCTGGGTAAGGAAATAATCTGTACACTAAATCCCTATGACACGCAATTTACCTATATAACAAACCAGCACATGTACCCCTGAATCTAAAATATAATTTTTTAAAAAGACAAAAATAAAAGTAAATAAATAGAAATATACTTATCTCAAAAAAAAGAAAAAAGAAACGAGAGGATGTGCTCATGGAGCTGTGCCATCTCTGTGCGTAAGTTGCTGTGGTGATAGGAGGAGTTTGGTACTCCAGCCCCAGTCTGCAGGTAGTTCTTCTCAAAACTCAAGGCCTCCCTTATTTTTTATCAATTGGGAATGCCAGCACTTGATTGCCACACAGCCTCTTGCTTAAATTGTATTTTGAAGATTAATGGTTTGTGGAAGAACATTTAAGGCTTAGATTTCTATCAAGAGACTCATAAAATAAGTATGTAAAATAGAGCTGTGGAAATAGACCATGGCTCTTGAGAATTTTAAAATATGAATCTGAAGCTGCTTACATTTGGATTCTTATCTATTTTCCATTGGGAACTGAAATGGTCCAACTGTTGGATCAGCGTCTGCATGGAGCCTTTGGTCTCAGTGCTATCAGTGCCCTCTAGTAATTTTTTTTTTTTCTAGACATCCTTTTACCTTGTTCTTGGTGGACACCCATGGGTCAAGAATGTTCAACAATAAAGAGGTGCAATAAGAAGTAATACTCACAGCCCTGGCTTATGATGGATAGCTATCAGAATGTTGAGTTCCAACAGATTTGATTTATGGTACAATTTTGATTGCCTTAATTTTTTTGAGAGATGTTTCACTTTATCTATAGCTCAGAATTGTTTTTGAACTTTTAAGAAGTCTGGAAGAAAGAAAAGCCACTATGTTATTAGGAGAGAATGTCATTTGAGGTAAATCATTGGTTAGTCCAGTGTAGTGGGTCTCCACGGGGACAGTGCTGGCCCCAGGGACAACTGGAAATTTGTGGGCATGATCTTGGGCTGTAATATTTAGTGAGTTGGGGCCCAGGATGCCAGAGCCCTGAAATGCATGGGACATTCCTGCACGTCAAAGAACTAAGTTCTCCAGGATATTTAAATTTCCCACTGGACATTCACGAGTGGATATCACAGGTGTATAATGATCAGTGTCTTTTGTTCAAAATGTTAGCAAGGGTTGTTAACTGATATAGTAAATTTCATCACCAATGGCAAAGCTCTATGTGATTTGGAGCCACTATCCCACAAACATGTAGCAGTTTACATTGCAGCTGACTCATTTACAAAGATGCTCATGGTGTCATGAGAGAGTCAGGCATCTCCCAGCTTCACTAGTCCTCTAGTACAGTCACACAGGGGATGTTTACATCTTGACTTAATTGGTATTTTATTACAAATTACTTTCCTTTAATTTCTGCTTTATATTTCTTTTAGGGTGTTATGTTGAATTTTTTAAAAATTGTATTTATAATTAGATTACATTTTGTATAAATAGAGGGTTTGATTTGATTGAGGACTATTGTGGTTTTATTTTTTTGGAGACAGAGTCTTGCTCTCTCACCCAGGCTGGAGTGCAGTGGCATGATCTTGGCTCACTGCAACCTCCACCTCCCGGGTTCGAGCAATTCTTGTGCCTCAGCCTCTAAAGTAGCTGGGAATACAGGCATGTGCCACCACGCCCATCTATTTTTCTGTATTTTAGTAGAGACAAGGTTTTACCATGTTGCCCAGGTTGGTCTTGAACTCCTGAGCGCAGGCAATCCATCTGCCTCGGCCTCCCCAAGTGCTAGGATTACAGGCCTGAGCACCGGCCAGGACTATCGTTTTAATGCCTACTGTGATCCAATGTCTATTTACAAAAGGTTGCAAAGCCAAAATAAATAAGTGAGCATACTATTATTTCAACCCTTATATAATTAATTAAAATAATGTTTATAGGCATTGGCATTGTGCCAGGTCAACAGAGATGAATAAAATTTATTGTTTCTGAGATTCTCAGCGTAAAGAGAGACATGAAACAGAAAGTCAATAATTGAAACTTGGGGAGACAAATACAATGAAGAGAGAGGAGGAGAGCTGAGGGAGGCAGTCATCATTCCTGGGGAAGAAGAGGGGATGCAGAAGGAAATATCAAAATAAGCTTCTTCCTGGGGAGGTGCATCTGAAAGGCTGAGTAACGGTCCTGCAGTCTTGGCAACATCCTAAGGTATTTGGATTTTGGCTTAGTCTAGAAGCCTATGGTTTAAAAGAATTTGCCTCTGTTAACTTTCATCAAGTCAAAGCTGTGGCTGAGCATTGCCCAAGCATCAGAAATGAGCCTATGTGGTATAATTGAGAGGTGTCAATGCACCACCTTACTCAACACCTAATTAAGAGCCTCATCTCTGACTTACCTCGGAAGCAGACAGGCTGTAGTTTTAAGCACTTCTCATTACTTTTTACTCATGGAACCTTGGACAAGTCACTTAGCTTCTGAAAGCCCTGGATTCATTGTAGTAGAAATGAGAAAACCAGTGACCATTCAGTACCCTGGAGTGTAAGCACAACTTCGGCTTCCAATTCACAGGACCTCAGCTTCTCCTCACCCCACAGAGCCTTAGGGAGGTATTGAGAGAGAGGCATTTGTTTGGCTAAAACACTGGGCTAAGAATTGGGAGGCCTGAATGTCCATCCTGGTCCTGCCACTGTCTTGCTCTGGGTCTTTAATCAAGTCTTTGAACCGCTTATGGCCTCAGTTTTCTCATCTTAAAAACAAGGCAGTCAAACAAGGTTATCTCCAAGGCCCTTCGAAGCTCCGACATACCGACTGTGTCCTCATGGTTCTGTCTTTGCTCATCAGCAGCCTATTTCTACCACCACCTCCACCATCACTTTCTTTTTAAACATTCTTTTGGTAATTCTCTTTGAAATAAGCCCTCATTTTGGGTTTCAGCTAAGCTAAAAAAAAAAAAATCTGTGGGTTTGTTTTCTTTTCCATCAAAATAATTAAAAACTCTTGGACATTAATCCATAAGTAAACAAGGTTTCTAGGTAGGAGAATATGAACTATGATTGTGTTAAAGATAAACTAGTCTGTGGCTCACGCCTGTAATCCCAGCACTTTGGGAGGCTGAGGTGGGAGAATTGCTTGAGCCCAGGAGTTTAAGACCAGCCTGGGCAACATGGTGAAACCTTGTCTCTACAAAAAAATACAAAAATTAGCTGGGTGTAGTGTGGTGATGTGACAAGATCTTGCTTCCCCCACATGTTGTCCTACCTGGCTCTCTCTCATTATTCAGGTTTCAGCTGGAGCATCGTTTTCTCGGAGAGGCCTTCCCTGTCTCCCTGTTGGCAGTCACTGCCTAGCACGTCTGTCACCTGCTGGCTCCATGGGAGCGGGGATCTGGTCTGCCTTGCTTGCCTATGAGTCACCAGCACCCGAAACAGTGCTTGGCTCTTGGTCAGAGCTCAATTTAGGCCTTGACCCCACATCCCTGGTCGCTACCCAAGGCTGCTATTTAGAATGAGAAAGGCAGGTAGCTGCTGTAAGAGAGATGAATTAGATAATGATTACAGTGATACATCCTATTCTTTTAAATCCTGACTCTGAAGTTCCTGGCTCCCAAATCAGGCTTACCAAATAGCTACTGGTTTTGAGCTGTGATTTAACTTCCCTGGACCTCATGAGTTTTAAAACGGATGAGCTGGATTATTAAAATTAACACCTCATTTGTGTGCAGCCCCGTTTCTTCTGTGCCAGGCCCAGGCCCCGCCATTGATGAGCTTTATGTCATTCCATCCCCTCTCCAGCCCTATAGGGCTTCTGATTTTCTCCATTTGCGGAGGAGACCTGAGACTTAGATTGAAAAACCTGCCTGTAACAGTTTGCTAGGACTGCCATAACAAAATATCACAGACAGGGGAACTTAAATTTATTTTCTTATAATTCTGGAGGCTGGAAGTTTGACGTATCATGGGTTTGGTTTCTTCTGAGGCCTCTCTCTTTGACTTCTAGATGGTGGCCTTTGGCCTGTACCCCCACGTGGCCTTTTTCTGTGCATGGACATCCCTAGTGTCTCTTCTTTTTCTTAGGCCACCAGACCTATTGGATTAAACCCACATCCATCCTTTTTTTTTTTTTTTTTGAGATAGAGTCTCACTCTGACACTCAGACTGGAGTGCAGTGGGGTGATCTCAGCTCACTGCAAACTCTGCCTCCCGGGTTCAAGGGAGAATTACTTGAATAGCTGGGATTACAGGCACCCACCACCATGCCGGCTAATTTTTTTTTTTTCTCAAGACAGAGTCTTGCTCTGTCGCCCAGGCTGGAGTGTAGTGGTATAATCTCAGCTCACTGAAACCTCTGCCTTCTGGATTCAAGTAGTTCTCCTGCCTCAGCCTCCTAAGTAGCAGGGATTACAGGCACCAACCACCCCAGCTGGCTAATTTTTTTGTATTTTTAGTAGAGGTGGGGTTTCACCATGTTGGCCAGGCTGGTCTCGAACTCCTGACCTCATGATCTGCCCATCTCTGCCTCCCAGAGTGCGGGCATTACAGGCGTGAGCCACTGTGCCTGGCCAAACCCACATCGTTTTGATCTCATCTTACCTTCCCTTCCTCTCTAACATCCCTGTCTCCATATTCACCCACATTGAGGGGTTAGAGCTTCAAGATACAAATTTGGAGGTGACACAACTTAGTCTCCAACACTGCCCAAAGCCACTGCACTAACAAACAATAGAGACGTTATTTGAATCTAGGTCACATTCCCAGCTCCCCTAACCACTACTCTATACTGCCACCAGGATTTCCTCCCTACTGACATCCATGAAAGATCAAGCTTGGAAAAGCAGGAGGCCCCAGCTCCATCTCTGCAAAGTGGATGTTGGGAAGGGAAAGGCAGATGGCTGATGACTGAGTGACTGCCTGGCGTTCCTCTGTGGACGTGCTCAGAATGTATAATTCAATGAATGCTGCTGTATCTCATTACTCTTGGCATGTCTGACGGGAAGGTCATGGTAACAGGAGTTACTGAGCGTTACAATTAGCCAGCAACCTCTCCCAACCTCTTCTAAAATTATTGGAAGACAAATTTCACTTCAGTTCTCTCTTGGATGAGGGGGCAGTTATCCAGGGACTTAAAAAGGCCAGCAAAGTTTATAAAGGCAGAGCTGATATTTGCTGGAGTACCTCATTGGAACCGTCGGTTGACAAGAGCATGTATGGCTGCCAAGGCCCAGGAATGAGATTTTCCAGTAATGCTGGTTAGATGGCTGTGGGTCGCCTGCCAGGCATGACCGAGTGTATCTGAGCTGTCTTTTGCCACCTGTACAAATGTCTTCTGAGCGGCTGCTGTGTTCCAGGCACACCACAACATGGTTCTGATTCCTTATGACTCCTGCCCACATTAGTAGATGAGCTCGGAATCTAAGTTGTGACTCACACTCCAGGACAGTGCCTTGTATCAGAAACCCGGATAATAATTTTAGCTCTATCAAATTCTGCTGCTGCTGCTCCCATTCCTCCTGCTCTTCCTTCCACTGCCTCCTTTCTTTCTACTTACTGCATAGCAGGCACTTGATTGACAGTGTGTCCTTTAATCCTCATAAGATCTATAGAAGCATTTACCACCATCACCACTGTTTTTATAGATAGAACCAGCCTACCCAACAGCCTCAAGTGGTGGGGTTTAAGATGACATTGTTCCACATTTCTTCAATCAGTGCCCCACCTGTGCTATGTTGACTGTTCTTTCTCTGCTGGGTAGAAGGCTCCTTAATAACATAGTGAGCAGATTTGGTAGCTTCCTATTCACCATCAATTCTTTAAAACCTCAGTCCAATTTCGCTCTTCCTCATCCTGCATCCCAGCCACTATCATGTGTAAATCCATCATTCTGTAATAAAATTTTTCACATTTAATATTATTTTAGTTTATGGGTATCTCTATGTCATGTGACATGATGTCAATGAGTTTTCTTTTATAAATATTTCCAAAACCCAGTGTTGAAGATTTTCACGCAGGCTGATCGAATGAGTGATGTGCAACACCGTGAGGGATTTTGGCATTTGCTGTTAATTGTGAAACACTGTAATTGGTAGCATCTTGAACTCTCTTTAGCAGTATTAGAACAGATTTCATAAAAAACTTTGCTTCTTGGTTTGCACTTGAAGATATCTAGAAATGTTCAAATCTTCTCTGAGAGTTGGATGTATGATGTAGGTGCTGGGCTTGGTTTGCTTGGCGCTGTTGCTTTCCTTGATAACTTGAACATGTAAATACACTATTTAGATAGCAGAGAAGAGCAATGAGATCTTACACATTCCAATGTGTGATCATCTTTATTATATTGCCTAAAAACAGCCTTAAACATTTTTTTGGACTTCTTTGTTTGTTTTGCAAGTCTCATGGCCTTCTGGCTTTAATCAAAGTCTTATCCATTATGATGAGAAAATAAATGTCAGAAAAATTTAAATTTACCTAAATGCAAGACACATAAAAGGATTATAGTCCTTCTTTGGTTTCAGAGAAATTGGCTTTTCAAAAACAGTTTTTAAGTTGACTGCATTTTTGCGAACATTAAAAACTACATTGCATCAAAAAATCGAAAAATTAAGTATATGTAAGCAAAATAGTATTTAAATATAAAGTTTCATTGAATTTTGTTACCAACATTCTAAAATTTCACAAGATACCAATTTTGCTCATGTTCTGTATGTTCAAATATATTTCGAAAATGATATGCTGAAGCTATAACAGTCTATAATGCCCTTTAAAATCTATTTGTTCAAATCATGTTTAAACACTATTTACTTTTAGAAATGAAGCTTTTGTTTCTAGAAAATACTTATGAAATTCTAGCAATAATTAGACTTAAGCTAATTGTTAACATAAAAAGCCAATGCAAATTGTTAATAAAAAATCAAGAAGAAACAATTAAGAAAATAAAGTCAATTATAAGCCACGGAAGAACATTTAATACTAGATAATAACAAAAGCAAAAATCATATATATCTCCATTTTTTTTTGTAGAAGAGATGGTGAAAAATAAGATAAATAAAAAAGCTTATGTGTACTCCCCAAACCAAACTTATCACTGTGATAAGTGATTAAAATAGTAACCAGTTTAACTGGGATGATTCACCAGGGTGGATGAGGGGAGATGCTACTCTGTGCAACCCCTATTTGCCCCCAAATAATAGTTACTGGCTTCAAAAATTAAAAAAAGAATCATAAACTTGTGTTTGAATACAACTGTAATTGCTGGAAATATCTGAATGGTCGTAAATGTGGTTTTTAATTTGTTAACACTCTACAACATTGAACCACAAGGTCTCCTAGCTCATGAGTGAGTGGTGGCTTATCAGTCCACAAGGTTTGTGCTGTCAAAGGCCACTGCTAGCTTCCATGGAGGGGAACATCAACCCTTTTCTGGCTTGTTAGGAATTTCAAGACCCTTATGTCTTGGTTGCTAAGCATCTGGCCGGGGTCATTTTATGAACCAGACTGTGAGAGTTTCCTGGAATGTGTGTGAGAGATACAGAGATATGATAGGTCTTAACACAGCAGCATGATTGCCATTACGGATGTGTGTGTTGGGAGACTGGGTTGAAAAATATATTCTCTTTGTATTTGGCACCTGAATTCTTCTTAGGGAGAGAACTCTCTTGGTTTATAACAACCCTCTACTAAGACCTTTGGAATAGCAAGGAAGAAAGAGCTTGAGGTCAGTGAAAGAGAGCCGAGATAATGTAAGACAGTGAAAATGCTCAGAACAAGAAAATAAGAATTATTCTATTCTCAGAGTGAGGGTGGGCACTACAGGGGTGAATTGGCCAGGGGAACACTGGAAGGCAGGTAGCCTAGCATTTAAATAGGTTGAGAAAGGAGGTGCCAACTTTTCAAATGGATTGTTTATATTTCTGCACCCCTTTCAAATCTATAATAAAGTCAGACCCCTTGCCCTTTATTTCCTTTAGAAATTAGGGAAATGGAGGAAAGGATTACGTTTCACTTCAAGGTCCATAGGGGGCAGACATAAATGTCAAGATGGTCCATCCAGGCAAGGTTGGTGCCAGAAAGTTCTGAGGTCAAAAACTTCCCCAGGAATGTGCAGATTTCATGAAAGATGGCTTTGGACTTGCACGGGCAGTGGTATTGGGATTTTATCCAATTATATATAGATCTCAGGATCTATGAAAGGATCACCTGACATTTTGGTTACACAGAAAAAAGAATGCAGACCTTAAGTGGGTAATGAAACTGCTATGAAAGAGACACCCTTTGGACATTAACTTTCAATACAGGGACACTGGCACGAGAGGAGACTGCTCAGATCACCTGCCCTAATGTCTTCATACTTTGTTAATGGAGAAAGAGGCCCAGAGAAATGAAATCCCTAGCCAGGTACCCTAAGTTAGAAATAAGAAAGAACTGTACTCACAATAATTTTGTGTCATAAAAATGGAAAATATTGCCTTGAGGGGAAAACTGCCAGTATCTTAAAGTGTGTCTGGCTTAGAAAGGAGAGACGTCATTAATTGACAAAATGATTTGTTCTGCTAAGTCAGAGTGATGAAACTTACTTCCTGGCCTCACACATCCTTCTGGCGATCCAATTCATTTTGCTGAACTGCATGTTCTTGGGACTCTTGCCATCTCATTACAGGTAAGAAAGCTGTAGCAGCACCCATTAGACCGGGTGTTTGTGCTGCCTGGGGATCTGTAGGAACAGCCAGAGCCAGAGGTGAAGTTTGAAGAAACATGAAGCACAAAATAAACTATAGGTTCATGATTAATTTTTTCCAGCTCCCATTTTTACGATTAAATTTTTTTGGAAGAAAAAAATACACAGTGAACTTAAAGGCATCATTACCTTCTGATGACCAAATTATTCTTTAGAAATACTAAAATAGTGGTTTATTATAGATGTATGAGTCAGGGTCCTCCAGAAAAATGGAACCAAAAAGATGTGTAGATACACAGAAAAATATTTATAGTAAGGCATTGGTCTGAGTGGCTACGGAGGCTGACAAATCCCAAGACATACAGTCGGCCAGTGGTGTAGCTAGTTCTAGTCCAAGTTCAAAGGCCTAGCCAGGAGAGCCAATGGTGCAGTTCCAGTTTGAAGGCTGAGAGGATCAAGACCCAGGAAGAGCAGGTGTTTCAGTTTGAGTTTGAAGGAAAGAGAAACCTGATGTCTCAGCTGGGAGGCAGCTGGGCAAAAGGAGTTCTGTCTTTTTGTTTATTCAGGCCTTCAACTGATTGAATGAGACCCATTCACATTAGAGAGGGTAAATGCTTTACTCAGTCTGCCAAGTCAAAGGTCAAAGGTTAATCTCATCCAGAAACACCCTTGCAGATATCTGGTTACCCTGTAGGACAGTCAAGCTGATACATGAAATTAATAAAATGCTTTAAAAATAAAAGTGCATAAAATAAAATGCATCAAAATACATAAAATACATAAAATTAAAATACATAATATAATATTAACCATCACAATATTTATGGAAGGTTATATATGAGATCAGTTTTCTCATATGGTTTATGAAAGTTGATCTTATTTAAGCAGAACTTTTCAATACCTAATGATTTCCTTGTCCATGTTTAATTTGAGGCCCTTGGTTTTTCTGCCAGGTGAAATGCCTACGTCACTATATATTTGTGATTTTTGAAAGGCTAAAATCTGGCAGAGACCCATTCCTTAGAACAATGTTAACATTTTAGATTGCCTATAGTTATCTGAGATTTATTTTTCTGTTCTTTACTCAAGATATTGAAAAGTAAGCCCAGGGTTATACAATTTATTTTTCCACTCCATTTTTGCATTGATCTTTGCCTTTTTTTTTGTTTTCCCTGGGGACTCTTTGCAAGTGGATGGGCCTCATCTTCTCAGCACCCTAGTTTCTTTGCCCCCCCTTTCTGCCTTGAACCCTCACTTAATTTCTTTTTTCTTTTTGAGCCTCTCATTTACCTTTAGCTGCACTATCGTCCTCAGGAACAACATCACTTCTTAATTTCTGAGAAGGTCAAGGCTACATTACATGAACTTGAACTTCACTTCAAATGTATCCATCTTGGCCAGTATTTTCTGCTTCCCTTTCCTTCTCAGAGGAAGAATTTCTTCTTGTTTTCTCAGGTTAGTTCCCAAGTACAGAGTACAGCTCTCCAATTGCACTCTGATCTCTTCTCCTCCTTATTCCTCAGAGTCACTCTTCAGTTAGTGTTCTCACTACACTGGATGGTTTTTATGCAAAAGGTGTTCTCATAGACTCCTTGTCTTCAACTATCTGGTGACTCCCTGTCTTCCAAGGTGTTCTTGTAGACTTCTTGTCTCCGACTACCTGGTGACTCCCTGTCCTCCTCATAAGCTCTAGATCCCCATCTGGGCTCCCTCCCACCTGGGTAGCCAGCTCTGTATGGAGAAACAGCCAGCAAGTTTAGCCTGCCATAAACCCTAATCACCACTCTTTCCCCGTAACTATCTATGCCTTCTCGTCTTATAACTTCTATCTTGGTTGGTAACATTGCCATCATCCCTGAACCCAAGTGAGAAAGCCCCCCTCTCCCTACTCTTACTTCCTCCCACCACTTACAACCCCGACGCCACCATAAACTTCTCTTGATTTTTCGTTCATAATATTTCTCCTTCCAATGCCTTCTTTTCATTCCCACTGCTCTCGTTTTCGCCTACATTTTCTCTTGCTTGGAATATTGCCACAGCCTGCTAGCTGTCTTCTCTGACTCCATGATGTTGCCGGAATCAGGATATGTGGTGACCCAGAACAAGCCTGAGGGAGCCAGGAAGCACTTTGGTTACTAAACATACTCTGAGTGGGAGGGCTCCTGCACACTGAGTGCCCCTTCAGCTCCAGTTTCTTCAGGCAAAAACCGGTCCGGGGTCCCAAGGCTGCAGACCTTTGAGTTCACAAACACTGGGCCATTCCCTCAAGGAAGGGATGGATAATTCCAAATCCAGACTCAAATGGGGCACTGAAATTACTGTAAGAAGCTGGTCTGAAAACTGTAATATTGCAAAAGGAGCATCCAAGTAGGCATCATGGGAAAAGCTAATTCTTACTCTTGGACTTTCTTACCCTTATTTTACGGTTTAGTATAAATATTATTTTGAATGACATTTTGGGCAGGGATGGCGACTGGATGGGAAATGTCCTCTTCTCAGGATTAACGGCCTCTGAACATTTTAAGCTGACCCTGCCTTGAGGACATGATCAGGTTGCCATGGTGACGAGTTTAGGAAGGGTCCCATAACATCATCAGTCATGAGATATTCCCAGTACTGGGCTCTTGTGTGGAGCCCAGGCCACCCATCTCGACTCCACCTTCCTACTTTGGGGCAGTTTTTTTTTTTTTTTTTTTTTTAATTTCATTGTTTTCTTTTCTTGCTATTGACCACAATCTAAATAGACTGAATCTAAAACTTTAAATCTAAAAGGGAGGTATCTGGGGACTGCTTGCTTACCTCATAGCGTGTTCCTGAGACCCCAAATAAACTTATAGGTTCAAACTGGTTAATTGGGAGAAACACAGCCATTTTTATTGCCAGTAAGATTTGAGTCCAAGGTCACTGCAAAGTCCAACAACACTCTTGAACTTTTCCGCCAGAACAGCCGAAAGGCACTTGATTCAAAATTTATTTATAAAGGATCATTTCGGGTGAACTTCCTGGAACAAAGAGGGACTGATCCAAGGTGACTCCCTGTTCCCACTTCTTAGAACAGAACCTGTTGCCCATGTCAGGAGAGATGAGAAGGCTTGTACATTAGTGCCCCAGCACCTTTTGGATTCCTGAGAAAATGGACATTTGTGTTGTGGAGTCTGTGATTTTCCATCTGGCTTTGACTTGCTTCTGCTGACTTCTTTGGCTCCACCCTTGACTGGAAGGATGGCCTCGTGGGACACACAGATCAGAGTTATGCTAACGAGGCTGCTGAGTGCCAGTCTGCCTGCTAGGGACACCACACTCTGAAAATCCTGCTGGGCAAATTGTCAAAACCCGGTTCCCCTCCAGTCCCTTGAGAGTTTCCCTTGAAGAAAAACCAAAACCACCTTGGTCGATAGCATTAAACACATTTTCACATGACTCAGAAGCAAGGCTTGGCCAGGAAAACCATTTGGTGTATTTAAAAATTCCATTGTCTTATCATTGTGTGAGGATTTGATACTGGCAGCTACAGGGATGCCTTAGATGTTTTCGGTATGTCATCGGTACAGGCTCAAAGTGTTCAGGATAAGCAAAGAAGTCCTTGAAATTGCCTAACAAAATGTTTTTAAATGTAAATTTTTATGATGATTAATTTTTATATTTGATTACCTTCCCTCAAACCTCCTGGATTTGTATAATGGAATGGAAAAAAAGAAATATTGCAAAGCAAATCGGCCTGAAATTTTCAGACTTTTTGTAGGCAAGACTGTCAGAGATATTGGCAGAAATTTTGCTTCCATAAAAAATATAGGTTGGGCTACAATGTTTACAGTTATCAGGGGAGCTATTTTTTAGATCAAATTGGAAACATTTTTTTTTAAGAGAGAAATTAAAGTAGCTAACTGTGGCCCAAAATATCTCAATAGAATAATTTTTCAAATAAATTTATGCTTTCCCAAGGTTTTAACAGAAAAAACATTGTCTAGGTCATCAAGATGTGCCCTATGTAACTATATAAAATAAGAATTTTTATTAGTATAAAAAAATCTGGTTGAATAAAATATGAATGAGAAATGCGTTTAAAACAATTATGATGTAAACAAGGAGACGCTGGGGTACTTGACATACCTTAATTTCTTATAACAACTCTGGTATGAAGTGTTATCTCAGTTTTACAAATGAGGCCGGGGGCAGTGGCTCACGCCAGTAATCCCAGCATTTTGGGAGGCCAAAGCTGGAAGACTGCTTAAGGCCAGAAGTTTGAGACTAGCCTGGGAGCAGGTTACACATGTGTCTACACACATGGACAGGAGCTTGCCCAAGGTCATATGACAAGTGCCTGGCAGAATTGGGATTCCATCTTGACTTTGCCTCTAAAGAGCTTCAAAGAAGGTGGAGAGTATGACCTCAGAGTAATTCAAAGAGCATCATGGTTAGGTAATGGGCACACTGAATCAAGAAGTTAAAGAAATTCAAAATAAACAAACAAATTTACAAATGAGAAACAGAGGGTCCAAGAACATGAAAGTCTAGTGGGATGTGAATCTAGCTTTGTATCTATGTCTTACATTACAAAGTTCTGTTCCCCTTTACCACAACCACTTCCCCATTGCCAGCTTTACCACTCAGGTTCTGATACTAAACTAGCTAAACATTACAAACATAACATTTTCTGGGCTTGCTTTCATAAAAAGATAAATAACAGCATGATTAGCACTTAGATTATGCTATTGCTTTAAAAATCTTAGAAGTAGTTTGAAGTGAAAACTTTCCCTTTCAAATCTTGTTTATATTGCTAATTTGCTTACAAAGACTTTTTTTCTTAAATACTGTAAAGTGCACCATAACCTTATTAAGCTCATGTTTTAACAAAGTGTTTATGTATTTGTGAATATATCATTGCATTTTTGAGAGCTCTATAAACTAATTTATTTCCTTTTAAATTTACTTAATTGTTCTCTAAAATTGGTCTACATGGGTAGAATGCAGTGAGACTTTCTTTTCTCTAGTGCAGAGAAAACTTTGACAATAAATAGCAAATGGGAAATGAAAATTTGAGCATTCATACTAGTTCCAATAATAGTCTTGTCTTATGATAGTAAATATCTGGTAGAAAGAACTGTTACTTTACAGACCATAAATGTCAGGATCTCAGTGTGAGTATCATTTCCTTTTTATTGGTGGTTAAAAATGTACAAGTTGTGGTTTATAATAGTAGCAGTTACTTTTATTAAGAGTTTGCTAGGCTTGAGGGTTTCTGCTTAGGCATTACGAACATATTCTCCTTCAAGCCATAATAGACTCACATTTCAAGGGAGAGGTCACTAACCACCAAGCCTGGCTATACATGGGGAGAGGGCTTGCCCAACGCCACATGACAAGTGCTTGGCAGAACTGGGATTCCATCTTGACTTTGCATCTGAAGAACTTCAAAGAAGATGGAGAGTATGGCTGCAGTGTAATTCAAAGAGCATCATGGTTAGGTGATGGGGACACTGAGGAAAGAAGTTAAACTGTGTTACCCAGTTTTCTCAGCGTCATTCATTGGTAATGTTTGCCTCTTAGCTAAATGTAATTTTCTTTCGATGCAAGTCTTGAATTCCGTGGGCTGTTTTTTTAATTTAATTTAATTTAATTTAATTTTTATTTATTTATTTTTTTGAGACAGAGTCTCGCTCTGTCACCCAGGCCGGAGTGCAATGGCATGATCTCGGCTCACTGCAACCTCTGCCTCCCAGGTTGAAGCGATTCTCCTGCCTCAGTTTCCTGGATAGCTAGGATTACAGGCACATACCATCACACCTAGCTCATTTTTTATTTTTAGTAGAGACAGGGCTTCACCACGCTGGCCAGGTTGGTTTCAAACTCCTGACCTCAGGTGATCCGCCCATCTCAGCCTCGCAGAGTGCTGGGATTATAGGTGTGAGCCACCGTGTCTGGCTTGTGGGTCATTTTTAGCTCTCATTTTGAGAAAGAAGTGAAAGTTATGGCTGTCCTGAGGAACTTGTATACCCAGCGGCTTAAGTGAACTACATGGAGAAAGCCCCCACCCCAAAGCCCGACGGCAGTTGTTTATTGTAGTTGAATTGATTTGTTTCACCTTTGATCCTTTCTGCAGCCTATCCAGCGGCTTAGAGTGGTGGGACACAGCCCTCAGAGAGAGCTGGGAGGGTCAGGAATTCATCTCTAGTTTGTAGCATGCCTGACACAGGCGTCTTGGGAAAAATGAAATAGTAGCTGGAACCTTTTGGTTTAATGTCTGTTGTGATTTATGATGTTCCTATTGTTATCTATTCTAGGCCACTGACGTTCAAGTATAGTATTTGTCTTTTTCCTATAAGGTTCTGATGAACACTTTAGGGGCAAGTTTATTATTTTTCTCAAGAATTGCCTGTCATGGAAAGCTTCTGATTTCTTGCCTGGATTCTGCTACCCCAACAAAGCATTTACATAAACACAAGGGGGGCGGGGCTTATATTTAGCAAGACCTCATCAACAGGGACATACCAGTTACATCCTTGAAATACTTCCACACTTTGTGGTAAATAGCTACAGCGGCCCTTCTGAGCCTGCTGGATGCCCCTTGACCACCTCACCCCCTCTCTCCATGGTCTGGTCACTGGGCCCCCCTCCTTTGAGACACACACAACAGGAAACCTTACGATCTGGGCAACTAAAAAAGTAACACCTGGCCAGGGTGGTGCCTGAAGTTTATTTAATTTGGGGACCCAACTTTATTAAGAAGAAAATAATAGTTGGTACAAACTTGAACGTAGAAGTAGAATAAGAAATAATAACAAATTATACATTTTAAACACCTGACAATAACACAAACATCACCAACACTAAGACACATAACAATCTCTTTTACTACTTAATTACTCTTTATAAGGCCATAAAACTTTTCCTTGTATATACTTTTTTTGGTTATATTTTCCTTGATCTCTTTACTTGGCAATAGTTTTATAATATGACCTGTAAAAATAATAGAAAGAGAGTTCAGTCTTTCTTCTTTTATGGTTCACTAATTTTTATTTTTATTTTAAATAGTATTTACTAATTTTACTATACCTTATGAAAACTACATCTTGTATTCACAATTTTACTCAGATGATTGTTATAAGAATTTTCTAAAGACTAGCTTCTGAGACCATATGTTTCAAAACTCCTTATTCTTGACACGCACTTACCTCCAGTGCTGGTGGCTTGGGACATGTTCATGTTGCCCTATGACCTCTGGCCTTGTACATTCATACCATGCTGGTTGATGGGGATTCAGGGTACAGCCACCCTGGTTTTGGCACTAAAAGCATGTTCCTCAGAAAGAAAAACTGATAAATTCTTAACTTCTCAAAATTAAAAACTTTGCCCTGTAAATTCTGTGTGAAGAGGATGAAAAGACATAGAGAATATACTTGCAAAGTATGCATCTGATAACGGATTAGCATCAAGAACATAGAAATAACTTTCAAAACTCAACAGTAAAAAAAATTTAATTTAAAAATCAACAAAAGACATACATAGACATCTCACTGAAGAAAATATACAGATGGCAGATAAGCACTTAGAAAGATATTCAACATAATTGGCCATTAGGGAAATACAAATTAAGACCACAATGACATATCGCTATACATCTATGAGAATGGCTGAAATAAAGAATAGTGACAACACCAAAAATGATGGTGAGGATGCAGAGGAACTGGCACACTCACACATTGCTGGTGGTAATGCCAAAGGGTACAGACACTCTGGAAGACAGCTTGGCAGGTTGTTTTTTCTTTTCTGAAAAAAAAAAAAAAAAAAAAAAAAAAACAGAACATGTGGCTACCGTACAACCCAACAATTGCATCCTTTTATATTTATCCCAGAGAAATGAAAACATGTTCACACAAAAGCCAGCACATGAATGTCTGTAGCAGCTGGAACGAGCTCAGATGCCCCTCAACAGGTCTGTGACTAAATAAATGGTGCTACATCCACACCATGGTACCCTACTCAGCTATGAAAAAGAATAAACTATTGATATGCACAACTTGAGTGAATGTCATGGGAATGATGCTGAAAAAGAGCCAATACCCAAAGATTACATACTATATGGTTTCATTTATATAACGTTTTTGAAGTGACAAAATTTTAGAGATGAAGAATATATTAATGGTTGCCTGGGGTTAAGGAGAGGGGAAGCTAGGGGGAGAGAATCTGGTGTTGTTCTAGAGGGCGGCATGGTGTTAGATTGTGCAGCAAGTTGGCTGTGGTAATAGGTACACCTCTCTACACGGGTGACAAAAATTGATGGCACTCAACACACACACACACACACACACACACACACACACACAGCAAAACTGGAACATCTCAGTGTAAATGAATTTGGTCAAAATCAATATCTGGTTGTGATATTAAGCGATTGTTTTGCAACAAGTTATCACTAGAGAAGCTGGAAAAGTACACAAGGATTCTCTGTGTATTTCTTACAACTACTATTATCTCAATAAAAATTCCAATTAAAAATGAACTTAAAAATACTTCTGAAAGTTATTTCTACTCTACAACAGTTAACAATAACAGCTACATACAAAAGTGACTGCAAACTACGTGCGTATATTATTGCTAAACCCAAACCAATGTATTACTAAATCAATTTTTCCTTAGCCAAATCCCAAAATTTCTTTGGCTACTCCAATGCTATCCAATGTGAAGGGAAGTGTGACAGAGGAAACATTGGAGTGGAGAGGAAATAATCAATGGTATTAACACATTGCGGTTAAATTAGCTTACCTCCGCAAATGTTACAACAATCTACTACCATGTGAATACATCGCTAGATCCTCCCCCGATGAGTGGGTGAGGGGCTCTGAAGCTTAATTAAGCCCCATAGTTTCCCTGAGTCTGTGCCTGAACTAGGCCCAACAGGGGTCTCAATGACTGAGTCCATCGGCCTCTCCTGTGATTCTTGGTGTTTGGGTTGGTCTGGCCATTGGGTAGTTTGAAACAAGGCTGCTAATCTTTAAGTTTTTCAAATTAAGTTTTTTGTTTGTTTATTTTGAACTCACGAAAATTAAAGAATGTGGCAGAGGCATATGAAATGGTATGAGAGGTTTGCTGTAAAACCCTTAGCTTTCATTTGGACTTTGGAATAAGGGGGTTTCATTAGAGAGCCCTTTTTAGGGAGCTTATCTTCAGAAGAAACTAGGATACTGATGAGGAGGCACTTTTACCTGTAAGGTGGTTCGGCTTTCTGAACTCCAGGGACAATGCTATTGAAGATCTTGACAAAGCAGTGGGCAAACTCCCTGTGCACTTCTCCCGTGACTCTCTTCTTTCTTCCCTGGGATAAGGCATGGTTTATCTGGCTGGTGGGATGGGAAAAGGCGATCATGCCATCCATCATTCTCAGACCCTTGGATTCTTTCCTTCAGAACCACCTGCCCACTTGCCTCCTCTTATCCCTTCTCCTTACAGAAAGTTCACCAAGGCAGATCTGTGTCTTACAGGGTGAGAGCAAGGGCAGCCAAGGCTCCAGCTGTCTGCCCCTCCCTGGGTCAGCAGGCTTAACTAGGTGGAGGATGAGGAGAAGGGACTTTCTTTTGCCTTTGGGCTTAAGCTCTGACATCAAATCCTGCTTTATCAATGATAAAGCCAAAACTGGGACTATGATCTTATTCTTTTTTCTACCTGTCAATTGGTTCAGATCTTGTAGAGTTGAGAAATGTGGTGAAATGAAAGCTTAAACACACGAAACTCACATTTATCTACATGTGTAATGTTCCAGACACATCGTCTTGTGAAATGCCCTCAAGAGCCTTACAGGCACATTTAGGTGCATCACCGGCCATAAGCACCCCCTCTGGCTCTGGACACACAGTGACCACAACACTAGTCTACAGAGAGGAACATTTTTTTTCACTTCAGTACTGTACATTCCTCCAAGAGTTTTTGAAGCAGCTGGCCTCAAGCCCAGTAGTCCTGGGGGAATCATTTGGCCACTCAGTCTCAGTCTCCCTCCCAAACATGTGGCAGTCAAGGAGAATATTCCTTTTACGACCTCAAGTCAGCTTAGAGTAAAACCAGTCCAGTTTGTAACAGAGGAGGCTGTGGACATAGCAAATAAATCACCAGTAGAGCAGAGAGGTGGCTCCACTTCCCCATGCCCTGGTAAGCTCCTGGCTATGCCTCCTAACTGGGAAGGAGATAGAGGACCAACTAAGCACTGGAGCATCTGCCTCAGGTGACTTCCCCACCCCCACTCCCAATCCAGCTTGGTGCAGGATTTTCACATTCTCTCCTCTTCTTCATTTCTTTTTCCTCCCCCTAGTCTCATTTGCTTTGGGAAAGACATTCATAAATACAGCTGGGAGCCTCATTTTGCCAATGAATTTTACTTGCCTGAGAAGAAAGCAAAGTCTAAAGTTAGCTTCTGAATCTTGCAATGACAAATTGGTTATTGATACCAATACCATGTTGGTATTGGTGGAGTACCATGAGGACGCTGGACCGATGCCAGTGACACAGATTGGGCAGGCGAGCTCTTGTTGCTCTGGGCCAGCTGCTGGCTCTGCCCCAGATGTGCCACCGTCATCACATTTGGCATCTCCTTGGCTTGTGAAAGATTCATCCTCTGTGCATCAACAGACTGGTATTCCCAGAAGAGGAAACCAGATTTGGGTTCATGATGTGGTAGAAAGAGCACTAGTCCAAACTCAGGGGGCCTGTTTCTAGTTCTGACTTTGTCACTTGCTGAATGGCTTCAGTTAAGTCACTTTTCAACAGTGCCTCAGTTTCCCTTATCTATATAATGAGCATTCAGAGCAAGTGCATCTCTATTTCCTTTCCAGCCCTCACTGTCTAGAGTTTATCAGTGCTCTAGCTTATGAAGCAGAAGGAAACAGAACTTACTGGGCAGTTACTTCATGCTGGGCCTTGAAATAGAGACTTGATACTGTTCTCATTTAATCTTCAGAAAGTATTATTCTAGTTTTACAGAGGCAGTAACTGAGGCTCAGAGAGTTAAGAGACTTGTGCAATATCACTCAACTGATATACTGGTGAGCAGACATTCTGTTGCAAGTGTCAGGAAATCCAGCTTAACTTGGGTTAAGCAAAAAAGAGAACAAGGAGTTTGAAGATGTGACCAGGAACCGGCTTCTTCTCTCCACCTCTCAGCTCCATTTCCTTTGTGCTGGTTTCATTGTCAGATTTCCAGTGCTAACCATGTGGCTGCAGCAACTCCAGCCCTCACATCACTTGGGGGTGACCAACTGCTCTAGTTTGCCCAGGAGTTAGGGGGTTCCCCAGACAGGAGACTTTCAGTTTTAAAGCCAACAAAGTCCCAGCCAAACTGTGACAAGTTGTCTCCAGCATCAGCTACAGATTCAAATCCAGCAGGAAATAGCATGCTTTTTCGAGTAGCTCTTGCAAAATATTCTGACTTGCTCAGACCTGACTGCTTTATACCAGGATCTCTCCCAGAAACAGTCCCTGTGGCCCGTGTGATGCAGGTGTGCTGATTGGCTTAGGCTTGGGAAGAGCCCTGCCCAGACCGTACGCTTGGTGGGGGAGGGGAAGAGCCCTAAAAGAAAGCAGAGGCTGTGGTCAATAAGGAGTGTAGGATCCCGTGGAGGTGAGTGGGAATGACACCCTCTGCTGGGAAGTGGCAGGATCAAGTTTCAAACCCCAGTCTCCTTACTGTGAACCACGGGGAGATGAATTTCCAAAAGATGCTGCGATTCCTTGCCAGGTATGGTCAAGACAGAATGCCCAGCTGAGTTAGAGACTGGTGATTCTGACGCAAGAACTTTAGGAGTTCTTGGCTTTGTGGCCTTTGAATAGAGAACAGATCCATTCCCTGGCCCCTACTGCACTGCAGGATTTAGGAAGGTGGTGGACACCGTGTGCATGGTGGTGCCTGGCCAATTCTCATCATGTGAGCGTGCCAGCTACATCCTGCAGCACCCTATTTGATGCCAGGGGCAGAGCCACACCTACTCCCTGTGGAAATACAGTTTCCGCACAGGCAGAAGGACATCTGTCTGAGAGATTGACATTAAAGAAAACATTGAAAGATGTCTTCTGTGTGGTACCAGTTTAGAGCGACCTGGCTGCTAATACTATCTTTTATTAAAGCTTCCAACAACGGTTACTGGAGAGCTACTAGGCTAAAAGGAAAGATTATTTTTGGCTGTTATACTTCCTGTTTGAGGAGAAAATGGTGTTCCAGAAAGACTTACAAAGACTGAGAAACTGCTAACATAATGACATTGAAGATGGGAGAGAAATTTCACACTGAAATTTTTATTTCAAGTGAGAGAAAAAGTGTGAAAATTATTTTGAGGGTGATGATAGAAACATGTTGCAATCAGGAAACAGAAATATGTTCTACTTAAAAAGGCCTAATGTTAGAGGTGTATTGGATGGTTTTCGTGCCAAGTTTATCTTCCTGCATACGAAAAATTTTAGAAGTGTTACTAACAGGAATGACTACAGCAGAATGATTATTCAAAAATTGCCTCGTATTTAAACCTCCACAAAGATAGATTAAGATGAACTTCAGTTGACATCTGTTGTTTGTTTTTTGCCTGCACAGTATCAGTCTCTCTTCCTCTGCTAACGGCACTTTGATTTCATCTTAAGGAATTAACCTTAACTTTACCTTTTCTCAATCTATGTAGTTTTGGTTGGCTTGAACTCCAAGGTTGAGTGCATGGTCAAAGCCTGGCCACTGTCAAAAGGCAAAATTACAACATGTTTACTTTAAAAATCTTAATTGGCTTTTATTTGTGATTCTAGAACTGGGGGCAGCACATCATCTTATAAAATAGAATTAGTGTTCTGATGAGCTGAGCAGAGGAGGTTGGCTTTATGGACAGAAAAGGGGTGAAGAAAAGCAGAAACAGGGATCAAAAAGAGGACTGGTTGTTTCAAAGTTACTTCCCTTGTAGGGTTAAAGCAGAGTGAACTTCCTTATTACACCGACTCAGGTTGATTAGAATCTCCAATTGTTTTCTTTTTTAATTGAAAACCAGCCCATTTCAAAGTTTGTTTTTCTTACGTGGCAGTTAGCACAAGTGACTCTGTTCTGGTTTCGTCTGGTCTGCTGGGGCCTAGTGCAGAAGACTAATCCAAAACAATCACCTTCCATAAACTTTAACCCCATTTGGTCACTGTAATTGATTCATGTTATGTGATTCAATTTAGGTTAATAAAAATCAGTGCCGAGACTTTTGCTTGACTACAGAAGAAAAGATACTCAGTTTTTGTTAGAATTGCTAAGCTGGTAGAATAAAAGGCCGTCGATGCTAGTGACCTCCTTTGCCTAGACCAAAGGCAACACGATGTTGAAAAATGACACTTTGACAATATTGCTTGAATACCTGGACCTGGCTGTGCCCGAAGTGATGAATTTCTCAGCTTTATGAGAAATTCAAACTTTAAGCCAGTTTGATTTGGTCTTGGGTCACCTGCAAATGCAAATCCTAACTAATAGATGATGAGAGTATTGTAACTAACCACATAATTCATTTGGACCTCAGTTGTCCAACAGCTTCACCTACATGGAGCAAAGAAAACTGGGAACTGAGTACAAGGGAACTCAGAAGAACCAAAGTGTCCCATAATATATGCTGAAGATTCTGAGATGGACTCAGAAGCACGTCTTTTATTTAGAGTTGTGTGTAAAGTAAGAGTCAAATGCCCTCAGTAGTTTTGCTATTTGGTTTTCAAACCCGCAGCAGATAGGGAGTGAGTTATAAGGCAAGAAGTAGCCACACCAAGCAGGACCCAGAAGTGAGGAGCAATGAGGCAGCCTAACATGGGCAGAGTCAGAGAAGCCACAAGGATTCCAAATCTACAACAGTCCAAGTCATTCAGCGGGAGGCCAAAAAGGAGCTGTATCATGTGACTGTGTGACTGTTGTTGGTAAGCCCTGTATCATCAGGAAAAGACTGCATGCTGGTCCACTGTTGGCTGTCTTAAAAGGTAGGGAAGTACACAACACATTCTAGAAAGTGTTCCACATGTCTTAATTTACAAAAACAAGTTTTGGTTGTAAAAGGGGTAAATTTCATTAAATGGAAGAGCTCTCCGCCAAGTTCGATTTCCTGAAGGTAATGGATAGTGTAGAAATGCTTTTATATCGATTTAGAAGCAATGGTTTCTGAGGCCTTTTATGGTTTACCACTAAGTGAGGCAGCCTGTGGTTCTTGATTTTTCTCTGCTTCGGTGGAACCACAAATTGGTTTTGCTGCGGGTGGTGAGGGAGAGAGGGACAGACCAACACGGTGATGAAACCCGTGGAGGTCAATCTAACTGCATCTCAGAAGAGACGTGACACGGTGCCACCTCTTTGAGCATTTGTTCTAGGTGAAATATTTTTGTGTGATAGATAAATCTCTTTCAAATCCAGGAATTTATAATTGCATGCTTGGTTTAAGTGTTTTTTTTTTCATTTAGTTTTAAGTAGTCTCCCATGGAATACAACTATTTTCTTAGATTTGCTTTTTCAGAATGCAAGAGTCATCTCAGATGTAGATAATGACTTATCTTTCCAGAATCCCTGGGTTAGCCTGGGTTGTGGCCAAGAGAGCTGCCTAGTACAATTCCTGCTTCTCCTTCCATGGATTAGGGCTTTCTTAGGAAATGGCAGTCCAGCCAGGGACCACATTCCTTGGCTCCCCTTGCATCCAGCAGTGACCACGTGATTAATTCTCACCAATGGAACATGTGCAGATGTGATGTGTGTGGATTCTAAGTCATATTTTTGATAAGTGGGTGTGCCTTCTTCATGATTTCTCCTCCAGTTAGATACAGAGGAGTCTGGTGGAGTCACAAGTTGGAAGACATCTTGTTCTGGAGTTGCCACATAGAGAAAAGACACCCTCTAACCAGTAATGCCTTCATCAGACTGTTAGGTAGACGGTCAACAGGTGGTTTCGGGTGGTCCACAGATACAATGTTAACATTTACTCGCACAGATTATTTCCTTTTTAGTTGTTTCACATTCTTTGATAGTGTCATTCCTTCTGCTGCACTAGATTTTAATACCTCTGTAATATAGTCTTTCCTTTAAACAAAAAAAGATAGCAGGTCTCAGAGTCTTCTGGTAGCAACGCTGTCTTGCTAGGATTAAAAAATATTGATTTGTTTTCATTATACTTATTTTAGCATTCATCTTTTATTTATGGCAAATAAAACTGGTTTTCTAGCTATAATAGGAAAATACATTTTTCTTTTAAATATTTGTATTTTTAAGAGGAATGAGAAGTGATTAAAATATTAAGTAATAGTAATGGTGGTAGCTAAGATGAATGCACTACTGTAAAATCCATTGATGAACCAGTTAGTATAAGATACTGCCATATGATTCTTCTGCAGATTTTGGTATTGAGAATGAAAGTGACAAACTTTTCATTGAAAAACCGTTAAAAATAGCAACAGAGTGAGACCCTGTCTCAAAAAAAAAGAACCAAAAAAGTTAAACTAAGTGTGATTCATTCTACTCTCTGAAAAATTCCATTTAGATCATCAGGATGAAATCTGGTGATATTTTAAAATTTGGGCTATCTTCATTTCTGATAAATGACTTTTGTAAAAAACACCTTTATTGAGATATAATTGATATATCATATAATCACCTGTTTAAAGTGTACATTCAGTGCTTCTTAGTATATTTATAGAGTTGTGCACCATCACCATAACTAATCTTAGGACAATTTCGTTGCCCTAAAATAGACACCCTGTACCTATTCAGTCCCCTTTCCCTCCAAATCTGCTACCCCAAGCTCTAGATAACCACTAACTTACTTTATGTCTCTATAGATTGACTTATTCTGCGTATTTCACGTATATGGAATCCTACAATATGTGTGCTTTTTATGACCAGCTGCTTTGACTTAGCATAATGTTTTTGAGGTTCATCCATGTTGTAGCATGTATTAATATTTCCTTTCCTTTTATTGCCAAATAATATTCCATTATATGTATATGCTACAGTTGTTTATCCATTTACCAATTGATGGACATTTGGGTTGCTTCAATGTTTGGCTATTATAAATATTGCTGTGAACATTCATGTGCAAGTTTCTGTACAGATGTATGTGATCACTTCTCTTGGGTAAGTATTAACGAGTAAAATTGCTGGGTCATGTGGTAACTGTGTTTAACCTTTTAAGGAAGAGCTAAACTGTTTTCCAAAGTGGCTGCACTGTTTTACATTACCATTAGCAATATATGATGGTTTGAATTTTTTTTACGTCCTCACCAACTCTTACTCTCTGTCTAATTGATTACAGCCATCCTTGTGGATGTGAAGTGGTATTGATTCTGGTTTCCTTGCTGGCCAAGGATGTTGAGTATCTTTTTATGTGCTACTAGTCATCTGTATGTCTTCTCTGGAGAAAGGTCTAGTCAGATCACTTGCCCATTTTTAATTGGGTTGTTTATTATTTTATTATTGAGTTTTAGGATGACTGCGTTTACTTTGAATACAAGTCCTTTATTAGATATGTGATTTGCAAACAATTTCTTTCATTTTGTAAGTTGCCTCTTTACTTTCTTGATGGTGTTATTTGCATTACTCCATGACTTTTTATAGCCTCCATGACCTCAGAATTTTATCCATCAATTGATCCATCCATCCATCCATCCATCCACCCATTTATTCAATGATTCACTGATGAGGAGCCTGTTGATTGACTTTTTCTCCTCCTTCAAGTATGAAAGGTTTTAATACAAAGAAATGGGAGGCTTATTCATTGGTTGGGAGGGCAAGGGGAGCAAAGGTCAGGGAAGCTCTTGTCAGCTGTTAGCCTGTGGCACCAAAGTGGGTGATTCTCAAGTTCACCGGGAAAACACTGTGACTGTCGATAACCTCTGGGTAGCTCCCATCAACAGAACTTTTTCTGGCTCTGATCGATTTCCTTTCCTGGCTTGTGAGTGAGAGGATTTTTCTGTGGTATGAAGCAACCAAGTGAAAAAAACGTTAATGGAAAACACAGTAAGGAACAGGTGTGTATTTCACTGGTTAATTAATGTAATCCTTATTTTGCAGGACCTTTGTGTTGAGCCATGGGGTCATACTTGACAATTCATTGTAAGAAAAATGGGCTTTGAAAAACATGTCAAGAGGCCAGGCACGGTGTCTCATGCCTGTAGTCCCAGCACTTTGGGAGGCCGAGGCGGGTGGATCACCTGAGGTCAGGAGTTCAAGACCAGTCTCAACATGGAGAAACCCCTTCTCTACTAAAAATACAAACTTAGCCGGGTGTGGTGGCAGGCACCTGTAATCCCAGCTACTCGGGAGGCTGAGGCAGGAGAATTGCTTGAACCTGGGAGGCAGAGGTTGCAGTGAGCTGAGATCGTGCCATTGCACTCCAGCCTGGGCAACAAGAGTGAAACTCCGTCTCAAAAAAAAAAAAAAGAAGAAGAAGAAAAACATGTCAAGAAATCCATATCCAGATTAATATACTTCCAGAAAAGTGTTTTATGTAAAATGTTTATATTCATTTTCCACTCGGCACATACTTCACACCTCCCTCTTAAGAAAATAACAAAACTCAATACCTTATTTCCTTTGGAAAAGTCTAGATATTTTAGAACACTTCAAGTTAAACTTCATTATATGCTGTTCAACTGGTAACTGCAAACAGTTATCTCAAGTGAGTTTGTGCAGTCATAAAGGGGAGCAAGTTTTGTGGCCAAACTTAATTAGCTTTGCCTTTTTCTTTGAACTGCAATCTGTGTTCCAAATGATAGTTGGCTTCAATTTCCTCGTTTGTATCGTATATATAACAACATGTACTTAATTATGCGATTAACTATGTGTACATGCTTCATTCAGTGCCTGGCTTAGAGTAGGTGATCCGTTCTTTTATTAGCTTTCATCTTTTCTTGATTTTGAATGCAGAAGATCAAGCCTGGAGAATGTGGTTACATTTACACCATGGAGAAAAAAAATTTATACAAAATACCTTGGGATCAGGCATCCGCATACGAAGAGAACATTTGCAAGTATATTTCCCTTTAAGGATTGGATGGGGGGTGTGGTCTGGTAAGATATCAGGTGTATGGAATGCTTGGAAATGCCAGATTTTGAGTCATAGAAGCCACAGCTTGCCTGGCACCCCTTGGGTGGTCAGTGGAGACACATGCAGATCAGAGGGCTGGCTCCGGATCAGGGCTCCCTGTGCGATCTCGCTGGGAAACATCTGCTTTATAGAAAGAAGCAGACCAAATGGCCCCAGGAAAGATTCAAGTCAGATGGAAAAAATGAAGTCTCTTAAGCCCTAGGCTTAAGTTCATTTCCTAAAAAAGGCACATGGTGTACTTAGTAGCATTTTTAGAGGAATGTAATTCCTTGACATTGGTGTGATGGTCTGGGATGCACTCTACAGCGAAGATAGGGTGTGTGGCTCGAAAGAAGGGCAGAGTCTTCAGATTGGGCCAAGTGAATGAGGAGGTTGTCCCTTTTATTTTATGATTCATGATCTTGCTTCAGCTCTGGGTGATCCTCTTTGATTTTAACTTCCCTTCTCATTCAAAGACATGCAGACACAGCATGTGTCATAACACTGAGGTTAAGTAATGCAATAGCATGGATCTTGGACATCTACTAGCCACAAGGTACTACGTGAAGCTCTGTAGGGGTTGTAGATAGATAGGTATAGGAGACCATCATTTCCCCCAGAAACTGGCAGTGGAGTTGAAAAGATAAGCAAGACATCTATGATGCTTAGTATGATGTGTCAACTTGGCTAGACTATAGTATCCAGTTATTTAATCAGACACTACTCTAGGGGTTGCTATGAAGATATCTTGTAGATGTGGATAGCATCTACAATCAGTCGACTCTAAGTAAAGGAAATCACCCTTGATAATGTGGTCTCATCTAATCAGTTGAAGGCCTTAAAAGCAAAAAGTGAGGTTTCCTGGATAAGACGACATTCTGCCTCAAAACTGCACCATCAACTACTGCCTGAGTTTCCAGCCTGCTGGACTGCCCTACAGATTTCAGACTTGCCAGGCCTCACAACTATGTGAGCCAATTCCTTAAAATAAATACGCACCCTCCCCTGCCTCCTGTTGGTCTCTTTCTCTGGAAAAACACTGATACAGGATCCAATAGCTTGATGCAAAGCAGAACGTATGCTCCATAAGAGCAGGGACCTTGTTTTGCTCACTCGTGTATCTCAGCAGTTAAAACAATGCCTGGCATCTGCTTGACACTCAATAAATACTTCTTGGATGAATGGAGAGATGGTTTGGTGGCTGGATGAATGGATGAAAGAATTGTGGTGTGAACAACAGGAATAGTACAGAATGCTACTACTCCCCAGACAAAATCACCTTCAATTTCAATTTTTATGCTTTTTTTTCTCCTAAAACTAGAATGTATCACATGTAAAATGATAAGGAGTCTGAACCAAAAGCCACCTGTTCTGCTTGCCGGTGATTAGTTTAAGAATGGGGTGGGGAGGGCCTAGATTCTGGACTGTGGGATGTTAAGAAGTATGTTACATGTGGCTGGGAAAGTTTTCTTCTCCTGAAACAAAAATCCTCGTTCTTCTCTGGATATAAAGTTAACTATGTATGATGCTTTAAGTTTCTGTAGCCATTTTTTATAGCTGAAGAAGGGCTGAACCACAAGAATTACAGAGAAATAGAGCAAGAGTCCTGATAACAGCACATCTGAAGCCCATTTTAGCTTAATTCAGGACTGTGTGTGTGTTTGTGTGTGTGTGTGTGTGAGAGAGAGCGAGAGAGACAAAAAGAGAGAGAGAATAAATTTGTCTTTTGTTTAAGACAGTTTGAACCATGGTTTTTGTTACCTGAGCTAAAGGCATCTTGATTCATTAAATGAAAATACAGTCATGCTAGATTGGCTAGAAGTGGCTAGTAGTTAAGAAAACTTTAAAAAGCTGAATGTGTTTGATATCATCAATGACGAGTTGCTTACCAGGATAATTTAGTTCTTGGTATACATTGGTTTAGGTACTCCTTAATTGGGAAGTTTCTTAAAAACCAGGGAAAAGCTCCTGAAGAATCTAAAAGAACACAGAAGTACCCACGTGTAAATAGTGGAAGACCAGCAAAACGGACGCATATATAATCCTACACAAAATTGCAACCCTATGTCCTTCACTCAAAAACCAGTGGAGGTAGTTTCAAGGGGCCTACAAGCAAAATCTGCCTAATTCTCAACAGCTCTTTGCTTGTTCTTTTTTCTTCTTCTTCTTCTTTTTTTTTTTTTTTTTGAGATAGGGTCTCCCTCTGTCACCTAGGCTGGAGTACAGTGGCGCAATCTCAGCTCACTGCAATGTCTGCCTCCGAGTTCAGTGATTCTCCCACCTCAGCCTGCTGAGTAGCTGGAGTTACGGGCATGCACCACCACACCCAGCTAGTTTTTTTTTTTTTTTTTTTTAAGTCGAGACGGGGTTTCGCCATACTGGCCAGGCTTCTTTGTTTTTTTCTGAGTGAGATGTCACCTTTTACACCCTGGATTATTGCACCCCAATGTTGTTCCTAATAGCCTTTGGGGATATAGGGTGCCAGGGTGGAGCTGGAAGGATTATACATGTGTCTGTTTTGCTGGTTTGTTTTTGAGAGGGTGTTAAGGAACGTGAAGGATCTGAGATTTTACTCCATTTACAAGTTAACAAGTTTGTCTGCCAGCCCTGGGGATGATGGCAGAAGACATGAGACTCCTGTGTCAGAGACAAAGGATGTTATTATTCACTCATGGCAGAGCAAGCAGCATCAACATCATGTTTATATTGGTCACCTGCCCCTCCATGTCTTATGGGGTTGATGTGGAGGGACCCAGGTGAACGCTGTGCATGCAGTGGGCTGACCTCACACCTGAGGAACCGTTGGCTTGGGGAACCTGAATCTTAGGGCTGCTAGCAAACCTCCCCTTTTCCCTGGAGAGAGACATCATCTTTTCTACGCTGGACAGCAGGCAAATCTTCCCTTTACTCTGGAGGCTGTCACTATCTCTATCTTGCAATGCTGCTTACTATACAGACATCCTTCAAAAGACAGTCCAGGGTGAAAACACAGTTAGTGCTATGCTCCCAGGACACTCAGAAATGCAAGAGTTACAAGGAAACTGCCTCCCTGGAAGGGGCTGGGGAGGGGCTTAGGGAATTGGGGAGAGTCTAGCTGGGTTTATAGGATACCAAAGTTGTGACCCACTAGGTTACCAGTGTGAATGCATAGTAGTGTTTTGGTGGGTGGTTTTGTGACAAGAAGATGTGAAACCCCACAGACAGTTTAGGATGATTACCAAATAGGAAGGGATATTGCTATAGCTCTCTCTTTGGGGCAATGAAGTATTCCACTGGAGCTGCTTAGAAATAAAGTGTTCTGTTCCATTGAAAATGAGAAGAGCAGCTAACACCTACAAAGTGCATTCTGTGTACCAGTGAGAGTGCTAAATCCTTTGTTTCGACTAACTTACTTATTATCACTACAACATTATGAGATGGGGCCATAATTTTCCTCAATATGCAGAGGAGGAAAATGAGGCACAGAGAAAAATTAGGATTATAAAAGAACAATTTCAGAATATCACACAGCAACTAAAAGAGTGGGAAGATTGAGGGCCTGCCTGAGAAATCCAGGGAAGGCATTTCCTATCAGAGCATTACTTGGTCGACCTGTCAGGATCAGAGTTGGGCTGGAACTACCTGGAATTAAATTGGAACATTCTTTCCTTTCTCTACCTTAAAGACAATGCTTGATAACCAAGATATTGTATGAGCATGAAGAGGAGAAGGAAGTAGAGAAAAAATATTCAATGCTATAGACCCTCATAGTTAATATTTACTGACACAAAGATGGATAATCAGGAAGGGGGAAGAGTGGTGACATGATTTGCCTCCATGTCTGTCTTAATGGGTAACTGTGGTCAAAATGCTTATCTGCAGTGTATTAGTCTGTTCAGGCTGCCATAACAAAATGCTGCAGACTGGGTGGTTTACACAACTGAAATTTATTTTCTCACCATTTTGGAGGCTGAAAGTCCAAGACCAAGGTGCCAGCAGGGTCTGTTTCTGGCGAGGCCTCTCTCCTCGGCTTCAGATGATGCCTTCTCTCTGTGTTCTCCCATGGCCTTTTCCCTGTGCACACAAAGAGAGAGCTCTCTGGTGTCTCTTCTTCTTGTAAGGCTATCAGTCCTGTTGGATTAGGGCACAATCTTTATGACCCCTTCAACCTTTATTATCTCCTTATAGGCCCTTTCCACAAATACAGTCACATTGGGGGTTAGGGCTTCAACCTATAAATTTTTTTAGGAGGAGGATACAATTCAGTCCATGACACCCAGTTTTCAGATAAGAAAATGAAACATTAGTGAAGTCAGCAATACCTACCTCATAGAATTAAAAGAGATTTTGTGTTGTGTCTGGCAGATCATGGGTGCTCAGTCAATATCACCTCCCTTCCTTATGTTTTAATGATCAGCTAAGGCAGGCGTTGATTTATTGCATGTTCAGCATAGGGAGGGGTCATGGAAGGTTAGGGAATGGATGGGTAGGAGATGAATGCTTCACTAGTTTTATCTTGCTGCATAACGAATTACCACAAATTCAGTGGCCTAAGACACCATTCATTTACAGTTTGCATTTACCATGAGTTAGGAGTCCAGACATGGCTTACTTGGATTCTGTGCTCAGGAACTCATGAGGCTGAAATGAAGTTGCTGTCTGGGTTGCATTCCTTTCTGGAGCCAGAGTTTTCCTCTGAGCTTTTGAGATTGTTGACCGAGTTCAGTTCCTTGGGGTTGTAGGACTCAGATCCCCATTTTCCTGCTGGCTAACAGTGGCTGGGGACAGTGTCAGCTCCTAGGGGCCACTCCCATTCCTTGCTATGTGGACCTCTGATAGATTCCCTTGCAACATGACAGCTTAGTTCATTCAGGCCAGCAGGAGAATCTTTCTCCAGTGTGCTGAAACAGTGTTTCACGTAATGTCACATAATCATGGGGGTAACATCTCATCACCATTGCCATATTTTATTGGCTAGAAGTCACAAGTTCTGCCCATATTCACAGGGAGGGATTATACAAGACTGTGACTCATTGAAGATTGCCATAAGGTTTGTCAGCCTTTGGCAGAAAGGATACAAGGGGTTGGTGCTGATGGCAACTGCTATCTGCTTTGTATGACATCTGTCATATATGCTGTGGGTGATCAACCTTGAAGATGGATTAGCAGCTGAAGGATGGCATCAAGAATGTAGTTGTTGAGTTTCTAGATGACCTGAAATAATAGGGTGCTGAGAGTCTGAAAGATAGTAAACGAATTCCAGATAGTAGTCTGAAAGATAGGAAAGGAAGAAATTAGACCCTGTAAAAGAGTGTAAAATTCAATTAGGGCAAATAACTGCCACTTACTTGAAGACACAAACTAAACTGTCCTCAAAATCAAAATGAAAAGATAAACTATTTTTAAAATGACTCTGTTGTCTTAATTCTACTAAGCTGAATGAGAGTGTAGCATGTGGGTCAGTTATGTAGTAGAAGAAGTGATATTAGATAGAGGTACAAACTGTCTATTTCTCATTCCAGGAGAAGTATTGACTTCTACAAGTGAAGAATACTGAGCTTCTCTCTTTCTGCCCATAGACTTTGTTCTGTACTTTTGAGAGAGTGCAAAATTTAGAGAGGTGTAATGGAACCTCAGGAGTTTCAGAAAGGAATACATGATTTGATCATGAGAAAGAAGGACTGGTTGTGATGATGGCCCTTCTCTGAAAGTAGAGCCTGTGGTGGACCTGGGACTTGAACCTGGGGAGTCTGGCTTCAGGCTCTGTTTGAACTCTCTACTTGTTACCAATAGGAGAGTTACCTTGGTTCCAGAGCTGCTTCATTTCATAGTTTTAGTCCTTTTCTGAGGTTCAGCTGTATCCTTGTCCTTATATAGAATGTAATATGCCCTTATAATAAATTCCTTGTGATGTTTTATTAAACATTTATTAAAGCTGGTTTCTGTTACTTGTGTACAGAAATAATTTAACTAAGACAGTCGTTGACTCATAAAAGAAAAAGCAGTGAAGGCTTCATGATTGTTATTTCAGACATGAAAAGTCAACACGACTCTCCAGCTGTATAGAATTCAACAGGAAATGGGTTTAAGTTTCAGGAAAGAGCATTTTATTAGACCATTGGAGTCCATAATAAGTCTCTAGCCTAATAAGCAAGAGAAGATTATAGATTAAGTTCTTAGGATCTTCAAAAACCAGAAAAATTACAAACCAGTGTAAAGTAGGAGACTGGAGCTGAAGATCCTTTGAGGTCCTTTGCATATACATTTCTAAAAATAAAAGACTGCATAATTCCAACATACTGGAGAGTAGAGAGTGGAGGGGTGAACTTGTAGAAGTTCTTTGGGGACTGGCCGGGCGTGGTGGCTCACACCTGTAATCCCAGCACTTTGGGAGGCCAAGGCAGGCGGATCATGAGGTCAGGAGATCAAGACCATCCTGGCCAACATGGTGAAACCCCGTCTCTACTAAAAATACAAAAATTAGCTGGGTGTGGTGGCATACGCCTGTAATCCCAGCTTCTTGGGAGGCCGAGGCAGGAGAATCGCTTGAACCCGGGAGGCGGAGATGATTGCAGTGAGCCGAGATTGCACCACTGCACTCCAGCCTGGTGACAGAGGGAGACTCCACCTTAAAAAAAAAAAAAAGAAAAAAAGAAGTTCTCTGGGGACTTGGTTGGAGCCTAATGGGACCTCTCAGATCTGGTTTCCAATCCAAACTTCACCTTTAAGGAAGTCTTCTCATGTAGGGAAACTGAGGTAGAAGGAATCATGCCTGCTGTGGTTTAAGTTCCTCGAGGTCAGGCACTTCCTGTTTTCCCAGCACTGTAAAAAGCTGTCATTTAATTTTGAGAATGATGACAACTGCATAATTAATAGGAGGATATTATCCAGTTTGTACCTCTATCTAATATCACTTCTTCTACTACATAACTGACCCACATGCTACACTCTCATTCAGCTTAGTAGAATTAAGACAACAGAGTCTTTTTAAAAATAGTTTATCTTTTCATTTTGGTTTTGAGGACAGTTTAGTTTGTGTCTTCAAGTAAGTGGCAGTGATTTGCCCTAATTGAATTGTGTTTAACTAGAATATTTTAAAGAGTTTATTAGTGTTTTACATTTTGGATTGGGGGGAGTCAGATGCTTCATAATAATCTTAAATCACTAAATGAAGGATTCATGACTCAGATATTCTTTGGAAGTCTTTGATACCACATGGCAGCCTTCAGCAGCCTTACTAGAACACTGTATTCTTAACTGGCTAGTGCATTTTAGAAGGAACTTCATTTCTTTTGAGGTACTACAGAGAGTCACTGGAATGTTATCAGGTCCTCATGATATGAATTATGTAAAAAGTAGCCACATGGATCTTGTTCTATGATGAAAAACTTAATGTCTAAAACCTCTGAGGGAGATTACCAAAGATTCTTCACATTTAAGATAGCCGTTGGGATGAAAAATGTAGTCACCAATGTTTGCTGTGCTCCAAGACACTGCTAGATTCTTCATACTTATTACCAGTGTTTAGAAAACCTGTGGGAATGAGAATAGGGCAGCTCAGATGCCAAAGATCGTCAAGCATTGCAAGAGAGGTAGACAGAGAGATTTCATTCGCATTAATTAAAAAAAAAGTCTCAGTAAGCCGCAACTGTGGTTCCCTTTGTTTTGGTTCATGCGAGCATCTTGAAGACCAAAACTTTCTGGAAGCATAAACCTTCCCCACATTTTGTGACAGAATGATGACACATACTTGTCATTTGAGAGGCACGATGCTATAGTGAAAGAAACCAGATTTGGAGTCACCGGCTACATACTCTGTAATTTATATCTTCTGTTACCTGACCTCCCTGAGCCGTCATTTTCTCATCAATAAACTGAGGATCAAAATGATCCTTCCAAAGTTGTTATGAGGCTCAGTGGAGCTCCAGAAGGGATGGCACTGATTAGCACCGACTAAGATTCAGTGATTGAGAATCACCAAATCACAGTGATATCACTGATTGAGAATCAGCACAAGCCATAGTCACCACTATCCGCAGTGGTCTGAGGGTGGGCTGTCCTATCTGGCCACCTGTGGTCAGAGCCTAGGCTAGCCTCTCAGTGGTTGCACAACCTTTGGCAAGTTAGGCATTCTGAGCCTCAGTTGTCTAAATCAGTAAAATGCCAATCATACAGTAACGACAGCTGTTTAACAGGGTTGTTAAAGGAGTGAGTGAATAGTGGAAAGTGCTTGCAATGTGGAAATATTATAGTAGAACAGTGGAAATTTCATATTAGGCCTAATAAATATTAACTTCTACTACCACTGGGTAGTATTCCAGATTGTACAGCTAAAATGCTTCAAATCAGAGATTCCAATTTTGGGGCTTTTCTCATGTCTAATATCCTAAGCCCAACCACCTCTTTTCATTTCTTAAACGGAAAGCTGTGGAAATAGTCATTTTTCCTCATAGGCATTATATAAAAGATCCTGTAGGTACATGGTTATGTATAGTTTTTCTTGGCTCACTGCTTAAAATGGAAAAACAGAGGAATCTGTTGCCTTTCCTCTTGTTAATTTCGTGTGTATGGAGCCCATAGCTTGAGAATAATTGCCTTGAGGACAAGGACCAAATCTTTTATCTTTATTTTATGCACAACTTCTGCATGATCTCAGTGGTTAGTTGAATAATTGCTGGTAGACATATTTTGGATTGAGTCAATTTTGTACTCCCAGTGCTATAATGAAGTATAATGAGGTGTATGAGGGAAATAGGTAGTATTTTCATCCAGTTGGACTCACTTACTTCTGTTAACCCCACTTATTTAATTACTCAGAAATATTCATTAATTTAACAAATATTGAGGCTCCTATGCACCAGGTGCTTTGATGAGCACTAGGGAGAGTGGCAAGTCAGACATAGACCCTGCCCTCATGGGGCTTGAATTCTAACTTCCTATTACATACACAATGAGGTTCATATGATATTAAGAATCATTTAAATCTACAATTGTAAGGCACACTTAAATTTTGAGTATGTTTTGAGTTTATCATACATCTTCCCCTTTGTACCTTGTTCACCTTTTTAGGTCTGCAAATCACTTCCCTAAAATATTCCAGCCGATTTTCTTTAGTGCATTTCTGACATTCAAATAAAATTGTAGCTTTTAATTAAAAGGCAAGGTATTCCATTGAAACTTTTTCTATTAAATTTTAGTGGAACACTACAATAGTAGGTAAACACCAGACAAATGAATCCTATTTAAACATGAATAATATTCATCTACTTCTTTCTTAGAGCTTCCTGTAAAAATCAGGAAGAGTCTTCAAACTTTACTTTCACAGGCCTGTACACTGCTGGAGGAAGGAGGTCCAAAGGGAAAAATAATTTGCAGAAGGAAAAACACCATGGAGATGGAAAAAAAAAAAAAAAAAAAACAAGTATTAAGACACTTGAAACAAAGGAATGGGTCACAGCTTGAAGAAGAGCTCTGGCTGAAGACCAGAAAACACCAGGGGTTAGCATAGCGGAACACACATATAAACATATTTTAGTTTTGAGAAATGGCTCATATGAAATTTAATGCCTGTAAAAAGTCCCCTTTTATTTCACATAGGAAGGAGGGTTAAATAGCACATTTAAAAGCACTGGGAAATCCCGTCCCCAAGGGTCTCAGTTCACTTGAACTCAGCTACCAGTTGCAAAGAACCTGCTTTGCACTAGGCAGGCACTGTGCTCCAGAAGGAGACACAGGAAGAAGGAGGAGATCCAGTTCCCAGTCTGGAGAGGCTTCCGGTCCATTATGGAAGATGTCTAAGCAGGAAATTCCTCTACACTGTGATCTGATTTGTGATGCAGGGAGGACTTCGTTACCATGGGTGTGCTTTGAGGGAGGTGTGGAGCCTGGGGTGCAGGGAGGGGGTACATAGTGGAATTTCTGGAGCAGGTGATGTATCTTCAAAGGGTGGGTAGTGGTCTTACATCAATTAAGGTAGTATTTTCATTTTGAAAGACTTTTAAGAAACTGAATGCGGACATCCATGAGATGATGCATATACGGCTGAAACTTTCAAAGTTGAATATTAAAGGCAGTAATCACATCCTGGGTCTGCTAATTCCCTTCTTGCCAAAGAGCAGAGGCAAAACCATTGAACAACTGCGTACAGGAATTCACCTGCAAATATGTTCATACAGATTCTGGCAACTGTATTCTCTGAATAGTGCATTCTCCCCAGATGACTTTCTGTTAACCGGCAACTATGGTAGTGTCCTCCGTAGAGGGTTTTGTTGCCAGAACTCTTTCCTGTTGCCAAATAGCCAAAACTATCCTTGTGAGGGGAACTACGCATCAAATTTCTTTATTTGGTGACTTTTCTCAGGTTCAAAGAATTCCCACAAGATTATTTCAGGATAGCTTGAAAATAGACGGTAATTGAATTAACCCATTCTCAGATGGTATTAATCACTCCAGTCTTGTCAGGAAGCAGATGCTTGTTTCATTCATAAAATGTGTTGCTGATAAGATGGATTGACGGCTTTGCATTCTCAGGAAATTAAAAAAGTCACATTTATGTCAAAGATGGCGTGCACTGGTGACCTTCCCTTGGTTGGGGCAGTTTCCCTTCAGGAAAATGCTTAAGTGGTACACAATAGTTTTGAGAAAAGAAAGTAAGCATCTCTTGATTCTCTGAAAGTGTATCTGTTCTGAGAAATACTTAAAAATGATTAAATTTCTTGATAAATCTCTTTCACAACATTTAACCAACTTAAGAATTTGGGGATTTTCTTGATAGTATTCTTATTATAGAAAATTTTCTATTCATGCTTCTCTATCCTTTTACTTCTGCCAAAAAAAAAAGATCAGAAATAAAGGAAAATAAAAGAAAAAGAAGCTTCCCACATTGCAATAGATAGAGCATATTGGGCCACTTTTCACTCTGCCATTGAGGTTTATGTTCACTTTGGATATACCTATGTTGGAGCAAAAAGACGGCTTGGAAGGGCTTCAGCCCTGTTGGAATTTCTACCCCTCCTACTCCAAATAAATATGCAATCTAAATAAAAACTGGGCACTTGCTATGCACACACAGCTTCAAAAGGGGCATCCATCACTACCAGAATGCCCTCCTGCTGTGTGCCAGCCAACCCTTTAGAAATTCTAGGGCACATTTGGGAGAAGCAGCTGCGGCCCATGTCTTTGGAGTGTAGGGCAGGAGCAGTGACATGAACAACAGATAACTGTTCTCAGTTAGCCTGGCGTGATGCTTAAATTTCATACTTTGCCAGAGTTCCCTTGAAAAGTTAATGAGATAGAGTTGTTTGAATCCTATTAAGCTGTCATGGATGTGTTTCTGGCTTCTTTTTCTCAACTCATCACGAGGGACTTGGTGCAGGACCCAATTTTAGACATATGAATCCAATTCATAATCCTGTTGTTCTCACTCAGCTCATCGTGGGTATGTGGAAGCACGCTCTTACTTCCTATACCTTTAAAATGGCAATGTTGAGCAGTTTGTTGGTATGGCTTGCACCTCCTTGGAGGAAATCTATCCACATCTTTTAGATGCCTTCCAATGGCTATTAGTAGGTAGAGTTACAGGTTAAAATCATTGCCATTTCTGTCCATATGGCTGAACTTTCTTCCTATATACCCAAACATAACTTGGAATTACATCTTCATTGTGTGTAACTGGAAAGCTTTGGTTCCCACTGGGGTTATTGGAGATAAATTGATCTCTGCAGGAATAGTAGGAAGGGTACTGGAGCTTTGGGTAATGAGAAGAAGGGTTGAATCAGCTGAGAAAAAAAGCCACAGGGCTGGATTCTGGCTGGAAAGTGAATTGGATCATTCTTCGGGGTTTAGCAGAATCTATCCAGTTCTAGCCATGAGGGCCTCTGAAGTTGCACTGTGTTCCTGGCACTAGCAGACAGAGAGATGCCTTCAACTCCTGGCCTCAGACACTAGGACGAGGGTGGAAGCTTGGTGCTCTTCTCTTTTTCCCTTTGACTCTTACCCTTTGCCTTCACTTGGTGTCAAATTCAGGTCCCTGTATGACCCTCTGGTGCCCTCTGATCCTGCTTCTCTCTCTTTTTTTCCCCCAATCTCCCCACCCCTCAGCCTCTGGTAACCACCATTTTACTCTTTGCTTCTGTGAGTTTGACTTTTTTAGGTTCCATATATCAGTGAGATTATGCAGTAGTTGTCTTTCTGTGCCTGGCTTATTTAATTTCACACAATGTCCTCCAGGTTCATCCATGTTTTTGCAAATGCAGGATTTTTTTTTAAGGCTGAAAAGTATTCAACTATGAATATATCTGATAATTTTCTTAATCCATTTATTTGTTGATGGGCCCTTAGTTTGATTTCATGTCTTGACTATTGTGAAGAATGCTTTGGTGAACATGGGAGTGCAGATATCTCTTCAACATACTGATTTCCTTTCCTTTGGCTATATAACAAGAATTGGCTATAATATATAATATAATGCAATAGCTGGGTTACATGTTGGTTCCATTTTTTTTTTCGAGGAGCCTCTGTATTATTTTCACAGTGGCTGTGCTAATTTACATTCCCATCAACGCTGCAGAGGCTCCTTTTTCTCCATATCCTCTCCAAAGCTTGTTATCTCTGTTTGCAGATGACGTAATCTTATATGTAGAAAACCCTAAAGACTTTACAAAAATAATCTTAGAACTAATAAATTCAGTAAAGTTGCAAGATTAAAAAATCAATGCAACAAAAACCAAGCTGCACCCCTAGAGTGTTGCATGGGTGCCTGTCGCAATGAGATGCAGGGCCATCAGAGGGCTGTTAGGATCCAGGGCTTGCCCTATCTGGCACTTGGAAGTAAGACTGGTCCTCATCTACTCCCAAAGTTGGACCAAATGAGTCCCTAGTCACTTGAATAATTAGATGGAGATCATGTCTCAAGAAGGAACTATTAGATTTTCTGCTTATAGACCATGTCTTAAGTGATTAACCAAAGCTACATGACTGTATTTGTCCTTTGTTTTTAGACTACGTCAAACTCTTTAATTACCTTGACTGTACATTAAAATCACTTGGGGAAGATTTACAAAGTCTGGTTCCACTCCCAGAGATTCTGATTTTGTTGGTCAAGGCAGTGTGCCCTGGGCATATGGGTTTCTTGTTTTAAAAACTCCCTGTGTAATTTTAATGTGCTGGCAAGGCTGAGAACCATGGGACATAACATAGAGGCTGCATTAAATGTTTTAATACATGTAAAGTACTCAGAAGATTACTTGGCACATAGAAGATACACAACAAATGCTACTGTTTTTGTTGTCATTATCGGCACATGACTGAACACCAGATCAAACATGGAATACATAAACAGACTATCTCAACACTCACACACTAATCATATCCTGACCAAAGACCAGGATTAGAACTCTAACTGCTGGGAACAGTTATCCACTTGAGAATTGTGTTTATCTTTCTATTTGGGTAATTAGCACTGGAAAGGTGGGCCTTTGATGTTTGCCTTCCAAAAAGAGGTTTATTGGCACTGGCTTCTGAAATGAGAAAGTCAGACTTATGAAATTGAAATGCTTCTGTGTTTGTTAACACCTCCAGGCCTTGGAAGAAGACTTCAGATGAATAATGGAGCCCTCAAGGGTAGACAAAAATGGAAGGACGTTTGCCAATTATACTTCCCTGGTGAGGATATTAGTGCTGATTAATTTGCAATAAGTACATACCTATTATGTGTAGGTCTTCATGGGAGACCCAATGGATGACATACAAACTACAAAACCTAAGCTTCTCTATTGAGTTTATAATATTGATCCATAACATATATAAAATGTTAGTGAGAGTCAAGTTTATTTCATATGCTTAAATAAAAATCATTGGACAGTTTAAGAGTTGTATAAAGTCGATTCACTTCCTGTAACAGATTTTTATCCACTCTTTTCTTGTTGGTCATGCATTACTGCATCAAATATGTCATATAAAACATTTTAATGGACTTCTCATCCTCCTTCTTTTTTTTAGAGAAAAAAGAAACTTTCACATGGGACTAGAAGAATACTTTTTCGTCTGATTTTGACTATTTTAAGCTTTAAATATTTAAAACTGTCTTCAAAAGTTGTGGGTCAGCTGCAGTGGTTCGCGCCTGTAATGCTAGCACTTTGGGAGGCCAAGGCAGTGGATAACTTGAGGTCAGGAGTTCGAGACCAGTCTGGCTGACATGATGAAATCCCATCTCTACTAAAAATACAAAAATTAGCCAAGTGTGGTGGCGGGCACCTGTAATCCAAGCTACTCTGGAGGCTGAGGCAGGAGAATTGCTTGAAACTGGAAGGCGGAGGTTGCAATGAGCCGAGATTGTGCCATTGCACTCCTGCCTCGGTGACAGAACGAGACTGTGTCTCAAAAAAAAAAAAAAAGTTGAAATTGCTCAAGTAAATAAATCATTTCAGAATAAGCTGAAAGATGAACTATCTTTGTATTACCTTAGCAGATTCCTATTTTCATCTTAGTCAGTACTGTAGTAAGATTTTTCTATTGTCTTCTATTGGGGTTAAGGTGAGGCAGTTTAGCCTGTGGCTAAAGAGTATTGTATACCTAAGACGTATCATTTACGATTTTTCTTACAAATTACTAAACTTTGGTTGAACTGTCACAGGAAGGACAGGCTGGAAATATTACACAGTAGCTCAATCGCTCACAGTGGAAAAGAACACAAAGTCTCAATGCAGGAGACTGCAACAGCTTTTTGGCTCCAGCTCAGAGTGTAGCCTGGCCAGCCTCTCTGGTGCCTTTTTTTAAATATAAAAATGGAGACCGTCAGTGTTGACAAGGTTCCTTTGGCTTATTTGTGTTGACATGGCTGCCAGTGATGATTTGTTCTCATGAGAGCTGTGAAAGGTGACACTTCCAGGGTTACTTTGCAAACAGCACTTTCCAACTTAATTATGCCGATAGGTCTTTTCTGTAAATTAGCATTGCTGAGACAAAACCTTGGCAGAGTTGAGTTTCAATAGTCATTCAGTAAGTCATTCACTCATTTGTTTACTTAATTCATTCAGACGAGTATTTGTTGAATGCATACCTCTCTCAGTGCACTGAGAGGTAATTGGCCAGGCACTTCGTTAGGCACAGAGATCTGACAGAGAATCTGGGGAGTCCTCACTCTGCTGCTTCTTATTTGGGTGGCCCTGGGACAGTCACTAGACCATTCTTAGCCTTGGTTTTCTAATCCCCTCTAGCTGGCCATGTGACTTTTAGTCCCCCTGCTTACTATCTATTCCCATTGTGTTGAACTTGGAAGCCATCATGTAATTTGTTTTGACCACTGAAATATGGGCACTTGGAAGCACTTCCACATGGAAGCTTTAAGAGCCACTCTTGGGCCACACCTCTCTCTCTCTCTTCCCACTTTGGTGAGCCCAACAATGTCCCTAGTATGGGCTGCTCCTTCCATTTAGGTCCAGGAATGGTAGGGCAGACCAGGGCTGACACCTGATGGCCAAGGAGCATTGAAAAGAAGAAATACTCTTGAGATTTTTGAGTCTTTTGTTACTGTTGCAGAATCTCGCCTCTGCTGACTGATACAGTTCATTCTTGCTGCAGGGGAGTACTGTAGCTACAGAACTGCTAGGAAAGATCATTTCCTGGCAAACTCCCACCCTGTTCAGGACCCACCTGAGCTGCACTATCACTTCAAACAGGTTCTTTTCCTTTTGAAACTTTCCCAAGTGAAATCAGTCTCCTGCACACATCCATTATTCACACGTTGTTGCTGCCACTCAGAGGGAGAAGCCCGGAATCCAGAGGGGAAGAAAATGCAGAATGTGCGGGGAATTTTATAGTAGAAGGGGGAAGAGCTAAGGGAGTTGCTTCAAGGGCTGCATCTGCAGGAACTTCTGCTCCAATCTTGCCCCAGATGTCACAGTCCACAGCTGCTTCCAATCATTAGACGCACGCATTTCCTGTCGAAACCAAATAATAAAAAAGAAAAGGCACACACCACCCAAACCCTCTTCTCCCTTTCCTCTCCGTTTTCTCCTCCCTCTCCTACCTTCCTCTCCTCTAAATCTCCAGATTTATATTTCTGAATTTAAACAAACACATCCAGAAAGGTTTAGTATTTTTATTTGGAAAAACAAAGAGCTTTCTTCAAATTATTTTATTTTCTGAAAAACAGCTCTTTCTGGAGTCCGAAGTGGCTCCTGAGTTAGTGGTGCAATTGTTCTATCAGCAGTGGGTGTTGCCCTCAGGACTTGATTCTGATGCCTGGACTTGTGCTCTGACCTACTCCCCTGGGGGAGGGAGGGGGGGATTGAGGAGCACTTGGAGGAAAGTAAAAAGCCATTGGCTAGGGCTCTCTGGTTTAACCTTAGTTTATCCTTTAGCCCACTGATATGGTGAACAGATGTTTAATTCAGTCACTCCACAAATATCTACTGAACACCTAAAATGTGCCAGGAACTTTCTAGATTCTACACGGACTGCATTTTCTGATTTCTCTCTGGCTTTTAAATGAACATAGAAAGCACACTTCCATCTTTTTATAATGCTGTCACTTGAATTCCATTGAGGCTCCCAGAGAACCCAGTTCATCTTTAGATGACCACCAATCTGTCTTAGATGGTGCTTCAGGTTGGGTTTGCCGGGAGACAAATCCTGAAACTAAAATTTGCATGCAAAAAATTTATTGGTGTGTGTGCTCAGCAGCAACATCTGTGTAAGAATGAGGAAAGCAGGATTGGGCTGGGGGAGAAATTGAGCTGTGATGAAGCAGCAACAGAGGCCTCAGCCAACCCCACCAGAGTGAAGGAGCTGAGATGGCCCTTCATTATTCCACTTAGTGGTGAGCAGGCTTATCCTCTCCTCTCTTCCAGTATCATTAGATGTGGGCTGCTCCTAGGGCGAGGGCAGGACCTTGGGAGAGACAGCCAAAGGAGTGAGTCCTTTTGTCAAAAAGAAATTACAAAGTTTTACTTGGACCAGGAGCTGAGAGGGTGAGTGTTCCCATCTGTAAGGAGGATCTGGACAGCCACAGCAGCAAACACTACGGACAGGATCAAGTCAGGACCATCATCTACTACCACTTTCTAGAAAGGGTCTGCGTGAGTCATACTTGTTCATGAATGGAACTTGTTAGTTTTTAGCCCTCACTTCCTCACTCTGCATCCATCCCTGGTATTCTCATTTTCCTTACCGAGAGACCAGTGATGGGATAAGAATTTTCTTTCAAAAAATATTGGTGTTTGCATTTGCATGGAGGATGATAATACAATCCTGGAGGAATGTGCCTGCAATAAATACTTCAAAGAAAGAATTAAAAAGAATCCCCTAAGGGTTTTTTAGAGGTTAGAAAACACTTTCAGGTGTGTGCTATCATGACACTTCCCAGAAATGCCCTGGTTAACCAGGTAAGGCCTTTCACAGATGCAGCAATGTGACTTGACAGGCCATGGCCAAGGTGCATTGCAGCAAGTGCTGCGCTCAGAGTTCCAGCACAGGCCTGAGCACTTTCCACTGCAGCAAGTTGCCTCTAAATTCCAGGAGTTACACAGGTGGGCATCTGAGAGATTTTGGAACAAAGACCATTTCTGCCTAAAGCTCAACCTTGATCTTCTTGCATTTAGGTTGACACGTTAATGACAAGGTGATGTAAAATGATGATTTTCTAAGTAAAGTGGGTTTGCTTTCTTTTTCCTTATTTTTTGGGAATAAATATCCATGTTCGATTTTTACTAACTATGAATTTTGCATCAGTGAGAAAAAGTGTTTATTGATGGGCTTATTGGATTGACCCATTGAGCAAATATTTATTGATTAAAGACTCTGTGCCAGACAGCATATCAGGAATTGAATGAAAGGGGGACTATTTTGCCTCTACCACTTGAGGTTTTTCATCCACACACAAGAAAAATGGTAGCATCACACAATCACATAATTAGAAATTACTTGAGAAGATACCTTGCTGGTTTCAGTTTCCTCATCTGAGGAGTTTGAACCAGGGTTAAAATTGGATAAACAGAGGAGAACACACCTAAACCCCTTAAATTCAATGCCATAAACTCCAATCTCCTAAAACTATAAAGGCAGCGGAAATTTTTGTAAATGAGCATGTGTCCTCTGGAATTTCAAATTAATTTCAGTAGAATTTGATATCTGCGTAGAGATCACACAGAGAACTAATTGGGCAGAGTGACACCCACAATACACAGAGTCACCGGGTATTAGTTTAGGTATTTTTTCTCATGTCTGATGCCATTTTTAGAGTGGCACTGTATCCAATCAAAATAAAAGCATAATCAGAATTAAAATATTCACAGTAACTCTTCTGTGTCCCAACAGATAAAAGTGTTCGGGACTCAACATTGCTTTAAGTTGTTAGCAACTCATCACACTGAACTAATCCTGAGAACAGAGACTTCAAGTAAGTGCTTCTCTTGGTAGCTTTACAGGTAAAAGTGGTCCTAAATAGCACCCATGCAGGCAGACATGATGTTGCCAGAAAGGGATTCCGATGCTGACCCCAAGAGAGGGTTTTTGGATCTCGCGCGAGGAAGATTTCGGGGTGAGTCCATAGATTAATGTGAAAGCAAGTTTATTAAGAAAGTAAAAGAATAAAAGAATGGCTACTCCATAGGCAGAGCAGCAGCATGGGCTGCTCATTGGCTATTTTATGGGTACTTTTTGATTATATGCTAAACAAAGGGTGGATTATTCATGAGTTTTCTGGGAAAGGGGTGGGCAGAGCTCCTCAGGTTTTTAGACCATGTAGGGTAACTTCCTGACATTGCTATGTATTTGTAAACTGTCATGGCGCTGGTGAGAATGCCTTTTAGCATGCTAATGCATGATAATCAGTGTATAATGAGCAGAGAGGGCGACTAGAGGTCACTTTTGAGGCCACCCTGGTTTTGGTGGGTTTTAGTTGGCTTCTTTTTTTTTTTTTTTTTTTTTTTTTTTGAGACGGAGTCTTGCTCTGTCACCCAGGCTGGAGAACAGTGGCACAATCTCGGCTCACTGCAACCTCTACCTCCTTGGTTCAAGCAATTCCTCTGCCTCAGCCTCCCAAGTAGCTGGGATTACAGATGCACACCACCATGCCCACCTAATTTTTTTGTATTTTTAGTAGAGACGGGGTTTCACCATGTTGGCCAGACTGGTCTTGAACTCCTGACCTCAGGCAATCCGCCTGCCTCAGCCTCCCAAAGTGCTAGGATTATAGGTGTGAGCCACTGCGTCCACCTTGGTTGGCTTCTTTACTGCAACCTGTTTTATTAGCGAGGTCTTTGTGACCTGTATCTTGTGCCGACTTCCTATCTTATCCTGTGACTAAGAATGCCTAACCTCATGGGAGTGCAACCCAGTAGGTCTCAGCCTTATTTTACCCAGTCCCTATGCAAGGTAGAGTCACTCTGGTTGGAACACTTCTGACAATAAGATATGGAGATATACGTATATATAAAAAGATGAGATATCTTTGTGCACTAAAAGCAGTTTCTCATCAAAGAAGAAAGGAATTGAAGCAAATTTGCTGGAGGACTTCATGCTGTGAGGAAGGGCCTGGCCAGGAGTTTGAACTCTTGGAAGGTGGCAGGAGCTGCACAGCAGGGAAGTGGAAGAAATGAGTGAGAGCACCTCCCACTAGTGAGTGAGTACATGGAGAAAGGAAAGAGAATGAAGCCGTTGCTATGTGGTGAAAAATTTGGGGGGAAATGAGAAATGTTTAGAAAGAATTTTTATGAAGCTTTCATGTGTCTCCTCCATAAAATCTACAGCCAAGCATGGTATTATTTTCAAGGTCTTTTGGTGACAGAAAGGAGGTGGATTAATGGTTGTCCCTCCAGCCAGAGATAGGGTCTGAGATGGCTCACACTATGCTATCATAGAGAAGAACATCTGCACATCTACGCACCAGTGGGATTACATGGTCGCCTCAGTGCTGGGGAGCTAAGTTTTGTAACCCAAGAAAATGGCAAGGATTGAGAAGAACTAGGGGCACCGATGGACTCTCTTTTGTTTATTGGTGAGAAAACACAGGCAGAGAGGTTGACTGCCCTATGAGCTGGCCCACAGCAGGCCAGTGTAGAGCTGGAATATAGAACTATGAATCCTGAAATCCTCACTGCTACTTCTCCAGAGTTCTTTCTAATATCCACTGTGCAAGCAATGGTCTTGAGAAGTAGAAGGGAAATTGAGAATTAATTTAGCCTGGGGAAAGCTAATAATGGAACTTTTTCTCTACAAAAGCCACAGGAAAGGTGCTTTGTTTATACATACACGCATATATCATTGAGTTATTTGTCTGATAAGAAAATACTGAAAATTCGAATTACAGAGAATGTCATGCACAGAAAATGAGCAGATTAGGGCCTGAAATTCTTCCTTAATTCTTCTTTTACGTCATCTCAGAAAGCTCAGCTTTGATGTTCTGAGATGTCATTGCATACTTATATGGCTGCATAATGGTATTTGGATCCTTTGATATTCAAACTTGACCAAACACGGTTAGGTCTTATTTCTGAGGATTTAGATTCTGACCTAGACAAGCATCCTGACAATATAAATGAGATTTTGGCCCACAGTTCAACCAGAGTCAGGTTAGTTATTTCTATTAGAGTGTGTTTATTTCATGGAACAGCTAGCTTGAAATTGATGACAGTATTGTTATGTCACATTCATCTAATCTTCCAAGAATCTATCATATGATCTTACTGACTGCAGAAGATGTACAAGAATAAACTAAGCTAGTTTTTAAAGAATTTATCAGCAAACTCTTTTGGGAGAAAATACGTCTTCTGACAGGTAGAAGAAATCTTTATGTCTGCAATTAATTATGTAGATTGGACTACAAAGATAAGTGATTTTTCTAAGTGAGGTCTATGGTACCATCATCTCTTTATCACTTAGATTGAGTTTCTCATTGTGTTGATCTAGGAATGTGGTTGAGCTCTTTTGAACAGTGGGAGGCTCAGATATTCTTTTCATTAAAATAAGAATAGTAAGAAAACCCACTCTTCAGGTCCTCTGTCTAGCAACTCTTCCATGAGTACAGAATGATAAAACCTGACTAAGTCACCCCGGCTAGATTTCAGAATCTTAGGAAAGAGGAATCTACAAATTTCCTTGGCAAATTTCTCCAGATGAAGCAGATCATAGAAGCTTTAACCATAGGCATGTCTTTTTAAGATCAAGTCTGAATCACTCCTATGGACAAGACCTCCTTTCCATGAAGCTCCTAGAATAATCAGAGGTCCTGAAACTTGCCAGTATCTAAAACTGCTCTCAGTACTAAACCATGTGACAAATATGTGTTTGAGTCTTGCAGATATCTATTTATTCACAACGTTAGTGAAATAAAGCCTATTAATGAAAGGTAAAATTTTAGTAATAGACTTACAAAGTTTATCAACTTTATTTATACAAATGTGCATGATTGTAGTCCTAGTGATTACTGGTGAGTGAGTTACTGATACCAGTATTAAACAATTTTTGAGATGTGGACTGTAGGACTCTATTCACATAGAATGTCCCTCAATTCTAATTCCAAACTCAAATTTCTAACAATGACTCTTAGTTTTTAACTCAGGAGTTTCATGCAAACAAAAATACTTTAAGAAAGCTCAGGCATCCTAGGCACTGTTTAGAATATAGCCTTCTGGAATAAGAAATTATAAGAGATAAACATTGCCTTAATCAGTGGAACACTTCTTTGTTGCCTGCTCATTTCCATCTTCGTATCTTTTTTATCAGCACCAAAATTTCTTTGTTGCCTATTCATTTCCATCTTCAACTCTTTTTTTATCAGCACCAAGATTTCCATTTGAGAACTGCCCTTTCCCTATTTTGAGCCCTCAGTTGGGTGAAATTGCCACCACCTTAGCTTCGGGTGGGCCCTGATTGGCTAAAGTGTGTGGCACAATCACCTTGCTGCCATTGGCATAGGAATGGGCATGTGACAGTCCAATTGCAGTCAAGCCCAGGACTTTTCTTTGAAGAGAGAATGAACCCTCTTCTCCTATGATTTTTGCTCATCCTATTTTACTTGCAACATAATGAGTCTTAATGGACACATGGGCAGAATTTTTTTCCGGTAAAATTAATTTATCTTGAAACTGCGCCATAATGCTAGGACAGATGCTTGAAAATATAGAAACATCTTGAGATGTCTTCTTAAAATTTTCCATAGAAAATTAAAACCTCATCCTCTGATACATTCAGTGAGTATTTGCTTAATGCTATTTTATCAGGTACTGTGGAACCTCTTAAAATTGTGAGATAGATCAGCAATGCTTCAGATCCAGGATTCTCTCTTGGGCTTAAGTTAGTATAACATTGCAAATATATGCTATATGGATACGTGGAGATCAACCACGTAAACTACTACAAGATCTGGCATGGCGTGTCTCCAGAGGCCCCTTATTTCTAAAGTCATTGAGGCCAAAAAGCCCCTGATTTGATGTTTCACTTTGATAATTTTTATTATCTTTATTGCCTCTAAATGTCAGCCTGTCTTTTTTATTGTAGGGCTCTCTGGCAGACCTATGCACGTATAAATCTTTATACAGGCTTTGCTATGGCAGGATGTAGGAATAGTTGATTACTAACTTTTCTTAATAATTATTACGATGGTTCTGTACAGGATTTTTATTTCATTTCTAATTATGGACTATTTAAGATAAATACTCAACAGCTAGCCATAAATATTTGATTATGTCATATTTAATTAACATTTTGGTTTCTGATTTACTCAGTATAGAGTCTATATTAAGATCCTAATTACCCAAATGGAATGCTTTAGATTAATGTGTGAAATATCAAAGTTTAGACGTTTTATTGAAGGAAAAAAATAAGCTTCAGGAGATCTTGCCAAGTTTGTATCAGAGTGAACAAAGAGATTAGTCAGTCTCAGAAGTACTGGCAGCAGATTCTCTCAAGCTTCTCATTTCCAAAAACTGATATATAAAAATCTTGAATGAAGAACAAAGGCATTAAAACACAGGCCAAAAAATTAAAACCATGAAATATCGAGAAAGTTCTTCAAGCAGTTAAAGCTAAAGTTGTAATTTCTGAGGAAATGGAATCTAATCAAAACCCTGGTCTCATATTGCTTACATTTACAACGGGAAATTAACACAAGAAAAAGGAGAGCTGCAAGGCAAATTTTCCAAGTCAATTGTAAAATGTATTGTACAAAGTTCCAAAGTTTACCCTTAGCTTCTTCAAAGATGGTTTCTGAAGTTCTCTCACCTTGAGAAAGATGCTTTTCCACTTTTGAATTTTTTGGAGTAATAATAAAATTAGAATTACAAGGTAATATTAGAACCTTGTATACTCTTATTCTGTAGCAAATTAAATTCAACCTTATTCTACTCATTGCTGTGTCATTTCATTTACTTGATTTTGCACACTTTGAAAAACGTTTATTGTAGAATACATTGTTCTATCATTTATAATTGATTAAATGAGCTTCCTGTGGTTATTACTCTAAAACCTAAGAATCTGACCCTTGAGCAAAGCCATAAATATAAGAAAACATGCCAAATATCTTATTAAAGATCACTTCACATGCTACTTTGCCTTTCTGTAATTGCTGTCTGCTGTGAACCAGTACAAAACTCAATTTTACGTTCAATTTTTTAAATAAAGAACTTTTTATTTCTTGTAACTTAAATACCAAGACAAAAAGAAATATTTGGATTTTAGCATCTTTGCCTTAAGAATCTCAATTCATTTTATCAACACCTGCTGTAGTATAGTATTAAAGATTTACTGTAGGAGAAAACGTAAAAGGATTATCTTTAGTGGTACAGCCAACCTGATAGTGGAAAGAAAATCATTGACTACCACTGGTCTTGGGTACAGTTCTTAAGCTCTTCGAATGCCCATTTCCTCTTCTGCTAAAATGGGAATTTTTACTACAAGGCTATAGTAACCAAAACAGCATGGGGCTGGTATTAAAAATAGAAACATAGATCAATGGAACAGAAGATCCAGAAATAAAGCCACATACCTACAATCAACTGATCTTTGGCAAAGTTAACAAAAAAATACACTGGATATACTGTATTAAAACTTCAGGAAACAAGATCTTAAAGGCAGGCAGAGGCAAGGCAGGGCATAGACAAAAAAAAGAACAAAAATACTTACAGCAGATTTCTCACTGCTGTAAGTAGCAGTGGAAGTCAGAAACAGTAGGATAATGTCTTAAAACTCTATAAAAGAACAACTATCAATTTAGGATTATGTTTTTCAAGAAGGAGGGCCAAATAAAGACTTTTTCCCCCAACAAATGAATACTGAATGGTATTTTTAAAGTTTCTTGAATATTTTTGGAGAAAGATTAAAATATGGATTAAATTTAAACCTAGTAATGTATGAAAGATAATTGCAAGGATAAATATCAAATTAATGGGGCATCCATAACCTCCATACTAGTATAGGGCAAAGATGGAATAAGAAAAACAAAAGAATGGAGAACAAAGGAAGCATAATAAGGTGCGGCTAATAGAAAGCCCCAAATCTGATGGTAGAAATAAACTAAATATGTCCTTTGTTACAGTGTAGGTAAATAGAGTAAACTACTAGCTTAAATGAAAATTTGTCGTATGGGATCAAACTGTTATATAATCCAGCTATAAACTATTTCCTAGGTACAGCTAAAGCATAAGGACCCAGAATGACAGAGAGTAAATAGGGTTTTTGCTCCCAAAGTTTTCACGTACTATTCATGATAAAACCTTTAAACAACAAAAAAGTTACATTAGAACTCCTTTGAACTTCTAAAAGTCATATCCAAAAGATCCTCATTACACTGTGTAGTAAATTGTGATGCAATGTAAGTATTCTCAAAAAACTCAAAATCAGAAAACAGATAAAATATCTACTCTTGCTGCCCAAATCCAACATTATACTAGATGTCCCAGTAAATGGATAAAGATAGGAATAAACATATAAACAAAGAAGAAACAAAACTGACATTATAATCTATGTAGAAAACTTAAATAAATTTACAAAGTTATGAATTAGTAATATTTAGAAAGATGGCTAGATCAATTTTCAAAATCAATCACATTTGTAAAACAAGTAAAAATTAGAAAATTAAATTTTAAAAAGATATCTACAAAAGTATCAATAAATGTACCTATAAATAAATCTAATAGAAGATGTGCAAGGTCTTTGCAGATACACACACAAACATATGCACACATAGAGAAAGAGAGAGACAAAGCAATTACACATAGATACATCCATTCTTTCTAAATTTATTTATACATTAAATGCACTTTGAAAATTTCAGTCAATAGCTGTTGTTGTGTTTTTTTCCTGGTACCTTTTAAGCTAATTCTAAAATGTATTTGGAAGACCAGATGGATTAAGAGTAACTAAAGCACTTCAAGTAAGAAGATAAAAGTAGAGATATTTCTTTACCAGATGTTAAGTATCTTAAGAATGATTATATTCTTAAAAGTGTGATTATCGGCTGGAAGATGGACATATTAACTAACAGAATGTTGATATAAGGCAGAAGCAGCATGCAGATCAACAGGTAAAACTGAGTTTTTACTAAATAATGCTAAGACCATGATTACCTATGTTGAAAATAAATACAATTGGCCCTCTAACACAAAAATACACAAAAAGTATTTTGCAGACAGATTAGACACATAGTGAGGCAAAAGTTGAAAATTTTAAGACTTTAGGGAACAATAATAGAAAGAACATCTTGGAGTAGGTAAACACTTTTTTTAAAAAATAAGACACAAAAGAATAAACATCATAGGAAAATAATTAATGAATAATATTACATTAAAAGGAAGGCCATCTATTTATTTATTTATGAATCGTATAAGAGGAAAAGTAGGAGAAAAATTTTGCAATGTTTCTAAGTGAAAAACTTCTACAAATTAATAAAAAACCTAAAGCAACTCAATAGAAAAATAGACAAAAGCCTTCAAAAAGCACTTCAGACAAAAACATATAAATGGTTAAAAACATGAACAGATGCTTAAACTTAGTAATCAAGAAAATGCAGACTAAAACCACAATGAAATATTCCTCATTGGAATTGGCAAAAATAACATAATACTATATACTTGAAATTTGCTAAGAGAGTAGATCTCAGTATTCTCACCACACACACAAGATAACGATGTGAGGCGATGGAGATGTGAACTGGCTGGTGGTAATCATTTCACAGTGCATACATATATTAAAACATTATATTGTATACCCAACAACATGTATATATTTTTTATTTGTCTATCATAACTCAATAAAGCTGGAAATTTAAAAAAAAACGGAGAAAAAAGAAAAAGAAAAGTTCAATATTATTAAGACTTGGGAGAATGTGGAGCAATAGGAACTTCACCACCAATGATGGAAATTAAAATTGATACGATGACTTTTAGAAGTTTGGTATTATCTATTTTTTTTTTTTTAGGTCTTGCTTTCACTAATGTCAAGATTTTATGAAAATAGTTCTTATAGCAAAATAAAAGTATGATAATGTAAACATTTCTGAGAATAAATTGCTACTGAATAGAGTTTTGAAAAGGCAGAAAATGTAGATTTTCCTTGTACAGAAATTGTTAATTCTGTAAAGGTGTCATTTTTGTAAATACAACGGAGTTTTACACTGTGAAATAGAGGTCTTACTGTTGGACTACTTTCCTTGATGTACAGACATAAAAGCTCAAGTTTCATTTGGTTAGCCCCGAGCTCAGGCTTCTTTATGCAGTCTTGATTTAGGACCCTTGGCGGAGAGTACCGTCAATCTTTCATAGGCTTATGTGGCATCAAGATCTGCTTGATCGTCTGTTGTTCAGGGTCGGGGAAATTCTCAGAAGCACTTCCCTCAGCTTATTGGTTTCTTCAGCTGCTCTTGGTGTTGACACAGTAGGCTCTACTTTATGTTAAGAAGGTTCTGCAGGAATGTGAAGTGGAGTTTCTGGGGAAGCCATGACCTGGAGGAGTTCCCCGAGTCTTTGTGAGAAGCCGGAGGCTGGTGCAAAAGCCTGAGCTGAACAATTCCTCCCTTGGCTGGGCACTGAGAAATGGCTGCACGTTTCTAGGGAAGTCCTCCTTCCAAAGAAATTCTTCTCAACTAGACCTTGGCATTATCTTTTAATGTCAAGAAAAGACATAGAAAATATGCCAAGTGTGATGGTTAATTTTATGTGTCAGCTTGGCTTGACCTCAGAGTGCCCAGACACTTGGTCAAACATTATTCTGAGTGTTTTTATTTGGTTATTTGTGGATTCGATTAACATTTAAATTGGTGGACTTTGAGCAAAGCAGATTGCCCTCCATCATGTCGTGGGGCCTCATCCTATCAGTCAAAGACTTGAATTGAACAAAAAGGCCAGTCTCTGCCAAGCAAGAAATCATTCTCGAGTGGACTGCCTTTAAAGTTTATCTACAATGTCGGCTCTTTCTGGTTCTATTGCTGACTGCCTTTGGACTTGAACAAGAACACTGGCTTTCCTGGGTCTCTAGCCATCGAGCCTTCAGACTAGAACTGCAGTGTTACCCTTTCTGGGTCTCCAGTCTGCTGGCCCACCCTTCAAACTTTGGATTTGCCAGCCTCCATAATCACATGAGCCAATTCCTTATAGTACATTTCTTTCCACATATGCATATATTCTATTGGCTTGTTTCTCTGGAGAACACTGATTAATAAACCAACCTTACTATGAATCAGGGAAATGCAAACAACATTACAATTCTGTAACTATCAATTTCACAAAAATTAAAACATCTGATAATGAAGAGCAATGGGAACTCATAGAATGCTGGTAAGAATATAAATCGGTAAAACTGCTTTTGAGAATCATTTAGCATTGTTTTGTGAAAATTAAAGTTTACATGATTATTGACCTAGAATTTCATCCTTCCAGTCTACACCCAAGAAAAATTTGTGCCCAAGCGCTTCCAGATACTTATGTAATAATGTTCATAACAAGATTATTCACAATACCTAAAAACTGAAAACATGACAAATGTTTATCGTTAGAATTAAAAATAACTTGTAGTATATTTAAACAGTAGAATACTATACAGCAATAAAAATGAATGAATCATGGCTACTTATACCAGTCTATCTATGTTTCAAAAAACAATCATTGAAAAAATCAAGGTAGAGGTTCACCTTATATGGAGTTCAAAAATGTGAAGAACTTACCAACACATCGTTTAGGGAGAATGGTAAACCACAGCGGAAGGCATGATACCTGAGATCAAAACTCAATAAATGAGGAGGAGAGATACGGGAAAAACAGGCCAGCTACAAGATATTTACATTGAGTTTTTCCTAAATTTGGTGGTATGTACACTGTGTGTGTGTATATGCATATTTTTTGAGATGTATTTTATTATTGAAAATTTAAGGTGATGAGATTGTTTTCACAGTGATTCTTGGGATTTGGCAACTGTGATTTGGCAATGTGAAGAGTAATTCACAAAGGATAAAGAATCCTCACTATTTCCATCAGAATATTGACGTTATATAACCTGCATAAATCTTCTGGCCCTCCAACTTGTCGATCACTCTATATAGTCACTTTTATTTTTTAATTAATTAATTAATTTATTTATTTGAGACAGGGTCTTACTCTGTTGCCCAGATTGGAGTGCAGTGGCATGATCTAGGTTCACTGCAACCTCTGCCTCCCAGGTTCAAGCGATTCTCGTGCCTCAGCCTCCTGAGTAGCTGGGATTACAAGCATGCACCACCGTTCCCGCCTAATTTTTTTATTTTTAGTAGAGACTGGGTTTTGCCATGTTGGCCAGGTTGGTCTCAAACTCCTGACCTCAAGTTATCTGCCCGTCTCAGCCTCCCGAAGTGCTGGAATTACAGGCGTAAGCCACCGTGCCTGGCCTATATAGTCACTTTTAAGGAATAAATTCCAGTAGCCAAAAGCTATTGAAAATGAATTCAATGTTTTACTTGGAGCTCTGAATACATACATACATAAATGAAATCCAGATTGTAACTAAGAGGAAAAGTTCCCTTTTCTTGCCTCGTCTTTCATCACATAACCCTTGACAGTTAACTGGCTTACTGAGCCTCCTTCCCACAAAGTCCCCCTAACAGAGCCTGCATTAATGTTCTCTTTCTGTCGTTTCTCTGTCTCTGTGTTTCTTTCTCTCTTTCTCCTCCCTTTATTGAGGAATATACTAGCCACATAAAATGTATTTTGAATTTCTTCTCTTTTTTTCCCCTATTTGCTGGTTTAATTTGTATAACATTGAAATTTTCTCTTCCTTGTTGGAAAAGTCTTCTCCAAAACCTAGGCCTACTGCCTTCTGGAGGTTTGTTTCTGACTATTAATCCAATGTCTTTGTTTCTGGTTTCTTGGGGTTTTGATTTCTTGTTGAGTCAATTTCATTATTTAGTTTTTAAATTCTTTTTATTTAAGATTTATAAAGCCCCAGACTGTAGTTTTTCGTCATGATCTCATTATTTCAAAATTGACTTGTGTCGGAGTTTTGATCTATTTTTTTATTCTAAACCTTGTTGTGTTTTCTTCCCTTGTGCAGTGTTACTGGAGGTTTGCCTATGTTACAGCTTTTTTAAGAAGTGGTTTTAGAAAATAAATGATATTTTGGTTTGTTGTCTATTTTATTGATTTTTGCTACAGTGTTTATCTCCTTCCTTCTACTTTAAAAATAATTACTTTCTTCTTCTTTTTCAGGTTTCTTAATTCACATGTTTAGGTAAATAATTTTTCAAAACTTGAAAAAAATCTGCAGTGAAAGAAAAAAGCTCTAAGTTCTGTTTTAAGTTTAAAAATTGTCAAAGGCACTTTTATTTAATCCAAGCCACAAATAACCCTGAATTGTGGCAGGTGCTAAGAAAAACATTAGCCAATATTTCAAAATGTTAGAACTTGTACTGAGTTTTTAGTGAGTTAAAAACAAAAAATTCAGTCTAAGATGGGAAAAGAAGAAAGAAATTCTGTGTTTTTCCTCTCTCAGTTCATTTATAACAGAAGTGATGACAATAGGTATTATTTATGAATAATCAAGTTTTATGACTTGCCACAATTACTCAGATATGCTTCAGAAACTTGACATTTAGTTTTTACTTACTTTGGATAAAGACAGTTTCTACAATAAAGCAATGTGATGACAAAGGAATTTTTATTTTTTTCATGTCAAATGGTTACGAAGGGGAACTATGAGATTTAGCAAGAAAGGTAGGAAAATCCAATAGAGGAATCTATTTCATTTTATAAACACTGGGGTATAATCAGATTAAATACTATGTGGGAATTTGGCCTTAGTTGGTTAACAAGCCACAAAGCTGTTCATTTAAGTCACTAGGATGCAAATGCAGCTTCCCTTACCTATCAGTGTAAGGCACTTTGTAGCTCATCATCTGAATGAACAAAGTATTTTGTTCTTATGTCATTTTCTTCATTCCTTCTACACCAGATATCCTTTACTAACCTCTACAAACAGGTTTCTAGTTTTGCTCATGATATGAAAAAGAAATTTAGGAAACCTGAATTTCAGGCATATTGCTTGCTAGTGGATTTAAGATGTGAGTTTTGTCACAATCTCTTTGACAAATGACCCCGTGGTTGCAGGATGTACCTGTTTTCATTCTGAGGCAATGAATGCCAGTGACGGAGTGGCTGCATGAGAATGTAAGGCTGATGAGCAATGGAGTGTTATTGGTACTGTAAGAGGTTAAGCCCACCTGCCACACTGATGTTTCTGCCAATAGCGCCCTTGGCATGGATACCCTGGGTGACAAGCCTGCAGAAGAGAGGAACAGAGAATTCAGAAGTACCTGAACAGGGCAGAAGGGAAATGGTAGATTCCATATCACAACTAAGCTTACTTATTCATGAGCAATGCCTGAGGATTCTGTCAAATCATTGACAGGAATAGACAGTTCTTTTATTTTTTAGATGATTGTGGCATAGGTAAACACAAGAAACATATTTTGAGGGTTGGAATGCCTAGATTAGAAGGAGGAAAAGATGGCTTAAGCGAAAGTAGTAGTAATAATAATATAGTTTTATTATTATATAGTATTACAATACTATTATATAGTAGATATTATATAGTATATATAATATAATATAGTACTATACTATAATAATACTATTGTATTATTATTCATACTATATAATACTATACTATATAATTTTAGAAGGTGCAGGCAGTGGGGTGAACATGACTCAGGGTGAAGAGGGCTCCTGATCCCCAGAGAGGCTGCTGGCATCAGGAGAAAGGAGAAGTGCGGATAAAAAGAAAGAAACTATCTGAGCACCTGGCATGAATGCAGCACTGTGATAGGTGCTTTACATGCATTGACTTATTGGGTCTTTTTAACAGTCTTACGAGATGGGCTTTGTCGTCCACATTTCATGGAACAAAACGTTGCATCTCAGAGAGGTCAATTGACCTGCCTGGAGTAATACAGCCAACAAGAAATAAAGGCAGAATTTAAGCCTGTGTAACGCCAAACCCTAGTGCTTTCTCTGTAGCTGAGTGTCCCCAGAAGCCCCACTTGGACCAGACTCCAGTGGCTCCTGCCAGGCCAGCTCCTGACCCCTTCTTAGTAAGGGGATAAATATCTTGGGAAAGAGGGGAAGAAGGGAGAGGGCTAGATTTCATCAGGTGACTGAGGAGGAGAAGTAAATCGGCAATGAGGCGTAAGTAGCACCTGGGGTCCCCAAGTCAGCTCTCATTTACTGCTCCCCTTTTAAGGCTCAGTCTTGTCATCAAGTGAGAGGGCTAAAAGGTGGACACAGTGGACACTAATCAGAAAGCAGAGGATCTCTGAATGTTGCCTGGAGAATACTTCTAAAGCCAGTTTGATTAAAAAGACTTAAATGTCACATTTTGAAGATACTGAGATTAAGATCAAAAGAATTTTTTTCATTGCCAGAAGCACTTATCAGTGTCCTGTTGCTGTCTCTACTGTTATAAAACCAAGGTGATCACCATGTATGGCTAGAGTTTATACAGCAACTGCAAAGAAAGACATGGAAGAAATATAAATATTTGTAAATTTTTCCACTGTAGGTCGTTTGGCCTATTGTCCAGTATAGATTCAGTGTTTATCATACTGCCTAGAGACAAACACCATGCCTGGTGCCTCAGACAGTACCTGGAACTTGGTAGGAACTTAAATACTTGCAGATTGAATGTGTTGGGAAAAATTTGCATTTACCTGATCTTATATTCTTTCGTTTGCTGCCTTTGAAATTCCACTTAGCCTTCTATGTTCCAAATGATTTTGTAAGACCTCAAGTTGAAATCATTCATCTTTTATTTTGCTGATTAAAATTCATCATTTCTTTAAAAAGTCTCAATAACAAGAACAGAAAGATGAAGAGTTGTGAAATAAGAATACAAGAGCTGTCACTGGATGGCTGCCTTTGGAAACCGAAGTCCATAGACAGATTGTTTTGACTTCCTAATGTTCAAATGTTTTCAAGGGCTGCTTTTATTATGTTTAAGAATTTCCATCAGCCGTGGCAGTGATTTAGAAAAAGTACACCCCCTCTAACACTTGTCACCAACCAGTTCTGCTGGCAAATTGAACTTGCTGAGCCTTTTGTCCTTTCAGTCACTGAGGATGGAAAGTTGCCTACTTCAAAGGTTGTCATTAATGAGCAGATCTTCCCGAGCACTCCTCCTTGTTGGCACTGTGCAAGGCACAGAGGGGTACAAAGATTTTTTTTAAAACCCTCAGTATGGCATGACCTAGGATGGAGAGTTTCTCATTTCCATGTTTCTTTCCTAAACCATTCAATCAACTTTAGATTCATTTAACATTTCAATGGAGAATCATAGCAAAGGTCAGTGATGAAGCTATTTTCCTATCCAATTCAGTAAGTGTCATGAAGACTTGTAACACACTGAACTCAACTTCCTCTCCTCTGGGAGGGTGAAGAATTTTCAATCAAAGGACAGGCCGGGGGGTTTTCCCAATGGGACACCATGTCTCCAGGCCCAGTTCTGTCATGTAGACTGGCCTACACAGGGCTCCTTGACTGAGTGTAACCCGTCCTTCTTCTGGGAAGGGGCCCTTTATCAGTGCACGCTAGGGGCATATTTTGGACCATTCCTGTGCCTTCAATGGCCAAGCAACAAAAGTCTCGCCCTTCTCACAGTTGAAATCTTTGTTTTCTTGGCGACAGGATTCTGATCGAGTGAGTGTACAGGCGAACCTGGGAGAGAGTAGCCACTGTGTATGAGCTAGATTTTGCATCGTTCTCAATTCTTGAAAAGGTCAGATTCCTTTTCTGAACACATATTTCCAAGCTCTGATTGTATTAATCAATGCATTTTTCAACATTTCTGAATAGGATGGGCTTAGAGCAACAGTCTGAAAGGCAGAGCGAGAGGACTTGTCTTGAAGGTGTAGACAATGTAGTTTTAAACGGTTTTATTTGTAGATGGCTACTTGAGTGTTTATTTAGGATGACGTTGGAAAGAGATTACAGTGAAGGGGCTAAAGCTCCACTCCCCATCTCACCCTGCTCTGTATGGTGGCCGCGGCTTATACAACACAGAACAAAAGGCATTCAATGCAAGGCCAGTTTCAGAAAAGAGAGGAGAATTCTGATTTTAAGGTTGTCTTTTGTACTATTTCAAGACCTCAGTCCTCTCATCCCCCACTTTCCTCCCTGACTTCTGTCATCGAAGCTGCATCCATAACCGCCCTGATTCCTTTTCATTTGTGACCATTGATGTTGTGCTATTGACCACCACACACACGACTTCCCCCGCCGAGTCCCGGATGCCATCTCCTGCAGCCTCTCTGACACCTCTGTTTATTTCTCCTTTACCTGTAGCCCATGGTTGTCAATGTGGTCTATGAATATGTTTCCGGTGATTTGTCAACACCTTTAAATTATATGGCAAAACTTCTTGCACGCGTCTGTAATTCCAGCTATTCAGGAGGCTGAGGCATGAGAATTGCTTAAACCCAGGAGGCAGAGGTTGCAGTAAGCCGAGATCACGCCACTGCACTCCAGCCTGGGCAACAAGAGTGAAACTCCATCTCAAAAAAAAAAATAATAATAATAATAATTATTATATGGCAAAACTTTTTTCTATACATTTTTGTTTTAATTAGTTTTAACTCAAAACTAATTTGTATACAGGTGTTAGCTGCACCTAGTTAAACAAAATAATAGGCATATAATGAAAAAATTAGCAGCTCCTTCCTTCACTTCTTCTCAACCTGTGAGTTCCAATCTCAAGAGGAAACATTTGTAACCTTTCAGCTAATTATTTTTGTTTTCCTCCAAATTTATAATAAAGTGCTTAAATTTTCTATTTCATGATTTTTCAATTTTAGACATTATTTATTGGATTCCTGTTATGTTCGCTGAAGATTTAGCTCCATTTAAGTCACCCATACCCAGTTCACTTTCCTTCATTTTGTTACTATAGTTCTACTATGTTTTAGGGTTCATACTTGAAAGTAATATTGCAAGTCATACGATGTGCTCACCTCTAACTTGGTATTGATTTCAAAAGATAATTGAAACATTTACCCTCCCACTACCAGAACTTCTGTCACGCTGCATCAACTTTTAATTTTCTCCAACTTAATGATTGTGAAGTTGTATTGCAGAGTGGTTTTAATTCTCTTTTCTCTCACTAATGGCGACGTTTGCCATTTATATTTTTCTCTTTTTTTGGTTTGCTGATTCAGAGTCTTTACCTTCTCTTCTATTGTGTTCTGCATGTTTGTTATACTGTTGGGTGTGATAGTTCCTTTCGCATAGCACTTTGTTTTGACTTTATGAGTGAAATATCTTCTGTTATCACTCTAAGAAGATGAATTATATTTCTGAAGTTTTCTTCAACTTAAGATGTTAGCTTTGCTTTTTCTGGGCTTTATCTTTCACATTTGTGTATTTCCTTAAAAAATCAGTGATCTTTGGTTATCTGGGTTATCTGTGTATACTTAAGTGTCAGGGTTACAAACCTGACTCGCAGTTCTGTGCACTTGGGCAGAGCTAACTGGTTATAGGATTATTCCTTAATTTGCCATTTGTAAGGGACTTTTATCTGGGACAGTTCAGGTTTTCCCAAGAAGAGTCCTCAGTTTTCTGCTTTGGCTATTCTGGCCTATACTGGGAAGAGGGTTGATATTCTGAATATTCTGGGAAGAGAGAAGAATGGTCCACTGTGTGTTGAATTACTCTTAGTTTTTAATTGTACAGGGTTTAGAGTTTGACAGCCTAGATTTGCTAACCTATCACCATCATTTGTGAGGCCATGGGAAAGTTATTAATAGCTAATCATTACTATAATTAACACCATGTGCCTCAGTTTTGCGTCATCTGTAAAACGGGAATAAAAACAGCATGACCCAGAAGGTTGTTATGAGGATTAAGAGACATTCAAGGGAAGTTGTAATCCATACTCATTAAGGACCATGAAAACTCAAGTATTCAGAAGAAAAAAACAACAACCCATCATCACCCTTTAGAGGAGGTACATGCCCCAGCTCCTCCATAGGACCACAGTCATGGACATGTAACTACGGTAAAAATAAACACACAAAATAATCCCTGGCAACTGGGAAAGTGAGCGCTCAAACAAACCTCAGAAAATTGCATATTTTACTTCCATACTTAAAATTATCCCTGTCCCAAGGTCGTATGAGCGCCGGATCTCTCTCCTCTGAGGTGGCAGAGAGTCATCGGATCAGATTGCCTCAGTGACAGAGTAAGCTCTCAGAGCTTTACCACTGCAGTCTCTGAGCCCTCAGCAGAGCTACTTTAGAAATAATGGCCAGTAGCGGTTGCCTACCTATGGTAAATGGACCAAAGATTTCTTCCCAGAGAAAGTCCATTTGCTGAAACTCACTCCTTCACTTTCCAATCCTTAACTTTTGAGCAACTGAATCACAGACCAAAATGGAGTAATTCTCTTTTTTCACAGTAAACTTAGATTACAGAAAGCCCAAAGGTAGAATAATTATTTCTCTTTCAAACAGAGAATCTTAATTTAGCGAGAGACATTGAGTAGATGCTGAAATGTAAGCAGCTGTTTTAACTTGTACTGGTCTGCAGATTTTTAAAAAAGCTTTATTATTTGAAAAGAAAAAGCTAGCTTAGAGTGTCTCAAACATATAATCTTAAAACAAGTCTTTTTAAAAAGGTGTCTTCCAAACAAGTAATGAAGATACATGTGGCAAAAAGACAAAAAAAGAAAGAAATGTGGCCAATTTTATTTGAAGATTTTGATAGAATGTGTTTATAAATTTTTTTTAGCTTGAAGACAATGACACCAAATGTCTAAACTGAATAACTAAAATGCATCAAACTGTTTTAAAGCAATTCTTCTTCTTTTACCACCTGACAGAATATTAAGCTCAAAAAGAAATTTATCTTGAGATAAGAAGCCACACCCTAGCTGGGTGCAGTGGCTCATGCCTGGAATCCCAGCCGTTTGGGAGGCCGAATTGGGCAGATTGCTTGAGGTCAGGAGTTCAAGACCAGCCTGGCCAACATGGCGAAGCCCCATCTCTACTAAAAATGCAAAATACAAAATTTAGCTGGGTGAGGCTGAGGCATGAGAATTGCTTAAACCCAGGAGGCAGAGGTTGTAATGAGTTGAGATTGTTCCACTGCACACCAGCCTGGGCAACAGAGTGAGATTCCTTTTCAAAAAAAAAAAAAAAAAAAGGAACCCACACCCCAAGCAACTGATAAGAGGCTTGAGCCAGAGGTTAGACAATTAAAAAAAATTTAAAATCTTACATAATAGCAAAAGTCCAGGAGAGAAGATACAACTTTTTTTCTGCTAAAATATTTACCACCAATTTGTGGGATTCTTTTGGGGTAGTTGAGAGTGTACAGTGGACATGCATGTAAATTTCAAAAGCTAATAGTAACAAAAAAGAAAACCCTGCAGATAAAGCTTGAATATTTATTATTTACGTAAAATTTAAATAATGAGTGTGTGTGTGTGTGTGTGTGTGTGTGTATTTTATTCTGAGTGAGAAATACAGTTACTACAGAATGAAAAATTGAGAATTAGGGGTGTAGCAAATTTAGTTACATGCCAGAGTTTGGATTTCTGTGCTAAAAGTAAATAGCTGACTTTAGTAAATATTTTGCAAAACATGGGATTTCAATGAAAATGTATTACAATTAAAATGTTATAATTAAAAATCTGATATATTTTATGATATGGTTTTTAAAAGGACTCAACCTGAAAACTATATGACTTTGTAGAAAAGTTTCCACTTATACTCTCGAATATGGTTTAAGTATCACATCTAATACATTTTCCAGTTTTTTTTTAAATTAAGTATTCTATTCTGATATATTAAATTATATTTGGTAAACATTCTATTCTGATAAATTTTGATTACATTTTCCAACATTTAAATTGTCTTTAGAAAGTTACATTTTGTAGAGCACTAAAATAATAGTACTTGTGCTTAACCAAAGGTCCTGGAACCTACACTACTTGGAAATCCACACTCGATTTAGCTGTAATTAAGATAAGGACATTAATGGCATATATGAACTGTTGTTTATATATTGACAGAATTCTCAATAACATAAGTTGTTTATCACCTATTCTATGCTAAACAATGTCATAGCACTTATGTCTTGATATCACTGGTGTCTGTTTACTTACCTGCTCCTATGAGACAGTGAACTCCTCCAGGTCAGTGCTGGATGTATTTTCTCAGTTTGGACGCGTTGCACAATGTCTGACATGAAATAGCAACTCAACGAACATTTGTTTAATAGACTAAAAGCCAGAATAGATTCTCCCATATTACGATAAAGAACCTGAGTCCAGCTGTTTAGTACAGAGCCAGGTAAGAATCATATTTCCGTATTTCTATTCCATATCTTTTGCCACTGCTTCATGCTGCTTTGTATTTCAACAGTATTGGTGTAAGAGTAAAAACTCATTTTGCACAACAACAAAAGCTTCTCCCCCAAAATGTTTATAACTCTTCAACAGACAAAGCAAACACCCTTGTTAGAGCCACTGCAAGCGTATGCACCTGTAGGTGGATCCATTCCAATATGCCACTGCTAACATTTGGTCAATGGGTGCTTTATTTCCCCCAACAGCAGTAAAATGATTCATAGCTTGTCTCAAAAAGATCTGAGGAAGGGTTAGAGGTTGCAGAGACCGAGAAAAATGCCCATTACTGACACTTGCTTAATGGAGAGTTAATAGCTGTGTTCAAAGACAAATTGGTGTTATTGAAGATAGAACCAGGCAAACCACAGCCTTGTTTCAAAGCTCTGTGAGCAGTGGTAAGAAAACTTCTACTCATTAGAGATGAACAGATTGAGTTATATACCACTTGCAATCTAAAAGCAGCTGTGGCACAATGGGACTTACACAATGTCTCCAGGGTTGTCACTTCCCACAAAAGCGATACAAAAGGCTTACCTTCCCTAGTAGGGAGAGTCACAAGAGGCTCACCTTCCCTCTGTTCTGAGTTTCATTTGGAGTTAGCTTTTGGACAATCTAAGCATGCACGAAAGGGATGAATCACTTTTTCATAATTCTTAATCTTTCAGTGTCAACAAGAGCTCCAGGCTATCATCAGTAACATCCTTTGGTCAGTACAGAAATTAAAAAGCTTTCCTGGTAAGTGGTCCGGAAAGGAGACTGGATGAGGGGTTCCATTTGATGTGAAAATTGTTGCTCTGAAAAGGTTCTATGAGCTTTATAGCTCAAAAGGAATATATTCATTTACCTATCTCAAACATACTGATCAAAGTCCTTTCTTCTCTCTTGTATTGATGGAAAGAAAGGAGGATGGGAGAACACAGAGGGAATGCTGTATTGATCCTAGAACTACTCAAGAACATTACTTTCCCAGAGGGTAATTTTTAAAATGCTCTGTACCATGTTGCACAGTATGTAACTTTTATAAAATGGAGGTGGCTTGGTGGGGGGAGTTTAATTGTGATGTATGGGTGAGGTTTTTTTTTTTCTCCTAATATTTTACTCGGCTTTAAAAAACATTTGGGTGCAGTTAGGGAACACAGTCCTTCTTTCTTCATTCACAAGTCTGTTTCCTTCTACATAAGGAACAAGGCCAGTTCCTTATGCAGAAATCTTCCTTACACTGGGGGAAAGAGGTAGAGGATGCTTCTCCAGACTACAGAGGCAGTATGAGGCGTGGAAACTTGGGTTGAAAAACCAACTTGCTATGGACTCCTACAGTCCTGGGAAAATTACCCAGCCTTGCCAAGCCTCGGTGCTCAGCATCTGCGTCTCTTCCTTCTGGGAACCATACTCAGTACAAATTTCACTTGAGAAACCACTCATGGGAAATAACTCTTTCATTATGGTTTGAGTAAAGTTGACTTTACCTCTCTCTAGGGATGGGCCTTGATTAGCAAAAGAAAATGAAAGGATTCCATCTTTTTGTTAACGAATCAGAACCAATGTAATATGATGGAGATATTTGCTGTTATTCTTGAGAATAGACACTTCCTTTCTTTTGCAGAAGCTACGAGAGTCTCTCTCTTGCCTTGTGTATTAGTTTTCTAGGGCAGCCACAACAAAATACCATAAACGGAGTGACTTAAACAGCAGAAATTTTCCTCACAGTTCTGGAGGCTGGAAGTCCAAGATCTTGGCATCAGCAGATTTGGTTTCTCCTAAGCCCCTTTACCTTGCCTTGCAGGTAGCTGCCTTCTCACTGTGTACTCACATGGTTTTTCCATTCCTGGTGTTTCATTGTGTGTTTAAATTTCCCCTTCTGATAAAGATACCAGTCTGATTGGATGAAGGCCCACCCTAATGGCTCATTTTCACTTAGTCACCCCTTTAAAAGTCCTATCGTCTGATACAGTCACATTCTGAGGTACTGGGGGTTAGGGCTTCAACACATAAATTTCCAAGGGCCACAGTTTATCCCATAAGACCTTAGTTAGTGTGGGTGAAGATGTAAAGACAATTACTACAGCCATTTCACTGCTGTAAGGAGAACCAACTGGAGGATAAAGCTCACCCTACAGATGATACAACAGAATGATAGAAGGAAACCAGATCTTTAAATTACATTATTTTACCTTCTAGATTAAACTTTGCTGGAAGCCCAGAACTACTTCTGGATTGTTGAGTAATGGGAACTTTTAAATTCCCTTTATTATTTAAGCCAATAAGTTGGAGTTCTGTCATGAACTCAGGACCATTAGTTTGGTCCGGCAACCAAAGGATTTCTAACAGACTCAGTTACCTTGTGCGGCATTGAGTCATTTCAAGAATAAAATTGCATGAGATGATATATTTAAAATGTCCAGTACAGCATTTAATTAAATCTAAAATTTACAATAGCAAAGATATGAAATCAACTTAAATGTCCATCAATGAATAATCGGATAAAGAAAATGTGGCATACAACATAAGTGTCCATCAACAGTTGACTGGATAAGGAAAATATGGTAAATATACACCATGGAATACTACTCACTCACAAAAAAGAATGAAATCATGTCCTTTGCAGCAACATGGATGGAGCTAGAGATCATTATCCTAAGCAAACTAACACAGAAAACCAAATACCACATGTTCTCATTTGTAAGTGAGAATTAGACAATGGGTGCACATGAATATAAAGATGGAAATAATACACACTGAGGGCTTCAAAAGGGAGGTGGGTGGCAAGAGACTGAGGGATGCAAAATAACCTATCAGGTACAATGTTCACCATCTGGGTAATGGGTACACTGGAAGCCCAATCCCCACCAGTACACAATATATTCATGTAACAAACACGCATATGTACCCTCTGAATCTAAAATAAAGTTAAATTTAAAAAAAAGAAACTTTGGTGTAGATACACAATGGAATACTACTCAGCCATAAAGTAGAATAAAATTATGTTTTTTGCAGCAACATGGATGAAACTGGGGGCCATTATCTTAAGTGAAACAACTCAGAAACAGAAAGCCAAATACGGCATGTTCTCACTTATAAGTGGGAGCTAAATAATGTTTACACATGGACATAGAGTGTGGAATGATAGACACTGGAGACTCAGAATGGTGGCTGGAGGTGGAAGGGGAGTGGGTGATGAGAAATTACTTAATGGGTATAATGTACATTATTCGAGTGATGGATACACTCAAAGCCCAGACTTCACCACTATGCAATATGTCCATGTAACAAAATTGCACTGGTACCCCTTAAATTTATACAAACGAAAAAGAACTTCCATTCACTGAAAGAAACAAATGAACAAAATAGTAGGGACTGTAAGACACACTACTGTTTTATGTATCATTAGGAAAGGAAAAAAAGCACACCGACTGGACTATGATATGGTGACTTATCACTTAAATTTTTAATTTAAACATTAAAAGAGTGCTTTTAGACTTACTTAAACATAGGCTTTTTAATTATATAAATTAACTTTTTCATACATGAAAAGGACAATATGAGTAAAATAAATGGGCTAAGGTAAACCTAAAACTTCTCCACATTCATGGTCATACTATGTGGAATCCCTTTTCAATTTAGAGTTGTGGAAGTCTGTGTTTCCCTCTTGGTCCACAAGAGTGTCCGTGATCCGATATTTCATAAAAGAGTGCTCCATGGTGCCCCCAGGACTTTCTTCTAAACCATAAGGTTCAATGTGCGTGCACAGGCAGTGATCATTGATTTCATCACAATTGTTGTCTGTCCAATAGCGATCATTAGATACCCAATGGTTTCAGAGATTTCTTTTCTTAGAATTTCGATTGTCTTAACTGTATATCTGCCTTGTAGGCACTGGATTACACTATCTCCCCCCGCCCCCCCTTTTTTTTTAGCAGAGTCTCACTCTGTCACCCAGGCTGGAGTGCAGTGGCATGATCTCAGCTCACAGCAGCCTCTGCTTCTCAGGCTCAAGCGATTCTCACGCCTCAGCCTCTTGAGTAGCTGTATTATAGGAATCTAACTGTTATTCTAAGAATAGAATTTATATTTGTTTCAGTTGATTATTTTTATTTATTTTTCCCCAAAGATGGATGAAAAGTTAAATGCAATTATACTTGTATTTGTAGTCACCTATCTATACACAATTTATTGGAGACTAATCTTTCTGAAACCTGGAACTTTCTGTGAATATTCTTTGATTTTTGGCACTTAAAGATCATTTCTCGAAAGAGTTCATTGCCATTTGACTTGATCAACATTTAAATCAGGACTCTCCATTCCTGCTAAACTTTACTTTGTAGTTGGAGGTTAGCAACACAATAAGATTTGAGAAATGTTAGGTAAAGTTCTGCTCAAAATGTCCCTCCCCAACCCCCACCTCCATTTGCCTCAAGTCTTGGTACGGCATCATAAGAGAGTCCTTCCTTTGGGCTAAGGCATTATCCCTCTTTGTATCTTTCATTAGAATGTTCTGGTGTCAGATTATTAGGTCAACAAAGTAAATTTTGTGGGTTTTCCAGCTCCTAGAATATGGATTTCAGGTAAATTTTGAAGATAGATTTTTAAACTTAAAAATTTTCATTCTTTGTTTTGCACATATTCTGAGTACATTGTAGATACAGTGAATGGCAAGTTAGAAGGTTAGAGACTGACTGAGGAAAATATCAGGCAGCAATAACATTAGTAGGTTTCATTCTAATCTTACATATAATTTGCCTATATATATCATATATAAAATATTAATTCTATACATACAACCAAGTATGAATGGAGATTTTAGGGGACCCAGCTTGAACATTACTGTAACACTGGGGCTAGACAAGGGTGAGCTGGCTGGCTGGTGGCTGAGTGCCCGGAAATTTGAAAGGACAGAAAGGCCTCAGGGAGAGGACTCGTCTTAAGAGTCAAGCAGTCCAAGTTTGGCCAGGGAACAGATCCGTAGTCATCATAGGGCCTGCTTGATATCTTACCTGCAGGCCCAGTACTCTAGACTCTTGTGGAAAGAGAAAACAGAGTAAATATGCAGATAATTTTTTTCACTAACTCCTCCATACAATGCATTGGAAAACAGGGCAATACTGTGTCTGCCCTCCTGTGCTTCCATATCAATGCCATGTAGCTTGGTGCTGTGGGGCTGCAACGCATTAGTGGTGGTGCCTGTTGAACACATTGGAAATGCCTGGAAGAAGCAATGGCACCTGATGGATGTGGAGTATTCAGCAGAGAAAAGATGAAGAGAAGGAAAAATGGTGGGTGTCACAGAGTCTGTGATTGGAATAGCTTGGCAGTTCATGTAAGAAATTTCTTAGAGCCTTCCAGTAATTTTTAGGGGTTCTTTGTAGAAAGCTGTGGTTCTGAACATGGAGAGAAAGGTCAGGAATATATGGCTAAGTGATGGAATGTTTGTGACCTAATTTCAAACTGGAAGCTGGTAGCGTCCTTTGGAAATACGGATTATGTACACATGTATTTATGTATAACTTTATAGAACCATTCATTCCTTCAACATTTATTCAGTGTTTTATAAATGTGGAAAATCATGCTAGAAGTATTTTTTAAAAACAGTAGTTTCACAATGAAAAGTGTTGAAAATAAACCTCTATCAGATTTTCTTTGCTGGTGAAAACAAGATAGATGTATCTTTTCCTTGGGAAGCTGGTGGAGTTACCTTTTAAATGGTAACTTTTGGGAAACTGTACAGAGAGCTATCTAAGATTGCAAGCTCTGGGGTCAGGCTGCCTTCTTTGAAGCAAGCTCTGCCCCCATACTTGCTGTGTGGTCATGGTAAGTTACTCAATGTTTCTGGGCCTCAATGTTCTCATCCTTTGAATAGGGATATTAATAGAGAAGTTAAATTGGATCATCTGGAGTAGATGCTGTAGATGTACCACCTAAAGCCATTGAGTCTGCCTATTTCATGTCTGCAGATCAACTCCCAATAATCCCTGTCTGTTTCTCTTTGTCAGGCTTTATCCGAAGCTGTTGAAGGCCGCACCTTTGAGGTGCTAGGGAATGAATGCCCAAGGAGCATCTCCCAAATCATGACCGAAGGTAATTGGTAGATAAATACCCATGTTTTATGTGGGATTAAGCTTCAGTTTCCTGGAGTGATAACTGGCTTGATAATGCACACACTCTTTCTTGGCTTCCTTCCCTTCCCTGTCTCATCTCTCTCCCTCTTTTCTAGTTTTCACTACAACTTGCAAATTAACGACTTGCCCTTGAATCTTTGTTACAGAGTCTGTTTCTGAGGAACTCAAACCAAGATGTAATTCACGTAAAGGATTTAGCACATAGCAAACACTAAAAAATACAACAAAGCAAGCGCTATGTTATTACTATTGGATAACCTCTTACTTTTCCTATTTCATCTCAAAAGTTGCAGATTGTTGAATATCATGAAGCAATGCACTGCCCTTTTGAATGCTTAATCTTTCTTTCCAAGCTCTTAATTTTCATGGTATACATAAGAAAGAAAATTATTTGGGATAAAATGATAGCTCCTGTGAGAGGTTGTTCTCCAAGCCACAGTTTTTGTTATGTAATGTTTTCCCTGTGGATCTCTGGATATTTCAGTGAGTAACCAATGAACTCCATCCTATTTATATATCTGTATAAATTTAGCTGTTTACAGGATGTTTGCCTGATTAATGAATGGAGAAGGATGAATAACGGAAATATACCAATAATAATATGATAATGACACCAAAGTATACTTGTGTTATGACATGAATATTAAAGGTCAAGCAGTTCTTGGAATTCTAAATTCATCTTAAAGGACATTTCAGTCTTTAACTAATGGAAAGGTGAACTTCAAACATACTGACCTTGGGTTTTTGTTTTGACTATTAGTTTTGATGTGGATGCATTTGAAATTCATAGGAACAAAGGTTTTTCTTTGTCATTGATTAGTGCTTCTCCAAGTGAAGGCTCATTTGGATGGATTTTATTTGTGTTTCCTTCTTGAAAGAAATATAAAGAAATAAGCATCATGCATTAGGGTATTTGAAATATAAGACTTGTGACGCTTGTCTATATATTTTATTTAACAAATTGGTTAAGATTAATGGGCTCTGGAGTCAGGCAGTCTGAGATCAAATTGTGGTTCCCCAACTAGCAAAATACTTGATTTTGGTCAAGTTGCTCAATGTGTCTACTGAGCCTTTAATCTAAAATTAAAATTGTGCCAGCATCATGAGGCCATCGTGATGGTCAAATGTGTCTGGCACACGGTAAGCACTCCATTAGTCTTACCTACTGCTATTCCTTTTAAAGGGATTCTTTTTCTTCCACCTTTTCTCCTTTGAAATAGAGAAAAACCAATGGTGTGAAGGGTTTACAAATCTTCTAAAGTTTTGTGCACATAAAACAATGTGTTAATGTCTGTCTCCAAATGTAAGTCCTTATATTTTTTGTGTAAATGTTGATTGAGGAGGTACCACATTTTATTTCCTCATGGAAGAGCTTTTTGTACACAAGGAGCCACATTTAGAATCTGGATCCTCCATTTAATGGCTTTTATAATACATTTTCCAGTATTACAGTGTCCTATGGACTCATTCATTTTTTATTAGAAACTTAAAGAAGTAAGAGCTATTATCCTTGTTTAAAGTCAGAAAGGCAAATGAATATCTCCAGCAAGAATTTACTAATGATTTGTCAGTCTGCATTTATTTTTCTGCTGAAATGTTTTTCCCCCAAATTTTTCTCCTAATCCTTGCTTTTCAAACAATTAATAATGTTTTTTTAAAAAAATCTTTCTCTTTTCTTTTCTTCTTTTTTTCTCTTCTTCTTTCTTTCTACTTGTGCCTTTCTTCTTTTTTCTCCATCAACCCACCCTTCTGCCTCTGTCTCTGTCTCCTCCTACCTCCCTCCCTCTCTCTCTCTCTCTTCCCCCTCTCTTTTTAAGGTTTCCCTATTGTCTCATTCCTATTAGAAAACCAAAAAACTTTGGAGGGATATTATTTTAAAAGTGTATTGGGAAACACACCCAGGCATGGTGGCTCACGCCTGTAATCCCTTTGGGAGGCCGAGACGGGTGGATCTCTTGAGGTCAGGAGTTTGAGACCAGCCTGGCCAACATGGTGAAGCCCTGTCTCTACTAAAAATTACAAAAATTAGCTGCTCAGGAGGCCAAGGCAGGAGAATTGATTGAACCTGGGAGGCAGAGGTTGCAGTGAGCCGAGATCATGCCACTGCCTTCCAGCCTGGGTGACAGAGCAAGACTCCATCTCAAAAAAAAAAAAAAAAAAAAGAAAAGAAAAGAAAAAAAAAGAAAAAGTATATTGGGAAATACGTATTCAATATCTTTCATGGTTGAAGAAAGTGGTGTCATTTTAGGCATGCTCCAGCACTCCTGAATAATAGGGATTATTTGGTAAGAGACATCAGAGACTCAAAGTTATTTAGACTGTTACATAGAAGAGAACAATGAAAAGAAAATTTTTATCCCTGCCATTGAGGAAGGGAAGCCTAATTATAGAAGGTGATTTAAAGATAGACACACTTAATATCTTTTTTATCCTCTACAGAAAGATCAGAGATGAATTATTGACTGGGGACTGATTTGGTTTTGAAGGAATGATAAATCATTAAATCATGTTGATTTAAATACCTTATTTTTTCCAGTTATTCTGTAAGAAGTAGGAAAACACTTCTTACAGAATATCTGGAAAACAAGCCATTTAAATTAGCAAGATCTGGTGACTTAATCCCTGAATTTTTCTAACATTTTCAGAGACCACAGCTAATATTTCTGAGAAACTGTGGAAAGGGATTGATGTCTTTCCAGACTAGCACAGTGAAAAGAATAAAACTTATAAGACTTACGTGTTTGAGGAAAGAAAGAGATTAGTATTGAATGGTGTAGTATCAATTTCTGAAAGACACTGAAAGAATGTATCATACAATAAATTAACCATTACTTGCAGAGGCATAGATGATTAGAAATAAAAAAGAATACAACTTTGGCATTAGTAAATCTTTCCAAAGTTAAGTAGCTATTTCTGCTGTACTAATGCAGATAAGGGTAGAGTGGAAGATACATTTTGGCTCAATTTCTCTATTGCTTTTGGGGTCTCACCAATTACCTAGTTAAGTGATTCTGGAATATTGATGGTGCTTGTGAAGGTAGCAGCACATCTGATTTTCAAGATGCATGGTTACTTACTGTTTACATGTGATATTTTTTTCCTCCATAATTGGAGCACAAATGCTGACGTTCAATTAAATCATATCAGCTTCATCAGAATTTCTGGGAATACAGAATTTAGACATCTGTATTTTTTTAAGCTGCTTTGGTGGTTCTGGTGCCCAGAGAGGGTTGAGAGCTACCGTCTGAGATGAAAGGTACTGCTGCTCTAACCCCACAGAGCAGGACCAGACTAGAGACTTCATCTACCAGTTGAATGTTTCCTCACAGCCCTGCATGCCTTTCCTGCCTTCTGCCTTCTAATGGCATTCCTGTGCCTACAAAGTCACCTATGTTTTCCTGAGATGTCCATGTCCCATGTATCCTTCAAGCCCCAGCTCAGTTTTATCTCTCTCATGAAGCTTCCCTGACAGTCCTAGCTCTTATTGGGCAGCCCTCTTTCACCCTCAACATCAGTAGCCCCACTAAGCAAAATGTGATCCACAAACCAGTAACATAAAACATCGCATGGAAGCTTGTTAGAAATGTAGAGTCTCAGGCACCTGCCTCAGACTCAGTGAATCAAGAACTGCCTTTTAACCAGACTCCCAGAGGACTGGTGTGCCCTTTAAGGTTTGAGAAGCTCTGGTCCACAGCACGAACATGGCTTAGCCCTTCCTTGCAGGTTGTCTTATTCCTAACTGATTCGCCTGTTCGTCTCATCTTCTCAAATGGATTAAATGTTCCTTGATGAAAAGGAACTCCTCCTGGAGTTCCTTTGCACCCTTCTATTATGTTCTGTACATGGACATGTAATGGCTAATAACAACAGATACATTTACTGAGTGCAGATTATGTGTCAGGTACACTATCAAATGCTTTATATAAATAATTTCATTGGCCAGATGCAGTGGCTCACACCTGTAATCCCAGCACTTTGAGAGGCCAAGGCAGGTGGATCACTTGAGGTTAGGAGTTTGAGACCAGCTGGCCAACATGGTGAAACCTCGTCTCTACTGAAAATACAAAAATTAGCTAGGTGTGGTGGCAGGTGCCTGTAATTCCAGCTACTTGAGAGGATGAGGCAGGAGAATTGCTTGAACCTGGGAGGCGGAGTTTGCAGTGAGCCAAGATCGTGCCACTTCACTCCAGGCTGGGTGACAGAGTGGGACTCGATCTCAAACAAAACAAAACAAAAAAACATAATAATAATTTTATTAAATCCCCACAGCAATCTTGTGATATAGAATTGAATACCCATTCTACACAAGAAAACTGGGGTTCAGAGTGGTTCACTAAGTTGCCCCAGGCCACATAGTTAGAAAGTGGCAGGGCCGGGCGTGGTGGCTCACGCTTGTAATCCCAGCACTTTGGGAGGCCGAGGCAGGCGGATCATGAGGTCAGGAGATCGAGACCACGGTGAAACCCCGACTCTACTAAAAAATACAAAAAATTAGCTGGGCGTGGTGGCGGGCGCCTGTAGTCCCAGCTACTCGGAGAGGCTGAGGCAGGAGAATGGCGTGAACCCGGGAGGCGGAGCTTGCAGTGAGCCGAGTTCAGGCCACTGCACTCCAGCCTGGGCAACAGAGCGAGACTCTGTATCAAAAAAAAAAAAAAAAAAAAAAAAAGAAAGTGGCAGAATTGGAATTTAAAGCCAGGGCTCTTAACCACTGTGTAAACTGCAATATGCACTTAATAAATTGTTTAGTGATACAAGGCTTAGGAAAAGGTGACATTGATTTAAAAGTACTTTGGCTTTTACTTACAAATGTAGAGCCAACAGACAGAGATCCAGTGCCCCATTTAGAATATTTGGCAGGTTTATAAATATTGTTTCAGGCAACAGCTCTTCTCCCATCTTGTTTAGCTCTCATGGTAGTGTGTTATCACATCCTTCACCTAGATTCTCTTGTTTAGCCTAAACAAGTTTCCAGCGTTAATCGCATTTGTATTATTTAAGACGGCAAGACTCAACCTGACTTCTATTATTGTTCCTGTCTCAGTTGGCTTTAGCTAAATAGGAACCAGTCTGATTTTGGTAAAGGCAGCTGGAAGTGGGGGTGGCTGTATCTCTCTTCTAATTTCTGTTGTCTTTGTTATCGTGCCCACAGCAGCAGTAGATCAGAGCATGGACTTTGGTAGTAGACAAGCCTGGGTTTGAATCCTGGCTCTGCCACTTATGTAAGTGATTTCAGCTCTCAGTATCTCAGTTGCCCCATTTATAAAATGAAGCCAATATGGGATTGTGGTAATAAAATAATCCATTTAAACTCTCTAGGACGCAGTAAACACTCAACCATTATGACCTCCTATTGTGAATTCAAGCCAGCTGCGTTGTTATTATTATTATTATTATTATTATTATTATTATTATTATTACTGAGATGGAGTCTTGCTCTGTCGCCAGGCTGGAGTGCAGTGGTGCAATCTCAGGTTACTGCAACCCCCGCCTCCTGGGTTCAAGCGATTCTCCTGCCTCAGCCTCCCAAGTAGCTGGGATTACAGACATGCTCACCATGACCAGCCCATTTTTGTATTTTTAGTAGAGACGGGGTTTCACCATGTTGGCCAGGATGGTCTCCATCTCTTGACCTCGTGATCCACCTGCCTCGGCCTCCCAAAGTGCTGGGATTACAGGTGTGAGCCACTGCTCCTTGTCGTTGTTATTTTTAATGTCTAACCCTAAGTAAACTTCTGGTAGAAGGCAGGTCACGAGACTGTAAGCCACCCAAAGGCACTACTTTCTTCTCGGTATATTGCACAGGCTAAGACACCTATTAGGTGGTTGTTTGGAAATCTTGGTTGAATGTTTTATGGTCAAGATTGGAGACAATAGGTCATAAAAACATGTTTTCCTCTTTATTATCTCTTTTACCCATGAGTTAGTACCAAGAAAAGTTTGACCGATGATGAAGGCAGGGCTCCCTGGGAAGCTTCAGGCAGGCAGGGATTGGTTTACCTGGTTCCCTCCTAGACGATCCTACACAGTGTACCCAGCACCTGTATGTGATGGCATGCAGTAGAAGAAGGAGAGGTATCTTTTGACTGACTAGCTTTGCAGGCAATGAGCTTGACATGATTGCAACCCTAAAGTCAGTGGTGGACAAGCACTGTGGCAACAGAATATACTGAAAACCAGATATGAGATTGTGCTCTCACAGTCTCACTATTGTCCTAGAAATTAATGAACTTGGAGAATATTTCTGAGTTTTAGTAGCTAGGGCACAAGATAACAAGCATACAAAATGTACAGTACAGCTGGATGCCTCATTAGTGCCGTAAAGTGAATAATGCATATGTTACCTCAACAGGATATCGTGTAGGATTGCTAATTAATGTCAGTTATGAGCTTTGCAGCTACTGAAAGTACTGAATTGCTGTGAGTTATTTGTTAGGAATAATTTGATTCAGATGTATTTTGACTCTCGGTGTTTAGGATAGAGTATCCAATGCCCTCAGAATTCTCTTTCTTTCTTTCTCTCTCTCTCTCTCCTCTCTCCCTCCCTCTCTCTCTGTCTTTCTTTCTTTTGACAGAATCTCACTCTGTTGTCCAGGCTGGAGTGCAGTGGCTTGATCTTGGCTCACTGCAACCTCTGCCTCCCAGGTTCAAGTGATTCTCCTGCCTCAGCCTCCCGAGTAGCTGGGATTACAGAAGTACACCACCATGCCTGGCTAACTTTTGTATTTTCAGTAGAGATGGGTTTTTACCATGTTGGCCAGGCTGGTCTCGAACTCCTGACCTCAGGTGATCCATCCACCTCAGCCTCCCAAAGTGTAGGGATTACAGGTGTAAGCCACAGCACCCAACCCTAGAATTTCATTTCTAAACTTTTTCTAGATGAGTCAAGTTAGACCTTTAAAGAAGTTGAAATTGGGCTGGGCGCGGTGGCTCACACCTGTAATCCCAGCACTTTGGGAGGCCGAGGCGGGTGGATCACGAGGTCAGGAGATCGAGCATCCTGGCTAACATGGTGAAACCCCGTCTCTACTAAAAATACAAAAATTAGCCAGGCATGGTGGCGGGCGCTTGTAGTCCCAGCTACTTGGGAGGCTGAGACAGGAGAATAGCGTGAACCTGGGAGGCGGAGCTTGCATTGAGCCGGGTTGGTGCCACTGCACTCCAGCCTGGGCGACACAGTGAGACTCCGTCTCAAAAAAAAAAAAAGAAGTTGAAATTTTCAGCAATGCATATGTTTCTCAGGTTTTGCCATCACATATTATATGTGGTAAAGGGGTAAGAACACTGGCTTGGGAGCCCAGACATCTGCATTTGGTTTTAGTTCTCCAACCATATCATCCTGGGTAACATTCAAGATGTAACATCCCAGAGTTTCAGCTTATTAGGACTGATAATTACTACCAACTAAGTTTAATTTTTATTCAGTTTCAATACTCATTAGTTGTTTTGATTAATAACATCTTGCTATGATTTATCCTGTACTGCTCATAAACAACAAACAGATAGATACCATTTTTAAATAACCAAAAGGGTTTAGAAGGATTAACAACAGAATATAAGGTATTTTGGGGGTTTAAAAATAAATACTAGCCTTGTATTGGCAAAATACCCCTCTAAACCCATGTGGCACTGTTATTTTGTTTGATAATTGGTTCTGTTTATAATTTACAACATGTTTGAGCAAAGAAATCCTTGATTATTATTGCTCATTCAAATACCGGTACATTTTGTACTAGACTGAGTAGAAAGGAATATGGGTTTTATTTCATCTACTGTATGTCTACTCCTTTGGGGAAGACAGAGTACTAACAATTATAGGCTGGTAAATATTTCAACTTGTTTCCAAGACTGCGGTAAGTAGTACAACACTACAAGACTCAAGGAAAAATTTCTAGCTGGGTAATATGTACCTTGGTCCCAATTCCATTTTAATTCAGTTGGGGTCAAGAACTAATCATAAAAATGTTAACACTTATCTTCTGACAGAAAAACAGGTTGGCTTTTAGTCATGCAAAATACAGTTTTGAACTTCTGCAGAATGTTCTGAAAAAATGTGAGGTTATTTAATTTACTCAAAATTTATTTCTACCTACTTCTAAAATGGATTTGAGGGGACTAAGGTACAGTGAGTCCTCACTTAATGTCACTCATATGTTCTTAGAATCTGCAATTTTAAGCAAAACAATGAATAAAGAAGCTGATTTTACCATAGGCTAATTATATAAACAAGAATTAAGTTACTAGGGCATATTTCTGGTTACAAAAATATAACTAACATTTAAATAAAGATAAAAACACTTCTAATATTCAATATTAAGATAAATGTGAACCATACATCCATTTAAAAAAGATGACTAAGAACAAGATAATGGTTTACCCAGGTTCTGGGAAATCAGTGAGTGAAGGCAGTCATAGTGCTGGTGGGTTAAATCAAAGAATAAATGCAGAACAAAAATGTCAAGGATAAATACCTGCCACCATGCAACTCAAAAACAATCACACAGCTGGCAAGCTTATTGAACACTTTCGTTTTACATCATTTATTGTGGTGCCTCTGTAGGATTATCACATCTTCTACAAGTTTTTATTTGACAATAATTTATATTCACTCATTCATTCTTTCATTCATTCATTTTCCTACCAGTTTACTCCAGTTCAAGGATGTGGGTGGCTGGATCTTATCCCAGCACTCAGGGTGCAAGGCGGGACCCAGTCCTGGCCAGGACACCATTCCATCACAGGACACACTCACACACACACACACACACACACATACACACACACACACACACACACATACACACACACACACACACACACACACACATGCTCACTGAGACTGGGACAATGGAGACACACCAGTTCATCTAACATGCGCATCTTTGGGATGTGGGAGGAAACCAAAGTACTCAAAGAAAAGCCACGCGGACACAGGGAGGACCCGCAAACTCCACCCGGAGAGTGGGCCTGGCTGGAAATCCATTTCTCCCCTCATCAATGTTATAACAAAATGACGTTGAATGGAATGGTGTTATTCAAGGACATGCTGTACTAACGAATTTAAGCTGCAATTGAAATTCATCGTTATTTGCTGTGCTGGAGGTGATTTGGTTAATGGAAGTTTAATGGGCTAAAGCTGTCCTTATTTGGTAAGGATTGAAAAGTGATTTTATTGCTCCTTCATTTTCACATGGTTTTCATCAACACTGATGGTTCAGAAAATAAATATGAGTGCTTCTGAGACCTGCAATTTTGAGAAAGCTGGAGTCCAAAGCATTAGTATTGAATTTGTATACAATGAAGTATGCATTCATGTTAATGTCGCCCAGCCGGGTTATTTGAAATAGAAATTTGGCATCCTTGGACTAATATTCTTAAAACCTCCAGATTATCACTTATTATTATTTTATTAAAAATTTTAAAATTCAGTATATATCTCCTAGAAGGCTGATTTTTATTTAAAAGAAAAGGAAAATAGGCTGGAATTATTTTGGGGATGTTTTATTTCCATCTTGCCATTTAAGTGGTTAGGATAGTATGGAGTGATGGGAGAATTATTGTGTTTCATAGATTCAAAGGTACACATTTTTTTCTTTTATATTTTAACATCTTTAAAATCAGCATGCATCTTATAGCTGATAGTATCTTAAAATTGCTGTCAATCAAAGTATACAGTTTTCACTGCTTGCATATAAGCAAACTTGGTGAAAACAAAACTGCAGTCCCTTGAAGCTACCGTCAACAACTCATTTAGACGATTTGACAGAGGACCCGAATTCTAGTTATCATCTGAAGACTTTTAGTTGACAATTTGGTGAGATGAAAGAAGTATCAATAATCAAAGCTTACAGAATGGGTGTCAGAGGATTGGCAGAAAAGCCAGAGACAGTAATGAAAACTCTTCAGGACTGTTGCCATCAACACTTTAATTTGAAAATGTATTCAGAAGCTTGAAGTCTGAATGGGAAATAGTTTTAGGAATACCTCAACCAATTTATTTTGCTTTCATTTTATTTAATATGTATGCATTAAAATGGCTAGGCACGGTGGCTCATGCCTATAATCCCAGCACTTTGGGAGGCTGAGGCTGTCGGATCACCTGAAGACAGGAGTTCGAGACCAGCCTGGCCAACATGATGAAACCCGGTCTCTACTAAAAATTCAACAATTAGTCATGTGTGGTGGCGCACATCTGTAATCCCAGCTACTCAGGAGGCTGAGGCAGAAGAATCGCTGGAATCTGGGAGGCAGAGGCTGCAGTGAGCCAAGATCATGCCACTGCACTCCAGCCTGAGAGACAGAGCGAGACTCCATCTCAAAAAAAAAAAGTATGTGCGTATATATATATATATATATATATGCATTAAATGATATATGATAAATGTTTATACTTATTTAATTAGCAGGTTGGTTTCTTTCTTAAAAGTGAACAAAATAATAATCTGTGGTGTCACATTTTAGACAAAATATGGTACTTATATATTGTTTCAATTTCTACAACCAAAATGGTTGGGGCCACCAATGATGGAAAACCAGACCCATATCCCCAAAGAGTCAAAAATACTTAATGGAAATTTAGGACATCCTGTGTTATTGTTTCAAAAAGGCTGGTACTCTTTCCTAAAGACCCCACTGTTCCAGGAGCTGCCCCTTTGATTATGGGAAAAAGTGAGAACTTGGACAACACAGATGTTTCCAATTTGGGGACTGAGGAAGCCCCTGTGCCTGTGTCTTATTCTGGTTCTTAAGGATCATGGGAATATGTTTTCCAGCTTCCCCCCTCCCAACGATCAACGTATACACAGCAGTAAACTTTTATAGATGTACTTTATGTTAACCTCTGCCCCAACCCCAATACACATAAAAATATGTGGAATTTTCTCAGGCAATTTGGGGTAATATATGACAAAGATTGATTTTATGTTAAAGCCTATAATAATGAAAGGTCTACCCTTCCGAATATCGATGTGATGGACAGATAAAAATGTCCTATTTCTCTGGAAAATACATATCCTGTAAGGTAGGAAAAGTCAGAAACAAAGCCGTAGGAGCTATAAGATAGAATGAGCACACTATGGCTTATTTGTAAACCTGGGACTTCAGTGTTCACATTTTGTATAAATTTTGACAGATGCTGTGATCTATGTTAGGATGTTGTGTTAGCTATCCCAAAACAAAATTTTTAAATAAAATATTAATTCAAATCTTCTCACAATCAATACTATCATATTAAAACTTCCCAGCTTAACAACACTAGCATCAAAATTATTTCCAAAGTGACCAATGACCACTTTGATTCAGTAGCATTCTGCATATTCCAGGGCAGTAAAAGAAAAAGGACAGTTCCTGAAAGTTGTTTCAGTGGAATTTGGCCTCTTCTCAGGCTAATTTGTTCCATTTATCTTCAAGCCTAAGATACTTGGCATAAGGTGCTAAAATACATACCAAGCTATAAGGACTAGAGATGGATAAGGGGCCTCAGGACAAAGGTATGTATTATAGTTCCACGATAAGAAAATACACTAGGAAGACAAATCTTCCTTCCTTTCTCCCTCCACACTTATATCTAAAAACTATTTATTTTAGCGTCTACTATGTGCCAGGTACAGCCTTGGACAAAAAGAAAAAAATCCACTCTCAAAGAAATTACACACTATTGGCCAGGCACGGTGGCTCACGCTTGTAATCCCAGCACTTTGGGAGGCCGAGGCGGGCGGATCATGAGGTCAGGAGATCGAGACCACGGTGAAACCCCGTCTCTACTAAAAAAAAAAAAATACAAAAAAATTAGCCGAGAGTGGTGGCGGGCGCCTGTCGTCCCAGCTACTCGGAGAGGCTGAGGCAAGAGAATGGCGTGAACCCGGGAGGCGGAGCTTGCAGTGAGCCGAGATTGCGCCACTGCACTCCAGCTTGGGCGACAGAGCGAGACTCCGTCTCAAAAAAAAAAAAAAAAAAAAAGAAATTACACACTGTTAGAGGAAAAAGTAATGAGCAATGCATATACTACATAGACCACATAGTGTATTAGAAGGAGATAACTGGAAAGAAAAGAATAGAGTGGAAAAATAGAGTGTGAGCATGAGTTAGTGGGAAAGAATGAGATACGGTTTTTGTTTTTGTATGAGACATAGTCTCGCTCTGTCAACCAGGTTAGAGTGCAGTGGCACGATCTCGGCTCACTGCAACCTCCGCCTCGTGGGTTCAAGCGATTCTCCTGCCTCAGCCTCCCAAGTAGCTGGGACTATAGGCGTGCACCACCACATCTGGCTCATTTTTGTATTTTTAGTAGAGACGGGGTTTCACCATGTTAGCCAGCCTAGTCTCGAAATCCTGACCTTGTAATCCTCCCGCCTTGGCCTCCCAAAGTGCTGGGGTTACAGGCATGAGCCACTGCCCCTGGCAGGGATCCAGTTTTAGATAGGGTAGTCAGGGTAGGCCTCATTGAAAAGTGAAATATTGGCAAAGACTTGCAGGTATGGGGAGTTAGACAGGCAAATGTCAACGGGAGCATATTCCAGACAGAGAGAAGAGCCTGCAGACTAGTCTCAAGGCTGAAGCAAGTCTGAAGTGTTAGAAAGACCACAAGGAGACAAAAATGGCTTGCTTGGAGTGAGCAGGGCAGAGTAACAAGTGATGAAGTCAAGAGAAAAGATGATGAGATTATCTGGGACCATGCAAGACACTGTAATTGTGAGGTCTCCTTTGACTGGTGTTCCAGGCCTGCAGCTTCCTTCAACACCAAATGCACCATGGTTATCTCAGACTTCATATATGCTGTTTCTGAACTTTAGATGACCTTCCCCCAGATCAAGGTGTGGCTCGCCCTTTTCTTCATGCAGTTCTCAATTTTAATGCCACCTCCTCGGCAAGGCCTTTTCTCATCATTCTGGTCCACTGCCACACTATTGCACTTCAGTTTATAAAATTATAACAGTCAACAATAAGAAAATCCATGTATTATGCAAGTAACTAGTGACTTCCATGTAAAGAAACCTGCTCCCTCTATCAAGGTAGTCTTATTCTTTCTCACTGAGTGGAATCTACAAGCTGCATAGCAGTTTCCTTTCAATCATAAAGGAATGGTGGCCAGGGACTTTGGCCTTGAGTAATTTTGCTAAGGAAGCCGGATCTGAGCTAAAAGAGGCTGTGGAGACCAGCCCACCTTACCTTCTTGGTGGAAAATCACTGAAAGATCTTTGATTTCTGGTGTTTTTCAATGCCAGCATTGTGGTTAAGATATCTTCACTCAATTTCTGATAACAGAACTCTGATTTCCTCCACTGGCCATTGGCCCAGTGATAGGTTTGAGGATGAACACGTGGCCCAAGTTGCACTAATTAAGGCTGTCACTGGAACTTTCCTGCTAGAGTCATCAGGGAGGGTGCTTCCTTTCTGGTTGATCTGCTATGTTGTGCACTGGGTTATTAGTGTCCGTAGTGCTTACTATATGGAATAATCTTCCCTAAGAGGTAGTGAGAGAGGTCAAGACCTGGTGGCACCATATGGGACCTTGATACTGCTGTACCTGAGTCAGTTGTGCTCTTGGACTTTGTAGTGATAAGAGCCATGATTACACTAATTTGAGTTAGATTGCTTTCCCTCAGAGTTGATAGAGTCTTAATGGTGCAGATATCATCTAGTTTCTACTCTCTTTTTCAATAAATAATAATTCCCCTTGTTTCCTAACCACTATGGGATTCAGAGGCTAGCTAGGCCCTTGCAAACGGGCCTTCTGTGGTTTTAAATTTACTTCTCATATATCTCACACTGTAGGCCACTGTGGGCTGGGAATTCTATTTGTTGTTGTTTCTTCTCCGGTCTATGTGCAAAATTTCCAGTTCAGTTAAGAAGGTCCTAGAGATTCAATTCCTTCACAGTCTCTTATTTTTCTTAAAATATTTTTTTCTAGTTAAAAAATGATTCCGCTCCACATCCAAAACCTGCTGATGTAATTAGGCATTTAGAACAAGTCAGGAGGAAAAATGGGTTTCTAGGAGGATGTTTCTCTTCACTTGTTTTCTGTTTTGCTTTCTCTTTTTCCTGGCATCACAGACCATGAAGGCCACAACATCTGTTACCCAGGAATACACAGAAACAACCTAGTCTGCAAAGTAGCATCTATTATCAGCATCTTTCTATTGCTGATGAGTATCGGGGTTTCCAGAAAGCCACACTGGAGCAATCCTACTTCCAGGTATAGATAAAAAGAAGTGAAAACAGGATCTTGAAATGGTATATGCATGCCTGTGATCATTGTGGCATTATGCACAATAACCAAGAGGTAGAAGCAACATACGTATCTATCAACAGATAAGTGAATAAAAATGTGATATATACATATAATGGAATATTATTCAGCCTTGAAAGGCAGGAAATCTTGTCATATGCTACAATAAGGATGAAATTTGAGCACATTATGCAAAGCAAAATAAACCAGTCACAAAAAGGCACTTGTATGAGGTATCTAAAGCATTTAAATTTACAGAAACAGAAAGTAGGATCGTGGTTGGTAAGGGTTGCGGGGTGTGTTGGGGGAATAGGGAGATGTTGTTTAATGGGTGTGGAGTTTCAGCCATGCAAGATGAAAAATTCCTAGAGATCTTCCGTACAACAATGTGCATATAGTTCACACTATTGAATTATATACTGAAAAGTGGTTAAGATAGTAAATTTTACATTATATGCTTTTTACCACAACCTTTTTTTTTTTTTTTTTGAGATGGTGTTTCACACTGTTGCTCAGGCTGGAGCGCAGTGGCGTGATCTCTGCTCACTGCAACCTCTTCCTCCTGGGTTCAAGTGACTCTCCTACCTCAGTCACCCAAGTAACTGGGATTACAGGCACCCACCACCACGCCCACCTAATTTTTTGTATTTTTAGTAGAGACGGGGTTTCACTATGTTGGCCAGGCTGGTCTCAAGCTCCTGACCTCATGATCCACCCACCTCGGCCTCCCAAAGTGCTGGGATTACAGGCATGAGCCACCGCGCCCAGCCTACCAAAACTTTTTTAAAACTAAAAGATTTTTTTAAAATAAAGCAAAGTAAAATGAAACAAAACAAACCAAAAAAGCAACACTCATGCACTCATATGGTCTTCGGGAGGCACCTCTTCCTGAGAACTCAGCATCACCAAGTCAGAAATCCCATTGGAGGGGTGGATACTAGACCTGGAAGACTACTCAGTTACCTTTGTTTCTCGAGTTCCACCCTCTCATTTTGCTTTGCTTGTTTTATGGAAACACAGCCTCACATGTTGGTTTGGATCATCTATGGCTGCTTTCACACTACAATGGTGGAGTTGAGTAGCTATGATATGGTCTACAAAGCTGAGAATACTGACTATCTGGTCCTTTAATAAAAAGTTTGCTGAGAGATATGGGCTTAATTGTGTCCCCCTACCTTCATTCATATGTTGAAGTCCTAATTCCTAATACCTCAGAATGTGATGGTGTTTTGGAAATAAAGTCTTTAAAAATGTATTACTCCAGTCAGAATAGCTATTATTAAAAAGTCAAAAAATAACGGATGCTGGCGAGGTTGTGGAGAAAAAGGACTGCTTGTACACTACTGATGGGAGTGTAAATTAGTTCAACCATTGTGGAAGACAGTGTGGCGATTTCTCAAAGACCTAAAGACAGAAATACCATTGGACACAACAATCTCATTATTGGGCATATACCCAAAGAAATGTAAATTATTCTACCAAAAATACACATGCATTGATATGTTCATTGCAGCATTATTCACAATAGCAAAGACATAGAATCAACCTAAATGCCCATCGATGGTAGACTGGATAAAGAAAATGTGGTACATATATACATATATACCATGGAATATTATGCAGCCATAAAAAAGAAAGAGATCATGTCCTTTGCAGGAATATGAATAGAGCTGGAGGTGATTATCCTTAGCAAACTAATTCAGGAAAAGAAAATCAAATACTGCATGTTCTCACTTATAAGTGGAAGCTAAATGATGAGAACACATGGACACAAAGAGAGGAACAATACACACTGGAACTTATCAGAGAGTGGAGGTTGGGAGGAAGGAGAGGTTCAGGAAAAATAACTAATAGTTACTAGGCTTAATACCTAGGTGATGAAATGGGGGATCTGTACAACAAACCCCCACGACACAAGTTTACCTATATAACAAACCTGCATATGTACCCCTGAACTTAAAATAAAGGTTAAAAGAAAAGATATTTCAGCTAAAATGAAGTCATTAGGATGGGCTGTGATCCAATAAGACTGGTGTTCTCATAAGAAGAGGAAATTTGGACACAAATATACAGCAGGAAGACCATATGAAGACACAAAGAGAAGACAGCCATCCACAAGCCAAGGGGGGAGGCCTCAAAAGAAACCGATTTATTGCAGCACTATTCACAATAGCAAAGACTTGGAACCAACCCAAATGTCCATCAATGATAGACTGGATTAAGAAAATGTGGCACATATACACCATGGAATACTATGCAGCCATAAAAAGGATGAGTTAATGTCCTTTGTAGGGACATGGATGAAGCTGGAAACCATCATTCTCAGCAAACTATCTCAAGGACAAAAAACCAAACACTGCATGTTCTCACTCATAGGTGGGAATTGAACAATGAGAACACTTGGACACAGGAGGGGGAACACCACACACTGGGGCCTGTTGTGGGGTGGGGGGAAGGGGGAGGGACAGCATTAGGAGATATACCCAATGTAAATGACGAGTTAATGGGTGCAGCATACCAACATGGCACATGTATACATATGTAACAAACCTGCACGGTGTGCACATGTATGCTAGAACTTAAAGCATAATTAAAAAAATTAAAAAAATAAAAAATAAAAAAAAAGAAAAGAAGAAACTGATTGTGTTAACACCTTGATCTCAGACTTCCTGTCTCCAGCACTGAGACAGTAAATTTCTGTTGTTTAAGCCACCAAGTCTGTGGTACTTTCTTATGACAGTGCTAGCAAATGAATACATCTGCCCACAGAAAGTCCTTTGCTTTCTGGTCTTTGCCAATGCCAGCCTCGTAGTTAATATCCATTCACCCATTTTCAGATAGCATAACTACTGTTTCCTGTTTGTTTTGTCTTAGGAAGAGCCATAGTTATATCTGACCATAAGAAAGTCAAACTGGGTAACAGCTGGCTGCATTGTGGCCATTTCACATGTTAAGAAGATTACTCCTAAGTAGCTTAACACTTTTAAATGTGTCATGGAGGCTCATATTGTGCTGAATAGTGCCCCCCTAAAAAATATTATATACTTAGGTCTGAATTCCTCAAACATGTGAATGTGATCTTATTTTTTAAAAAAGAGTCTTTGCAGATGTGATTAAGTTAAGGATTATCTGGGTGGGCCCCAAATCCAGTGACAACTGCCTTGTAAGAGACACATAAAGGAGATACACAGAGGATAGGGCAAAGAGACCAGGGAGTCAGAGTTTGAGGGATATGGCCCTAGGCCAAAGAATGCCCAGAGACAGAAAAAGCTGGAAGAGACAAGAAATAGATTATCCTTAAGAGCCCTAGGGGAGAATAAAACCCTGCTAACACCTTCCTTGATCTTGGACTTTTGGCCCCCAGGACTGTGAGAGAATAGAGAATACACTTCTGTTATTTTTAAAAAATTTTATTTGTTATTATTATTATTTATTTTATTTTTGAGACAGGGCCTCACTCTGTCACCCAAGCTAGATTCAGTCGTGGTCTTTGGGAGTCTCAACCTCCCAAGCCCAAGTGATCCTCCCACCTCAGCCTCCCAAGTAGCTGGGATTATAGGCATGTACCACCATACCTGGCTAATTTTTGTGTTTTTAGTAGAGACAGGGTTTTGCCATGTTGCCCAGGCTAGTCTCAAACTCCCGAGCTCAAGTGATCCACCTGCCTTGGCCTCCCAAATTGCTGGGCTTACAGGCATGAGCTACCGTGCCTGGCTACATTTCCGTTGTTTAAAGCCATTTGTTATGGTAGCCCTTTGAAACTAATTTCAGCCCTAGTGATATCCAAGTTATGCCAAGTGTTGTCACACACAGTGCATGTTACATTTTTTATGATATGGGTTAAACAGGAAGACACTGTTATACTTGGAGACAAGCTTGCTCTTGAACTGGTCTTTCCTTTCTCTGAATTCTTATTGCATGTATGATAAGGTTTTACACAATCAATATACACTGAGATTTCCAAAGGACTTTCAATGATCTACTGTCTCACTTCAGAGAGTACTACACAATCTCCAGCAGATAGACAGGGGAGGTGTATTAGTCTGTTCTCATGTTGCTATGAAAAAATACCCAAAACTGGGTAATTTATAAAGGAGAGAAGCTTAATTGACTCACAGCCCTGCATTGCCAGGGAGGCCTCAGGAAACTTACAGTCATGGAGAGAGGTAAAGGAGAAACAGACACCTTCTCTACAGGGTGGTAGGATGGAGTGAGTGTAAGCAGGGAAAATGCCAGACACTTATAAAACCCTCAGATTTTGAGAGACTCACTCACTATCATGAGAACAGCTTGTGGGAAACAGCCTCCATAATTTAATTCTCTACTTGGTCCCTTAACATATGGGGATTATGGGGATTACAATTCGAGATGAGATTTTGGGTGGGGACAGAGCTAAACCTATCAGGAGGCATGATACTCCACTGATTCAAGAACTGGGGTTTAGGTTGATAACTTTCCAAAATGATTCAGACCCAGGCCTACTGATCGCTAATGAGTATTCTTTTGACAACCATGAAGGCATGCCTAAAGGCCAGCAATAACAGGACAGATGTGCCAAGGACCTTCAATGAAGCAGGGTCTGTACTACAGTCATATCTACTCCTGGTTTCCTCGATCAATATCAATAGATGCGGTATTACATTTCCCATTCATTTGGATGGATATTTTCTTTGTGGGAAAGCAAACACAAATGAATATCTTTTATATATATAATGTAAGATTTCAGACCCACAGGTCATTAAGCCGAATGTTTTGTCTCTGTGAGGCCAAGTGAACTGCTGTGAATGAGTACGGCTCATCTCCATGGTACTGACCTCAAAAGTTGAGAGAAGTACTACCATTTCACCTTTAGTTTTACTTAATTGTTGCTATACGCCTACTGGAGAAAATTTAGATAACATTTTTACCTTCATTCTTATTCGAAAATCAGAGCTAGGTGTAGTGGCTTATGCCCAGAACTTTGAGAGGCCGATGTTGGAGAATCACTTGAGCCCAGTAGTTCAAGGCTAACCTGGGCAACATAGTGAGACCCTGCCACTACAAAAAATAATTAAATCAGCTGGGCATGCTGGTGCATACCTGTGGTCCCAGCTACTCAGGAGGCTAAGGTGGGATGATCTCTGGAGCCAGAGAGGTTGAGGCTGCAGTGAGCCATGATCACGCCATTACACTCTAGCAGGGGCAGCTGAGTGTGACCTTGTCTCAAAAAACAAAAACAAAAACAAAGACAAACCAGCCAAAAACATTTTTAGTGTTTATTTTCTGTAAATCTTTTCTTATGTATCATTTATAACAACTCTACAAGTTAAGTATTGCTATTTCTATGAATAAAAGAAATTGAGACTTAGAGAGGTTAGAGTTATTCAGAGTCACAGAGTATCAAGTATTAAAACCAGGATCTAAAGCCCAGGTCATCTGATTCCAGAGCCTGAGGTGTTAGGTGTTGGTTACTTTTAATGTAATGGTAAAAACTGCACTTACTTTTGCACCAGCCTAATAGTATGCTCCCACAAGTGGCAGGGCACAACCGTCCTCAGACCTGTGTGGACTTGGCTCTCACCCCAGGAGAGGAACTCGGAGAAATGGTGTCTTTCTTTGGCCCAGCATGTGTCACAAAGCAAAGCAGATGTATTTCAGCAGCTTTGGGCTGCTGAGCTGCAGGGTCCTTGACACAGCATTGATTAAGTGCTATATTTTCCTATCTGATTTCACTGCTTTTCACAAAGCTATTATTTAGTGTGCAGCAACAAGGAAGCATAAACCTCACTCTGACTTTTTGCAAGTAAATATCAGCTACAATAAGCATTTGGTCTCCCTCAAGTCTTTTAAATCTACAGAAATGTCAGGTGCAATGAGATTCTGGGCAAAGGACAGAAGAGCAAATGGATTTTGTAAAGGTTCCCCGAATGCTCAGAGCCTTAAATGAGCCGACCAACCCTGCTTTGGCTAGCAGCTCCCAGGATCATTTGCTTGGTTCTAACTGTATCTCCTTTGGTGGACAATGAGTGAGGATTTAACTTAGATGTCAATTCGGGTAGTTGCTTAAACTGCAGTCACAGGTCACTGACCCATCTCCCCTTGACCATGCCCGGAGCATCGTGTGGCACAGAAGACTGCTTGGGGTGTGCCCAGTCTGAGGGAAGCAGCCGCCGTAAGGAGACTACTTGTTATCCAACGAATTTAACCTTTCTGCGGGCTTTCCTTGGAGGAAACTTTTTACATCTGGGTTGCCAGAAGAAAAACTGTTTGGGTTTACATTGGCATTCAATACAAATATAGGTCCTTCTGGCCAAGGCACAACATTAGCAGGATGTACACTGGCACTAGTGAGAGTATTCTGAGCATTGCACTCATACCTTTCCACTCATCACAGCTCTGGATTTCCACTTAAATTATTTACATGGAGTAGGGGGGTCTCCTCATATTTGCCTATCAGAATCTTCAGGTTTTGCACATGAATGTTTTACATCCTCTTTGTACATTATTAAAAGATGAATTTAGGGTGGGTGCGGTGGCTCACACCTGTAATCCCAGCACTTTGGGAGGCCGAGGCGGGTGGATCACGAGGTCAGGAGATCAAGACCATCCTGGCCAACATGGTGAAACTCTGTCTCTACTAAAAATACAAAAACTAGCTGGGCGTGGTGGCATGCACCTGTAGTCCCAGCTACTCAGGAGGCTGAGGCAGGAGAATTGCTTGAACTTGAGAGGCGGAGGTCGCAGTGAGCCAAGATCACGCCACTGCACTCCAGACTGGCGACAGAGTGAGAGACTGCATCTCAAAAAAAAAAAAAAAAAGAATTTTTCTCATGTAACCAGGATCTCCTGGGTAACAATTTTAGATGGGCCAAAAGTTACTGGTAGCTTTTATGGGCCATCTGAGTAGAGTGGTTCATTTACTTCTTCAAATACTTTTTCTCATCATTTATATGTCTCTAGGCTAGGGAGCAACTATTTCCAAAATTACACAGCTATGCCAAAACAACAACAACAACAAAACATAACAACAATGACTTATAGCATAGACTTAGCATTGGGGTGGGCAAGCATCATAAGGATAGCTACAATTCAACATAATTATTTAAATATCTTTCTGATTTTTTATGCTAAAAGCATCATCAGCATTTGCTCTGTATTAATATTGATCAAGTCTCTGAAACAAACACTTCTGTGAAGTATTTTTATTAGCTATTTTTGTGCTTTAAGAATCTATGGAAACATAAAGAAACACCCTATAAGATTTCATATTTTTAAAGGTTTTTAATTAACTCACCATCTCTCACAAGTTAACTCTTCTTTAATAGGAACTTAAAAGGACATGTTGGGAACTCATAAAACTCTAAAGCCAATTAATTATAGGAGGCCTGGGTGATTTATGGTAGTTTTGAGAAATACTAAGTAGCCAAAAAAAAAAAATTGCTCTAAAATTCATGTTCCTCTTATCTGACCTCTGGAAAAATGTTAGTAAGATTTATTATTTTGTGCTTGGGTGGTTGATGTATTCTGCAGATAATTCAGATAGGGCATTCAGAATTCAGGAACTCTTTAGTTTTATGACACTGTCTATGCGGATATAAGAAAGTGATCCTCTGATGTGTGCAAAACTGGTGCTAAATCCTTTAGACTCATGTAGCACAGGGGTTTCGAAGTCTGTGAAGCCCCAGTCTTGCAGTAACTTCAAGAGTGCATCATTTGCAGAGGATTTGATGCAATTGTTTCTATGTTAATCTTAACGTTTAGTTGGGTCACTTATTGGAATCATTCTTGATCTCTCTGCATTCTGTAAACATCAGGCTGGAGCTATGTAGACTCCATTTGCCTGAGGGAGTTGATGAGACCCTGACAACTGATGTGAGTACCCTGACTGGTGGTATATCCCCTCCTCTCCCCAGCTGCCCACCCTCATGGCCTTTCCCTGAGTTAGGCAGCAAAGGCAGGGAATGTTGTCTTCAGAAGACCATAAAAAGTATAAATGCTATTTGGAAGCAAATGAGAGATCTGGGGAATCTTCTTCTTTTTTTTTTTTTTTCCCTCGTGAACCCTACTGACATGATCGGTTTGCTCGACTTGGAGAGGCACAAAGTCTGGCCCTAAGGAAATGTGATCCAGGGACTGGGGTTTGTTGGAGGGAAGGAAGAGGAGAGGCACACAGACACAAGCCTTTTGTGACCTGACCACCCATAAGCCTGGCTTTGAGGAAGGATGTTCTCTGCTTATATTTTCAGTTAGGGAGGCAATGGGAAGCAATGGGAGTTCACAGGTGAAGTGCTTGGCAATGGCAGGTGTGATGGTAGAATGTTCCAAAGGAAAGATGAAGGTACAGCAAGGAAGCCACTCCATCTCCTGCATTATTATGCCTGAATCAACCCTACAAACTGGATTACTGGATTACAAATTCTGTAGGACTCTAGCCAACACCAATTTTAAGCATGTTTTCTAAGCTTTCTTTGAGGGCATTTGTGTATTAAGCCAATATTTCACAGAGGCTCTGTTCTTTGTAATAGTCCATTTTAATCTTCGTTGCTCTACTAAGCAAATCATGTTTGAATGTTGGCTTATAAAGAATAAATACTGGAATCTAGTCTGTTGGCTTAATATGGCTTTGGGTTAGCATATACTTAACTATCTTTGAAACTGCTGTCTTCCCACACTCCAATAATGTTGTAAGCTTAGTTCACGGATATAGAGAAATAATCTCCATTTATAAGTTGTTTACCTGCAATCCCCCATATTTCCAGCATCTTAGGCATATCTGTCTTCAAACTATAAACAACAGTATGTTAGCCAGGCTTGCTGGCTTCCAGGTTGCACGCTTCTTATGAGAATCCAACTAATGCCTGATTATCTGAAGTGGAACAGTTTCATCCTGAAACCATCCCCTGCTGATCCTGTGGAAAAATTGTCTTCCAAAAAGGTTGGGGACTACAAATCTAGAGTCATACTGGAATCCAGAAAGACTGCTGATTGAGGATGAAGATGAAGATGAATTGCACTTTGAAATAGGTTCTAGTCAATGACCTCAGAATGTGCAGGACTGGAACTCAGAAGAGAGAACAGGGATGGAACAAGAAAGTTAAGTCATTCTGCTCAGGGTGAATGTTAATGCCTTAAGTGTGCTGAGAGATGTATCAGTTGGGAAAACAATAAAATAATTGCTTAAGAAAAATAGGAGATTATGTCTCTGTCATGTCACTGAGGTTCAGGCCTGGGATATTGGCCCCATGAAGCAATGATCCAGTTTTCTTCCTGCTCATGGCTCCCTGTTGCTAGTGTGTGTCTGCATTTGTCTTTATGGTCTAAGATGACTGCTAGGACCCTGGCCATTACGTCTGTATTCCTGGGAGCAAGAAGGGCAAATATATTCACTTAAAGAAGACTTCCAGGAAGTTTCACAAAACATGTTCTTCTACCTATTATTGGCCTAAATTTAGTCACTTGGGAGGCTGCAGGAAAGTCTGGCAATTGTAGTGTTTTGCCTGGGTAGTGAAAAATCTGAGTGATCAGTTAAAAATTGAGAATTTCATTACCAAGGAAGAAATGGAGAATAGTGGATATTGAGAGGCATCTATAATATTAGTGTCTTCCATGAAGAGTCCTAAAGGAAATCATTTGGGATGTGAGTGCAACCCAAAAAGGAGAGAAAGATTTCTCCAGAAGGAAGTGTTAATTCCATTGCCAAGTAGAGAGCGAAGTCAAGGAGAATGGGAGCCAAGAAAAAGTCACAGAATTTCATGTTAGTGGATAATTTTATACTTCGACAGTATTTAGTTTGAGTACTTTGGGGCCCCGTTGCAGCAGCAAACAAAGCACGAACACCTTCAATTCTTAAGCTTACTGTTTGAGTAAAATAACAAAAAAACTAGCCAATGAACAAACAAATACATAATGTCAAGTAGTTATATACCTTCCATAGAACCAGGCAGGAAGAGGAGAGCATTATTAGTGTGCCAGCTTGGAAAGAGTGGCCAGGAAAGCTCTTTCGGAAGAGGTGATGTTTGAACAGAGACTTGAGGAAGTGAGGGATGGACTCAAAGAGTTGCCTGTTAGGAACAGAGAACAAATGGTCAAAGCCCCAGGCTGCAGTGTGCTTGTGTTATTACAGGAACCAGAAGAGGGTCATGTGGCCACAAAGAAAGGAACAGAGGAAGGATATTTAGGAAATAAGTCAGAGGAATATCCAGGTGCTGGATTGTGAAAGCCTGTTCAGAGCACAATAAGATTTTATTCTAAAAATGATGAGTAGTCATTAGAAGAGTGAGTGCAAGAGGGTGACATTTTATTATCTACATTTTAAAAGAATCTCTTTGACTACTCTATGGTGCGTGGGTTGCAAGGAAGGAAAAAAGAAGCGGAAAGACCAGACAGGTAGGGCCTGCGGTAATCAAGGCCAGGGATCATGGTGCCTTAGATTTCGGTTGTAGAGGTGGAGGTGGGAAGAGAGTATTTGGATCCATAAGATGTTAAAGGTAGATAAAATAATATTTGCTGTTGGATTTTATGTGAGATACGAAAGAAAGAAAGAAGTCAAGGATGATTCCTAAGTTTTTCGCTGTTGTAAATGGAGAAATAGTGTTGTCATTTACTGAGATGAGAGGTTAGTGAGCTGGTTTGTGCAGGGGCAACAAGAGTTTGGTTGGACATGTTAAGCTTGAGATATCCATTAGACATCCAAAAAGGGATGTTTGGTGGACAGAGGGATATGCTAGTTTGGAGTTTATAGGAGAAATGGCTCAGATATAAATATTTGGAGTTAGCAGCAGATAGACGGTATTTCAAACCATGGGACAGGGTGAGATCACTTAAAGAGAGCAGGTAAATAGAGGGTAAAAGAAGGCTGGGGAGTGGGGGCGGGGGTGCTGAGTCTAGGGGCATATTAACAATTTACAGCTGAGAAGAGAAAGAAGACCCAAAAAGGAGATGGAGAGGAAATGGCCAAAGAGATAGGAGGCATACCAAAAGAGTACAGCCTTGCTAAAGCCAAGTGACTAACTTGTTTTAAATAAGAAGTGATCATGTATGTCAAATGCTGCCGAGAGGTCTAGAAAGATGAGGTCCATTGGATCTGGTGATGGGGAGAAGTAGTGGGGATAATTTTGATTGAAGGGGATTCAGGAGAAAGTGGACTTTTTTAAAAAAATGGAGAAAAGGGTAGATAATTATTTAAAGAGTTTTTCTATAAAAGGAATCAGAGAACTGGAGGAGTAAAGGAAAAATGTGAAGGTCTTAAATATGTATATCATGGGAGATATCTTAGCATGTTTGCCTGGCTATGGAAATATCAAGGAGAAAGAGAGAAAAATAATTGGTGGTACCACTGCAGGTAGATGGTTAGATTTGGTGGTCAGAGGTTGTAGTTCTTTTCTGATGGCATCTATTTCCTCAGTGAAATTGAAGCAAGATCACTACATGAGAGTGAAAAGTGGCCAGGGGTTCTCCTGGATTTTATGAGAAATATAAAGTGTGAAATAATTATCTTGGAAATTGGGAGATTGACTTGTAACATGGAAAAGGGTCAGTAGTAAGCTACTAACATTACTGTGAATCAGCTTATTTGATAGTTTCTTGGAAGAGAGGATGCAACAAGGCTCAGAGAGGAAACCAAATTCCTAAGGTGGAACACACAGCAGGAGGGAAAGAGTTCAGAACAGAAAGGAAGGGAGATCTCCTTTGTGATTTATTGTAGGACTTTACATACCAGGGGGCCTCAAAAAGTTTATGGAAAATGTGCATTATGAAAAAACTATGCATGGATGAACTTTTTTTTGCGCCACAATAAACTTAAATAACTTGTACTAACTTGTTATAACATGTCTGAAGAGAATCTACTTTGAGGGCCTGAGGAGGGTAATATATCAGTTTGAATACAGCCCCTATCATAGTAACATGAATTCTGCTAAAATTGAAGCAAGAACAGACATCAAATTTATGGTGAAGCTTGTGTGGAAGAATGATGAAATTATTGATGTTTTACAGAAAGTTTATGGGGACAATGCCCCAAAGAAATTGGCAGTTTACAAATGGACAGCTCATTTTAAGAAGGGATAAAATGAGGTTGCAGATGAAGTCCACAGTGGCAGAGCATCCACATGAATTTGTGACAAAAAAATTCATCGTATTTGCACTCTAACTGAACAGAACTGATGATTAACAGCAGAAACAATAGCCAACACCATAGACATCTCAATTGGTTCAGATTATACAATTCTGACTGAAAAATTAAAGGTGAGCAAGCTTTTTACTTGCTAGGTGTCAAAACTGTTGTGCCCAGATCAGTTGCAGACACGAGCAGAACCCTCAATGGGAAATATAAACAAGTGGGATCAAGATCCTGAATCATTTCCTCAAAGAATTTAACAGGAGATAGAGCATGGCTTTATCAGTATGATTTTGAAGACAAAGCACAAAGCCATTACTTCTAAGAGATGGAAGTGGTCCAGTCAAAGCAAAAGCAGACCTTTCAAGAGCAAAGGTCATGGCAACAGTTTTTAGGATGCTCGAGGCATTTTGCTTGTTGACTTTCTGGAAGGTCAAAGGACACTAATAACATCTGCTTATTATGAGGGTGTTTTGAAAAAGTTAGTCAAAGCTTTAGCAGAAAAATGCCCAAGAAAGTTTCACATGAGAGTCCTTCTTCACCATGACAATGTTCCTGCTCATTTCTCTCATCAAACAAAAGCAATTTTATGAGAGTTTCAATGATAAATCATTAGGCATCTGATGTACGGTCTTAATCTGGATGTTTCTGACTTCTTTTTGTTTTCTAATCTTAAAAATATATACAGGGGACCCATTTTCTTCAGTTTATAATGTAAAAGAGAACATAGTAAAGAATTTAAGCATTGATGTGGTTAAATTCCCTGAATCCTCAGTTCTGTAGGGATGGACTAAATGGCTGGTACTATCATGCATAAAAGTGTCTTGACCTTGATGGATCTTAGGTTGAGAAATAAAGGTTATATTTTTCATTTTTATCTTTTAATTTCATTTTCTGTGAACTTTTTTGAAGTTTCCTTCTATACTGAAGAAGGGAGTTTAATCAAAAGGTAGCAGGAAATCATCCCTTTAAGAAATCCATTTGCCGTGACTAATGATAGTGACATATATACAATAAGATCTTTAAAACAAGCGTAAAAAATCAGGACTTCTGTATTTGAGACACAGTGTGAGTATTTATACCAGAAACTCATACTTATAATAATTTCTGCAATTAAACATTAACTTATGCTCTGGGATTTTGGGCAGACAGGAAAGCAAGCAAGCAAACAAACAAAACAAAACAAAACCAAACATAATGGCTTATATAGCTCTTATTGTCTGAAAAGCAAAGCATATAATTTTCCAGATGAGTTAAATATTTTTACAGCATGCTATTCCAAAAGAAATTTATTTTGTGGATTTGTTTACAATGACCAATTTAATTGAAAATCTCTTCAATAGCAATTTTACACAAGATTTAAACACAATTTTCCTATGACCATTTCATATTCCAAATTTGCATAGAAGCAGATGGTATTATGTTAATTATTGTTTTGAGAAGACATTTATATGGGATGTAAAAATAATGTAGTCTAGTAGCTTCCTGCTGTTCAACATATACAGGAATAGAACTGAGAGATTCCTGGGGAGGAACAAATGGTTAGCATGTCCTTTAGCCTTCAAATATAAATGATTTCAAAGACATTTAGCATTTATTTTAAGATTAAACTGTCTGGAAAGTATTGAGAAATTTGGTATATTGTGCTAAACAAGAAAACTTGGGGACTTTGTTATTTATTATGTAAAGTATTTATTGAGTATGTAAAGTATTTATTGAGCAGCTACAATATATCTGGTACTCTTCTAGACACTTGGGTTACATTCATGAACAAAATAAACAATGTTCCCTGCCCTCATGCATAAATGTCATGAAAATTAAAGACCCTGACTTGTTTCATGCTCACACGGGCAGCAGCTATAAGATTTGGTGGGGAGGTGGAGTAATTAGCCAGGAGAGGAAAGGTCTTTAAAATTCATGTATTTGTTCATTCATTCTTTCATTCATTCATTCAGTAACATTTACTAAGTGATTGCTAATAAATCGGGCACTGACCCAGGCTGAGATGGGTGAGTCAAGGCTATGAGACAGTTACCAGAAAGAAAGACTGTTGGGACAACTTGCAAGAATACAGAGGCCATCAAGGAAAAGTCTGTGGGCAAAATATTGGTGTAAGATAAAAGAATATCCTGCCATTTAGACTCCTTCAAAAATGTTGTGGGTTTTCAAGAGTGTGATGATGTCCTTCTTACTGGAAATATTCAAACAGAGTCAGAATTAGATGCATCTGATAACAGCTTACTGGAAATTTTCTAAAATCAATTCCAACTCTGAGTGTATTTATTCTTCTGGTCCTGTGTCTTCGTAAATGACCAATGTATGCATATATCTGAAACTCCCTGGGCTGCAAGCTTGGTACTGAGCCTAACAGTGCATCCTAAAGGAAAGGACCTAGAAATCAGGAGGGGATTCTTGAGCAATATGTTGTTTGACATGATACCATGAAGTCCTCATTCCCAACCAGACTGAATTGGTTATTTCCGGAAGCCAACCTTACAATGGCAGAAGTGGAGGTGAGCTGGTGTTTGAAATACATTTTCTGTATTTGTGTTTTTCTGGTCTGTGTCAGGATCATTTTCTGCCTTATTTTGTCTGGAGAGTTAAGAATGATTTAAGATGGTTGTTAAAACATGAATTTTTAAAGACCTTTAGTCGTCCACGTTGATTTGATGTGGTGTGATAGGTTGTTCACTGTGATGTACAATGGCATTAACGTCTTGAAGCCTAAAGGCGAGTTAGAAAATAACAACTCTTGAAAGGGTGATCATTCGTGAGATGTATTTATCTTGTAGATAGGTGTGAATTCAAAATCTCTCATCTCACTAACATTCTTCCTTGCTGCAGAATGGCAGCTGTCAAAAAGTTGTACAGATGGAACGAGGGATTCTCAGCTGCAATCCCTTGGAACACTGGAGCCAGGCATCCTGCTCATGACACTCACAAGGGGAGTCCCTTTCTGACCAGAGAAACACGGAGTTACTGGAAAAGATTTTCTTCATTAACATTTTATCTCATAATTCTTTCCCTTTAAATGTTTCTGATTACTCAAAAAATCTCAGAACTAATAATCCTCATTTATCACCATGTGATATAGTTTGTCATTTTAAGTTTTATTAATAATATTTTGTGATATTTAACAAAGAATAGTAAAATTTTCAGGGGCTCCACTGCCTGGATAAGTTTGAGAATAGCTGTGTGAGATCCTCCTTTAATTTATATATTTAACAACCATTCGTTAAATGCCTGCTAGGACTATACACAGTTAATAACACAGGGAGTGGATACATAAACTTTAAACATGATTCTAAGATAAAAATTATGAAACAGTTTAGGAATATAATGGGAGGAATATTGAACAAACAAGTATAATACAATATGTGATATAATAAGACAAGATAGTTAAATAGTCCAAAGGAAATTTAAATGTTGCCAGTGTCCAAAGCAATAATTAATCTTAACGGGGGATCTGGGGATAAAGTAGCCTTGAAGATTGAGTTGGTAGAGATGCTGGTTTAAGACTTTGGACATCAGTTACAAAAACAGAGGTATGAAAAGGCACAAATTGTTTAGGACAGTGAGTTGCCTTGCAATTATGGTACTTGGTAGGGTGAAGTAGGACACACTAGATGGGTAAGTAGAGATGAGTCATTCAGCAATGGCTATTGAATACTTCCTGTCAGCCACACTCCTATCCCAGTTTATGAGGACCTTGAGTGTCATACTAAGGATTTAGAAGATAGCTCATTGCTTTTATGTTAAAGTCTGAAATCAGTGACTTGACCCTAACTGTGTAACAGAAAAGACTTGGCAGAAGGCTTGTGGATAGAGAGAAACAAGACCAAAGTCATGGAGACTAATTGGAGAATATTGAAATAATCCAGAGAGATGATGGAGAGGATTGGAAATGATGCAGTGGCAGTAAGAATAGAAGAGTGGGGTTGGTATATATATACCATGGAACATATGCAGCCATAAAAAGGAACAAGATCATGTCCTTTGCAGGGACATGGATGGAGCTGGAAGCTGTTACCCTCAGCAAACTAACACAGGAATAGAAAACCAAATACCGCATGTTCTCACTTAAAAGTGTAACTGTGCAATTAGAACACATGGACACATGGTGGGGAGCAACATACACTGGGGCCTGTCGGGGATCGGGGGAGGGGGAGCATCAGGAAGAATAGCTAATGGACACTGGGCTTAATACCTAGGTGATGAGTTGATCTGTGCAGCAAACCACTATGGCACATGTTTACCTATGTAACAAACTTGCACATCAAGTGTGCATCCAGGAATTTAAAATAAAATAAAAGTTGAAGAAAACATAAGTGTGGTTGGTTTGTTTCCTTTACCATAGATAATTTGCTACTGGGTAATCACAGCTGTATTTCCCATTACTGACTATCTCAGGTCTTTGATAGCTCATGGAAAACATTATCAATATATATCTTTAAAAAACTATCCTTAATTCTTAGCTATGGACTCTGAAACATTATAGAAGACATATGGGTTTTCTATTTTCTTTCATGATTAATTAAATAGATATTCATTGAGTACCTAAAGGGTGCTGGGGATAGAGCAGTAATCAAGACAAAGGGCTGCTCTGTGTCCTTATGGGAAAGCATAGATGAATATGTCAACAAAGAAATAATGTTTACATGTACTGTTTTATTTTTTAATTATGTCTTCACATGCTACTTATATTGTCCAAATATGAATCTTTATAGTCATAACATAATCATATGAATACATGCCAATCTCTTGGCCCAAGGAATTGGGCCTTATTGATATTAAGAGATGAGCTTAATATTTAATAGATAGAGGAGGTCTTTGAGAACATATTTTTAAAGCAGCAGTGGATTTGGCATGTATTAATATATTTAAATGAAATTAGAAAAGTTATTCTACTTGTACTGAGATAATATATAAGCCATAGTAAAAGGCTAATCCACATTTAATTTATGACAAATGGAGGCATGGCAGAATCATGGGGAAAAGATGGTCTTTTCAATAAACAGTGTTGAGTGAATTAGATATGCTTATGTAAAAAAGGAAATTTGAATCCTACACCACATAGAAAATCAATTACAGATGCATTTAAATTTAATTATAAAAGTAAAACAATAAAGCTTCTAAAGGATAATATAGGAAAACATCTTCATAAGTTCGAGGCATGGAAAGATTTTTTAAATAGGATACAAAACCACTAATATCACGGGAAAATCGAATAAATTAAATTACATTAAAACACGATTTTTTTGTTCCTCAAAGAATGCTGCTGAGAAGGTTAGAGAAAATAAGCAATAAGGTGGAAGATGATAGTTGCTATATATAAACCAACAATGGGCTTTATATAGGATGAATGAAGAATTTCTAGAAATTCAAAAAAAGAAAGACAAGCCAACAAAAATGGAGGTGGAACAGATGTCAACAGCCACTTCACAAAGGAGGATTTAAAAATAATCAATAGGCATTTGAAAAGGTGCTGACCCTCATTAACAATAGGAAATATAAATGACAACCATGATGAGATATTTCAATGAGTCACCTCTAAAGAATAATCAGACTAGGTAAAATAACAAAGAATGACCTGGCCGGGCATGGTGGCTCATGCCTGTAACCCCAGCTCTTTGGGAGGCCAAGGTAGGTGGAACACTTCAGGTCAGGAGTTTGAGACCAGCCTGGCCAACAGGGTGAAACTCCATTTCTACTAAAAATACAAAAATTAGCTGGGCATGGCTGTGGGCACCTGTAATCCCAGCTACTCAAGAGATTGAGGCAGGAGAATTGCTTGAACCCGGAAGGCGGAGTTTGCAGTGAGCTGAGATTCCGCCACTGCACTCCAACCTGGGCAACAGAGTGAGACTCTGTCGCAAAAAAAAAAAAAGAAAAAAAAGAATAACCAAGCTGTAATATGTTCATACAATGCAGTGGTGTACAGCAGTGAAAATTAATCTACAGGAACACACAACCACTAGATAAATCTGCAAAATATAGTATTAAGCAAAAGAAGTCATACAAATAAGAAAACATCTTATGTGACTTGACTTGAACTTCAAAAATTAGGCATGAGAAATCTAAGGAGCTAAAATTCAGGTGCATAGTTAGGTGTGGGGAGGAGAAAGTCAGTGTTCTATATCTTGATCTAGGTGGTGATTGCATGGGTATATTCACCATGTAATAATTCATTGATCTATATACTTATAATTTGTGTTTTCTATTCTGAATATATGATAGTTTACTTTTAAAATTTTTAAATGATTTTCAATTTCCCAGGGGAAGACTTGTTTTGAAGACACCTTGAGAATGGTCAATATGTAATCACCTTAGTTTCCTAACTTTTATCTTATACTCCACCTTGGGGCTGAGAGGGAAAGGTGAAAAATTTGAATTCTTAACACTATCTGTAGTTCTTAGATTTCATAATCGTCCCAGATTTTTTACTTTCAGGCAATCCCTTGCTTACGTTTTCTAACAATACATGATAAATTATAGACAAATAAAATCTCATTTTCTCCATTTAAACTAATATCTTTATTGCCAATCATTTCTGAACCAGCCAACTGTGGTAGAACTGATGAAATAGTATCCCACTTACAATAAATACGTGTTTATCATTAAAGAGACCCAGACAATCTTGTTTTATTTCCTGCAAACTGATGTGATTTGTTTCTTCATGAAGTTAGAAACTGCTACAGAGCTAATTTATAATAAAAATTAGGAAAAAGACTTTAGCCAAACTTTCAAAAGGCATTTTCCTACCAGGGCTTATGTTGAACAAACTGAATCTGTAGCTACTTTTTTGGATTGTCTTAATCCAGCATCAAAGGGGTCATTGGGCAGGTCTAACAGGTCCATGATGGCTTAGGTCTTTGATTAGAGACTTAAGTCATCAAGTTTGAAAGGAAAAGATGCCTGCATTTAATTTTGTCTTTCCATGGCAATGGCTGGCTTTGACTTTTCTTCAGTGGTACTTCTGGTTGTTCTGTTAGAGTTTTTGATTTCCCAAACCACAGTGATGGTGGGGAGACCATGAAAGTACCTAAGCCCAGACTGCAAAATCAATAAACATCCTCAAAGCATTTGGAGGCAGGTGGTAAATGGTTCACCTTTGAGTTATAAACTACTGGAAGAATGCTTGTGTGTCAGGAAGAGGACTTTAGGAGCTTGCCTAGGCATGTCATCTTTCTAGGTTTTGCTGGGACTGCATGGAGCCAGATTTCAAGTTCTTTTAGCAGTCCCACTGACAAGATTGGGTTATCTCAAAAAAGGCAGGCAGATTCCCATGATGCTGGAGCCCTTCTCAGAGAGATTTTATTGGGATGACAGCCACTTTTCTCACCAAATTCCAGTCTGGCTTCCAAGGGTTATCAGTGGCAAATCTGTGGGAGTCTGCAGCAAACTTGAGCCTTGCCTCCTCAGAGGAAAGAATTTGACCAAGGGGCAGAAGTAAGTTTAAGGCAGAGGGAAAAATTGAGGCAAGTTTTTAGAGCAGGAGTGAAAGTTTATTAAAAAGTTTTAGAACAGGAACAAAAGGAAGTCAAGTACACCTGGAAGAGGGACAAGCAGGTGACTTGAAAGATCCAAGTGCCCTGTTTGGCCCTGGGCTTGGGGTTTTATGCGGTGGCATGGTACTGGGGTTCGCTTCTCCTCCCTTGATTTTTCCCTTGGGGTGGACTGTGCACACGCACCGTGGCCTGCCAGCACTTGGGAGGGGTTGCATGTTCAGTGCGTTTATTGCAGTTGTGCGCATGTTCACTCAAGGCATTTTTCCCTTACCAGGTGAATGTTCCCAGAGGAAGGTCATCTACTGGTTAAACTCTGCCATTTCACCTCTTCCTGCACATCCTTGAGCCTGCTTGCCCTGGTCTTCAGATCTTATTGGGAAGCTGCTGATCACCAGCTTCAGGTGTTTTCTATCTATTGAGAGACTATTTTTTTCTGGCACTGGCTATGACAAATTATTATTTTACAGAGAGAGTCTAACAACCAACTGCCTGATCATCCAGGATGGTGACCTGACATTCCTAAGGGAGGAGGGCCTCTCTCGCCCTGCTCAAGTCTGCCTAATTATCTACTCTGGCTCAATGTGCCACTGCCCTATATGAAGGTCCTTTTTATTCAAAATTTGATCCAAACATCAGCAGTGTCTAACTGGGGATTTGTTGGAAATGCTTTCAGTTAATCTACAGATTTTGAAATTCTGTTAATTGCTTCGAAAGATGGAGGAAATCCCAACATCAGAGAGTTTTGACACTGTTAGTCACTCACTGGTTAAATAAAAATGTTATATTTAAACCCCTATTTTGGGAGTTGAAACATAGAACATTATTTGAAAAGTTATACATGGGCTTCAGATATTTTTTGCACTTAGTTTCATTTTTCTAGAATTTGCAGAAGGGATTATTATGTGATTCTAGGGGCAGAAAAAAAAATTTTCATGAGTTTCACTCGCGTCCATGTGAAGAGACCACCAAACAGGCTTTGTGTGAGCAATAAAGCTGTTTATTTCACCCGGGTGCAGGTGGGCTGAGTCCGAAAAGAGAGTCAGTGAAGGGTGATAGGGGTGGGGCCGTTTTATAGGATTTGGGTAGGTAAAGGAAAAAGGGGGGTTGTTCTCTGGAGGGCATGAGTGGGGGTCACAAGGTGCTCAGTAGGGGAGCTTTTGAGCCAGGATGAGCCAGGAGAAGGAATTTCACAAGATAATGTCATCGATTAAGGCAGGAACAGGCCATTTTCGCTTCTTTTGTGGTGGAATGTCATCAGTTAAGGCAGGAACCTGCGATCTGGATGTGTACCTGCAGGTCACAGGGGATATGATGGCTTAGCTTGGGCTCAGAGGCCTGACATTCCTGTCTTCTTATATTAATAAGAAAAATAAAATGAAATAGTGGTAAAGTGTTGGGACGGTGAAAATTTTTTGGGGGTGGTAGGTGTGGAGAGATAATGGGCGATGCTTCTCAGGGCTGCTTCGAGCGGGATTAGGGGCGGCGTGGGAACCTGGAGTGGGAGAGATTAAGCTGAAGGAAGATTTTGTGGTAAAGGGCGATATTGTGGGGTTGTTAGAAGAAACATTTGTCATTTAGAATTATTGGTGATGGCCTGGATACAGTTTTGTATGAACTGAAAAACTAAATGGAATAAGAGAAGGAGAAAAACAGGTATTAAAGGACTAAGAATTGGGAGGACCTAGGACACCTAATTAGAGAGTGCCTAAGGAGGTTCAGCATAGCCTTGCCAGCAAAGATTATTTATTTACTTTAAGAGTTAAGAGTGGCAGTCTGGGGATAGCACCAGGAGATATCAGCTGTGATGGCTTGGAGAAACAGTGTAAACCGGCAGTGTAAACAAGAGCAGGGCATGTGTGAGTAGTTGAGAACGGTGAATAGGAGTATGACTAGACAGAAGACAGTAGAGATGACAAGTTTTTTGGGGCACAGTCCAAGTTGGTCTGGTGTCTGGAATGAGACTGGGGCCTAATAAAAAGGAGCGTCTATACAGGAGCTCAAATGGGCTGTACCTTGTAGCATTGTGAGGATAGGCCTGACTTCTGAGAAGGGAAAGTGGTAAAAGTATTGTCCAGTCCTTTTTAAGTTGGTGGCTGAGCTTGGTGAGGTGTGTTTTTAAAAGACCATTAGTCTGTTCTACTTTTCCTGAAGACTGAGGACTGTAAGGGATATAAAAGTTTCACTGAATACTAAGAGCCTGAAAAAATGCTTGGCTGATTTGACTAATAAAGGCTGGTCTGCTATCAGACTGTATAGAGGTGGGAAGGCCAAACCGAGGAATTATGTCTGACAGAAGGGAAGAAATAACTGTGGTGGCCTTCTCAGACCCTGTGGGAAAGGCCTCTACCTATCCAGTGAAAGTGTCTACCTAGACCAAGAGGCATTTTAGTTTCCTGACTCAGGGCATGTTGAGTAAAGCTAATTTGCTAGTCCTGGGTTGGGGCAAATCCCTGAGCTTGATGTGTAGGGAAGGGAGGGGGCCTGAATAATCCCTGAGGAGTAGTAGAATAGCAGATGGAACACTGAGAAGTTATTTCCTTGAGGATAGATTTCCATGATGAAAAGGAAATAGAGGTTCTAAGAGGTAGGCTAGTGGCTTGCACTATGGCATAGACTGCCTTTGCTGGTGTGTGGCGATTAGGCTGTGGAACTGCCATCAATAAATCAAGCGTGATCAGGGTGAGAAACAGGGAAGAAGGAAATGTGGGGAAATGGGCTGAAGGTCAGGTGGATCAATGTGGGGAAAAGAAAGAGAGATCAGATTGTTAATGTGTCTATAGAAAGTAGACATAAGAGACTCCATTTTAATCTGTAACACTACCCCCAACCCTGTGCTCCCTGAGACATGTGCTGTGTCCACTCAGGGTTAAATGGATTAAGGGCTGTGCAAGATGTGCCTTGTTAAACAAATGCTTGAAGGCTGCATGCTCGTTAAGAGTCATCACCACTCCCTAATCTCAAATACCCAGGGACACAAAACACTGCGGAAGGCTGCAGGGACCCCTGCCTAGGAAAGCCAGGTATTGTCCAAGGTTTCTCCCTATGTGATAGCCTGAGATATGGCCTCTTGGGAAGGGAAAGACCTGACTGTCCCCCAGCCCGACACCCGTAAGGGGTCTGTGCTGAGGAGGATTAGTAAAAGAGGAAGGAACGCCTCATTGCAGTTGAGACAAGAGGAAGGCATCTGTCTCCTGCTTGTCCCTGGGCAATGGAATGTCTCGGTGTAAAACCCGATTGTATATTCCATGTACTGAGATAGGGGGAAACTGCCTTAGGGCTGGAGGTGGGACATGCTGGCAGCAATACTGCTCTTTAAGACATTGAGATGTTTATGTGTATACATATCTAAAGCACAGCACTTTATTCTTTACCTTGTTTATGATGCACAGACCTTTGTTCACGTGTTTACCTGCTGACCTTCTCTCCACTATTATCCTATGACCCTGCTACAACCCCCTCTCCGATAAACACCCAATAATGATCAATAAATAATAAGGGAACTCAGAGGCCAGTGTGGATCCTCCGTATGCTGAACACCGGTCCCCTGGGCCCCTTTTTCTTTCTCTATACTTTGTCTCTGTGTCTCTTTCTTTTCCAAGTCTCTCATTCCACCTAACGAGAAACACCCACAGGTGTGGAGGGGCAACCCCCCCCTTCAGATCAGAGAGATGCAGTCATGAGGGTCAGGTGTGGTATCAGGAATAATGTGGGAGGCCGGATTGAAGTCCCGGCCAGGAACAATGGTAATTGTGGGAGACTCAACAAAGAGTGAGTACAGCTGAAGGAGCTCGGGAGCAGAAAGTATATGCATCAGGTGTGAGGAAGAAAATAAATTTTGGAAATTATGAGAGCTGTAGAGAGTGAGTTGAGCATAGTTTGTGATTTTAAGGGCCTCTAAAAGTATTAGGGCAGCAGAAGCTGCTGCACGGAGACATGATGGCCAGCCTAAAACAGTAAGGTCAAGTTGTTTGGACAAAAAGGCTACAGGACACGATCCCGGTCCTTGGGTAAGAATTCAGACTGCACAGCCCTGCACTTCAGCTGTGTGTAATGAAAAGGGTTGGGATGAGTCAGGGAGAGCTAAGGTTGGGGCAGTCTCTAAAGCTGTCTTCAAGGAACGGAAAGAGGAGTGGGGAAAGGATTTAGGATCTATAGGGTCAGCTAGGTTTCCTTTTATGAGTTTATATAATGGTTTTGTTACGATGGCAAAATCAGGTATCTAAAGGCGAAAGTATCTAACCATGCCTAGGAAGGAAAAGAGTTGTTGTTTTGTAGAAGAGGTTGGGGTTTGAGAGATTAGTCAGACATGATCAGCAGGGAGAGCATGTGTGTTTTTATGAGAATTATGCTGAGATAGGTAACAGATAAGGAAGAAATTTGGGCTTGACTGAAGTAATGGGGGCTGTCTGTGAAGCTTTGTGGCAGTACAGCCCAGGTAATTTGCTAAGCCTGTTGGGTGTCAGGGTTAGTCCAAGTGAAAGCGAAGAGAGACTGGGATGAAGGGTGCAAAGGAATAGTAAAGAAAGCATGTTTGAGATCCAGAACAGAATAATGGATTGTGGAGGGAGGTATTGAGGATAGGAGAGTATATGGGTTTGGCACCATGGGGTGGATAGGCAAAACAATTTGGTTGATAAGGCATAGATCCTGAACTAACTGGTAAGGCTTGTCTGCTTTTAGGACAGGTAAAATGGGGGAATTGTAAGGAGAGTTTATGGGCTTTAAAAAGTCATGCTGTAGCAGGTGAGTGATAACAGGCTTTAATGCTTTCAAAGCATGCTGTGGGATGGGATATTGGCATTGAGTGGGGTAAGGGTGATTTGGTTTTAATGAGATGGTAAGGGGGGCATGATCGGTCGCCAAAGAGGGAGTAGAGGTATCTTATACTTGTGAGTTAAGGTCGGGGGATACAAGAGGAGGATGCACAGGAGGCTTTGGATTGGGAAGAAGGGCGGCAATGAGATGCAGCTGTAGTCCAGGAATAGTCAGGGAAGCAGATAATTTAAAGTGTCTCGGCCTAATAAGGGAACTGGGCAGGTGGGGATAACTAAAAAGGAGTGCTTAAAAGAGTATTGTCTAAGTTGGCACCAGAGTTGGGGAGTTTTAGGAGGTTTAGAAGCCTGGCTGTCAATACCCACAACAGTTATGGAGGCAAGGAAACAGGCCCTTGAAAATAAGGTAATGTGGAGGGGGTAGCCTCTGTATTGACTAAGAAGGGGATGGACTTACCCTCCACTGTGAAAGTTACCTAAAGCTCAGCATCTGTGATGGTCTACAGGGCTTCTGAGGTGATCGGGCATCATCAGTCTTCAGCCACTAAGCCGAGAAGATCTGGGAAGGAGTCAGTCAGAGAACCTTGGGCCAGAGTTCCAGGGCCTCTGGGAGTGGCTGCCAGGTGAGTTGAACGTCCGATTTCCAGTGGGGTCCTGCACAGATGGGACATGGCTTAGGAGGAATCCCAGGCTGCGGGCATTCCTTGGCCTGGTGGCCAGATTTCTGGCACTTGTAGCAAGCTCCTGGGGGAGGCGGTTCTGGAGGAATGTCTGGGTACTGTGGTTTAGGTGTTTGGAAGTTCTTGTGTGCTGGAAATGTGGCTGGGGTTTGTCTCACAGTGGAGGCAAGGAATTGCAATTCAGAATTATGTTGCTACTTGGCTGCCTCTACTTTATTATTGTACACATTGAAGGCGAGGTTAATTAAGTCCTGTTGTGGGGTTTGAGGGCCGGAATTTAATTTTTGAAGTTTTATTTAATGTCGGGAGCAGATTAGGTAATAAAATGTATATTGAGAATAAGACGGCCTTTTGACCTTTTAGGGTCTAGGGCTGTAAAGCGTCTCAGGATTGCTGCCAAATGAGTCATGAACTGGGCTGGATTTTTATATTTGATGAAAAAGAACCTAAACACTATGTGATTTGGGATAAAGAAAAAGGAGCATTAACCTTGACTATGCCTTTAGCTCCAGCCACCTTTTTAAGAGTAAATTGCTGGGCAGGTGGGGGAGGGCTAGACATGGAATGAAACTGTAAGCCAGACCAGATGTGAGGAGGGGAGGTGATAAAAGGATTATAGGGTAGAGGAGTGGAGGCTGAGGAAGAATTGGGACCTAGCTCGGCCTGGCAAGGAGGGGAGAGGTCAGATGGGTCTGTAGAAAAGGAAGATTAGAAAGACTCAATGATGCTTGGGGTTGGGACTGAGGTGACAGGTGGGAGGGAAAGAAGGAAGATCTGGGACGAATTGCACTGGGAACAGAGACTAGGGAGGGACTGACGTGTAAAAGAATGCCTGGACGTCAGGCACCTCAGACTGTTTGCCTATTTTACAACAAGAATTATTTAGATCTTGTAGGATGGAAAAATTGAAAGTGCCGTTTTCTGGCTATTTGGAACTACTGTCGAGTTTGTATTGGGGTCAAGCGGCATTGCAGAAGAAATAAGATGCTTAGATTTTAGGTCAGGTGAGAGTTGAAGAGGTTTTAAGTTCTTAAGAACACAGGCTAAGGGAGAAGAAGGAGGAATGGAAGGTGTAAGCTTGCCCATTGTGAAGGAAGCAAGCCCAGAGAAAAGAGAGTAGAGACACAGAGAAGGGGTGGGGGGTTCTCACCTTCCAGAAAAGCAGAGAAGGAGTCAGGGCACGGAAATAAGGGGTTGGGGCACAGAGATAAGGGGTTGAAGTTCCTGCCCCTCCCGTAGAAAAGCGGGACTTGCCGCTAAGGGTGAAGGAGATGGGGTTGAGGGTTTCTTGCCCCTCCCCCAGAAAAGTGGGACTTGCTGCTAAGGGTGAAGGAGAAGGGGTTGAGGGGTTCTTGCCCCTCACCTAGAAAAGTGGAGAAGGGGTAGAGACATGGAGAGAAGGGGTTGGGGTTCTTGCCCCTTCCCTAGAAAAGTGGGACTTGCTGCTAAGGGCAAAGGACCAAGGCAGGCATCCCGGCATGGTCTGACACCTCTGAAACCTGGGTGAATAATCAGAGAGGCATCCCTGCAATGACTAAACACCAAGGGAAGGCTGCCTTCCCTAGTCCATGACTGGCACCAGAGTTTTGAGTCCATGGAAAAAACGTGTCTCCTTTGTCTCTACCAGAAAATGAAAGGAATTGAAATTAAGAGAAGGGAGACATTGAAGTGTGGCGCCAAGATTGAAAGGAGAAAGAAGTTGAGGGATAGTGAGGGAGGTTGGAGAAGAGAGTAAAAAGAGGCTGCTTACCGGATTTGAAATTGGTGAGATGTTTCTTGGGCTGGTCGGTCTGAGGACCTGAGGTCGTAGGTGGATTTTTCTCATGGAGCAAAGAGCAGGAGGACAGGGGATTGATCTCCCAAGGGAGGTCCCCTGATCCGAGTCACGGCACCAAATTTCATGTGTGTCTCTGTGAAGAGACCACCAAACAGGCTTTGTGTGAGCAATAAAGCTGTTTATTTCACCTGGGTGCAGGTGGTCTGAGTCCAAAAAGAGAGTCAGCGAAAGTAGATGGGGTGGGACCGTTTTATAGGATTTGGGTAGGTAAAGGAAAAAGGGGGGTTGTTCTCTGGTGGGCAGGAGTGGAGGTCACAAGGTGCTCAGTAAGGGAGCTTTTGAGCCAGGATGAGCCAGGAGAAGGAATTTCACAAGATAATGTCATCACTTAAGGCAGGAACAGGCCATTTTCACTTTTTTTGTGGTGGAATGTCATCAGTTAAGGCAGGAACTGGCCATCTGGATGTGTACGTGCAGGTCACAGAGGATATGATGGCTTAGTTTAGGCTCAGAGGCCTGAAAATGAGTTTAGGTTCTACCATAGAGAGTTTGTTTTAAGTTAGCAGGGCTATAAAATTAGCTTTATATTGCCAGTGGAGAAAGGATTTGCAAGGGAAAATAGTCACAATAGCAATAACAAGCAGTGCTTGTTATTGTCATAAGTATATTGTCATAATTATTATATTATACTAAATATGATAATTATATGCCAGGCACATAGTAACCACCCTACAAGATAAGTACTATTATTATCACTGATTTACAGGTGAGGACACCAAGGGTCAATGTGGTTTAATAACTTGCCCAGTCACCCAACCAGAAGGTGGCACAGCCAGGATTGAAACTCAGAGAATCTCGGTCCAGTGTCTGTCCCTTTAGAATCATTGTATTAAGATGTGTCTCAGCTATATTTTTAGCATGGAAATGTAAACTTTTAAAGTTTCTATCAGATGGGTCCAAAGAGTTGTGGCCATTTTAAAGAAAAGCTAAAAATCTTGATATTCGCCTGCAATTTATGGATCTTTACATGTTGGCAATTAATTTGAATCATTTTTAAAAACTTACTTTGGGGGCTAAATTATCTAAGGCTGCCAGTTTGAGATGAATGTCCTATATAATTTCCATTTCATTAAAATCTTGATATGCTAGCCTCAAATAATTTTTTTTCTATTTCTTAAAATCTTCCTCTGGCGCTTCACCAGGCAACATTTTGTTAACTTATTCTGGTAAACCAATAAATGGTTTATACCTAAACATAATAACATTGCATTTCTTCAAGTTATATTTTATATTTGACCATCTTAGTAGTCCAGGTTGGCCTCAGCTTTCCCCAGGGTCAGAATTCAGGGTGTCTGACTACTTTCAGAGGCCCTGAGGGCATGAAGGTTTCTGGGAACCTTCATGAAAGGTCATGAACAGTACATGAACGGGTTGGCCAGTGAAAGCTCCCTTTGGGCCCCCAGTGTCTTCTTCTGACATCGTTTTTCCTGGGGCAGGACATTTCACACAGTCCCCTGCTGCTCCCTGGAATCTGGGACTCCTGCTTTCTTGAAGGAATGCCTTGTTGTGTAAGTGAACCCACAGGGAGGCAGCGGCAGGAAGCATTCTTCACAGGAGGCTCCTTTGAGGACCCAAAGCCGGCTTCTAGGAGGGGCCAGGACTGAACTTGAGTTTGTCTGTGTTGAGACCTTAGGTGACTCCATGATTTCTGTGTCTTCTAGATCCTGAACTGTCAACCACCATGAGTCTGTTGATCCTTTATCTGACACTTCCCCAGTTCCCTGTTTTATTACTGGAAAGCTGTTCTGTTACTAGAAAGGGATCCAGAACCAGACCCCAGGAGAGGGTTCTTGGATCTTGTGCAAGAAAGAATTCAGGTCAAGTCCGTAAAGTGAAAGCAAGTTTATTAAGAAAGTAAAGGAATCAAGAATGGTTTCTCCATAGACAGAGCAGCCCTGAAGGCTGTTGGTTGCCTATTTTTATGGTTATTTCTTGATTATATGCTAAACAAGGGATGTGTTTTTTATGCCTCTCCTTTTTAGACCATACTGGGTGAGTTCCTGATGTTGCTATGGCATTTGTAAACTGTCATGACGCTGGTGGGAGTGTAGCAGTGAGGACAACCAGAGGTCCTTCTTATTGCCGTATTGGTTTTGGTGGGTTTTGGCCAGCTTCTTTACTGCAAGCTATTTTAACAGCAGGTCTTTATGACCTGTATCTTGTGCCGACCTCCTATCTCATCCTGTGACTTAGAATGCCTAACTGTCTGGGAATGCAGTCCAGTAGATTTCAGTCTTATTTTACCCAGCCCCTATTCAAGATGGAGTTGCTCTGGTTCAAGTGCCTTTGACAGTTCTTCACCCAGGCCTCTTCCAGTTTCCTCTCTCACTCAATGGAATTGTTCTTTACCAATTCCAGAAACAAGCCTGAAACCTAGAATCTGCCCCTGACATTTCTTGCCCTTGCCTCCTACAGTCAACTTTCCTCAAGTCCTAGGGATTTTACCCTCTAGCTCTGGAATCTTTATTTATCTCATGCTCATTGCCACAATCATATGACAGGTGACCATTATGTCTTGTCAAAGAGTTTTTCACACACTCTGGCCCTGCTCTAGTCTGTTCTCCCCAAAATGTAAAGGGATCATTAAACATGCAAATGTGGTTATATGACCAGCTTCACCTCACTATCCTACGGGGGTCAGAGCCAGGCACTCCACAATCTCATTGCCCACCACTCATCCCATCATGGACTGCCCTGATTAGCTAAGCATGGCTATTCCTACGTTTATGGTAACAGGAGTGTTTTCTGTCACCAGATAGGAGGTGGGCTGATAGCACAAGCATTGGAGACCAAAATCAAGAGCTACCATACAGTTGGGAAAACTGGCTAGCCATATGCAGAAAACTAAAACTGGACCCCTTCCTTACGTCTTATACAAAAATTAACTCAAGATGGATTAAAGACTTAAACATAAGACCTAAAACCATAAAAACCCTAGAAGAAAACCTAGGCAACACCATTAAGGAAACAGGCATGGGCAAAGACTTCATGACTAAAACACCAAAAGCAATGGCAACAAAAACCAAAATTGATAAATGAGAGCTAATTAAACTAAACAGCTTCTGCACAGCAAAAGAAACATCATCAGAGTGAACAGGCAACCTACAGAATGCGAGAAAATGTTTGCAATCTATCCATGTGACAAAGGGCTAATATCCAGAATCTACAAAGAACTTAAACAAATTTGCAAGAAAAAAACAGCCCCATAAAAAGTGGGCAAAGCATATGAACAGACACTTGTCAGAAGAAGACATTTATGTGACCAGGAAACATATGAAAAAAAGCTCATCATCACTGGTCATTAGAGAAATGCAAATAAAAACCACAATGAGATACAATCTCATGCCAGTTAGAATGGTGATCATTAAAAAGTCAGGAAACAACAGATGCTGGAGAGGATGTGGAGAAATAGCAATGCTTTTACACTGTTGGTGGGAGTGTAAATTAGCTCAACCGTTGTGGAAGACAGTGTGGTGATTCCTCAAGGATCTAGAACCAGAAATACTATTTGACCCAGCAATATAATACCTTTGGGTATATACCCAAAGGATTATAAAACATTCTACTATAAAGACACATGCACATGTATGTTTATTGCAGCACTGTTCACAATAGCAAAGGCTTGGAACCAACCCAAATGCCCATCAATGATAGACTGGATTAAGAAAATGTGGCACATATACACCACAGAATACTATGCAGCCATAAAAAAGGGTGAGTTCATGTCCTTTGCAGGGACATGGATGAAGCTGGAAACCATCATTCTCAGCAAACTAACACAAGAACAGAAAACCAAACACTGCATGTTCTCACTCATAAGTGGGAGCTGAACAGTGAGAACACATGGACACAGGGAGGGGAACATCAGACACCTGGGCCTGTCAGGGAGTTGGGGTGGCAAGGGGAGGGATAACATTAGGAGAAATACCTAATGTAGATGATAGGTTGATGGGTGCAGCAAACCACCATGGCTGACGTATACCTATGTAACAAACCTGCACATCTGCACGTGTATCCCAGAACTTAAAGTATAATAAAAAAATAAAAAAATAAATGAAGATGCCATGGGTGGTGGACAAAACATACAAAAAAAGAGCTACTGTACAATCTCATAGGTAAGACTGGCCTTGTAGTAAGAAAGTTGGTCTCATGTTGTCTTAGTGGAGAATGCTACCTAGAATTTTTCTCATCATAGTCTGGTTTCTCATGTAGTTCTGTCTGCTGCAGGATAATATATTATTTGAGCTGATTTGTCTAACAGTTGTATTTCGGTGTAAATTAATTAACTAATTGCCATTCTGGTTTACACATTACCCCTGTGATCTTGGTAAGAAGCGTCTGTCCTCATGGACAGTTTCCCTTCTCAAGGTGCTAACAATTCGGAGCCCTTAGCCTGCAAATCCTATCTGAATATCCATGAATTTACCTGTGGGGGCACCTTGCCAGAAGGCCAAAGAGCTGTACCTCAGTGACATCCTCACCTCACCTTATAACTTCTATTTGACCTTTGATATATAGTAGATGTGAGTAAGAATTAAACAGAAATTAGAAATGTGTCCCAAACAGTCAGAATCCATATATCATCCAGAGTGGGCCTCAGAATTCCAAAAATTTTCCTCTGAATGTCTTCCTCTTGCTTTTTTCTACTCTTTGTCCTTTTGTAGGTATAACTCCCCAGAGGGCTGTAAACTGTGTCTGTCTCATACATTGCTGTATCTTGAGTGCTGAGCCTGGTGATTACACATCAATAATAGCTCAGTAGATATTGGTAGAATAAATGAAGGAAGGGAAGGAAGGAAGGAAGGAAAGAATCCCTGACATTTTCCATTCTGCCTTTTCTTCTACTCCCCCTCTACCTAGGCAGAAATAATTTAAAAATCCCAGTTTTCCTAGATTATAGATGCAAATTTCTCCCACATATTTGTGATATGTCTTACTATTGATGGGTGTTGAAACGCCAAACAATCCAGTTATTTCCATTGTGCTACTGGGGCTTGTACTGCAGGAGCATAGCAATGGCTGCTTTGATTATTCCACACCCTTAAGAGAACCCTCTGTTTTCCTCCAAAAATTTAGTCAGGTGGTTGAATTACTTGGTTTCCTTGAAGACTTCTCTGTTGTCAGGTTTTCCTTTTGAAAGGAAAAGCTTCATTAAAATTAGATGAAGAGCACACAGCTTCCTGTTGCTAAACTGTCAGCCCTGGCAAAAACAGTGGTGAAGGCAAACCAAAGCTTTCAAGAGAGCACGTTCTTGAAGAGAGCACGTTCTTGCTGGCTGGACTAATGAAGCGCAGACCCCCTGCTGAAGTCTCAAGTAGATTGCCAGTTCACACAAATGAGCTGAAAAATACCATTCAGTTTTAATTGTGACATTTCTTTTGTAAGGCAGTTCCTTTCCCTGGGTTTTTGTTTTTTTCTTGTTTTTGTTTTTGATTTTTACAAAAATTCTTGATGAATAAAAAATGAAACCAGCAGGAATATTCTTTAAAGAGCCCAACGAATGGTTTTGAGAATGCACTGACACTTGAAACATGGGAGAAATCATTATTTTAAAATGTCCAATCCACTTCCCTCAGTTTTGAACAAAATCAACGACAAAGCAAAACCAGATTTCAAGTATTATAGTAATTTGCAAAATAAATTGCAAAGAATGGCAGAGTACCATCAAGGTTCTTCAAGGGCTCTACAAACATTCAATTTGAATTTAAGTTTCTACGTAGATTTTAAACTTTTTAAAGATGATAATCTTTAAATAGTTAAATGTAATATATTTAAAATATAACCTCATCAGAGGACTTCAGTCAATGTATTTGCTTGGACTGAGGGGTTCATATTTTTCCAAGTAGGAATAAGTTATAATGCTGCTCCTGACCATTCAATATCCTGAGACTCCAAAGCAAGTGGTAAAATGACCCTAACACTGATAAGTACTTGTCTGTCTTGAATGAGGATTTTCTTTATGCCATATTGCTAAAAGAAAACATATCAATTAATTGTAAGCTAAAACTGCAAGAAGTCTTTCACTGCCATTTATGAGCCTGGATTTATATTTTTGTATGAACGAAAAATTAATTGTGTTTTCATTAATTGGCTTTATAAGCAAAATGCCATAAATTTGAACCAATAAAATAAATTTATTCTAATAAGATGTCTCTTTGTTTTAAATATCTGATAAGATGTTTTAAAAAAGTATTCTATAGTTAAAAGTTATTTTAAAGACCACTTAATTATATTATCTCTATGTTATGTCTAAAACCATGAAATGACTTAGTGATTTTGTAGTGAAGCTAGTATTTGGCAATTGTTATAGGCTACCCTTTGGCTAGAATATTTTTAGTTTGTATTTCAGTTATATATTGCTGTGTACCCCAAAACTCAGTGGCTTAAAACAAGTGCCATTTATGTATGATTTTGTGGGTTGACTGGGTGTCCCTTCTGCTGGTCTTGCTTGGCCTCACTCATGTAGCTGTATGTGGCTGGTAGAACTTCTGCAACCTGGGCCCAGCTGCACTCTTCTTTCTGCGGTGGCTTTTCATCCCAGGTTTTTTATAGTATTGCAGTTTCAAGGTGTTCAAGAGAACAAGCCCCAGTGTACAAGCCCTTCTGAAGCTTCTATTTGTGTTACATTTGCTGATGTTCTGTTGGCCAAAGCAATTCACGTGGCCGAGTCCAATGTCGACTTGGAAGGGGAATACATAAAGGCATGAATGTGAAAAGGTATGTGATTCACTGGGTGCCATTACTGTAATAATTCGCCATAGTTTCCAGTCAATAGAATTATAAAAGACTCTCCTAAACTTTACAGAATTTGACAACAGGGCCCACAGACTATAATACAAGAGGGAGTGTATTATAATAATGGCCTTAATGAATAACATTCTCTATATTCACGCTTATTTGCAATGTAATACTTCCATTCTTCCTGTTTTGGTTGGGCTGCTATAACAAAATATCATAGTATCATTATAAACAATGGAAATATTTTTCTAACAGTTCTGGAGACTGGAAAGTCCAAGACCAAGGTGCCAGCAGATTCAGTGTTTGACAAAATCCTACTTCCTTGTTCATAGATGGTACCTTTCGGCTATGTCCTCACATTTTGGAAGGGGTGAATTCACTCTCTGGAGTCTCTTTTATAAGGCACTAATCTCAATGAGGGCACGACCTTCAAGAATTAATAACCCTCTCAAGTCTCTACAATCTAATGCCATTACCTTGGGGGTTAATATCTCAACATATCTATTTGATGGGACACAAACACTGAGACCAGAGCACTTTCCATTGAGTGGTAGATACTATTTCTCCACCTTGAATCTTAGTTAGCATTCTAACTTGCTTTAACCAGTAGAATGTGGCTGACATGATGTTTTGGGAGCTCTGGAGCCTAAGCCTCAAGATGCCTTGAAGCCTCTGCCTTCACTTTCTTGGAACTTAGATGCCATATAAAGGTGGGCTAATCTACTGAATGATGAGGAACCACGTGAAGAGAGAGGTCCCAGACTTCCAACCATTCCCATCAGGGCCTCAGACACATGGACGATGTCAACACAGACTCTCCAGCTCCAGCTACCCACAAGATGAATGCAACCACAAGAGCAAGCCCATGTGAGACCACCTAGCCATCCCAGAGATTTGTGAGAAATGATGTTGAGGTGTTTGTTACTTGGTGATAGATAACTGGTACAGGGGGTAAATATTAACTCTTATTCATTCCTTATATGAACCATATGAAGCAAGGATTAATTTTTCTCTTTTACAAAAAAAGAAAAAAAAAAAAAAAGAAACTGAGACCCAGAAAGTTTAAATCTCTTGCTGAAGATCAGACAGCTAAATAACTGAGAGGATACACATTTGCTGACTTGCAAACTCAGTCTTTCTATAACACATTGAATTTGGAAGATTTAAAACCTGTCTTTTTCAATCTGAATAAAGATCGCGATTTCAGTCTGTTTCACTTTTTATCCCTTTGAGCAACATTACCCTGAAAGCGGATCCTTGGCGTTTTCTCCTTTGGTGGAATGCTTTCTCTTTCTTTGACTGATCGTTTGCCCTAAATTTTAGAAAATCCCACAGGCTTCCGAAATGGAAGGGTGAGGTGAAATCAACCCTAGGAAATAAGAGAGCAGTCAGAATTGTGTGGTTAAGTTAATCTTAACAATGAAAGAATTACTAAAACTTTTCTTCAGAAAACCAGCAAGAAACATTTCAGTAACCATGATATTCTGTTCTAGAATATTTCTACCTCATTTTTCTTCTGGGTTATGATTTTGATGGGATAGCCTAAGTTTCTAAGTTATCTTTTGAGATTTTGGATTTAATACAGAAGCAGAGATGTGTCACAGTAAGGGAGGAGACCACCCCTCATATCGTCTTATGCCCAATTGCTGCCCCCAAAGAAAGAAGTAAAAACTAAAAGGCAGAAATGAAATCCACAGGCAGACAGCCCAGCGCCTCATCCTAGGCCTGGTAGTTAAAGATCGACCCCTGACCTAATCGGTTATGTTATCTATAGATTACAGACATTGTATAGAAATGCACTGTGAAAATCCCCATCCTGTTTTGTTCCAATCTAATTACCTATGCATGCAGCCCCCAGTCACGTACCCCCTGCTTGCTCAATCCATCACGACCCTCTCACACCCACCCCCTTAGAGTTGTGAGCCCTTAAAAGGGACAGGAATTGCTCACTCAGGGAGCTCAGCTCTTGAGACAGGAGTCTCGCTGATGACCCCAGCCAAATAAACCCCTTCCTTCTTTAAGTCGGTGTCTGAGGAGTTTTGTCTGCGGCTCGTCCTGACACAATAGAAGTAGGTATAGTCCAATGACAGAAATGGGACTACTTCTATTTGTAAAATATTCATTGTTTTCCAATGATGACAGCCATTAGAGCAATGCAAAGCATATTTTGGAGACTCCGAAAAAATGTGGAAGGCATAAATAAGGATAAGCATATTTGGTGGCAGGGCCATTGAGACATTGGTGAGTCAAACTTGAGTGATCCAGGCTCTTACACTCAGTGACTCAAATTCACCAAACTCGTTTTGCTCCTGAAGGCCATGCTCAGAGAATCAAATTCGTATTCAGAGAAAGAGAAAATACTTCCTTTGTTACTGAATTTTTTTCTACAGGCATATCGGGAGCACATTTTTTTCTAACCACATAAGACACAGCTGAGATAAACACTTCTGAGTATTGCTGAGAGAGAAAGTGAATTTAAGAAAGTTATGTAATTTTGAACAAGAGGAATTAATTTCTGTTTTTGGAGAAACTTGAATCAGAAAGTGGCTCTAGATACTAATAAGAGTCAAAGAAGAGGGAGCTCTGTTCACTACCCCCAACTCCCCTCCCTAAGAAACATAATTACATAAACAAAGCAGGGTGGGGATGGGGTAATCCATGAGTCAATAGGATCATGTCCATCAGCCTCCAGCAAATGAAAGTCCGTGAAAATGCTTTTTCCTTTCAAATGTACTTAGTTAATTGACCATTTTAGAATGTGATACAACTCAAAAGGTGTTTAATGCGCTAGGAACAAGAGTCTTTAAACATAAAGGGTCAGGATGACTACTAGAGGCACCCAGCACTAGCCTCCTCCACGAAGAAGGACTGAAACAGCCAGTAGGTAACCACACATTGAATAGGGGCTTAGGGTGTCTAAGAGAGAACACTGAAACTTAGCAGAGAAGCGACAAGGAAACTCCCAGGCCCAGAAGGAAAGGGAAACAATGCAGCTGACCTGGCTGGTGTTGGCTTGGAGCTGAGAGAAATGCTCCATTGTGGGGTAAAGGTAAGAGAGAGATCCCTAGTGGTCCACATTCCCACCACAGACTCCTGCAGTCCTAGCTATGAGAGAGTCCCTTAGACCTCATGGGCCCTAAGACTAGTATAGGGCACTGCCTGGGGTCCATGAGACAACATTGTTACAGAGAGGACATTCTCTCCACATCCCACATCACCTCCCAAGACCTAAGTAGCTGCAGTGCATTGGCATTTTGAGAGCCCAACGCTTATCAGACTATGTCCTGCCCTGGGCCCCAGCAACCCCTGCATCTCCACATCCATGAAGCCCCTCTGACATCCCCCCCATGTCCATCCAAAGAACTATAGCATTACAATGCTGGCTGGACCTAGCAGCGCAGCCAGGTCCCAGCATTCCAGCCCTCACAGAGTCCTAACCCTTGGTGAACAGGTGATGTAGTGCAACAGGGAGGCTGCCCCTGGGACAAAGGGAGCCAAAGCATGGGCTCAGCAGAGCTTGAGAGCTCTGCCTCTTCTGGGCTGCTGCCACTAACTGCAACCCTGCCTCCTATGCGCTTGCATGTGCCTTCATGGAACCTAGGGACTGACCTTCCCAGACACTGTCCTGGGGCTTCAGGACAAATCTCTCACATCCGCTCCTGACAGCGCCATCCAGAGACTTTGAGAACAGGCTTGTACCACCTTTCTCCACCAGCACCCAAGTATGCTATCTGGAGGTCTGGGGATCAAGCCACCCTGCCCAATATTGCTGGTGCCCATATGTGCCATTCAAGGGACTAAGGACAGGCCGACCCCATGCAACATTACTACTGCCAGTGCCCAAGTGTGCCATTTGGGGGTGTGGGGATTGTCCTACTCTGCCTGCCACCACAGGTGCCCATGCACAGAATCTGTAAGCCTGAGGACAGTCTTGCCTAGCCCACTGCCACTGCTGCTGGCACTCCAGTGCATCATCTGGGGAACTGGGGATTAATCCTCTCCATCCACTGCTGCTGGCACCCACACACATCTTCAGGAGCCCTGACAGCAGGACCTCCTTGCCTATCACTGCTGGTGCCTGCACAGGCCATCCAGCAGCTTGAGGACAGACCCGTTTCACCCACTGCCATTTCTGCTGGTAATTCCATGCACTGTCTGTGTGCCTGGAAACTGCTCTGCCCTGCTCATCACTGCTAGTGGCTGTGCACACTATTGAGGGGCCTAAGGACAGGTCTGCACTGCCTGCTGCTGGTGCTGTCACCTACATACATCATCCCAGGGCCTGGGGATTAATATGCCCAACTGGTGTCTATGCAAGCCTCCTGGGGCCTGAGGATGGACCCACTCTGCCTGCCCCCACCCCCTGTGCATGTTATCTGGGGGCCTAGGGATAGGACTACCCTGTCCACTGCTGGGGCCCCATGAGTCCTTGGAGGACTACAAACTGGCTTGCCCTGCTTGCAGCTACTACTGCCACTGGCACTCACCCATGTGCACCACCTGGAATCCTGGGAACTGGCTTGTATAACCCACTGCTGCCACTACTGGCTCCCCGTGCGTGGCTACTGCTGATGCCATGCACACTGCCCAGGGGCACAAGGACCAACCCAACCATCCAGCCTGCTGCTGCCATCACTGGCAACTGAGCAAGCTGCCTGAAAACCTAAGGACTGGCCCGCCCAGCCCTATTACCACAGGTGCCCACATCTATTGCTTAGGTGCCTGAGAACTAGCATGGCCAGCCCACTGCCACCACCACTGGTACCTGAGGACTGGAACACCTGGCATCCCTGTCCCCAGCAAAGCCTTGCCACAGCCTCCACTAACAAACACAGCCTAAGCCACTAGGGAACTCAGAGACACTACTGATACTGATTACAGCCAAAGAAATCATATAGAGATGACACTACTATACCCATCCAGAATAAAAGTCAAATGTTAATTACAGATACATCTATGGGAAAAACTTCTTCCCTACAAAAGCCAATCTATAAAATGGGAAAAAGTCGCTGTTACACCGGGTGTGCAGATGTCAATGTAAAGACACAAGAAACATAAAAAAAGCAAAGAAATATGACATCTTCAAAGAAACACTGTAATTCTCCAGTAACAGATCCTGATGAAAAGGAAATCTACGAAATGCCTGAAAAAAATTCAAAATAGTTATATTTAAAGGAACTCAGTGAGACGCAAGAGGACACAGATCAATAATACAAAGAAATCAGGAAAACAATTTATGATACGAATGAGGAATTCAACAAAGAGATAGACATAAAAAAGAACCAAACAAATTCTAGAAGTGAAGAATTCAATGAATAAAATAAAAATACAAGAGGTTCAACAACAGACCATATTAAGCAGAGGAAAGAATTTCTGAATTTGAAGACAGGACTTTTGAAATAACCCAGTCAGACAAAAAAGACAATAAAATAAAAAATAATAATTGTATAACTTTAATATGGGCCATCATAAAACAACCTAATATGAATTTGGGGAGTTCCAGAAGAAAAAATGATGGGCAAAGTCATAGAAAACCTATTTAATAAAATAATGGCTGAAAATTTCCCAAGCCTTACAAGAGTTAGAGACAACCAGATACAGGAAGCTCAAATATACCCAAATATATCAACCAAAAATGTCTTCTCTGAGGCACATTATAGTCAAACTGTAAAAAGTCAAAGACAGAGAGAATTTAAAAAAAAGCAGGACAAATGCATCAGGTCACATATAACAGAATCTCTATCAGACTAACAGCAGATTTTTTCAGCAGCAACCTTACAGGCCATGAGAGAATGAGATGATATATTCAAAGTACTGAAAAAAAATCCTTTTGCAAGCAAGAATACCAAACTCAACAAATACATCCTCCAAAAATGAAGGAGCAATAAAGTCATTCCCAGACAAGCAAAAACAGGGAATTCATCACTAGTAGTCTGGCCCTACACAAAATGTTTAAGGGATTCCTACACCTGGAAGCAAAAGGATGATATCTACTATCATGAAAACACAGAAAAGTGTAAAACTCATGTACATAAATACGCAAATGAGAAAGGGAAAGTAGTCAAATATTACTGCTGCAGAAAACCAGCAAATCACAATGATAAACAATAAGAGAGGAAGAAAAGAGCAAATGATATATGAAAGAATTAGAGAATAATTAACAAAATAGCAGGAATAAGCCCTCACCTATCAATAATAACCTTGCATGTAAATAGATTAAATTTTATGCTTAAAAAATATAGACAGGCTAAGTAGACTTTTAAAAAACCTGATTCAACTATATGTTGCCTACAAGGCACTCACTATACATGTAAAGACACATGTAGATTGAAAACAAAGAAATGAAAAAAAAAATTAAGTTGGTGCAAAAGTAATTGCGGTTTTTGCCTTTTTTTTTTTTTTTTTTAATGCTATTAATGGCAAAAACCACAATTACTTTTGCAGCATAATGGCATTAAAAGTAATGGCAAAAACCACAATCACTTTTACACCAACCAAATACATTCATGCAAACGAAAACAAAAAGTGAGCAGGAATAGCTATACTTACATCAGATGAAACAGGATGCAAGTCAAAATCTGTAAAGAGAAAGAATATCACTATATAAAGTGATTAATTCAGCAAGAGATTGTAATAATTCTAAATATATACTTATCCAATACCAAAGCACCCAGATACATAAAGCAAATATTATTAGATCTAAAGGGAAAGATAGACTACAATGCAATAGTAGTTGAGGACTTCAACACTCACTCTCAGCATTGGACAGGTAATCTAGGCAGAAAATAAACACAGAAATGTTGAATTTAAACTGTGCAATAAATCACATAGACCTCACAGACATTTACAGAACAATTTATCCCACAGCTTCAGAATACACATCCTTCCGATCAGCACATGGAGGGTTGTCCAGGACAGACCATCTGTTAGGCCACAAAACAAGTCTCAACAAATTTGAAAAAATCAAAATTATGTCTGAGGGCTCTGTTCTGTTCCATTGGTCTATATCTCTGTTTTTGTACCAGTACCATGCTGTTTTGGTTAGCCTTGTAGTATAGTTTGAAGTCAGGTAGCGTGATGCCTCCAGCTTTGTTCTTTTGGCTTAGGATTGTCTTGGCAATGCAGGCTCTTTTTTGGTTCCATGTGAACTTTAAAGTAGTTTTTTCCAATTCTGTGAAGAAAGTCATTGGTAGCTTGATGGGAATTGCATTGAATCTATAAATTACCTTGGGCAGTGTGGCCATTTTCACGATATTGATTCTTCCTATCCATGAGCAGGGAATGTTCTTCCATTTGTTTGTATCCTCTTTTATTTCGTTGAGCAGTGGTTTGTAGTTCTCCTTGAAGAGGTCCTTCACATCCCTTGTAAGTTGGATTCCTAGGTATTTTATTCTCTTTGAAGCAATTGTGAATGGGAGTTCACTCATAATTTGGCTCTCTGTTTGTCTGTTATTGTTGTATAAGAATGCTTGTGAGACACAGGAAGGGGAACACCACACACCGGGGCCTGTCGTGGGGTGGGGGGAGTGGGGAGGAAAAGCATTAGGAGATATACCTGATGTAAATGACGAGTTAATGGGTGCAGCACACCAACATGGCACATGTATACATATGTAACAAGCCTACACGTTGTGCACGTGTACCCTAGAACTTAAAGTAAAAAAAAAAAAAAATCAAAATTATGTCAAGCATTTTCTCAGATGACAATGGAATAAACCTAGAAATCAGTAATAAGAGAAATGTTGGAAACAATACAAATACATGGAAACTAAACAACATGCTCTGGAATGACATTGGGTCAATGAAGAAATTAAGAAATAAATACCAGCCTGGCCAGTATGATGAAAGCCTGTCTCTACTAAAAATACAAAAATTAGTTGGGCGTGGTGGTGGGCACCTGTAGTCCCAGCTACTTTGAAGACTGAGGCAGGAGAATTGCTTGAACCTGGGAGGCGGAGGTTGCAGTGAGCTGAGATCACGTCACTGCACTCCAGCCTGGGTGACAGAGTGAGACTCCATCTCAAAAAAAAAAAAAAAAAAAGAAGTAAATAAAAAAATTTATTGAAAAAAATAAAAAATGAAAACATCACATACCAAAACCTACGGGATACAGCAAAAGCAATGCTAAGAGGGAAATTTATAGCAATAAGCACCCACATCAAAAAAGCAGAAAGACTTCAAATAAACAACCTGACAATATACCTCAAAGAATTAGGAAGGGTATAACAAACCAAACCCAAAATTACTAGAAGGAAAAACATAATAAAGATCAAAGCAAAACTACCCAAATTAGAGAATAAAGAAACAAAACAAAAGATCATTGAGACAAGGAGTTGCTTTTAGAACACATAAACAAAATTGAGAAAGCACTAGTTATACTAAGAAAAAAGGAGAGAAGACCCATATAAATAAAAGGAAAAAGGAAACCTTAAAATTAATACTACAGATACAGATACTAATAGTACGGATACTGATACTAATACAAAGGAACATAGAGATTACTATGAATAACTATCTGTTAATAAATTGGAAAATCTAGAGGAAATGTATAAATTCCTGGACACATTCAACTTACCAAGATTTAACCAGGAAGAAAGAAAATCTGAACATACCAATAACAAGTAGTGAGACTGAATCAGTAATAAAAAGTCTCTCAACAAGGAAAGTCCAGGACCAATGGTTTTATTGCTGAATTCTACCAAACATATAAAGAAGAACTAGCCCTAATTCTTCTCAAACTATTCCAAATAATTGAAGTGGAGAGATTTTTTTTTCTAACTTATACTATGAGATTAGCATTACTTTGATCCCAAAACCAGACAAGGACACAACAAAAAAGAAAGCTACTGGCCAATATCCATGATGAACACAGACATCAAAATTCTTAACAAAATACTAGCAAGCCTAATCCAACAATATATTGAAATAAGAATGAGCATAATTGAGTGGGATTTATCCCAGGAATGCAAGGATGATTCAACATATGCAAATCAATAAATGTGATACATCACATCAACGTAATGGAGGACAAAAACCATATGATCATCTCCATGGATGCAAAAAAAGCATTTGATAAAATTCAACATCCCTTTATAAAAACTCTCAACAAATAGGCACCGAAAGAATGTATCTCAACATAATAAAGATCATGTGAATGGGGAAAAGCTGGAAGACTTACTCTAAAAATTAGAACAAGACAAGGATTCCCACTTTTACCACTCCTTTTCAACATAGTACTGGAAGTCCTAGACAGAGTAATCAATCAAGAGAAAGAAATAATTAGAAAAGGGGAAGTCAAATGTCCTTCTTTGCAGATAACATGATCTTATATATAGAAAAGCCTAAAGGCTCCACCAAAAACCTCTTAGAATTGATAAATTCAGTAAAGTTGTGGGACCCGAAATCAACCCACAAAAATCAGTTGCATTTCTACACATTAGTAACAAACTGCTGAAAAAGAAATCAAGAAAGCAAACTCATTTCTAATAGCTAAAGAAAAATTAAATACTTTGTTAAATAAATAAATTTAAGCAAGGAGGTAAAAGACTTCTACAAGAAAAACTACAAAAAAAACTAATTAAAGAAATTGAAGAGGACACAAACAATTGGAAATACATCCCATGTTCATAGATCAGAAGAATTAGTATTATTAAATTTTAACACCTACAGATTCAATACAATTTCCATTAAACTACTAAGGACATTCTTCAGAGAAATAGAAATAACATCCTGAAATTTGTATGGAACAACAAAAGACCCTGAATAGCCAAAGCAATAGTGAGCAAGAAAACAAAGCCAGAAGCATAAAAATACCTGACTTCAAAATATACTACAAAACTAACAATGTCACCCCTGTAAGAATGGTTATTATCAAAAAGACAAAGAAAAACAAATGCTGGAGATAATGTGGAGGAAAGGGAATTTTTATGCACTCTTGGTGGAAATGTAAATTAGTATGGTCATTATGAAAAATAGTATGAAGTTTTCTCAAAAAACTAAAAATAGAACTACTATATGATCCAGCAATCCCAGTGCTGGCTATTTATCCAAAGGAAAGGAATCAGTATATCAAAGAGATACCTGCACCCCCATGTTCATTGCAGCACTATTCACAATAGTCAAGATATGGATTCAACCTAAATCCCCATCAACAAATGAATGCATAAAGAAAATGTGGTGGTATACACAACGGAATACTATTCGGCCATAGAAAAGAATGAAATCCTGTCATTTGTAGCAACATAGATGGAACTAGAGGCCATTATGTTAAGTAAAATAAGCCATGCACGGAAAGAAAAACACTGCACATTCTAACACTGTGGGAGCTAAAAAAGTTGATCTTATGGTTCTTATGGATGTTCTGGAGATTAGAATGATAGTTACCTGAGACCAGGAAAGGTGGAGAATGAGGTGAAAAGAGGTCGATTAATGGACACAAACATACAGTTAGATAGAAACAGCAAATTCTACTATTTAATAGCACAGTAAGGTGACTATAGTTAACAATAATTTATTATATATTTCAAAAAAGCTGAAAGATTTGAAATGTTCCCAACACAAAGAAATAATAGATGTTTGAGTTTATGGATATCTTAAATATCCTGATTTGATCATTACGTGTTGTATACATGTACCAAAATATCATATGTACCACATAAATATGTTCAATTATTATGTACCAAAAAAAAAGAGCTCTACTTTTTTTCAATAAACTCTCTTATTCTGTCAAAAAAGCATGTTATAATGTTATATTCCCTTCCCACATGTGAGGCACAGAAAACGTGCCATGAAGTGCTAACAGTTCCTAATGAATGTTGTAGTGTCCACAAAATTCACGAATTAACAAATTATTTTAGTTTACATTAGGATTCATTTTTGGTGTTGTACATCTATGGGTTTAGACAAATGTGTAAAGACGTGTATCTTCCATTATAGTATAATGGATGATAATGATGTGTCAGTGTAGGTTCACCAATTGTAACAAAATTTAACCAAATTTTCAATTTTTAATATTATAAATTGCACTACCATAAACAACTTGCACATACGTCTTTGTGCATTTGTTAGATTAATTCATTAGGATACATTCTAAGAAGTAGGATGTCTAGGTCAAATAAAATATGCATGTTTGGAGGCATTTATGCATATACTGAATTGCCCATCATGAAAGTGATATCAATTTACACTCCCTTTAGTCATTTGTCCTTAGATTTTTTTAAATCTTGGCTAATCTGATAGAATAAGTAATTGTGTCTCGTTTTTGTTTAAATTTGTACTGCTTAGACTACTGATGAGGCAGAATATAGTTTTGTGTATTTATCAGCCATTCGCATTTGTGTGTGTGTATGTGATTTCCTCATTTAGTTATTTAACAACTCTAGGAGATAATTCAAACTACCTTTGGCTATGTAATTCAATCTGAAAATTTCCCCCAAATTTTATGTTTTTACCTTATTTAAATCTGTTTTTTCTTGTCTGATTCTTAGGAAAAGACTAGAAATCTACTACTCACCAAAATGAATTATTTGGTATGCAAAACAGGCTTTTCCAACAGGTTTTGACCTCTGCTCTTTTTTTTTTTTTTTTTTTTTTTTTTTTAATGCAGTGCAAAGCAGCACTTTCAAAATTTGACAGGAAAATAATAATGCTCGTTGAGGTTTTGGATGGGGCAAAGTCTGTGGCAAAAGAGAGGAAAATCTGGTTGAAGAAACGGCGGGGGGGAATTAATAGGCAAGCTGTCTCAAACTTGTTTTTTAATCACAGAATCATTTTTTTAACCTCTTTGCATTTGTGATGGTCACATGTAAATGGCAACAAACAGTAAGACTGGACCTATGCCAACCTTTCATGCACTGTTTGAAAAATCAGCTCAAAATGTGTGCCCTGCAAGTGGTGTATCAGAAACGTCGTCATTTCATGTGAAACACGAAATAATGATAATAATTATTATTACTTGTATATTAGGGTTCTCCAGAGAAACAGAACCAATAGCATGTATATGGAATACTATTATGAAATACTAATATATATTATTATGAATATATATTACATAATACATATAATAATATATGTAATAATATACATTATAGGACATAATATATGTTATAGAAATAGGCTCATGTAATTATGAGGCTGAGAAATCCCACAATCTGCCCTCTGCAAGCCGAAGAACTAGGAAGGCTGGTGGTATAATTAAGTTCAAGTCTGAAGACTTGAGAACCAGACTGTCAACATCTGAGGGCAAGAGAAAATGGATGTTATAGCTCAAGAAGAGAAAGCAAATTCATCCATCTTCTGCCTTTCTGTTCTATTTGGACCCTTCTGGGTCCAATGGATTGGATGAGGCTCACTCACATTGAGGAGGGCCATCTGCTTTACTCAGTTCACCAATTCAAACACTGATCTCTTCCAGAAACATCCTCACAGACACATCGAGAAATAATAAGCTATCTGGGTGTCCCTTAGCCCTGTCAAGTTGACACATAAAACTAACCATCACATTACTCAGAAATGTATCTCTGAAAGACTTATATGTACTGAGTTAAAGGAGCTTCCTTTGAGATGTCCACTTTCTCAATACACAAGCAGGACTACAAGCTGAAATGTTAAAGCTGGAAGAACCTTTGAAGCACCTCCCTCACCTCAGTTTCCTTACCTGTGTAATGACAGTTGTGTATAAATGAAATATTTTACCTTGGTTCATATAATTCAGAGTAGGAGAAGCCCAGCAATTCCTAAATGGAAACTCCACAGGTACTGCCTTTGTAGCAATACCCATGGTAGCTCTGGGTCATGGCTATGATACCCAGTGTGCATGTGAATCAACACCTTGCTCTGATGAGACCCTGAGCCAGTATTAGACTGTGCTGCTCCTAAACATTGATGCACTTATGAGATGGTTTCCTATCAGCTTACAGGGTATATGAGCTGCAATTATTTGTTATATTTTCAAGTTTATGCTTCACAAAGATGACAAAGCTGATTATGACTCTTAAGGCACACAAGAATAATTGTTGCCGTGAGGCGAGCTTAAGATTTCTGCTTGCATCATAAAGCACGCTCCTAATGAGAGATGCAGAATTTTGTAGCTTCTCTGCTTTTTAAAATACATTTTTGATGAAAAGATATTTCATGCTCCATAGCTTCTTATACCTCTGACCAGCTTTAAACTTAATTAGTCCCATCTAAACCAATGTCAGCTGTGTTATGGAGAACTCTTCATGGCAAACTTTCCCATTTGGATGAAATATGAGACGTGCATAGGCACATTCTGCTGAACAACAACAACAAAAAAAAGCAAAGACTAAATTTCTAGTCTGGAAGCAAAGTTTCTGGAATGTGTAACTCAGGCGGCTCAGACAGCAGCAGTTTGTGCTTCATTTTGAAAACATTCCTGCTGGTGAAGAACAGAATGCAAAGGGTAATCAACGTCTGGGACTTTGCAGAAAACTCTTCCGAAAAAGAAGAGAGTGATGAGCAAACTAGGCCCCCACTCACCATGGAAATTTTAGAAGTTTTCTTAAGCTGCTTTTCACTGATAAGCTACCTTATGTTTTTCAAGTTCCCATAGTGAGGAAAACATTCAAGTGTGTAGTCTACAAAATTAACTGTCTGGCTAAATCCCACGGAGGTGGATTCTGCAACTCAACTTCCTGCCTCCCCAGACCCACCCCTCCCTTCTCACTTCTATCCCTTGCTGCTACCCTATAAGGATCTTCTGGAGTCCATTTGTTCTGCTTAATATTCTGTGAACATTACTTGCTCTCTCTGCCTTGTTCCCTTTTTCATATTGTTCCCCTGCTTGGGGTACTGTCTGTGTCTTCTTCTTGGCTATTTTGTACTGTTCCTGAGGTACGGAGAGCTATATAGCCTGTTCATATGAAACAAGTTTTAATGAAGACTGTCTTTGGGACCAGGTACTTTCTTCAGAGTGATGTGCACATCAGTGTGAATAAGATGTTCCCTCCCTCAAAGTATTCACACTTTAGTGAACTCCGAAGGCTTTGCATTTATTCCAGCCCCTTGGAACCCACTTGTTTGCTAAATTCCCACAGCATTTACTTTCAAAATCTTTCAGTTTCTAACTAACCAATTATTGTTGTCTTAGAAAAATTTCCCAAACTGTCTTAGAAGAGTTCCCTGGTCTCTTGGCTGCTGGATTCATGAAATTGAACAAATATATTCCTTAATGTACAATTATTTACTTATGATGTTCTAGAAACTTTGTTTTTTTAAAATCAATTAAGTTTAAAATGAACTATTTTATCACTATCTGAAATAGATAACCAGTCGACAGCCATACTACCCTGAATGCACCCGAAACAGATAACCAGAATTACTTGCCTTAAATAAGAAACAACCATAATGAATGCAATGAAAGCAAAATGTTGTTTTTAAATTCTAGTGAAAAGAAAACACTGTTTATGGCAGCCTTATTTATAATAGCCCCAAACTGGAAACAACTCAAATGTCCACACTAATACAATAGATAAGTTGTGGTGTATCTACACAATGAAGTACTATCCAGCAACAAAAAAAGAACAAACCATTATAACATCCAACTGCATGAATATCAAAGACATGATAGATAAAAGAGGCAAGGATATGAACTATATGATTCAATTTCTGTAAAAGTCAAGAATGGGAAAATCTAATCTATGGAAACAGAAGTCAGGATACTAGTTACAACTAGAGAGGGGTATTGATTGGAAAAGGGCACAAAAGAACTCTCTGGATGATAGATATGTTCTATATCTTAATCTGTCAGTGGTTACATAAATCCATCCATATGTATATAAAAATGTATCAGGCTGTGAGTTTAGGATTAGTTCAAGTTCTGCATATTACACTTCATATAAATGTAAAAATGCAAGTGACATGTGATGAGATCTTAAAAACAATTCCAGCTGAAGACTCTTAGCTTGGAAATCTCTGAGTCTGAGATCTGTTTCCTGTAAAAAAAGGAGATTAGTAAGGGAGAGAGGTATTAAGGACATATTAGCCCCAAACTGAGACTCTTGTCTTATATAGAGGTTGAGGAGAATTGAAAAAGGATGTCTTTCTCATTATTGAGATTAAATGTTCCATGGCATTATATCCATGTGCCACTCACATTTTAAGAAATTGTTATATGGCATTTCTTACATTTCCTCTTTATGATTAGGTCCAGTCTTTTGACCTATACTAGAAATCCTATGAGAATGGAGATCATTGCTCATGCGTCTTGCTAGTTTCCCATATCACTCATTACAAAAGCCATAATTTCCTGGAAAAATACATGCTCACGTCATACTGATAATTTAACCTACCCTAAGTTAGTTACTCCACAACCATAGACTGTGCGCCTCCTACTGAATGTGACAGATGAAAGAAGTGTGATGAGTAGCTTCACTGGAAGCTGCTACACCTTGCGAGATAGGGGGATTCCTAGGGCACAGTTCCTTAACTATCTTCCCTCATTCCCCTTTGGAGTCACAAATACATTTAAGGTTGTAATGGAATCTATGGGTTCCCTCCTTAGGAAAATGCAAATATGTACACACACATACTGTTTTGTATAAAGTTTATTTCATTGAGTTGAAACTTGTCTTCACATAGAATATTTAAAACATCTTTACCATAATATATTTCTTTTTTTGTACAAATTAATGTCTGGTTCATGAAAAATAGGGAAACTAATCCAAATTATCTACTCAGAAATACAAATGTTAATCTTTTTCAGAAATAAATAGATGGCTATTATCATTGTATTGATAATAGGATAAAATCATAAAGTAATCTGTGATGTGTTATCTTTGACATGCCAACAGTCTCAACTTTGTTTCTTTTGGCAACGTGTCCTGAAAATTCTGATTCATGAAAATCTTTAGTAGCAAAGATAATTGGAGCCCCATAGCTTGCTTTGTCAGGAGAGATTAAGGAAGGGAACAACAAAATTTCACAAATTCTTCATCACATAGTAGAATACAAGTTCGTAAAGCAGGAATCCTATTTTATTCAGTGCTATATCCCCAGTACCTAGAATGGCACCCAGCACATTGTAAATACTAAGTAAATATTTGAATAAATAAGTAAAGGGATTCCTTTGTCCAGAAGTCTATGAGATTATTTCTGGAAAGCCTTTCTTCTTGAATTTATGTTAGCTGGGAAAGGATTATGAATCTTTATTTCACATTTATGGGAAGTCTGAACTGAAGGACCTTCAGAATCCTTTGGGGTTTCTGGCACTTTATCCCTTTGACTTTAGCCTGTACAGGCTCTCCTCCTTCATTAGAAAGTTTGTCCTCTCCAAACTCCCAGAATAGCTGCCCAGACAGAAGAGTTGGGCCCTTCTCCCACCCTGAAAATACAAAGCATTTATATTGGGACATATCCAAATTTTGCTGAAGTTCTAGCCTTTTGCAATTTAATCTGCCCCTGAGAAGAAGCCACACTATTGGATGTATTTCCAGGTTGGGTAACATATAACATTCCTTTGGCTTTGCTGGTTTTATACTTTGTGGAAAGGTAAGAGACCTTTTCCAGAAAGAGGATATACTCATGACATTTCAGAATGAAAGTAAAACCTTAATATGCATAGCTTTGTAGTATTCCCTTTTCTTTGACATTTGCCAGCCTAAAAAGATCAAGGCAAACAAAGACTCATGCCATAATTAAAATGGTGAGTTTTTTAAAATTCCTACCCTGATGAACAGTATTACATGAAAATAATGGCAGCTATACATTTCTTCACTGTATAGCATCATGTCTCACATTGTACTTCTTTGATAGAAAACAGTAATATAATTGCAAAAAGTAGCATTCAACTCTCTTACTTACGAAAATAGTTTCCAGAGCAATAGAAAGAAAATCAAAGAAACATTACTAATGAGTGTTCTCTAGTTCACAAACCTTCTGGAAACTCCTCCATGGACCCCAGGTTAGAAATGCAATCTGAGCTCAAGTCTTGGCAACAGAGGTAAAGGGAACTCTATAGAGCGCCCAGACTCCAAAAGGTGGAGAAAATTGCATTACCAATCCACCTAAGAATAACAGAATTATTGGAAGTTGGGACATAAGGTTCAAGAAAGAGACTCCCACATCGGGAAGCAGGTGGTTTTACTACCAGTTTTACAGATACTCTGGGTAGTGTCAGTCAAGTCTCCGCCCTCTCTCTTTTTTGTTGCTTTCTCTCCCTTCCCTTCCCTTCCCTTCCCTTCCCTTCCCTTCCCTTCCCTTCCCTTCCCTTCCCTTCCCTCCCCTCCCCTCCCCTCCCCTCCCCTCCCTCCCCTCCCCCTCCCCTCCCTCCCCTCCCCCTCCCCTTCCCTCCCCTCCCCCTCCCCTTCCCTCCCCTCCCCCTCCCCTTCCCTCCCCTCCCTCCCCCTCCCCTCCCTTCCCCTCCCCCTCCCCTCCCCTCTCTCCCCTCCCCTCCCCTCCCTCCCCCTCCCCCTCCCTCCCCCTCCCCCTCCCCTCCCCTCCCCTGATTGGCATTCATATCTCATACATTGGAAAACAAATCTCATAGCATTTAGCTGTTATACATCATGTCAATAAAATGGGCCAAAAGGACAAATTTCATCTGTATGCCAATGAGAGACATAGACTTTAAGAAATGTTCAGAATAAGTTTTAACTGTGGCATCAGGTAAATTGTGATGTGGCTCTGCTATCTTCCCCACAATGATCCAAACATCATTCCTCCCTTCCCCAGCTTCTGACCCTGTGACCTGCCTTGAAGGTATGGTTTGACCTTATCCTCTCTCTTAAACTAATTTCCAAGCAGCTTTAAATTTCACATCTCCTTGATATTAACATGCCATTAATTGTAAGATATGTCACTGATTTTACAGCTTTTTGTTGGCAGTAGAGGGTGGCGGAATACTACTATATTAAATGTAGACATCAACATTGATTGCAAAATACATTTAGATTTTAGAAATGAGAAATTATGAAAAGTATTGTAGAATGGATAAAATATGTTATTGCCTTTGTTAGGACAACACATTTTAATGGGGGAAATTCAAGCCTCTGATGGATGTGTGAGAAGGAAGAATATGTTCATTTGGGATGAGAAGCCTTCCTTCTGCTCCTCCTCATTTCACACCATATGGTAGGCAACTATCTGTCTTCTTCCACCCTAATTTCTTGTAAGACCGGTCTGGTGAGTTACTCCTTTATTATCTTATGAAATTAATAGGTTGTTAATAAAAGAAATATTATTTAAAAATGAATCTGCATATGATGTGTGTGAAAATTTAGAGATAAAGTTAATCTTAGCTCAGGCGATGGCCTAATACTTTCAGGAGGAAGTACAAGTCTCCTTCTGAGATAATGAGCTAGAAGCACATTTGCAGAGTATCTCTACTTCTTCGACATTTCACACATGAAAATCGTAAGGAAGTACTGGTAAAATCAGATCTTTTGATTTTCAGTTATTTCCCTTTCCACTCTGTAGCAAACGATATATGACTACCTCTTTCTTGTTGGTTAAATAAGTTGTGCTTTTAAAAGGAATGTACTGCTTGGAGAATAAGGGCTGCAACTCACTGAGCTCTGATCAGATCCTTTTGAGGTAGGAAGTTGAGGTAATAGAATTATCACAAGGAGGCGCTGTGGCGAGGCACGGAGGGAAAGGGGACTGTGGTTCAGGGTGGGCAGGGACACTGAGATCCGCAGACAGACCTGAGGCATCGTAGTGGGGAGAGGAGTACTGCAAGAGGGGAAGTGGGAGAAGGCTGATGGCCAACATTTTGCTCAAATCAGTTCTATGCACAATTTTTTGTACTTAAAAAAAATGCGCAGAAAGAGACAAATGCATCTGAGATTACTGTTCTATAATTTTTCTTCAATACCACCAATTTGTAAGCTGGAGGTGGCATATTTAGGGCTTGCAGATTTTATGATCTGCCCTCAACATGATCCTGTGCTGGTGTGACTCTGAGCCTGGCCTTAGGCAGGTGTTTGCTTTGATATCTGCTTGAAAACCCAACACTCTGTTAACGACAGCTTGTTCCCAGCTGTTTGCCATGCGATAATTCTTTTCAGCCATGCTTCATTTCAGCTTTATGGGAGCACTAACTGACCTTCAGAAGTACACATTAAAACTATACCTGTAGTCAGAACATGGGAAACACAATCCTCATTAGGTTTATAGTGGCCTTCGAGCCCAGAAATTGATTTCCCTGCACAGCAACTCATCCCCAGAACTGTTGGATGTAGCATTGCTATTCTCATTTTAAACATGAGGAAATGCCCAAGGTGGCCAGCTGGCATACAGTAAAACAGCGGTTGCCAATGTGGGGTGGGGGGAAAATTTGCAAACATTTGGCAATGTCTGGAGACACGTTTGATTTTCACAACATGTAAGGCATGGGCTACTGGCATCTAGTGGGTAGATGCCAGGGATACCGCTAAAAATCCTGCCATGGCAAGACAGCCCCCGACAATATAGAATTATCTGGCCTTGAACATCAGTATTGCTGAGGACAAGAAATCCTGCACTGCTAGGATTTGGATTCAGTTTCTCTGAATTTGAAGTCCAGCCTTCCTACTACATGGTGCAGAAGAGATGATTCCTTTTAGTGTATCTTCTATTTCCAAAAGGGGAGGTGGAAAAGGTGAGGGCAGAACTTGATCTGCTCCAGAAAACAACGGGGGATGGAAAAATCATTATTGACAGTTTCCTCTGTCAGGCATTGCTCTAAGTACTTTGCATGGTTTATTTCATTTAATGTGTTAACTTAAGAATCACAAGATCTATAAATTTAAAAAAGGAGACTTTATTTCTTAAACAGGGTTACAGCTTGCAAGGTGACCATCCCACAGGCTGGGAAGCGCAGCCTCCCGCAAAGACTAGGGAAAGGCATTTCAAAGGAGGAGAGGTTGGAATAGGAGCTTTATGCTGACCAGGTTGACTAAATGTACATATTCAAGAGGTCACAGGAAGGGCCATGAATATTCATGAAGGGGGTCCTGATGCATGCCTATTTAACAAACTTGCATGTTACATATGACCCATGTTCAAGTTGGGGTGGACAATTAATATTTACATGTATTACAATTAGGTACCATAAGTCAAAAAATCTTTTTGAGACACAAAAGCACTCAGGGCAGACCCTCTGTAAACTGGCTAGGACCAGTCCATGATCAGCCATCTTCTTATCAGTAGGAAATTATTGAAATCAGTCTCTAGTCCAATCAAACTGCAGTTATGGCTTGTGAAACAGAGGGCTAGTTAATGTGTCTGGTGGTGGGTGATAATTGTTTTAATATTGCTTATCTTGAGGCCAATGTTTGTTTAGCTGCTAGAGAAAAAGAAAATCATTGTGGTACTTAGAACATAGTTTATTCTTTAACCGTAGGGCTGTGTGGCTTATCCTTTACCTGGCATGGCTTTAGGTCCTGTTTATAATTTGGTATCTTTTTGCCACAAAGAGTCTGTTCTGTCAGTCTTATGATCTCTATTTTAACATTAACACTGGTCAGATGTGTTTAAAACTTGTTGAGCCTGCAGCCCGCAGGCCATATGCTGCCCAGGGCGGCATTGAATGTGGCCCAACACAAATTCATAAACTTTCTTAGAACATTGTGAGTTTGTTTTTTTTTGTTTGTTTTGTTTTTTTGTGTGTAGTGTTTTTGTTTTTGTTTTTTTTTTTTTAGCTCATCAGCTATTGTTAGTGTTAGCATATTTTATGTGTGGTCCAAGACAGTTCTTCTTCCCATGTGGCCCAGGGAAGCCAAAACATTGTACACTCCTGGTCTAAACCATAAAGGGAGGGGGGATAATGAAGTGTGTCTGACCTCCCACCCTGTCATGTCTGGAAACAGGTTTTTAAGGTTTCTCTGGAGTGCCCTTAGCCAAGAAGGGGTCTGTTCAGTTCATTGAGGTGGGGGGAGCTAGCGTTTTATTTTTAGTTTACAAATGTTAAATAAGTATAACTCTATGAAGTAGTTGCCACATAAGTCACAATAAAGTTAAAAAACATGCAAAGATCAAGGATCGAGGGACGGACTCACATGAATGTGTTGTTTCTCAGAAGAAAGTTGGAGGAACCAGGAAACTTTATGTCCACATTCAGGTGCAGAGAGCAACACTATTCATACCAAGAGAGGATTCATATGCCCACTTTCTTGCCCCTTAGCCCAAGGGTAAAATTCACTCTGTCAACATTTGGGATGCCAGGACTTTTAAAATGCTGAGTAACTGTACATTATTATAGCATTTCACTAAATCTAAGACACCGTTGGTTGTAAGATGCACTGTTTATTTTATATATCGATAAGGAAAAAAAAAGCCACATAATCTGTATTTGTAAGACATTACCGATTCTCAGAGATATATTTCTGTATTTTAAAAACATGTATCTAACAATTCATTGCAATATAGTAAATACCAATCCTCTATGACATGGGGCTGTGTTGTACAGAATACAATGGGGCATAAGAACCATCCTTGTCCTCAGGAAATAAAACAAAAGCCTTTATAATGATGTAAACCATGTTCATAATCATGTAAACAATATCAGAGCCATTGACTTTGCTTACTTCACTGCCAAGTTTTAGACCAGTGCCTGACACAAACTAGGTTCTCAAAATGTTAGTTGAATGAATGAAAGAATGATTGTTTTAGAATTCTCCTTTTCTTTCAACATTTTTTTTTCCAGGTGAGAATATGTCTAGGTTCTTACACTTACTTTCATGTTCTGAGCCTACAAGGGAGCAAAACTTTGGGTTTAATCCAGAAAATAAATGGCCATGGAAAAGGATGTTAACTAGCAAGCTGGCAGGATTCTTCCCTAGACATTTTACAGCAAGTGCTTGGAGGTCTCATCAAACTTTTAGACAAGGGTCAGGTTTAAGGATGAAAAGTGAAAGCACGTGTGCCTCTTGTGACAGCGTGTTGTGGTGGTGTTTTGTGTGCCATTGACAGACATCATCATCTTCCTTCCTTGCATTGCCTAATACTCCTGTTGGAAGTTCAGGCAAAATTCTGGGATGCTGAAAGGACTGTAGTCTCTGAAACAAAAATTTCTGAATGGGCATTATTTGCATCCTTTGACCTTATCATTCTACTTCTTGAAATAGTTTCTTGAGAAAGCGAGTCCTTTGTTCACCAGATATCTATTGAACACTTCCATGGCAGATACCATTCTGGGCACTGGGGACATGGTGGTAAGTGAGATGGACAAGAGCCTCTTCCACTGAGGCTCATATTCTACAGGAAGGTGAGACAGACAGACAACAAACCAACACTATCACAGAGTGATGTGTACTGTGCAGAAATGTAAATAGTGTAGTTGGAAGAGACTTATAAGAGCTTACTTTAGACTTCAGACCCTGAATATGTCAGGGAATCTTTCTGAATGACATAGCATCCAAAATACATCAGCTTAAAGCTAAAGTGCACCAACTCTTTACAGATTTGGAAGTAGCATTTCAGGAAGAGGAAGCAACTGGTAAAAAGGCCCAAAAGCAGGAACAGGGGTGATCAACGTGTGGTGGACAAAGAGAAGAGTCTTTTGAGAGGATGGTGAGGAGGGTAGAATCTGGCTGTGTAGGACGTTATAAGCCAGGGTCAGCAGTTGTTCAGTCTCATCAAATTGTATACCTTAATATCTGTAGATCTTTGTGCATGTGTGTAATATATATATTATATAATTTTTAAGCATGGTAGTGACATTATCTGACTTTTACTTTTAAAAGATTGTTTCGGTTTGGCATAAAGAATAGATTGTAGAGGGAGCATAAGAGGAAGTAGAGATACCAATTAGAAAGCTGGTACAGTTGTCCAATACAGAGGTCATGAAGGCCTGCCCTAGCACAGTGGCAATAAAAATAGAGAGATGATGGATACAGGATATGTTTTGCAGCTGAATAGATAAGACACATTGATAGACCTGACATGAAACTAAATAAATTTAGGATAACACCTAAATATTTACTTTGGGCTGTTTTATGATGGCAACTTTAGAGGAAGAATGGGTTGCAGTGGCAGGAGAAGGGGATTAAGAATTTTGTTTTGGTCTTATTACATTTGTGATGCCTATTAGACATATATTTTAGATATTGAAGACACAATTTTATATAAAAGTCAAGAGTTCCAGGAAGAAATCAGGCTTGGGGATAGAAATTAGAAGTCATTTTTATATAAATGTTATCTAAAGTCTGTGACAAATGTTGCTGAGTACCTAGATAAGAAAGAGGGGAGTGGCCAGCAGAGTGGCCAGTCATCTGTGGATGACTCCAAAATTTAATAGTTAAAGAGAGGTAAAATTGCTAGCAAAGGAGAACAAGGAGGAACAAATAGTGTGACAGGAAGACTATGGTAATACAAAACCAAGAGAAGGAAGTGTTTCAAGAAGAATGGAGCACTCAGCTGTGCCAAAGACATTGGAAATTAAGGTAAGAAGTAGTAACTGATATTGGATTAAGCAAAATGAAGATCAATGGGGACTTTGACAAGAGCATTCCCTCAGGTAGGTACAGAGGGCAAACTTTATTCAAATGAGGGAATGAGAGAAGAAAGGAAGGGAGGGAGGAAGGGAGGCAGGTGGCAGGGAGGTAGGGAAGGAAGGAAGAAAGGAAGGAAGGAAGAACTGGAATAATAGAGACAAATATTTCAAGAAGTTTTATTTTAGCTAGACGGATATATGGGATAAAGGGAGGTTTTATTTTTCAAAGTTAGTTGGCCATTTTTTATGTTGATAGGAATGACTCAGTAGAGAGGCAGCTGTCAATAACACAAGAAAGAGAAGGAGTAACTGCAGAAGGGGAGTCTTGGAAAAGATGGAGAAAGATGAGCTCCAGAGTATTGCTGGAAGTGTAGGTCATGGTTGGGAGTAGGAAGATTTTATCCAATGTAACAGGAGGAGAGATTATGAGAAAAGATGTGAGGCGAGGGGCTTTGGTGATGAGAAGATGGAGGCATTGATTTTTTCTTTTGGTAAAGTACAAGGCAAGGCTATTGGCTGTGAGTGAGATGGTCGGATGGAGAGCAGATGGTTGGAGAATGTGTGAAACAGTTTGAGGCAGTGGGAAAGCAAATAAATTAAGGAAGTACGGTAGGATTGCTATGCTGTGTTGATTGCTTTTTTGAAATTTATTATCATAAATTGTAAGAGAAACCAGACAGCACTGTTGTATATTTTTCTCACCAATAGTCAGCTGCGTGGATGCACCACAGGCATATAGTTGGGTTTAAACAAGAGTGGAGCTTTGTTTGGTATGGCAGTGGTGGGAGAGAGGGTCAGGGAAGTAGAGCGTTTTCAAGACAATGATTAGAATGATGGACAGGCTCAATTTCAGCTGTGTGGGCCACAAAACTGTGGACTGATGATGGTATGTAGTAAGCAGCTTTTAAAATGGCTCCTAATTATCCTCGCTTGTGGGTATTCACATTCAAGCAATTCTCTCACCTTGTGTGTGGGCTGGATCTAGTGACTTGCTTCTAGTGAATAAAATATGCTAAAGATAATTGGCTGCGATTTTTGAGAATGTTACAAAAGACTGTGACTTTGGTCTTGGTAACGCCCTCTCGTCTCATTTGCTTGCTCTGATAAGGAAGCACTCATGTTGTGAGCTGTGCGTTGGGAGGCCCACATGGCCAGGAACTGAAAGTAGCCTCTGAACAACAGCCAGTGAAAAACTGAAGTCCTCAGTCCAGCAAACTCAAGGAACTGAATCTTGTCAACAACAAAAAGCAGATTCTTCTTCCATCAAGCCTTTAGATAAGACCACAGCTATGGCCAGCATCGTCTTTGAAGCCCTGAAAAAGATCCAAAGCTGGAGGACCCAGTTTAGTCATGCTGAGATTTTTTACCTACAGAAACCACACACACACAAAAATGTTCATTGTTTTAAGCCATTATGTTTTGGTGTAATTTGTTATGCGGTAACAGGTAGCCAATACATAACATGGTGACAGAATGAGTGAGTTGAAGTGCTATAGTGGCTGAAGAACTGCTCAAGTGGTTGTGCTAGAGCAGCTGAGGTCAGGAAACAGTGGTCACAGAGGGGAATGCTTGAAGTTAAGACTTCAGAAGTGATGCGGATAGTGATAACAACAAGATCAAAAGGATGACTACAAAGATGGTGGCTGAGATGAGATCAAATAATAGATTTTTGGAAGTTAGAAGACCAAGAAACCTAGAGATCAAGATGTTACATTTATGTGGATGTTGGTAATACCAAAAGTAGTGACAGGAGAAGAACTGAAAAGAAAGATGAGTGTAAAATATTAACTTAGACAATTGATGAGAAGCAGTGGTTGGGGTCCTGAGGACAGTTACCAGGAAAAGTGATGGCTTCCGAGGAAGTAAGCCCCTGTTATCTTGGGTGTTCTTCCACCTTGGGAGGTGAAGTCCACCTCCAAGATACTTGCTGCTCCTCTTTCCTAGAAGCTGGACAACGCACCCATAGCCTGTGCTCTGATAATGATTCTAAGTTGGCAAAATAAAGAAGCATAGAGATATTGCATGAATTCCAGAAATGATGATGACATCAGCTCCTTCTAGTTTCTAGTGGCAACAGTGGCGACAGTATCAGTGTTTAGAATCCAGTCACAGGGGCCGGGCGTGGTGGCTCACGCCTGTAATCCCAGAACTCTGGGAGGCTGAGGTGGGTGGATTACCAGGTCAAGAGATTGAGACCATCCTGGCCAACATGGTGAAACCCTGTCCCTACTAAAAATACAAAAATTTGTTGGGTGTGGTGGTGCACGCCTGTAGTCCCAACTACTTGGGAATCTGAGGCAGGAGGATCACTTGAACCCGGGAGGCGGAGGTTGCAGTGAGCAGAGATTGCACCACTGCGCTCCAGCCTGGTGACAGAGCATGACTTTATCTCAAAAAAAAAAAAAAAAAAAAAAAAATCCAGTCTCAGGGAGGCTGGGGATAGAAGCTGCAGGTTCTGTGGGCAATTGTGTGTGGAAACAGCAGGGAGTTCACTGGGACAGAGCCGTGCCTCCAGTAAGCTCTCCAGGCTTCCTGGAGATTCTGTAAGCTACCAATAAATTCACTTCTTGGCATAAGTTACTATAATGTACTTCATCTGCTTACAACAAAGAATCCTGACTAACATCCAGTAAAATATGATGCCATGAACATCAAAGAAACTGAGGAATGTAAGATGAGAGGACCATATAAAGGAGCTGAAGAGGAAATGGTTTTGCCAAATCACAGACAAAGCATTATCATGAGTATGCTATGAAATGTATCTATGAGGATGTTCGTTTTAGCATTATTTATAATAGCAAACTAGAGAGTTGCTTACGCAAATGGTGGCATAGTCAAAACTTGTTCTCTGTAGGACCTAGAAATGGTGTGCTATTGAAAAACTACTGATATGGAAGAGTGTTTAAGATTTGTTGGTAAATGAGAAGAACAAGGCTACAGGATAGTATTTGCAGTGTGAGCACAAATTGGTTTATAAAACTATAGATACCTGCGTAAAAATACTAGAGGTGTATATCACCAATATCTCTGGAAAAGAAGATTATAAGTCATATACATTTTCTTTTTTGTGTTTTTAAGTATCTTTCAAATCTTCTGCAATGAGCAGATTTAAATGTTCTAATTTTTTTTAAGTTAAAACAAAAGCAGGACTTTTTTTCATAATTTCAACTTTTATTTTAGATTTCAGGGTACATGTACAGGTTTGTTACCTGGGTATACTGTGTGATGCTGAGGTTTGAGGTATGAATGATTCTGTCACCCAAGTAGTGAGTATAGTGCTCAATAGGTAGCTTTTCAGCCCTTCCCCCGCTCCCTCTTCCCCCACTCTAGTAGTCCCCAGTGTCTATTGTTCTCATCTTTATATCTATGTGTACTCAATGCTTAGCTCCCTCTTATAAGTGAGAACATATGCCACATTTGGTTTTCTGTTCCTGTGTTAATTTGCAAAGTGAGAATTTTGATGGCGAGTATTCATTCTAAAAGCACACTGGGGAGTTGGTCTGGACTTTCTTGGTTGTAACCTAACCATTGTGACCTGACCCCAGGAGGCTGGGGATTCCCATCCAGAATTCCGTGGCTTTAGTGCTCACTGTGTCATGGCATGCCTCCCTAGAGATGCAGAAGCCTACCATGGCCATCAACCTACCTACACTGACCAAGAATGGAACTTTGGAATCTTCTATTTGTCTAGGGTGTATCTCCCTTAGGTGACAAGAGAAAGGACAGAGTGAATCTGGAATGGTTGTCCTTTCAAAATCAGGTGTGGAAACACCAGCTGTGCTGAAGAATGCACCTGGCCAGTATCACTAGTCCTAATTCTCAGTATAGATTCACAAGGTAGTTTTCAGATTTTTTTTAAAAACCTATATTTTCTCCTTGTTCAAGGAATTAGTAAAGATTTCTTTTCTTGAAACCTGTGGTTTAATCTCTGTGACATTATTTTCCAAAGGTGTTTTGAATGCCTTTTTTTCTCATTGAAGGAAAGCTTATGAAACCCTGTTTATCTTGAAAAAGTCTCTCTTTATCATATACAGTACAGAGAGAAGAAAACCCTCCCTCAAAAATTAGAGCAGTGTTCACTCAAGCAAAATGATTCACTCATTTAATCCTTTTTGATGCTTCAATACAATAAGTTTAAAAAATCATTTAGCTGGGTCAAGCTTAATATGCTTTAAATTACATTATAGAAAAAGATAAAATCTATTTTGTCTATATATTTCAACAGCAGGACACAAATTTGTTTTTTTATTCCATATCAGATAAGATGCATATGCTATAAACAATACAAATGGGCTAAAATGCATTCTTTTTATAAATTTAACATAATATAGTCAGTTGCAGCTGTATGACATCTGACCTTGGAGGACTGAACACAAAGAACCAAACTTTGAACTTTCACATTACACATTTTCTTTCAAATTTGGTGAATACAATACTGCACGATCCTCACTAGAAGTTGGCTCTTCCTGGCTTTGCTTTGTATGCACCACAGAGAATTTTTGAGGTCACTATCAGGAGAGGACCCAGACTTCCTTCTGATATCCAGAACTAGTGCCCTAGTACATTTTCTCCAACCTAGTGATGAAATCTATAGTATCAATGCCTCAACTTCAGGAATTTTGTAGTGGAAGAACACTGGCCATAGCCTCCCTAGAGGTCAACCCAGAACTAAAATTAGAGGTGCTGCGATTGTCAGATTTTATTTTAATTGTATTTTCTTCAGGGAAGCAGACATGGGCAACATTCAGGCCATATAAGTCAATACCCAGGTAAGGAATTCCAGATAAAGTTGCTCAGAAGAGAGTTATCCGAGCAACCCTATGTGGAATTTGCAGTTGCCTGCAAGTTTTAGGGACTGTACCCATGGTCTGTGTGGAGTGCACGATGGCCTCTGTGGAAGTAGGCTGCACCAGGCCTCACGTAAATAGTTATGTGTGTCCAGAGCTAGCCCTGGAATGCTGGTTTCCGTCGCAGAGCTCCTGTTTTAAAACTTGAAAGCTGTGCCTAAATCCAGGGTATTTCATGTGTGCAGAAAGTAAAGAAATTGTGTCATTATTGTTTCCATTATTATGGATGCAGGATATAGGTCCTTAAAATTTACTTCTTGGTTAAATACATCACAAGACCATTTTACTCATAAATGAGATAGTTTACCATTTTACTTACAGAGAAAGTTTATAGCAAAACTTGTTGGACTTTTCTATGACAATTATAGGTTGTTCTCTTCTGTTAAGCCAATGGATGAAATATCATTTTTTAATAGGAATGCTTATAAACATTTAGATGACTTTCTATGTTTTGAGCTATTAATGTAGTGCTTTTTTGCAGCATTAAATAGTATAAGACGGTGCTTGCCTAGAAATCCCTGACACAGCTCTCACATTCTCAATATAATACAACAAAATGAGGAAAACCCACAATAGTTTCAAAAAAATGAGATTACTAGCGAATTTGTCGGCAGCATCTTGGGTGGATTATTCAATAATTTCATGGCCAATGGAACTACACAAAGAAATTATGGCCACCAGAGACAAAGTGATTCCCCTGCAGAAAGGTCTGAAGACATCCTGTCCTTCTGTCCCTGACTCAAAAGCACACAGTGTTTTAACAATCAGAAACCAAGGCAGCTTTGCCTGGAGGCTAATCTTTGTGGGAGTCAGAGGGTGTTTGCTCAAGCCCAGAGCTGCCAATACTTTGTACTCATGTATGTAGAATTCTCCTTACCAGTAAGAGGGGTAATAGCATGTGGCTTCCTGGTAGATGCTGCTCCTATAGTGGAAGCACTATCAGCAGTGAGTAAAAAGATGATATCCTCAGAGTTTCATCAGCTACCTGAGCACAGATATATAATGACATTTTCATTTATTTGGCTTTATTGGAAATTAACCATTTCCTCTAGCCTTTCAAGTTTGTTAACACATAATTACTGGTAGTGTTAACATCTATATTACGATTTCCAAGACAGTTTATCTTCCTTCCTTCCTTCCTTCCTTCCTTCCTTCCATCCTTCCTTCTTTCCTTCTTCCATCCCTTCCTTCTTCCTTTCTATCATTCTTCTCTTTCTTTCTCTCCATTTTCCTCTGTCTCTCCTCTACTACCTTCTTGTTTATAGAGATTCATTGATTAGTACAATTTCTCTTCCTCTTATCTTTTCTGTCATGATCTCTCTATTTTGGTTAATTTACTGCTGGTTAGAATGCTTTTTCAAGAATTGTACTCAAATTGAGTATTTGGATAGTGTGTATTCCTTCAATCTTTGGTATCTTTTTGTCATGTTAGACAAATAGTCTATTAATTTTGTAGTCATTTTCTGTCAATGATCTGTAGATGCTATTTTACTATCAATTAGGTTTTTAAATGTTGTAGTTGAGAATTCTGCTAGTCTCATTATTGGCAAATACTTTTGTTGTTTCTGTCTAGAAGCTGCCAAGATTTTCTTTTCTTTTTGAACTTCATAAATTTTGATTTTAGTAGACATAAAATATGCATACTAAAGATACATCTACCTTTTCATAAAAATATTTGGAATTGTCAGTCTTCCTTCAGATGAGAGAATATACTTCTAGTGTTAGTTTAATTACCATGTAACCTGCTTCTTGTTGTCCTTCTGAGATGAATGTCATTGATATAACAGGTCTTTTGGATCTCTCCATCAGGTCTCTTGTATTTTCTTTAACAATTTCTATCTCTATATTACTCTTCCACTTCATTTTTAAAATGGAAAGTACAAGTTTTAATAGTAGCCATCTATTTCAATTTATTTACCGATTTAAAAAAATCTAATATCAAGTTTTTTATTTGGCTAATCCAGGAAATCTCTTTGTTCTTATTTTAATTTGCCTCAAGTACTCTTATTATGTTGTTATTCCAACTATTTTCTGTCTCTTCCAGAAAGTCTATTTCATCAGGGCAAGTTCAGGTATTCTATTTGTTCTTCTTGATGGATGCCAAACCCATGTATGACTGTTATTTAGTAATACAAGCTCAGTTCCAACCAAAGAGACTCATTGTGACTGGTATTAGAAGAGAGGTGTCTCCAGCATGGCGGTCAGGCTGTTCCTGTAGAAACAGTAAAAGGAATCCTATTTTCTCTGTTCCCTAGTCTCCTCTCCTTTCCTCTCCCAGTACTGGAAGTAGAGGTTAAGATAAATTGTCAAAGAGATAGGAAGACCTGGCACCCTTATACTGTGAATGTCTGCCCTCTGTGCAGCATCCTGGGATCTTGTAGGGGCAAGTTCTTTTAGTATCATGGCAGTCAGATCCTTGGGACCTCTTTTAATTCTGCCGTCAGGATCCCTTGTAACCCACAGAGAAAGGAACCCTGCAATAGCTATACAGCTGCTCCCTGTTGACCCATATACATTTTTTGGCCCCAGCAGAAGTGGATGGGTTGCAGCCAGAATGAAGCCAAAGAAACATGGGAAGCAGTCAGCTATCTTCTTTCCAAATCCCTTTCTCCAGGAAAAAACTCTTTCATGGAGAGGATTCATTCTGAGATCATGATATATATCTCACACAGTATGCAGAAAGCTTTACTGGGTTGGCCTCTGGATTATAAATGACTATCTGCTTCCATATTTTATTAACAACAATGACTGATGATCACAGTGGTGCCCTTGAGCAACTATAAGATTTGTAAAGGATTTATAGTATTGCTAAAGAAAGTCAAATTATGCTAAGCACAAGATTTAGTGTTGTCTGACTTTATACTATCCAGATACTTTGAAAATGTAATCCCATGGATGATTTCCACAATAACAATATGGAAACAGACTGATTAATCAAAACACTCAAAAAAACTGGTCAAAAAGTGTTTACTAGTTATTTCTGTGTTAGGTCAAATGGAGCTATTCTAAGCTTTATATAACAACATAGAATATGTTTTTTAAGGTTTTGTTGCATAATATTATAAAACTTTCACCTTTTGCAAAATTCAGGAGGTTGAACTTTAAGCTGATAATAATTTTGCTTCTGCTTATATAAATAAGATTTTCCTCTGTTAATCTCTGACTGTTTTCCTATTGAAGTAAAAAAATGTTGCTTTTCAACTTCCTACATATTCCTCGTAGGACAATTTTTGTGCCTGTAGGGCTAAGATTTGAGATTCTCTCTCAGCTTTAATTTGTTTCCCTTAAGATATCAGTGACAGGAGATGAAATGCTAGCAATATGAATCTAGAACACAACTTTATGACCGTGGAATCTTAGAGAATTTATTATGCTATGTAATATGCAATTCTTGGCACAAGAGTATGGACATTCCTGATTTCACAATGTTCTTTTCCTAATCTAATGTCTCCAAGCAAAGACACAAAGATTCTACTTTCATAAAATGCTATCCTCAAGTACAGAGGCTTTCAAATATCATGATCATATTTATTATAAATTTGCCTTGTTTCTATTTTTCAGGTTTTTTTTGAGAAAAATATTTTTATATTGGGGTATTAAGAAAATGGGTTCGTGACTTGTGTTTCATTCTAAGTCATGTTTCAGATATTTTGGTAAAAATTTTGTTGTATTAGAAATGTAACAATACACTGGTAACATCCAAGTTATTATTTCCGTTGCAGATTTTTCTCTTGAACTTGAAACATAAATTCAATGGCATATTTGAATTGTTTACTAAGATATACAAGAAGTATCTTAAATATCGTGTGTCAAAGTAGAATTCTGTTTCCCACCTGTAGGAGTTTAATGGTGTCCTTCTAAATGTTATGTTCATCTGGAACCTCAGAATCTGGCCTTATTTGGAATAAGAACTTTTAAATATATAATTATAGAAAAGATTTTAAGATGAGATCATCCTGGATTAGGGTGGGCCCTAAACCAATGACAAGCGTTTGTATAAGAAACTCTCTGAAAACAGAGAGACACAAAGGAAAAGACCATGTAAAGATGAAAGTAGGTATTGGAGTTATGCTGCCATAAGCCAAGAACACCAGGAGCCACCAGAGGCTGGAAGAAGCTCCCCTAGGATATTTGAAGGGGAGTATGGCCCTGCCAATACGTTCATTTAAGACTTTTGACCCCAAATCTGTGAGAGAATACATTTCTGATGTTTTAAGGTTGTGTGGTTTGTGGCAATTTGTTACAGCAGTCACAGGAAACTAACACACCACCCCTTCTGAAACCTGTTACACTATAATCTTCCAAATTCAAGTAAGTGACAACCCCATTTTCAAAAAGATGAAGACATGCATAACTGTTTTTTTGGTTTTACATGTAAAATCCAGTTTATTACAACAAAAACATGGAATCAACCTAGGTGCCCATCAATGGAAAATTGGATAAAGAAAATGTGTTACGTATACACCATGGAAAACCATGCAGCTATAAAAAGGAATGAAATCATGTCCTTTCCAGCAACACAGATGCAGCTGGAGGCTATTATCTTAAGCAAATTAACACAGAAACAGAAAACCAAATATCACATGTTCTCACTTATAAGTGAAAGCTAAATCTTAAGTATGCCCGGACATAAAGATGGGAACGATAGACACTAGGGACTTCAAAAGGAGGAAGGGAGGGAGGGGAGCAAGGGCTGAAACATTTTCTGTTGGGTACTTTCTGGGTGACGGGATCAATAGAAGCGCAAACCTCAGCATAACGCAATACACCTTGTAACAAATATCCACCCATGCACACATACCCACTGAATTTAAAATAAAAATTAGAAGTAAATAAGTCCAATTTATTAGCTAATATTATTGGTTTCATCTTCCAAAGGTAGCTGAAATCCAACTACTTCTTAGTACCACCAACACTCTAACCCTGCCCAGGGCACCACCAGCCTTTGCCAAGATCTCAGCAGTGGCCTCCTAGTGGATGTTCTTTGCTCCACTCTTGTCCCTCCTTTACCTATAGTAAATTCTTCATACAGCAGCTGAGGTGATCCTTTTAAAGCTAAGGCAGGTGCTCCTTGGCTCAAAATCCTTTAGGGGATGTATGCCTATCTCAGTGAGAGTTGGAGCCAAAGGCTCTGCCATCTTGCCCATGATCTTTTATCTCCCAATGAACACTCAGTTCATTCTCTGCCTCTCCTTCTCCCCACCTTTCCCCCCTCCCCCACACAATGTACTCCCACTACACTGGCCTCTTCGCTTGTCACCTCAGGGTCTTTACATCTGCCACGACTTCTTCCCAGAGTGTTTTGCATGGTTTGCCCACATCCTCACTTCCATCTCTGTACTCAAATGTCACAGGAGGCTTTCTCTGTCTTCCCTATATATAAAAATAGCCCCCTTCAGGCTGGGCATGGTGGCTCATGCCTGTAATCCCAACACTTTGGGAGGCCAAGGCAAGTGGATCACATGAGGTCAGGAGTTTGAGACCAACCTGACCAACATGGCAAAATCCCATCTGTATTAAAAATACAAAAATTGGCCGGGTGTGGTGGCACGTGGCTGTAGTCCCAGCTACTCGGGGTGGGTTGGAGGTTGCAATGAGCTGGGATCATGCCACTGCACTCTAGCCTGGGCGATAGAGCGAGACTCCATCTCAAACAAAAAACCAAAAAGACAAAACAAAAATAGCCCCCTTCATTCTCTATCCCCCTCACTTAACTTCTGTCTTCCTAATAGCACTGATCATGACCTGACATGCTGCATGTTTATTGCCTGTTCACCACTGTCCCCATCTCCAGCCTTGAGTGTAAACCTCCTTAGAACAAGAGCTTTGGTTAGTTCGGTTGTTATATCCCTGGTGCTGATCCACAGCAAACGCTCTGTAATTATTTATTGAATGAAAGGGCAGCTCAGACTGCACTGTGAGACTCATTTGCTAATACTGTTTATACGTTAGAAAAAACTCAAGCATTTTTTTCTATATGCTTCTTTAGAAGCTGTTTGGGATTTTTATCAGTAATTATTTTATTTTAAATGGATTGAAAAATTATTTGGGCACAGTGGGTTCACAGAACACTACTTGAATCAACTCATATATTCTGTGAGTAAAAATAACCAAACAATCCATAAGGAAAGGTAAAAGACCTTTCCATCTCTCTCTAGGTTTCTTGATTTGTGACTCAACTTTATCACTCTTATTCTATGCAGCTTTTGATTTGCTTTTAAAATTTTTGTTAGCAATTAGGATGATCCAATTAAAATGTAATGGGTCTGACGTTTGCTACAATTCTTTTACTTCAATGACATGAAAAACTTTTATAACTTTGAGACTCAGAGGAGATGTCAGCTGCTTTCTCCCCTCCTCCCTGCCCCATCTTCCATTCCTCCTTGCTCTAGAGGTGATAGCCACACCCCCTATTAAAGCTGTCTTTGCCAAGAATACCAGTGATATATTAATGGCTCATCGCAGGAACTCCAGTACTATTTTCTCAGCGTATTTCACACTTGCAATTTCTCCACTTGGTTGGGTTATGGTTTTTTCCCCTATCATCAGCTGTTCCCTGCCACATTTCTTCACAGCGTCGGTCTCTCCTCCTCTCTAAATATGGATAGAACACATGAAGCCGTCTCCAGTGATCTCTGAACCTATCTTTTTGGCAGCTTCAATAATTGCCTTCCCAAACAACATCCCTAATTCCAACCTCTGTTGACGTCCGTTTCCACAGCCCCAAGTGACTGCTGGGCACTCCCATCTAAAATCCAGTTTATTATAGCAAAGACATGGAATCGGCCTAGGTGCCCATCAATGGCAAATTGGATAAAGAAAATGTGTTACATATACACCATGGAATACCATGCAGCTATAAAAAAAGAATGAAATCATCTCCTTTGCAGCAACATAGATGCAGCTGGAGGCCATTATCCTAAGCAAATTAACACAGAAACAGAAAACAAAATATCACATATTCTCACTTAGAAGCAGGAGCTGTATCTCTACATCTGTTTCCATAGCCCCAAGAGACTGATGGGAATTTCCATTGTAAACCATGGACTCATTAAATTTGTTTCTTCTTGAACTTGTTTTCCACACCCCAACAGAGTATTCTAGACACACATATTCCGCTTCACACGGCCACACATTCACTTCTTTGTTTCCATGCCTATGTCCTTCATTAAAACATGCATGTAAATGCTTTTGAGAACCTTCAGTGTCCTTCTTGATTTTCCTTGTAGGGTGGAATACATCCAAATTAACTTTTACAAAATATCTCTCTAATCGTCTCATTCTCTCTCCCACTAAACAAGGTTAAAAACCTTTAGTGGCTCCCTAACCCTGTAGGTTATCTGATTCCCTACAGATAACATTTAAACACTTAGCTCTGAATAAACAGGTCTAGCCCAAGCCTTCCTGTCCAATACTATCCTATTTCCTTTTCTTTGCCCAAACTCACTGCTCAGCCAAACTGATTTCCCGTTGTCCCCTGAACCTGCCGCGTACATTTCCACTTTTATGCTTTTATTTTCCTCTCCTCTCTTATTCTCTGACCACATCCTATCTGTTCTTTAAAAGCTAAATCAATCCACCTTTGCTGATTCCACCGGGCTTAGATTATTTCTCCTTCCTCAAGGTTCTTTACTAGCATTTATTATCCAGGAGATGAAGCCAGGCGCAGTGGCTCATGCCTGTAATCCCAGCACTTTGGGAGGCTGAGGCGGGCGGATCACCTGAGGTTGGGAGTTTGAGACCAGCCTGACCAACATGGAGAAACCCCATCTCTACTAAAAATACAAAATTAGCTGGGCATGGTGGCGCATGACTGTAATCTCAGCTACTTGGGAGGCTGAGGCAGGAGAATCACTTGAACCCAGGAGGCAGAGGTTGCGGTGAGCCGAGATTACACTATTGCACTCCAGCCTGGGCAACAAGAGCTAAACTCCGTCTGAAAAAAAAAAGAAAAAAAAAAAGATGAATTTCAATTGTATTGTAGATCTCTTTTTATATTCTTCCCAACTAACCTTTAAGACTCTGTGTATGTGAATTGTCTTTTATTGTTTAAATATCCTTCATTTTTCTCAGTAAAAAATCTTACCCATTTGAATTACCATCTCTGTTTGTCTCTGTCTCGGTCTCTGTCTGTCTCTCTCTCTCTCTCTCTCTCACACACACACACACACACACACACACAATTATTTACTTTTGTTTTATAGCCAACCGTGTTAAATTAGAATTCAGGCAGTCACATTTAAGTATTTTTAAAGTTTTGTTTCTCAGGTTATATGTAAGCAATACATTGTCACTCTAGAGAACTTAGAAAATTGTGAAAAAATAGAAGGCATTAAAATCCTTCTGTAAGGCTTTTTTTTCTTTAAGTCTAGGAATACATGTGCAGAACATGCAGGTTTGTTACATAGGTATACATGTGTCATGGTGGTTTGCCGCACCTATCAACCCGTCATCTGGGTTTTAAGCCTTGTTTTAAATCTTTTTCTCAGCATGAAACCCGCAGATATATGATCATTATTATTCATTATCCATAATTTTGTATTCCTTTTTAATGTTATGTCATAAGTATTTTTTGTTTCAATTGATAAACTTTTAATTATTTCTAAATCCCTATTGGTAGCTGTATAAGATGGGCTTGCTATGACTGATGTCAATGCAATCCTCGAATACAGGAAGACCTGAGTAATTTCTCTATGATCAGCCACTAGAATGTTATAGACTTTTTTTCCTCCATTACTATTTTCATCCTAGCCATGCTTAGTCCCTCTTACTGCAATGAAAGGATTGCTCTGTAGGGATCAAGAAATAGATAAATTTCTAGGACCTGGCTTCTCTCTAGTCAGTTGAGTTAGGTGCTACCTTTCTCCTTAATACTTTTAATAGCTGTGTCCAGAGGACAGCAATAAGAGTAATGAGGGGAATTTCAACAAAGCCAAGTGAGGAGCTATTGAAGCAACTGAAGATGATGAGCTTGGAGGGCAGACGCAGAAGTGATCATCACAGCAACCCTCAGACATTGGAAGAGTAGTTATGTGCAAGACGGTTATGGCTTGTTCTACTCACCTTTACAGAGGGTAGAAATAGGACCAACATGAAAGCAGATTTCAACTCAACCAAGGCAAGATATATCTATCAAGATTTCTGAAAATTAAACTATAAAAAATTCCTGGGCCTCTGTGAGTCATGGTGAGGGCCCTGGCCCTACATATACTCTGAGAAGATGCTACAGAGGGGATTCCAGGATTTCATAGGTGTTTTGACACCAAATTGGATCCTTATGTCACTTCTGGATTTGGAGCTATGTTTCTGCATCACATCTTTTTTTAAATTTATTTAATGAGAAGGAGTCTTGCTCTTGTTGCCCAGGCTGAAGTAGAGTGGCACTACCTTGACTCACTGTGACCTCTGCCTCCTGGGTTCGGGGGATTCTCCTGCCTCAGCCTCCCAAGTAGCTGGGACCACAAGTGTGTGCCAGCACGCCCAGCTAATTTTTGTGTTTTCAGTAGAGACAGGGTTTTACCATATTGGCCAGGCTGTTCTTGAACTTCCAACCTCAGGTGATCCGCCTACCGTGGCTGCCCAAAGTGCTGGGATTACGAGGAGTGAGCCACCATGTCTGGCCGTGCAGTCACATATTTTTTAACTTCACCTTCACCCAAATAAAGCCTCATTTGGCCACTGAAAGAGCAAAAGCCTTGCTCATATCATTCCAGTCATATCCTCCAGGCTACATCATACTTCATTCTAAATAATTCCTGATATCACTAAAGATGATTACTATCCCAGATGTTTCTCTCTTTCGTGAAGAGAGCCAACAATCATCCTTTGTAGATGATGATGAACATCTGAATGATTGCACAGAGTGGAATAGGCAGTACCCTGCAGCGACAGACTATGGTTTCTGCTGAATACCGACTCTGCCACTTTGCTGCCTATGGGTCTTTGGGCCACTTGCCAAAGCCCTCTGTGTCTTTGGGGGTGATCACAGGGCTGTTGGAAGATTAAATCTCCTGCTGTTTATAAAGTGCATAAGGCAGTGCTTGGTATATAGTAGATGCTCAGTAAATATCAAGCATTATATGTATTATTTTATATGAGATATCATGCTGAGCTCTCTGATTACTCAATGAATACATTGCATGATCTGCTTTCAAGAAGCCCTTAGCCTGGTGGAAGATAACCTGGGTAAAGAAAACATTACCATGAGGCATGTTTATGCTCTGGCAGGGAATGTATAAATGCTGGGGACGCTCATAGCCAAAGCGCCTTGCTCTGCCTTTGGTGATTAAGGAAGGCTTGTGAGAGAGGATAGCTAAGCTGAAGCTGAAGCATGAACTTCACTTAGTGAGTGAAGTTGAGAGTAGCAGTGTTTTGAGAGTAATGAACAGTATGTGCAAAACTTTGGAGGTGAGAGAGAAGGTGCCATATTAGAGGAGACCAAAAGTAAGAGAGCAGATGGTATTTGAGGAGACTCTAAATACCTGCAGATAATATAAAATGGCAGAAGTGGGTAGAGGTGAGAGGGGCCTATATTTTTGTTAACAGTACTCTTTGCAATTTTCTATTATACTCATCTTGCAATCTGATTCAATTTCTATGCTTTATTTTCAGACAGTCTCATAATTGATCTTGTGCAGCGGTCCCTAGCCTTTTTGGCATCAGGGATCAGTTTTGTGGAAGACAATTTTTCCTTGGACAGGGGTTCTGGAGGATGACTGAAGTGCATTACATTTATTGTGCACTTTATTTCTATTATTATTACATTGTAATATATAACGAAATAATTATACAACTCACCATAATGCAGAATCAGTGGGAGCCCTGAGCTTATTCTCCTACAACTAGATGATCCTACTGGGGGTGATGGGAGACAGTGACAGATCATAAGGCATTAGATTCTCATAAGGAGCATGCAACCTAGATCCTTTGCATGCGCAGTTCACAATAGGGTTCACGCTTCTGTGTGAATGTAATGCCGCTGCGGATCTGACAGGACGTTGAGCTCAGGGAGTAAGGTGAGCGATGGGGGAGCAGCTGTAAATAAAGATGAAGCTTCTTTTGTTCTCCTGCTGCTCACTGGTCCATGGCATGGGGTTGGGGACCCCTGTTCTAGTGTATCTACAAAGCTTTCATAGTTCTTTCCATCACTGAAAGAAACCTCTAACCCTAATTTGACTTTTGTCCTGTTTAGTAGGCCACTGACCCCAAAACTCATGTGTGTAACCCCAAAGCACCTTATTATTCTGGCCCCAGTAACAAGGCACCCCTGAGTTTGGAGGAAGTTTTATATGTCAGAATTCTATAATGTATCTGCTTATGTTTTGACAATGAACTGAGATAACCCTAAGCTAATAGTACTTGGCTCTACCTAGTTTATCCAGAAGTTGTTCATTCAACTCTTTACAGATGGTTAATTATAAGAGAGCTGAGACATCTCCTTCCCAAATATTCATATAAAATAGAATATTTTTCAAATTTGGCATTTTCCTTTTACCAGATGGTTTCTCCGTTTTGTCTTTCCTTCTTTCTTTTTTTCTCTGTAAGTACAATATTAGCATCAAAATGGTCAGCTCAATTTCAAACTTAACTCTTGATTCTTCATAAGGAATCTGTGCTCAATGATTAGAATTAGGCATAATGCTATAAATATTCTTTGTGATTATTCAACTTGGCCCATTCGTTTAATTTGAATTTTAATTAATTTATTTTTCATTTCCAACTTTTATTTTAACTTCAGGGGTACATGTACAGGGTGTGCAGGTTTGTTACATAGGTAACCATGTGCCAAGATGGTTTGTTGCACAGATCATCTCATCACCTAGATATTAAGTCCAGCATCATTAGCTATTCTTCCTGATACTCTCCCTCTTCCCACCTTCAATCATCCAACAGGCCTGAATATGTGTTTTTACCCACGATGTGTCCATGTGTTCTCATCATTCAGCTTCCATTTATAAGTGAGAACATGCAGTATTTGGTTTTCTGTTCCTGCATTAGTTTGCTAAGGATAATGGCTTCAAGCTCCATCTATGCCCCTGCAAAGAACACGATTTCATTCATTTTTAGGGCTGCATAGTATTCCGTGGTGTATATAAACCACATTTTCTTTATCCAGTCTATCATTGATGGGCATTTAGGTTGATTCCATGTCTTTGCTCTTGTAAATAGTGCTGCAATGCATGTACATGTGCATGTATCTTTATAATAGAATGATTTATATTCTTTTGGGTATATATCTAGTAATGGGATCTGTCGGTCAAATGGCATTTATGCCTGTAGGTCTTTGAGGAATTGCCACACTGTCTTCCACAATTGTTGAATAAGTTTACACTCTCACCAACAGTTTAAAAGCATTCCTTTTTCTCCACAACCTCACCAGCATCTGTCATTTTTTGACTTTTTAATAATCGCCATTCTGACTGGTGTGAGATGGTATCTCATTGCAGTTATGATTTCAATTTCTCTAATTATCAGTGATGTTGGGAATTTTTTCATATGCTTTTTGGCCACATGTATGTCTTTTTCTTGAAAAGTGTCTGTTCATGTCACTTGCCCACTTTTTAATGGGGTTGTTTTTTCTTATAAATTTGTTTAAGTTCCTTGTAGATACTGGATATTAGACCTTTGTCAGATGAATAGATTGCAAAAATATTCTCCCATTCTGTAGGATGTCTGTTCATGCTGATGATAATTTCTTTTGCTGTGCAGAATCTCTTTAGTTTAATTAGATCCTGTTTGTCAATTTTTGCTTGTTGCAATTGCTTTTGGCATCTTCATCATGAAATCTATGTCCTGAATTGTATTGCTTATATTTTCTTCTAGGGTTTTGATAGTTTTGGGTTTTACATTTAACTGTCTAATCCATCTTGAGTTGATTTTTATATATGGTGTTATGAAGGGGTCCAGTTTCAATTTTCTGCATATGGCTAGCCAGTTCTCCCAGAGCGATTTATTAAATAGGTAATCCTTTCCCCATTGCTTGTTTTTGTCAGGGTTGTCAAAGATCAGATGGTTGTAGGTGTATGGTTTTATTTCTGGGTTTTCTATTCTGTTCCATTGGTCTATGTGTTTGTTCTTATGCCAGTACCATGCTGTGTTGGTTACTGTAGCTTTGTAGTATCGTTTAAAATTGGGTAGTGTGATGTCTCCAGGTTTGTTCTTTTTGCTTAGGATTGTCTTGGCTATTTGGGCTCTTTTTTTGGTTGCATATGAATTTTAAAATATTATTTTCTAATTCTATGACGAATATCAATGGTAGTTTAATAGGAATAGCATTGAATCTGTAACTTGCTTTGGGCAGTATGGCCATTTTTATGATATGGATCCTTCCTATCCATGAGAATGGAATGTTTTTCCATTTGTTTGTGTCATCTCTGATTTATTTGAGCAGTGGTTTGTAGTTATCTTTGAAGAAGTTCTTCACTTCCCTTGTGAGCTGTATTCCTAGGTGTTTTACTCTTTTGGTGGCAATTGTGAATGGGAGTTCTTTCATGATTGTGGCCCTCAGCTTACCTGTTTTTGTGTATAGGAATGCTAGCAATTTTTGCATGTTGATTTTGTATCCTGAGACTTTGCTGAAGTTGCTTATCAGCTTAAGAAGCTTTTGGGGGTGAGATGATGGGGTTTTCTAGGTATAGAACCATGTCATCTGCAAACAGAGACAATTTGACTTTCTCTTTTTCTATTTGAATACTCTTTATTTCTTTCTCTTGCCTGACTGCCATGGCTGGAGCTTCCAATACTATGTTGAATAGGAGTGGTGAAAGAGGACATCCTTATCTTGTCCCAGTTTTCAAGGGGAATACTTCTAGCTTTTACCCTTTCAGTATTATATTGGCCATGGGTTTGTCATATATGTCTTTTAATATTTTGCGATATGTTTCTTCAATACATAGTTTATTGAGAGTTTTTAAAATGGAGGGATGTTGAAATTCTTCCAATAATTTTCTGCATTTATTGAGATAATCATGTGTTTTTTGTCTTTGGTTCTCTTTATGTGATAAGTTACATTTATTAATTTGAAGATGTTGAATCAATCTTGCATCCTGGGGATAAAGCTTACTTGGTCATGGTGAATAAGCTTTTTGATGTACTGCTGGATTTGGTTTACCAGTATTTTGTTGAAGATTTTTGCATCAATATTCATCAAGGATATTGGCCTAAAGCTTTCCTTTTTTGTTGTATCTCTGCCAGGTTTTGGTATCAGGATGATGGTGGCCTCATAGAATGAGTTAGAGAGGAGTCCTTCCTTTTCTATTTTTTTGGAATAGTTTCAGTACAAAGGGTACTGGGTCTTCTTTGTACCCGTGGTTGAATTTAGCTGTGAATCCATCTCATCCTGGACTTTTTTTGTTTGGTAGGCTGTTTTTCACTGCCTCAGTTTCAGAACCCATTATTGGTCTATTCAGGGATTCAGTTTCTTCTGGTTCAGTCTTGGGAGGGTGTATGTGTCCAGAAATTTATCCTTTATTCTAGATTTTCTAGTTTAGTTGCATAGAAGTGTTTATAGTATTTGCTGATGGTTGTTTGTATTTCTGTGGGGTCAGTGGTGATATCCCTATTATCATTTCTGATTGTGTTTACTTGAATCTTCTCTCTTTTCTTCTTTATTAGTCTAGCTAGATGTCTATTTTATTAAGTTTTTAAAAATCCAGCTTCTGGATTCACTGATTTTTTGAAGTGTTTTTTTTTTTGTGTGTGTCTCCGTTTCCTTCAGTTCAGTTCTGATCTTGGTTATTTCTCATCTTCTTCTAGCTTTGTGGTTTGTTTGCTCTTGGTTCTCTAGTTCTTTTTGTTGTGATGTTAGGTTGTTAACTTGAGATTTTTGTAGGTTTTTGATGCGAACATTTAGTGCTATAAATTTCCCTCTTAACACTGCTTTAGTTGGGTCCCAGAGATTCTGGTATATTGTATCTTTGTTCTCATTAGTTTCAAAGAACTTCTTGATTTCTGCCTTAATTTCCGTATTTACCCAAGAGTCATTCAGGAGCACATTGTTCAGTTTCCACATAGTTGTGTGGTTTTGGGTGAATTTCTTAGTCTGAATTTTGAATTTGATTGTGCTGTGGCCTGAGAGACTGTTTGTTATGATTTCAGTTCTTTTGCATTTGCAGGGGAATGTTTTATTTTCAATTATGTGATCAATTTTAGAGTAAGTGCCATATGGCGATGAGAATAATGTATATTCTGTTGAGTTTGGGTAGAGAATTATGCAGATATCTATCAGGTCCACTTGATCCACAGTTCAGTTCAGGTACTTAATATCTTTGATAATTTTCTCTCTCAATGATCTGTCTAATATTGTCAGTGAGGTGTTAAAGTCTCCTACTATTATTGTGTGCAAGTCTAAGTCTATTTGAAGGTCTCTAAGAGCTTGCTTTATGAATCTGGGTGCTCCTGTATTGGGTGCATATATATTTAGGATATTTCACTTTTTTGTTGTTGAATTGAACTCTTTACCTTTATGTTCTTTATGTAATTCACTTTTTTGTCTTTTTTGATGTTTGTTGGCTTAAAGTCTGTTTTGTCAGAAACTAGGATTGCAACCTTTGCTTTTTTCTGTTTTCCATTTGCTTGGTAAATTTTCCTCCATCCCTTTATTTTGAGCCTATGTGTGTCTGCATGTGAGATGGATCTCTCGAAGACAGCATACTGATGGGTCTTGGTTCTTTATCCAGCTTGCCATTCTGTGTCTTTTAGTTGGGGCAGTTAGCCCATTTACATTTAAGGTTAATATTGTTATGTGTGGATTTGATTCTGTCATCATGATGGTAGCTGGTTATTTTGCAGACTTGTTTACATGGTTGCTTCATAGTGTCACTGGTTTGTGTGCTTCAGTGTGTTTTTGTAGTCGCTGGTAACAGTTTTTCTTTTCCAGATTTAGTGCTTCCTTCAGGACCTCTTGTAAGGCAGGTCAGGTGGTAACAAATTTCCTCAGCATTTGCTTATCTGCAAAGGATCTTATTTCAAATTAAACTTCATAAGTGAAAGAGAAATAAGATCCTTTCAGCCAAGGAAATAATGAGGAAATGAAATATGAAATTTGGTGTTAGAAACTTTTTTCTTTAAAAATGTTGAATATTGGCCCCCAATCTCTTCTAGCTTGTAGGGTTTCCACTGAGAAGTCTGCCGAGAGTGGCTGGAGGCCCTGGCTGGGAGGCTCCAGCTGGGAGGACCTGTCCCATGAGGAGGAGTGGATTGGGGTCACACTTAAAGAAGCAGTCTGGGCATGCCTTGACAAAAGAGCTATGTCTTGGTGGGGAACTGCTTCTGCCCCTCTTGACTTGGACTCTCTAAAGCCCACAGGTTGGAATGACTGAGTCATCCAACTAACCCAGGTGGCAGCCCTCCCCTCCCCAAGGCACTCCATCCCAGGGAGAGATCAGAGCTCAGTCCACAATCTGTGCAGGTAGGTGTGGCTAGAGGGCCTGGCTGGGAGGTCCCACTCAGTGAAGGAGAATGGATCAGGGCCCCACTTAAAGAAGCAGTCTGACCACGATCTGGCAAAGCTGCTGTGCTGTGCTGGTGGGGGATCCCTTCCTTGTCTGAACCACCCAGACTCTCCAAAGCCCACAGGCTGGAATGGCTGAGTAAACCAAACAGCAGAGATGGCACCCAACCCTCCCCTTAGGGGGTCTCTATCCAGTCTCAGGCATCCTTTATCCTGTTGCCTGTGTCTGGCTGGAATTCCAAGCCAGTGGGTCTTATCTTGTGAGGTGCTGTAGAAGTGGGACCTGGAGAATGACACTGCTCAACTCCCTGGATTCCACCCCCTTGCAAAAGGTATATGTGGACTTCCCACCTTGCCTGAGTTCCAGACGTGGATCCCCAGGGATCCTGGGGCTGGAGTACACCAAGCTTCCGGATCTCTGTGTTTGCCTGAGCAGCCACTCTGCCAAGACTCCACACAGTTCTGTATGTTGGAACCAAGCCGCTGGTGGCATGGGTTCACAAGGGGATCTCCTGATCTATGGGTTACAAAGACCTGTAGGAAAAGCATGGTTTCCTGGGGTTGCTCAATAACTCACCACTTCTCTTGGCTGGGGGTGGGGGTTCCCTTGGCTCTGTGTTATTCCTAGGTGGTCTGTCATCCCATCCTGCTTTTCTTCATTCTCCGTGGGTGGAGTTGTTTCCCTAATCAGTCCTGGCATGAGAACCTGGATATTTCAGTTGAAGGTGCTGTAGTCGCTCTCCCATTTTGTTTCTCTCCATGAGTGTCGTGGACCACAGCTGCTTCTAACTGGCCATCTTAGTCCCTCTCCCTATTTTAAAAAATAATGTTTTATTTGCATGTAGCAAAATTTAAATTGATAAACTTGGTTTCACTAACATGAAATAGACTGCATTTACTTATTTTAATGGACTTTGTTTCTTAAAATCTTTTTGTCAAATAATGGTATTTTACAATGTGGGAAGTCTTTGGTGTTCTAGTTAATGATGAAGAAGACAGATATTTCATAAATTTATCACTAAATGTGGTTTAAAATGTTTCTTCTTTTCTGGAGTGTATGTATGCCACCACCAGATGGGGGCAGAGTTATGCAGTGAGACTAGGGAAGAGCACTGTTTGGAAACAACATGGTGGAAATCTAGTTGACTGAAGAGCTTCATGTGTATAAACTCAAGATGTTTTGTTTTATAAATTTCCTTTTATGTAAGGGTAACAAGATATAATAAAATGTAACTACTTAAAGCAAAGAAAAAAGTATTCTTCTTAGAAGCCAGATCTGCTGTGACCCGCCTGTTTTGTTGCATTTTAGTAGTAATTAAGGTCTGAGTTCTTCAGAAGGGCTACAAGAATTGGAATCTAAGCTCTCCTATTACAGTAATGTTATCTCCTGGCTACTCAACTATTTAGGCCTCAGTTTTTTTGTCTTCAGTGAAATGGGATTAATAATGGTTCCTCTCTATATTGTGGTGAGGGCAAAATGAAATAATTTTTTTGGTGAGTAGAGCACAGAGCAACGTTTGACGTATGTTAGTCCTTATTGTTCTTACGGATTCTCTGGTCAGCTACCTCCTCTTCTCCCTTCAAACTCCTACATCTTGCTTAGAATGCTCGCTTTTATAATTCAATAAAATTAGGTACATTGTAGCTTTGTGGTAAGTAATGGTCTTCATTTCTGTATAAAAAATTATATTTTAATCTGTTGGTCTCTTATATATCAGAGTGTTATAAATATGAGCCCCCAATCAAAAACCAGAAGCTCTTAACTAAAGATATTGATTTACTGTTAAAATGCTTCTCACATAGGAAACTCTATGTAGTGATGTGTAACAGGAATTTATTCATTAATGATGGTTAGGGATTCTCTATAGCAGCTCAGAATAAAGGTGTGTCGTGAATGAATAAAAAACTCTATGTACATAGTCTGTTAGGGGAAAATAAAGGTATAGAGAAAGCTTAGGAATAAGATAGGCTTACATTAGCATCTCCCCTGGTGGTTAGATATTCTTGGAGTAAACCAATGAGCAACTTTAGCTTCAATTTCTTTGGTCATAAAATTACAGCAAAAATACAATACTTAATTCAGATGCTCTCAAAATGTTACTTTATTTACCTTTCACCCACAACCAATTTGCTTTTCCTTTTATCATTTTTGGTCATGACTGGAGTGACTACATAATTTGTAGTTCAAACTGGGACACTTTTGAGAAGGAAAGAGTGTGCTAAAAATAATTGAAATTATTATTACTATTTTTTATAAGACATAGGGGTCTTGCTATGTTGCCCAGGCTAGAGTTTAGTGGCTAATCACAGGAGTGAACCCACTACTGATCAACACAGGAGTTTTTACCTGTTCCATTTCTGACCTGGGCTGATTCATCCCTTCTTGGGCAATTTGGTCCACTCCTGGGAGGACACCATATTAATGCCAAACTTAGGGCAAACACCTGATTGGCATACCGCACTACAGCCCAGATCTCTTGGACTCAGGAGAGCCTCCTGCCTCAGGCTCCCAAGTAACTGTGACCACAGGTGTGCACCACCACACTCAGCTGAAATTATATAATTTTTGACATTTATGAACTCAATTATTTTTATTATATTGGCCAACAAATAAAATAGTCTATTTGAAAATTATTTTCCAACATAAAAATTCTTTTGGAAAGTAAGATAACAGATCTCTGTGTAGACTGAAAAAACATTTTTTTCACTCTACACACTAATTAGCTGAACATTAAAAATAGCATCAGCAGAATAATTTTTCCTGATACATGTTAATGTACTTTAATCAGCTTTTAGCTTTGTCTACTTATAAATCGATACCTTTAGATATGCCTATTTATTCTATCACTTGTATTTTCTAAAGAATATATTTTTCAATATGTTTTGTTTCTATTGATAAAAATTGAAACTTTCAAGTTTCATCTTATAGATAATAATTGTGATTCATTAATACATTTAGTTGACTCTTTTAATAAATGCTATCTATTGATACCTTTAATTGACTCAATTTTCAATTGAAAAAAATACTTCATCCACAGTTGCTGAAGTACCTGGTAAGTACAGAGCAAATTCTGCTAAATGAAGGTTATCCTGAAGTGTAATTTTTCATAATAAAATGTGTAAATATTTCTACCCAAACATTTTCATATGTATACTCGTTTTGATTCTAGACAGGTGACCTTTCTTCAGCAAATATTTTTACAAGACAAACTCATTAAATAATTTCTCTAGTTGTGATTTTAAAACAAATTTTGTCAAAGTTAGATGTCATAGGACAGAGGCCTTCTGAATTTCATTCCATTGTGTGGTTCGGGAAATAAATCTGTTAAGTTAAAAGTATCTCCATCAAATGATTCTGCCTACTGCTTGATATATTCCAGAGCATAGTTATTTAATCTTCTTCAATATTTCATTCTGAACACTCTTTGAGTTCTTGTTGAATTCATTCACTTTCAAATTTTATTGGGATAAATCCCAATGACTACCTGTTTATAAGCTTGGTTTTAATAAATCAAAATTCTCTCTAAAAGCTCTGCAAGCTGATGTTTTTCCTTGTACCACTCATTGAATAGTTTGATTAAAGGTTCATGACTAATTTTGAACAAAATGTAGCCAAAATGTATGTAGATTCTTATTAGAAAATGCTCAATATCATTGTAAGATACTTAGGTTGACTTATATAGAAATTCTTCCAGCGTTCAAACATTTTAAAAATCCAAATTATTATCGATTTAAAAAGTAAGTATTAAAAAATTCGGCATATTATATCCGTAAAATATTTGGCCAATTGCTTTTTTGTATATATAGGAAGATATTTGTATATTTTGACAACTGTAACTCCTATTCCTATTAGTAGAATCCTGTAGATCATTTGAATACAGTTAAGATTTGTTTGCATAATGCAATTAATTACAAATACATTTCTGCTCCAAAGATTTCATCATTTAATTGGAATATCATTTTTACCATGGCATTATGCTCCATCAAAATCATATTCATATTATCACTGTAAAAAAGTAAATCACACACAAAACTTTGTTTCCAATGTTGAATTTTTAAACCAAATTTTCAGTAACATTGACAATAGCACTGGATGTTTTGTCTTTGACTGAATCAGTTTCTAACACTTTCACTTTGATGAAAATAATTTAATATTATTGGAATTAACTTTATCAGTTTTCCATTAGAAGTGATATACAACAGGCTTCATTTTGCTGTTGCAAAGCTCTTCTGTTAATGGAGTCAACACATTAGCATCTATAACTTCACTGTTTTTTACATGCAAAGAAAACCTAGTATTGAAAATCAAGTAGTGAAATTAACTTAAAAAGTGCTATCATTTGATTTGAATGAAAAGTCATGCTTCACAGAAATATATTCCAGCATTTTCAAATGCATGTATTAAGTCATCGTTTTGAGGCAGGGTCTTCTTAAATAAATACAAACTCTTAAAGTAGATGTTGATGTATTTTTAGAGATTTGAGTCTTGCAGTTGTTATGAGGTCCATGTTATTCCTATAGACCCAAAAGATGGTGTTCAGTATTGAAAAACATTTTGAGCAAGTTAAGTGTTCATCATGAACTTTCTTACGAAATGGTAATTCAGGTTGATTCATTAAACATGTGCCTTTTTGAGCTCATTACTATTTAAACAATTCAATATAAAATAAAAAAGAAAACCAAACAATAAAATAGTTGTTGGATTATACCATAATGCAAACTACCCTAGAAGAGCAATCAGACTATTCTAGACATTCTATGGCAGAACTGCTCAGCCTCTATTTCCCACACTTTCGTGTTCAGTTAAGCTATAACTTCCCACGTTGTCCCCTGATCCCACCAACTGACAGCCTAGGAGTTACTGGCGTTCCACAGGCTGGCTCACCCAATAGCTGGCAGAGACAGCAACGTGCAACACTTCTCCCACCACCACCCTTCTCCAGTTTATATTGTCTGAGCCAGCCTTATTGCACTAGCAATCACCACTGAGTGAGAAGTGTTAGTTTCTGGGTGGGGTAGGGAGAGGAGAGATGGGTTTATCTTTGGTTGTCTTTTAGGTTTCACCATGTGTTCAAGTGAGCATCTTTTTTTACTGCACGCATCTCTCATGTATGCTGCAAGACAAGACCCTGGTAGAGGTTACAATTTCTTTCTTTCTTTTTTTTTTTTTTGAGAAAGAGTTCGCTCTGTCGCCCAGGCTGGAGTGCAGTGGCGCAATCTTGGCTCACTGCAACCTCCGCCTCCCGGGTTCAAGCGATTCTCCCGCCTCAGCCTCTCGAGTAGCTGGAATTACAGGCGTGTGCCACCATGCCCGGCTAATTTTCGTATTTTTAGTTAGGGGGTTTCACCAAGTTGGCCAGGCTGGTCTCAAACTCCTGACCTCAAGTGATCAGCCCGCCTCAGTCTCCCAAAGTGCTAGGATGCCAGGCGTGAGCCACCGCACCCAGCTGGAAGTTACAAATTCAAAGCCGAGTTCTACCAAACTCGTCTAGCTTATTGCAATACAGCCAAAAACATCAGGGACAAATGCTTAAAGTGAGAAGACTTTGGGAATTCAAGAGGTAACCAGGGCTGTGGCGCGCAGCCAGGGTATGTGAGTGCACTACACATAAGGAGCTTTATCCACGCAACACTCTTGCTCCTGTCTCACTCTCATTATCCCACGTTTCCACTTCTCCTAAATGCTCATTCATTTTAAGAGAAGTGACTCTGTGACTTGGCTCCTTCTCTCCTTTCCTTAGCTTTTTATGGGCAATAAAACCTAGCTTCTTCCTAGCTTAGTGATTTAGAGCTTTGCTTTAAAGGTTTAATGATAGTTATAACTCAGCCTTTATAGATTTTTTTTAACTCTGAAAGAGAAGGCATTTTCAATCATGTGATTGAGAAATCATTCTTAAAAATAAAAATGCACTGGGATTTTAACATGTTGATTACAGGTACCTTTCTGTTTCTCAAAAAAGGTAAAATTACTAGTAGAAATGAAATTGGTAGAAGTATGGGACATGTAAGCTCTCATGACTGAACATCCCAGTTAGAGTTGGGTGAACCTCAGAGAAAGCTAGTTTCGTGGCACTGTATTCAGTTACTCTTACATTGTTTTGTAAATGTTTTATATATTTCAGTGTGTTGTGTTTCTCCAACTAGATTGTAAACTCATTGAGGGCTTTTTATCATTTTAGTATTACTCTATAAATTTTAGTATAGTTTCCATGTTTATTTAGTCACTATATTTATTGACTGGTAGTTAAGAAAATTTCTCTGACTTTTTACCTGTAAAAAGAACCAATTTCTCTTTTTCCCTCGTCATTTTTGAATCCTAGTCAGCGAAAAAGAAAAAAAGAAAGAAAGAAAGAAAAAAAAGGAACCAGAAGCTTATCTCTTGAGCCTGAGGAATGTGCCAGACAGGAAGCCATGCCTTTAGTAAGATACATGGATTGGCTAGGTTTATTCCCCACAGTAACTCAACCTCTTGTATTGAATTGCAAGTTGAAACAGTAAAGTGCACAATCTGAACTTTACAATGCAATGACTTTTTACAAATGTATACACTTATGTAACTAACAAAGTCAACTTAAATTATTTCCAGCACTCAGAAGCCCCTTTCTTCCATCTTCCAGTTAATGCTTCCCATAAAATCAACACCATTCTGACTTCTTTCACTATAGATTCATTTTGTTTGTTTGTGGACTTTGAAGAAAGACAATCACAGTGTACCTAGCCCTTGGCACCTAGTTCTTTACTTTTTAGAGTCAAAATTTGAATTGAGTTGTAATATATAGCAAAGTGCACAAATAAGTATATACAGCTCTTTGAACTTTTACTAAATAAATCTATTCAGCCAACCAGTGCCCATATCAATTAAGTAAAATATTTCCAGTACTCCTGTATTCCTTATTTGTGTCCCTTCCAATCAGTTCTTCAGTGTTAAAGACAACCATTTTTCTGACTTTTTTTTTTTTTGAGACGGAGTCTCGCTGTCGCCCAGGCTGGAGTGCAGTGGTGCGATCTCGGCTAACTGCAGGCTCTGCCCCCCGGGGTTCAAGCCATTCTCCTGCCTCAGCCTCCCGCGTAGCTGGGACTATAGGCGCCCACCACCTCACCCGGCTAATTTTTTTGTATTTTTAGTAGAGACGGGGTTTCACCGTGTTAGGCAGGATGGTCTCGATCTCCTGACCTCGTGATCCACCCACCTCGGCCTCCCAAAGTGCTGGGATTGCAGGCGTGAGCCACCGCGCCCGGCCATTTTTCTGAGTTCTAAGACTATAGAATAATTCGTCTTTATATAAGTGGGATCATAGAATGTGTCCACTTCTGCGTTTGACTTCTTTCGCTCAAAATTATACCTGGTAGAGTTATCCATGTTAATGTATATAGTTGTAGTTTGTTTTTCTTTCATTTCTGTTTAGTATTTCATTGAATAATTATACCACCATTTAAGAAGTCAATTACATATTGTTTGAACATGTGGACTGTTAGCAGTGTGGGGCCATTGTGAACAGTGTTGCTAAGAACATTATTGTTTGTGTCTTTTTGTGTGAACATGTATGTGTATTTCTGTTGGATATGTACCTAGTAGTAGAACTGCACATGTTCATGGTTGGGAGATATTACCAAACAGTTTTATTAATTGAATGGATATTATCAAACAGTTTTCTAACATGTTTATTAATTGAATGGATATTATCAAACAGTAATATCCATTAATTGAATGGATATTACCAAAGTTTCCTAACATGGTTATTAATTGAAGTTTACACCAGCATTTTACGAAAATTTGAGTTGTTTTACATCCTTATCAACACAGTGGTATGTGATGCTATTCTGAACAATACTTGACTTTAGGTTTTCATTTCTTTCTAAGATACAGAAATGTAATTGTTCTTGTGTATTGACCCCATATCTGATGATATGGCTAAATGCCTTATGACATTTAGCATACTAGTTTGTAGTAGATCCTTTTGGATGTTTTTATAATCACAACCAGATATTCTGTTAATAGTGATAATCTTATTTCTTCCTTTTACATTATCATATATATAATACTAAATATGTGATAATACTAAATATCTTTTATTTTAAAATATTTTCATTACTTTTTTCCAGTTTTACTGAGTTGTAATTAACAAATAAAATTTATGTGTATTGACATATGTATATGCTGTGAAGCAATTAACACAATAAAGATTAATATATACATTGCCTTAACTTGTTATTATTTTTCATTTGTGGTGAGAACATTTAAGATCTTCTCTCTTAGCATTTTTTAAGTACACAACATATTATTGTTTACTATATTTGCCTTATTTCTGTTCAGAGAAAAAAATCTCTCAATATTTAGCATTAAGTATGATGCTTAGAGTAGCTGATTCGTAAATAATTCTTATCAGGTTAAGGAAGTTAATTTGTTACATATAACTGTAATTTGAAATTACTTTTCTTCTTTGGTTAGAAGTTTGGTCTGTATAGCATATCTTTTTCCATGTTTTTTCCCCATTGCTCTTCTGTCCTTCTTGTAGTCCTGTGTTTCGGTCTGGGGTCCATTTCTTTCTTCTTAAAAAAACTCCTTTTAATCTATCGTTCTGTGCAAGTCTGCTGATGGAAAATCCTTTCTGTTTCTGTTTATCTGAAAATTTACTTTTTAATCCTTTTTTAGTTTGGTAAAATATACACAACATAAAATTCACCATTGTAACCATTTTTAAGTACACAGTTCAGTCGTTGTGTAACTACCACCCTATCCAGCTCCAGAAATTTTTTATCATCCCAAACTGAAACTCTGTGCCAATTAAACAGTAACTCTCCATTCTCCCTCCCACAGTCCCTGGTAACTGTTATTCTACTTTCTGCCACTGTAAATTTGACTATTCTTGGTGCCTCATATAAACAGAATCGTACAATGTTTTTCTTCTGTCTGGCTTATTTTTATTAGCATAATGTCTTCAAGGTTCATCCATGCTGTGGCATATATAAAAATTTCCCTTCTTTTTTAGGCTGATTAACATTCCATTGTAGGTATGTATGATATTTTATTTATTCATCCATTGATAGATATTTGGGTTGTTTCTACCTTTTGGCTATTATAAATAATGCAGATATGAACCCTGATGTACAAATATATGTTCAAGTTCTTGCTTTCAATACCTTTGGGGTAATTTTATGTTTAATTTTTTGAGGAGCTGCTGTGCTGTTTTCCACACCTGCTGAGCCATTTTACATCTCCACCAGCAATGTACAGGGTTTAATATTTTCCCATCCTCACAGACACTTACTATTTGCTGTCTCTCTTTCTTTCTTTTTCTTTTTTTTTTTGTTTTTAAACTGCCATTCTAGTGGTTAAAAAGGGGTGTCTCAATGTGGTTTTGATTTGAGTTTCCCTAATGATAAAAGACATTGAGTATCTTTTCATGGTGCTTATTGGCCATTTATATCTCCTCTTTGGAGAAATGTCTATTCAGATTTTTTGCCCACTTTTTAATATGACTTGTTTTGTTATTGTTGTTCTTTCATAGAAACTCTTTATATAATCTGTGTATTAATCTCTTTTCAGATGTATGCTTTGCAAATATTTTATCCCATTTTGTGGATTGCCTTTTCATTATTTTGATAGTGTTCTTTGATGCACAATGTTTTAAAATTTTGAAGTCCAATTTATTTATTTTTCTTTTTCTGTCTGTGGTTTTGATATATTTATTTTTATATGGATAGCTTCATTGGGTATAAAACTCCATATTGGTAGTTATTTCCCTTAATCAATTTATAGACAACAATTTATTGTTTTCTGCCTCCATATTTTCTGGAAGAAAATTCAAAGGGATCTGTTGAATTAATTGTTGCCCCTTTGAATGTGATTTTCTTTTCTTGGGTAATCCAAAAATTGTTTTTTTCTCTTGCATATTCAGTTTGTCATAATTTGACTAGCTGTTATTTGTTTTATTTACCCTGCCTGGGCTTTTCAGAACTTCCTGAATTGTTGCTTGATGTTTTTGATCAGATTTGGTAATTCTTAGTCATTACATCTTTAAATATGTCCCATCTTTCTCTCGTTTCTTTCTGGTTACGTGTACATTATGCCTTTTTGCTATGCCTACATGTATCCTAACACTCACTATTTTCTGTATCTTCATGACTACTTCTCTTTATTCTTCAGTCATATATTTTCTATTGACATATTTCCTAGCTATTGACAATATATTCTGATATTTGCAATCTGTGTTAAACTTAGACATTGAGGTTTAAATTTCAGATAATAAATACTTTTATTTCTAGAATGTTTATATTAATAGATTCTAATTGCTAGTGAATTTTTCATTATTTATATCTATGTTCTTGTTCTCCATCTCTTCATCAATTTTCATGAACAAATTATTCATATTTATTTGAAGGTGTTTGTCTACAGGTACAATATCATGGTTATTATGGAGAGGGGGTAGTTGTTTCTATTTTCTATTTTTGTTTTTTCCTCTGGAATTTTACTTGTAAGATTTTGTCTTTTAGTACACCTTGTAATTTTTTTATTGAAATCCAATTTGTTTTTATAATCTATTGTGGAGGCTATTAATTATGGTATATTTCTCTAGAAAAAGTTTGCCCTTTCTTTGCTAGGATATAGTATGAGGCTGATCACTTTAAACCATTATAAATCTGAGTTGAGGTAAGACTAGTTCCCATTTTGATAAGGCTAATCTACCTCTGGTTCTTGTTCTTCTAGGGCTTTCTCTTGTTGTGATTTCTGTTCTTTTACATTTGCTGAGGAGTGCTTTACTTCCAATTATGTAGTCAATTTTAGAATAAGTGCAAATATGTTGCTGAGAAGAATGTATATTCTGTTGACTTGGGGTGGAGAGTTTTATAGATGTCTATTAGGTCTGCTTGTTGCAGAGCTGTGTTCAGGTCCTGGATATCCTTGTTAACTTTCTGTCTCATTGGTATGTCTAATATTGGGGATGTGGGATGTTAAAGTCTCCCATTATTATTGTGTGGGAGTCCAAGTCTCTTTTTAGGTCTCTAAGGACTTGCTTTATGAATCTAGGTGCTCCTGTATTGGGTGCATATATATTTAGGATAGCTAGCTCTTCTTGTTGAATGGTTCCCTTAACCATTATGTAATAGCCTTGTTTGTCTTTTATGATCTTTGTTGGTTTAAAGTCTGTTTTATCAGAGACTAGGGTTGCAACCTCTGCTTTTTTTTTGCTTCCCATTTGCTTGGTAAATATTCCTCCATCCCTTTATTTTGAGCCTATGCGCATCTTTGCACATGAGATAGGTCTCTTGAATACAGCACACTTGACTCTTTATCCAATTTGCCAGTCTGTGTCTTTTAATTGGGGGCATTTAGCGAGCCCATTTACATTTAAGGTTAATATTGTTATGTGTGAATTTGATCCTGTCATTATGATGTTCGCTGGTTATTTTGCCCATTAACTGATGCAGTTTTTTCATAGCATTGATGGTCTTTACAATTTGGCATGTTTTTGCAGTGGCTGGTACCGGTTGTTTCTTTCCATGTTTAGTGCTTCCTTGAGGAGCTCTTGTAAGGCAGGCCTAATGGTGACAAAATCTCTCAGCATTTGCTTGTCAGTAAAGGATGTTATTTCTCCTCCACTTATGAAGCTTGGTTTGGATGGATATGAAATTCTGGGTTGAAAATTATTTTTTTAAGAATGTTGAATATTGGTCCCCACTGTCTTCTGTCTTGTAGGGTTTCTGCTGAGAGATCCACTGTTTGTCTGATGGGCTTCTTTGTTTGTAACTCGACCTTTCTCTCTTGCTGCCCTTAACACTTTTTCCTTCATTTCAACCTTGGTGAATCCGACAATTATGTGTCTTGAGGTTGCTCTTCTCGAGGAGTGTCTTTGTGGCATTCTCTGTATTTCCTGAATTTGAAGGTTGGCCTGCCTTGCTAGGTTGGGGAAGTTCTCCTGGATAATATCCTGAACAGTGTTTTTCAACTTGGTTCCATTCTCCCCATCACTTTCAGGTACACCAGTCAAACGTAGATTTGGTCTTTTCACATAGTCCCATATATCCTGGAGGCTTTGTTCATTTCTTTTTACTCTTTTTCCTCGAATCTTTTCTTCTCATTTTATTTCATTAATTTGATCTTCAATCACTGATACCCTTTCTTCCACTTGATCAAATTGGCTATTGAACCTTGTGCATGTGTCACAAAGTTCTTGTGCCATGGTTTTCAGCTCCATCAGGTCATTTAAGGTCTTCTCTACACTGTTTATTCTAGTTAGCTGTTCGTCTAATATTTTTTCAAGGTTTTTAGCTTCTTTATGATGGGTTTGAACATCCTCCTTTAGCTCAGAGAAGTTTGTTATTATCGACCTTCTGAAGCCTACTTCTGTCAGCTCGTCAAAGTCATTCTCCATCCAGCTTTGTTCTGTTGCTGGCGAGGAGCTATGATCCTTTGGAGGAGAAGAGGTGCTCTGATTTTTACAATTTTCAGCTTTTCTGCTCTGGTTTCTTCCCATCTTTGTGGTTTTATCTACCTTTGGTCTTTGATGTTGGTGACCTACAGATTCGGCTTTGGTGTAGATAACCTTTTTGTTGATGTTGATGCTATTCATTTCTGTTTGTTAGTTTTCCTTCTAACAGTCAGGTTCCTCAGCTGCATGTCTGTTGTAGTTTGCTGGAGTTTCACTCCAGACCCTGTTTGCCTGGGTATCACCAGTGGAGGCTGCAGAACAGCAAATATTGCTGCCTGATCCTTCCTCTGGAAGCTTCGTCCCAGATGGGCAGCCACCTATATAAGGTGTCTGTCGGCCCCTACTGGGAGGTGTCTCCCAGTTAGGCTACACGGAGGTCAGAGATCCACTTGAGGAGGCAGTCTGTCTGTTCTCAGAGCTCAAACCCTGTGCTGGGAGAACCACTGCTCTCTTCAGAGCTGTCAGACAGGGATGTTTAAGTCTGAAGAAGTTGTCTGCTGCCTTTTGTTCAGCTGTGTCCTGCTCACCGAGGTGGAGTCTAGAGGCAGTAGGACTTGTTGAGCTGTGGTGGGCTCCACCCAGTTCTAGCTTCTCAGCCACTTTGTTTACCTACTCAAGCCTCAGCAATGGCAGACTCCCCTCCCCCAGCCAGGCTGCCGCCTCACAGATCAATCTCAGACTGCTGTGCTAGCAGTGAGCAAGGCTCCGTGGGCATGGGACCTGCCGAGCCAGGCATGGGAGAGAATCACCTTGTCTGCCAGTTGCTAAGGCTTTGGGAAAAGTGCCGTATTTGGGTAGGAGTGACCCATTTTTCCAGGTAGTCTGTCACGGCTTCCCTTGGCTAGGAAAAGGGAAATCCCTGGACCCCTTGCATTTCCCGTGTGAGGCGACTCCCTGCACTGCTTCAGCTTGCACTCCGTGGGCTGCACCCACTGTCCAACCAGTCCCAATGAGATGAAACCAGGTACCTCAGTTGGAAATGCAGAAATCTCCCATCTTCTGCATCGATCATCCTGGGAGCTGCAGACTGTTCCATCTTGGAACACCAATAATGACAAATTATTACATTCACTTTTTTAGTTACATCAAAATTATGAATAATTAGAATGAAATTATCTTATAAATCTTTGATATCTTCTATAATGGGGATTGGAATCTCAAATTACCATATTGCTCCAGGTACAGTTGACAGACTTTCTGCCTCCTGAATCAAACATATATCTCAAAGCACGAAAGCCTCTGAGAAAGGGAAAAAATTACCTTTGGAAAGCCCATGCAGTTTGCTTTAGAGAAAAGAATTATGCTATCACCTCAACTTTAGACACAATGTCATGACCCAATCTTTTAATGCTTAATCCTTGCTAGTTTCAGCTATCTGGAATATAGTTTTACATATAGAAACAAATAAAGGTTGTTCTGAACAGAGAGCTATAATATAGAACATATTTTATTTTTTTCTAGAGAGCAATAGAATCTTCTTCAGATCCGTAGTATTGATCTAGGATCATGTGTGATGTTAGCTTCCAACTCCATAAACTGAGCTGTCTAGTTTTTCCTTAGGGAATGTCTGATCTTGTTAAGTTGCAATGAATTAAAAATTAGGGAGAAGTCAATGAAAAGTATGAGGGTTTGTAGAATCAACATATAGAGAGTGGACAGATAATCTCACAGAAAGACACAGAATAAGGCCTGAAAATTGGGAACACAAGAAATAGAGCCAAAAAGCCATTCACATGACAGCTGTTCATCCTCTTCATCTTCCCCACTGTCTTATATGAGAGAAAAATAGGTATTTTTTTCTAATAATGTCCTCATAGCCTGAAGAAAAGTTGAATTATGTTTCTGTGTTCTATTTATTAGGTAATATTTTATTTTTTGTATCTTTTATATGGTTTTATGTCAGTTTATATGTGCTGAATTCCTCATTTCAGTGGGATATGAATTAAATGAGATGTTTTTTATTGACTTATTTGGGGTGAGTGTATAAGGAGAAAAAAGGAAGAAAAAGGCAAAAGTACTTGGTTAAATGACTAGGACTGTTCAATTTGGGTAGGGCCCTCATGCCAGTATTTAGTTAATTTTTTTTTCTGCCACTGTAGAAAATGTCATAAAGGATTTTGTTTCTTGCTTTCAAGGATTTTTGAATCAATATGTTCCATTTAAAGTTCTTTTTCTGCTTTGTTAGCATCAAGGTGATGTTTCCATAAATCAGAATGTTGGAGATGATAGCTGTTTAGTTCCCTTTTTTTGAAGGTATTGTTTATTACTGTTAAGGAGATAATACATGCTCTGCACATTCCTCAGATGAGCTCATCTGATGTAAAATACAATGTTCCCTGTATCTTTTGTTCCCTGAATAACTCTATGATTTAAATGAGTGACTCAGAGGCAGAGAGGAAAGGAAGGAAGGGAAAGTACAATTTAAAAAATAACTACTTAACTCCTACTTCAACTTCAGTTCCTTGTTCGATTGTTTCTTTCTCGGAAAAAAACTTCTCTCCTAAATTATTCAGTTCACATCCCCCTATGAGAAAATATCATAGGACCATGGACTTTTCTTCTTGAGTTTTGTTACATTTGCAGTTTCACTTTTTTCAACGCCTTGTCAGTAGTGTCAGTCTCTGCTTCAGTCTAGGCTGTGTGGCAGATAGACTTTAAGATGGACCCAAAGACCCCTGCTTCCTGGTATTCATGCTCTTGTGTAGTTCTGTTTCCTTGAGGGGTTGCTTCTATGAGATGCTTCTAAGCAATACAATATGGCAAAGATGATGACCTGCCATTGTTATGATTATGTTATGTGTGATTGTAACTTCTGTCTTGTTAGCAAACTCTCTGCCATGCTGGCTTTGATGTACAAGGTGTTATATTGTGAGCTACCCTATGGATAGGCTTATCCAAAAAGGAACTGAAGACAGCTTCCTGCTGACTGCTTGCAAAGAACGAAGGCCCACAGTCCAAAAACCTAGAAGGAACTGAATCTTTCCAACTACTACTTCGATGAACTTGGAAGCAGGTCCTTCCCCAGGCAAGTTTTCAGATGAGACCTCATGCTGACTGACACCTTCATTGCAGCCTTGTGAGAGAAGGGGAACTACGTATGAGACAAAAAGTGAAATATTTAAAAAGCACCAAGCATTTGATATAAACATATCTTCAAGTCAGACTGGAATGTTAGTCAGGAACAAAAGATGGAATAATAAAGGTATTCTCCTCTTTCCAGACTTCATGATGCCTGCATAGAGCTCAGTTATGCCTATTCTTTCATTTGCTATTCTAACCTCATGACAAGGGGTCTTAAAGAGAGGTGAAGAGGTAAAAATGAAAAGAATGAAATAATCCTAATGCTATGGTTTGGGGGCCCTCTTCTGGGTGGACTATGGGGATTTCAGGGGCCTACATTGCTGCTGAAAGAAGTGCCCAGGAAAAACCATTCATCTACCTGCTGAGATCTCCCTTCCTCCCTGTCCAGCATTCTTAGTAGCAGATGGGACAGCCTCAGCACTATTATTAATAGTGAGAACTATTATTTTCACTCTGAGACCTGCCTGCTCTGGATACAGCTTAGCAATTTTCAAATTCTCTCTCCCACAATCTAGTGTTACAGCCTCCTACCTCTTTTCACCAGGAACCACGTCCTGCAGGGGTCAGTGAGGACAAATTATCTTTGCATTCGAGTGGCCTAGAGCCTTCTCCATGGTTCCATTCTCTTAAACACTGGGGTATGCTGTGCCCTTTCTTAAACTCTCCCTTTAGTGATTCAATTCAATTTGATTCGATTCGATTTGATTTGATTCGATTTGATTTGATTCAATTCAATTCAAAATGTTTACCGAGCACCTACTCTATGTTGGCTTTGTTTTAGGCATCTTGAATATATTTGAGAATAAAGCAAAAAACAAAGACAAAGCCCAAAAAATCTTGCCTAAGCAAAAGCAGCATATTTTCATTTATTTATTTACTTCTTTTTTGAGACAGTGTCTTGCTCTGTTGTCCAGGCTGGAGTGCAGTGGCATGATCTTACCTCACTGTAACCTCTGCCTCCTAGGTTCCAGCAATTCTCCTGCCTAAGCCTCCCAGGTAGCTGGGATTATAGGCACACGCCACCACGACTGGCTAATTTTTGTATTTTTAGTAGAGACAGGGTTTCACCATGTTGGCCAGGCTGGTCTCAAACTCCTCACCTAAGGTGATTTACCTGCCTTGGCCTCACAAAATGCTGGGATTATAGGCATAAGCCATCACGCTCAGCCAAGCAGCTTACTTTCCAGTGAAATGTCTAGATAATAGATATACTCAACAACTTCAGCAAATAGAAAGGGTAAGAGTGATAGAGAATTAGTAACATTGGACAGTTTGAAATATTAAATAGAGTGCTTCAGATAAGTCTCTCTGAGAAGAAAGAATAGAGCAAATAGTTTATAGCAGTTGGACAGACAGGCATGTGGTTTCCTGGGGCAAGAGTTGTTCTGATGCTGTGGAGGCCCTAAGATGTCCTGTGTCTGGTATTTTTGAGAACAAAAAGGAGACGTGCCTGCCAGGAACGGAGGAAGTGAAAGAGAAGATGGTAAGTGATGAAGTCAAAGAAGGGAGCAAAGCGGCAGACACATGTTCTCTCAGGTGATTTATTCCTGGTATTTACTCTAATGAAACCCAGAGCCAGTGCAGGGTTCAGAAAGGGAAGCGTGACATGCACTAATTCACATTCTAAAAGGATGACTCAGGAAGACATCCCTCTGTGCTGTCTGCCCTGGTCTCTGAAGAAGCCTCTTTTACTACCTTGTCCATCGGGGCTGCAGGTAGATGTCCATGGGCCCTGCCTGCAGTCTTGACCACTTGGGTCTCTTGTCCTCAAATGATGGACATGTCCACCTCCACCAGGCCCTCACAGCCACCACCTTTGCATTCTTCAAGGTGTCTGTTTCTCACTAAGTCTCAACCCAACCATGTCCATCACCAGGCTCCTTATTTGTCTTGGGCATGGCGTCTTTATTGCTGCTCACCCCACAGCTCCCAAAGGTCCCCATATCCCTTTCATTCACCTGCGTTTTCCCCACACCTTCCAGGTGAGGCTCGTGCTTCATCTCCAAACACCTAAGGCCACAAACCACATTGAATTTTTTCCAAATTGCTTACACATTTTAATGAGACCTCCTTAGCTCAATTGTAAGTTGCCCCGATCCTGGCATATAATATGCCCCACACTGCCATCTTTGTCCATCAGTATTTACTATGTCTCAGGTGCTGTGCTACACACTACAGATAAAAGGTGAGAAAAAAACCACATAGACACTCTGCTCAAAGGGTTACTGCCTATATTAATTATTTATTGCTGTGTAACAGGTCACCACAGACAGTGGGCTTTTTAAACATTTATGATATCATGGTTTCTGTGCATCAGGAATTTCAGCATGGCTTAGCTAGGTCCTCAGCTTATTAACCTTCTGTCCATTTCAATTTTTCCGTATAAGACCTTATGAAACAATTACATAGAACTTTTTAACAAAATTGTCTGTGAAACATATTATCTCTAATTTCCTTGAATGACAAATTGATTTTCTTGACAAGAAAGTGGGATTAATTCTTGTCTCATGCCATTGGTAAGGAGAAAGAAGTTTAACATTACATTGTCTTTGATAGAAATATTAACGGATACTCCCATGAATGATCCTTGGACATACAGATATGAATTAGATACATGCCCTAATAAACATGTGTAGAAAATAAAAATGTTAAGATAAAGGCCCATGCTATGTAAAAAACCTTATATATGAAACACTAACTTGATTACATTTCAGATAGTGTAAAAGGCCAATCCACAGTCCATATAAACTTACAGGTTGAGTTTTATTTGATTGTTGAAGTTGTAGGGCCAACAGAAAGAGAGTTCTAAATTTTGTGTTTATTGACTTTAGCAAGTCCCTGGGTCTGTTACACCTACTGTTTAATTCCCAGTCAAGTATAAGGTCCAATATTTTAAAATTCAATATTTGAAATATTGAAAATATTGTGTACACACACACACAGACACACATGCCTACCCGTACACACAAAAGATAGCGTACCTTGGACCCATTTGATCACATTCTTTTTTGGGGATTGAGTTTATCAATCTTAGCACAACCGAACACAACTGGCTGGGTCCAGGCCTCCTGAGTAGTTTCCCTGAGCTGAATGGTGTATGAGTTGCTTAGGGTTGCCATGACAGCATTCTACCAACTGGGTGGCTTAAACACCAGAAATGTATTTCCTCTCAGTTCTGGATGCCGCAAGTCTGAAATCAAGGTATCAGTAGGGTTGGTTCCTTCTGAGGGCTGTGAAGGAGAATATGTTTCATGCCTCCTCCTGGCTTCTGGTGGTTTGCTGGCAGTTTTTGGCATTTCTCTGCTTGTACAAGCGTCACCCTGATCTCTGCCTTCATGTCCACATGTCATATCCAGTCAGACTGGATCATCGTCCTACACCAGTATGATAACCTCATTTCAGTTTAACTGATTACATCAGCAATGACCGTATTTCATGTAAGGTCACATTCTGAGGTTCTGGGGATTAGGGCTTCAACATAATAATTTTGGTGAGGGTGATACAATTCAATCTATAACAGATGGGTTCATAGGGAAATGAGATGCTTGAGTAAAATAGTTTCTTGGATGCATTGAAATGGATTTGAATAAAACAAACTCATTCCATTTTTTTAATCCTAAATATTAAGTCACAAACTATGAATGCTGGAGTTAAACAAATGGGGGTGAGAAAAACTTTATGCATATTTTCTTTTATCCACATTGAGATATTAATAATTTCTTTTGTTTTTTATTATTATACTTTAAGTTCTAGGGTACATGTGCACAACGTGCAGGTTTGTTACATATGTTTACATGTGCCATGTTGGTGTGCTGCACCTGTTACATATATAATTTTTAAAACTTAAGGATTCAACACTATTTGATATAAAAGGTAGCCTCTGGCCTCACTCTATCAGGTATGTCTGTGGAAGGCAGAATAATGGCCCCCTAATAATTTCTATATCCTAATTATGAGAACCTGTAAATATGTTACCTTTTATGGCAAAAAGGAGTTTGCAGATATGATCAAGGTTAAGGATCTTGAAACAGGAAGATTATCTTGGTTTATTCAGGTGCATTCAACCTAATCATATGAGTTCTTAAAAGCAGAAAACTGGCTGGGCACAGTGGCTCACACCTGTAATCCCAGCACTTTGGGAGGCCGAGGCAGGTGGATCACCTGAGGTCAGGAGTTTGAGGCCAGCCTGGCCAACACGGTGAAACCCCATCTCTACTAAAAATACAAAAATTAGCCAGGCATGGTGGCAGGTGCCTGTAATCCCAGCTACTCAGGAGTCTGAGGCAGGAGAATCACTTGAACCCAGGAGGCAGAGGTTGCAGTGAGCCAAGATCATGCCATTGAATTCCAGCCTGGGGGACAAGAGCGAGACTTCATCTCAAAAAAAAAAAAAAAAAAAAAAAGAAAAAGCAGAAAACCTTTTCTGACTGAAGTCAGAGGGAGTTGAGACTAAGGAAAACAATTCAGAGGGAGACACAATATTGCTGACTTTGAAGATGGATAAGGAGAGTCAAGAGCCAAGGAGTATGGGCAGCCTCTAGAAGTTGAGAAAGTCAGGAAAACAGATTATCTTCTTGAGCTCCCAGAGAGGAGCGCAATTCTGCTGGCATCCTGTTCTTAGCTTAGTGAGACTTGTGCCAGTCTTCTGATTTCCATAACTATAAGATAATAATTTTGGGTTGTTTTAAGCCACTAATTTTGTGGTAATTTGTTATAGTAGCCACAGAAAACCAATACACTCTCAACCCAGACTGCATGTGTCTATCTACATAATGCTTAGCACAGCCCTCTGTACACAGTAGGTTCTGTATAAATAATTTTATAAATATTCTCAAATATGAATCACAAAGCTGTTTCAGTAAACAGAAATTGTACCAATCTGGGTTTTGTGCATTGGTAATTTTCAGGATAAACTAAACATGTTTAGACATCTGAATTTAAGTTCATCCTGGCATTTTTTTTTTTTTTTTTGAGACGTAGTCTTCCTCTGTCACCCAGGCTGGAATGCAGTGGCATGATCTCAACTCACTGCAACCTCGGCCTCCTGGGTTCAAGTGATTCTCTCGCCTCAGCCTCCTGAGTAGCTGAGATTACATTCACGTGCCACCACACCCGGCTAATTGTTTGTATTTTTAGTAGAGATGGGGTTTCACCATGTTGGCTAGGCTGGTTTCAAACTCCTGACCTCAAGTGATCTGCCTGCCTTGGCCTCCCAAAGTGCTAGGATTACAGACATGAACCACCTTGCCCGACCTCCCTGGCTTCTTAAGTGGAGGAGCTGTGTCTCTATTTTGCTTGGATCAATGCTACCAATAAAAATATACATGTTTGGCCTCACAGAAAATACGTTTCTGTTAAGTTTGTCAGATTTAATAGTTATCCCTGTGTCCTGGGTGAGTCTTTCACTGAGGGATGAGACAGGAGAGTGGACAGCAAGGCCTTTGGGGTCAGCAAGGGATGTTGGGCAGTTTGACTGAGTTGTTCCAATATTTTATCAGGTTCCCTAGTGAGTCAGCCTCAGTCCGAATATCAGAGGCAGGTGAGAAAAATTATAATAGGAGAACTTTCTACAGTGAAAGTACAGGGCTCGCAAGCAGACCCGAAAAGTAGCCAGCATCTCTGCAGGAGAAGAGGCCACTGCAGAGAAAAGCAAGCAATGATGTTCCCACTGAGAAAATTATAATGTTGAGAACCTAGCCAAGGTTCACCAGGGTATTTCTCGGCAGCCAAGGAATATTGACGGAAAGGGATAATTTGTTATTACCTCAATGAGAGCCTGGTCGATTTTCCTCCCTCAATGATTTTTCCTCGAGGATGGCAGGTAATAAATATGTGGCAGCCTTATGAAATAAGAACAAGGTGATCAGGTGCTTTTAGTAGCTTTTTGAGGGGTCCTTTCTCCTGCTATTTTTCTGTCTCCTATTTTAATATTATCTTGCCACATTTACTTCTTGGTGAAGAGATGCAAATCCCACAAAACAAAAAAATGAGGGGGCTGAAATAGTTGACTACAAAGCAGCAATGTTAATTTTCAGAAGAGTGTTTTTTTTCTAGTGACTGCTAAAGTCCTCTTTGTTTTATCCTTGTCATATTTAAAGATTTATTTTATTCATTGATGAATTAGTGATGAGCTAAGTATCATAAAAAATAACAGAAAGCATAACTCAACAGACCAACACATATATTTTTTTCACTGTTCTCCATTTCAAAGAAAAAATGACCACCAAACAAGTTGACATCAGTATACCATTTTATTTAAAAAAAATTTTAAAGCCACTTTTGATGACTGCTCTATTGCCAGCACAGAAAGTATAGTTCATAACAAGGCATCACATTCTGTATATATTGGAGATACATATTTAAAATAATGACCCAAAGCCACATATAAGATCTACAAATAAACAGCTAAGATTGACATTTTTTCTTTACTCATGCATAATAGAGAAGTAATGGAGAGTAGTGCATTTTAGAGAGACATTTTTCATTAAAGGTGAAGTTAAAGAGGGTATCTATCTCAGTCAATTGTCCGACCACCTACTCTGTTCTCAGGCTCAAAACTTTGGAGGCATCCTTGCCTCCTCCCTTTTTCATGCAATTCTCATCCAATCCATTAGCCAACATCATTGGTTCTACCTTTAAATGCATCTTATCACCTATAATAGAAAATCCTTAGATGCAGCCACATCCTTGTCTCACCTGCATCACTGCAATACACTCGCAACATGTCCCCCACTTCCACCCTTGCCTCACTATATAGTTCACACAGCAGCCAGTGTGATCCTTTAAAATGTAATCCATATCATGTCATGCTTCTGCTCAAGACCTGCAGTGGCTCCCTATTTCACTCAGAGTAAAATTCCAAGTCCTTGCCCTATCCTGCAAAGCCTGTGTGATGTGGCTCCCTGCTACCCCTCTGACCCCATGCCTCTCCTTGTCATGCACTCCAGCAACTCTGGTTTCCTTGCAGGCTCCCACCTTTGGACATTTGCACCTGCTATCTCATCTACCCAAAAATCCCAATCCCCTAACGTATACACAGAGATCATTCTCTCACTTCCTTTATGACTTTTGCAAAACCTCCACCTTGTCAAGAGAGACCCTCCTTGATCATCCTTTCTAAAAACACACTGCTAGTCTCTCTCTATCCCCTCATTTTTTTGTATCTTTCTTCATAGTACTTACTGCAACTTGATGTATCATAGGTCATATATCTAATTTAATTAAATTCCCCCCTCCCTTTTTCATGCACTTCTCATCCAATCCATTAGCCAACATCATTGGTTCTACCTTTAAACGCATCTTATCACCTATAATAGAAACTCCTTAGACCCAGCCACATCCATGTCCCACCTGCATCACTGCAATACCCTCCCAACAATACTAGTTCAGTTCATGAACTGAAATAAACTCAGTTAACTTTCACTTAACAATTTAATTTAATAACAATTTAATTAAATTAGATGTATGACCTAAGATACATCAAGTTGCAATAAGTTGTGACATTATTAAGTTAAATGTATGACCTAGTAATTAAATGTATATATTGGTGTGTTGTATATATATCATATAATAATATATAATATTAATTGTATATTAAAAGACTATGTTATATGTTATAATTATATGATATATAATGTATATATTATGCACACATATATATTTAATTACTGATTTATTATTTGACTTCTCAACTAGAAGGTAAACTTCTTGAGGATGGGGAATTTATCAGTTTTGTTTACTGCTGCATTTCCAGCACTTGTAACAGTGCCTAGCACACAGAATATGCTCAATAAACTTTTGTTGAATAAATATATGAATGAATGAATGAAAGAGGCTTGGTAAGCTAATGATGCATAGTCCAAACAACAATGAACTGAAATAAACTCAGTTAACTTTCACTTAGCAAGAAATGTTACCTAATAGAAAACAGCATTCCCCAAATTCCTTGAGGTTTTATGTTACCAGAAAATTTCTTGATTTATTTTGTATTTTCCTTAGAATATCAACCCTGATTTGACAGATAAACTTTAACTCCTTGGCAGAAAAATGTCATGCTAGTAAGGTCTTGGGGTAGGTTGTTTCCAAAGATGACCACCAACAATGCCTTCTGTCCCTCAAATTTGGCTGGTCTTTTGATTTCTTTCCCCGAAAGAATAAGATGGAAGTGATGTTTTACCAGCTCCAGACCTAAGCCTTAGGAAACTTTTCAAGCTTGTGTTTGTCCTTTTAGAAGCAAGTCACTATATATAGAAGTTTAGACTAGATTACTGAATGATGAAAGTCCAGAAATAGGAGAAAGAGGATATATTGGCGAGTACTGAGTTACCCTACAACACAGTCAACACCAAGACACCAAGCTATTAGAGAGGCCATTTTGGATCCTCTAGCACCGATTGAGCCACCCCAGCCAATACCCCAAGAAACGAACTCTCAGCCCCTCGAGCCATCTCACTGGAGGCCCCAGATATTGTGGGGCATATGCAAGCTATTCTTGCAGAATCATTCCTAAATACCAGACCAATACAATTATTTTCAAATAAAATGGCTATAATTTTGAACTGCTAAATTTTGGGATTCCCTGCTACGTAGCAATAGATAAGTGAAACCAGTCTGACATATTAAAGAAGGATAATATTGAGAAATTTGGACATCTGAAGTTTACTCTTTGAAACTTTGATCGAGCTTAGTAAAATCATATTTATGTGTGGATTTATACACACACTGTGTGTGTATATATACATGCACACACATTTGTATATGTACATTGTAAATATATCTATACATGTTTTTTCTGTCTTTATTAAAAAGGTTAATAAAAAATTAAGTACTCCACTGATAATACCTTGGAAATTATAGTTTATTCTTTTCATATAACATCATGAAAGCCTTACAGTTTTCAAATGCCATGCATTTAACTGTTTTATTTGCTTATTAGTTTATTTTATTGATTTAATCATCATTGTCAAATCAGTGATAAATGTCCATGGGTTGGAAAGTTTCTGAGAGAGGCCCCGTTGTGATATAATAACATGTACTTTGCCTCTCTTCTCATATGATACTAACATCTGACTTGGCTTAGATTTATTTCATAGTGGCTCTTCCAGTCAGCTCTTCTCAGCTTTGTAGAAAAGAGCCACGCCCTTCTGCATGTGATTGCAGTGTGCTTCCCTGAGTTGATTTTGAGATACGTTCAGAGGGTATTAGCTAATCCTGCTTTATTACAAGAGGAACCTGAAAATCAAATGTATTCAAGAAATTGCATTCCTGTATCATTTTGTAGAAATGAGTGAGAGCAGGAATGCGGGTCAGAGAATGGTGCCAAGAAATCAAATGGCTCAGTGATGAAGCCGTACAAAGATTAGGAACCACTGGTGTAGATAATTTCCACTTCTTTTTAGCCATGCATTTCTTTTGGAGAATCTGCAAAATACGCCTTGGATGGTTGTTGGGATTAAATTGGATCAAGACATGTAAAAAGCTGCTCAAAGTCTTAGAGAGATTACTGTGCTGTAAGGAAGTTTACTTTATTGATCCTATTTTATTACTTTGAAAATGGAAAAACCATGCTTTTGTCAATCATGTGAAATAGGAAAGTAAAATCAAATAGTTGGTTTAGTTTTCTCAGAGTAAGGAAAAATAATTCACAGCAAAAATGAAAAATGAAAGTTCTTTTTAAGTAACTCTTATTACCAGTTAGAAATATGTTTTTGTTATTTTCCCCTGAAAGGAGAAAGACTATCATATAAAAGAATACTAATTTCATTCTCAATAAATATGCATTTGTTGAATATGATGACTTGTATATAGTTAATTATAATGTATTATCCAATGTCAAGCACTGTTATATAAGCTTAAGCTCAAAAACTTGTTTTTAATTTATGAAACAAAATTCATGTTACCCTTCAAGTATTATTGAACATTTATTCTTTAGTCTGTATGTATTTTTTGAATTTTAGTAGTATTGTAAAACCTAAAAATATTTTTTTCTACTCCACATCCCCAACTTCTTAAGTACTATCATAATACAATTTTTAGCCTGAGAATGCTTTTGGATATATTTTTGCTTTTTCTATTTGATGAGAAAATGCTCCTCTATCAAAAAATAAATTTTGCTAAAGGATTTATTACAGAATGCTGTTAATTTATTAGAGGATGCTGTTAATGTGTTATTGTGATCACTGGTGGTAAGTTTCTTCAAGAAGTTTTGGCAATAACATTTAGCTTAGCATTTTTTTCTATATAAACTAGAACAGATTTATGGAAGAAAAATTGGAAAATTCAGAAAAACATAAAAAAGGAAGCCAGAGACACACATACTTTCTCTTTTTCTCAGAGGATGTCAATCCTGTCACTTGTTAGATATACTATCCATAGATTTGGGTGCCTGTGTATTTTAAAATTGAGCCACCTAAGACATAGTGTATTAGTCCACCTCACACTGCTATGAAGATACTGCCTGAGACTGGGTAATTTATAAACAAAAGAGGTGTAATTGACTCACAGTTCCTCATGGCTGGGAAGACATCAAGAAACTTACAATCATGGTGGAAGGAGAAGGGGAAGCAAGGCATGTAAGAAACATCTTATATGGCAGCAGGAGATAAAAGAATGTGTGAAGGAAGAACTGTCAAACACTTATAAAACCATCAGATCTCATGAGAACTCACTTGCTATCATGAGAACAGCATGGGAAAAACTGCCACCATGATCCAATCACCTCCCACCAGATCCCTTTCTCGACACCTGGGAATTACAATTTGGATTACAATTCAAAGTGAGATTTGGGTGGATACACAGCCAAACCGTATAACATAAAGTGTTTGAAATTGCTATGTTCACTCAAAACAATGTAAGCAGTTTTCCAAGACATTATTATTTCAATTTCACATTTAGTGACTCTACATGTATGTCCATTTTGTGAGTGGGCTGTCATTTATTGAACCAGTCCTCTTTTGTTGAACCTTTAGGTTGTTTTGCATCATTGTTGTTGTAATTAACACTATGATAAGTGGTCCTCATATATAAATTTTCTTGCTCATCTTGAATTGTTTCCATGGGATAGACTCCTCAAAGGAGCCTTGGGTCCATTAGTATGAATCAGAAAAATCACTGAGCCTTATCGTGCAAACTTTAAAAAACAATCTCAAAGTAAACAGAGTATAGCAAAAGACACTTACTATCCCCAATTTAAAACCATGCTAAGTTCTATGGCATTTGGAGGGAGGGGGGCTTTTAGGCAGAGGGAAAGCTGTAGTCTATGTTTAAAGGCACAAAGTGACAGAAAAAGTTCAGGCATTAAGTCTGATTGGCGTTTTGGTGACAAGAGACTGGTGGCAACGGAGGCAGGGCCAGGTGAAGGAGGGACTCAGATGTCAAGCAAAGACATTAGTCTTATTCTGCAGAAGATAAGGAGCCATCAAAGGTGAAGGGCGACAGGCTAGTCAGAGACGACACCGGTGGCAGCCAAGAGATCTTTATTTGAGGCTCAGCATGCGAGACAGCGAAGAGAAGGGGAGAGAGAGAGAGAGGTGCTGGGGCTGAGTATTTATGTCCTTTAGGGTGATGTGGTGATTGGTGATTGGTCAGAGGGTGGGACCTTGGGGCTAGCAGGAGGTGTTTCCTTTTGATTGGGTGCTAATTTGGCGGGCTGTGCTTGGCGGGTTTAGGGGGGCGCCAAGTGGAGGGGGAAGAACCCGGAACGGATCCCTAAGATGGCGTCTTTGATTTATCCAACAAAAGGAGCGTAAGTATTAGTGCAATAGGAACCGCTTTTCACTGGAAAAAAGGTAACTAGGCAAGCTGGAGGAGCACCACTAGAAGCAGGAGGATAGGCAGGAGCTGATTATAATAGTTCTAGGCCTGAACTAGAGCAGCTGGAAATAGAGAGAAGACCACAGTTCATGAGTTTGAACTGAAAGGCCTAGGGCTCAGTGTTGGAGGAGAGGGAGGGCAGAGGAGAGAGAGAGAGAGCTTGGAAGAGAGGGAACAGGGTGTTGTTCTGGTTCGGGTCCTCTGAGGAGTAGACTCCATGATGGGATTCAACACAAAAAGATTTCATGGAAAAATGTCTATATGGAATAATGGGTGAAGGAGCAGGAATAGGCAGACCATGGTAAAGTCCTACGAAAGGGGAGAAGGAAGAAAGGGTTGGATAGAAAGAGGTCCAGACTTTAGCACAGGTCAAAGGAAGTTCTGGCCATGCCGGTGTACAGTATTTGAGCAAATATTGCCCCTTGGAAGAACCCCACATCAGTCAGGAACAAACTGGCTAATGCTAATATCCCCTTATGCTCAGTCACTGGCTGAGAGCAACTTGCAGGGAGCCTGGCCTCGATGCTAAGCTGGCAGTGGACCCCACAGGGCAGCAGCTGGGGCTCAGTCAGCAATGCCCCCTCCCACAGCAGGGTCTCTTAAAGAACATCTGAGTTTCACACATCCATGGCACCACCAATGTTAACTGCTTTCTGGCCTGGGTGGTGCATGAAAAATGCCAAGTGTAAAATCAATCCTGGTGTAAGCCTAGGTTTCCAAGAGTATAATTAAGCAAGCTGGTTAAAAATCATTTCTTGTTACAGAGAGAGAAAGGACAGTTAAATCAGGCAGCCCTATTTTGCTTTCTGAGACTATCAATTTATAACTTTGGGACTTTGACAGAGTGATCAAATTCTGTTATTCTCAATTCATAGTTTTTTATTCATAAAGTGGGAATTAAGAATACATACCTCACATAGATTTTCTGAAGATTATTTGAGATCTCGGATATATGCCATTGCTCTCGGCACATGGTAGACATTCAGTGGTTATTAGTTTCATAATAACTGGCAGATTATCTTATTGTTTCAGACTTGTGACATAGCCAGAGTGCATAGGTATAAATTGTTCTTCCTAGTTTGCTCAGTGCAAAAACTCTTTCACTCCTAGAGCTTATGGAGAAGCTATTCATTTGTCTTCCTAGCATACCCATTTATATTCTGAGTTTCACACCATTAGTAGATAAAACCTCAGGAGCTAAGAAGATGCTTGTTAGAAAAGCCAGTGGGAAGTGCTTCTATTGACAAAATGGCTAGAAATGCTGGAACACTGTACAGACTTTACAATTCCAGATTTAAAAGTTCTTTTTTGTTAATTTTATTTTTATTTTATTTTATCTTTTTTTTTTATTATACTTAAAGTTTTAGGGTACATGTTCACAACGTGCAGGTTTGTTACATATGTATACATGTGCCATGTTGGTGTGCTGCACCCATTAACTCTTCATTTAACAGATTTAAAAATTCTGGGTATGGCTAACGCTACCTTATTTAAGTAAAAGCCAAGGGTCTTATAAACTATGATTTTTAACTGGCAAGATTGGTAGTGAAGTTACTGTAAGCTCGGGTTTTAATTTTTCTTATACTATTCAGATAGATGGGGATAGGTCCCAGGCACTAATAGCTTTATAAAGCTCCCGGCTGATTCTATTGCGTATTTTTATTTTATTTTTTATGCCTTTTATTATGGGTTTGAGAACCATTGATCTTGACCAGTAATATTGCCTTCTCAAACGGCCTCAGTGTCACTGTGAAACATTTAGGTATATTTGTTTAGATTTATTTATTTATTTGAGACAGAGTCTTGCTCTGTCACCCAGGCTGGCGTGCAGTGGTACGATCTCGGCTCACTGCAGCCTCTGCCTCCCAGGTTCCAGCGATTCTCCTGCCTCAGCCTCCCAGGTAGCTGGGATTACAGGCACATGCCACTACACCCAGCTAATTTTGGTATTTTTAGTAGAGACAGAGTTTTGCCACGTTGGCCAGGCTGGTCTCGAACTCCTGACCTCAGGTGATCTGCCTGCTCAGCCTCCCAAGATTAATTTTTTAAGTATAACTGAGATTTAAAAAAAAACAAAAACAAACAAAAAACATGTTCCTCTCAATACCGTGGAGCCCCTCTACTGGAAGCCCAAGAGGATTTGGCAAAAGAGACCCTTGGGAAGGTAGGCACAGCTGCTTAATGGCACTTAACTTACCTAAGGCAACAGAGAATCAATAGCCTCTGCAGAGTTGGACTTACAAGTCTAATCCCAGCAGCTCACCTCATGCACTGTGTATGAGGTATGAGAGGAAATAATGACTTCACCCTCCTCTCCTGTTAACTGTTAGAAACTCAGGGTTTCTACTATGGAAACGTCTAAACCCACTGAATTTGGAAAATACCTTTGGAAAAAAATAATTTCTACTCACAGGAATATACAAACTTTAGAGAACAACTTTGAAACAAGATAATTTCTAAGACTGAATTTAGAATTGTTGTCTAGAAAAAATAATTTGGCTTGGTTATCTTTTTACTCTTTCAGGCATCTATGTGTCTCTCTGCCTGTAGAGAGGGTTCTGGTCTGGAATAACTTGCTGAGGGGAGCACTGAACTCAAACACCTTCTTGCACAATTCTACCCCTGCAGCTTGCAACCTACAAGACCCACTATTCCTAGGAAAAGTAGTCCACCCTCAAAGCAGCAAGATGTAAGAAGAGATAATCTTGCTTAGAGGGCTCTGAAGTTAAACAATACTGGCTTTGAAAGCTGGTGCTGGTATGTACCAATAACAAATCCTTGGACAAGTCACATAATCTGTCTAATTTATCAATTTTCTCATCGATAAAATTTGTGCAGTATAATAATAATGCACATTTATATTCATTCCCTAGGACACAAATGGCAAACCTGATAAACAGGCACTGGGGAGGATCCAGTGTCCCTGACACACTTGGGCATAATCTAAAGGCAGTGGGACATGAATGAAGATGGAGAAAGGGATTTGACACAAAAAGCTGTTTGCTACTTTGGCCAGGTCTGGGTCTCCCGTAGTGTCTGTGTGTGCTTTTCATTTTCAGGCAAAAGTCAACCATATTTGTAAGAGCCTGAGATCACATTTTCTCTTGGGAGTTATAAGCAACCTAGCTTCACTCAGGCACCAGTTTGGCTGGCTGGCTTGAACCTTGGCCTTGAAGTAAAGAAGTAAAACGAATTGAGAGTAATGAGCTAACCGGTGATTCCAAATGTAAGTTAAATCTTGTTTGGAATGGAATTACCCGCCCTCTTTGAACTGTGACTGCACCAGGTTTTTTAGGAATCATTTGCTGATTCAGATTCCCTACTACGTGTTGAGTTCTGCTGCAAACATGGAAACAAAATGCAGAAAGAGGCTTTGAAGGAGTTTACAGTATAATTGGGGAAACAAGATATGAAGGCCTACTTTGTTTTTCTCTTTTGTGTGTGTTCCTAATGTCAACAGGAGTAGTTCAGATACTAGAATCAAGTAGATTTTAGAAGAAGGGAATAAAATGGTTCTAAGGCTTGTGGAAGCCTGGGTAGGTTTATGAATGAGATTTGAGAAAGGTTAGATGGGAAAAAGAAGAAACTGCATTACTTTTTAGAATGAAAGTAGAATAGACTTCGCTAACACAATTTTTGCTAAGAAAAGTGGCAAAAATCATTAAAGCAGTGGATGGAGGAATGATAAGGTTGGACTGGACCTTGAAGGCAATGAGCAACTACTGATTGTTTCTTCAGACGTGAGGAAATGGAATGTGAGAAGTGTGATACTTATTCGTAGCAAAATTACAATACTTTAATATACGTACATGATAATAAATATAACAAATAACATTTGCTATGTGCATATTATATCCTGGATATTGCTCTAAGTGCTTCCCACACATGGAAATTATTTAATTAAGTAATAACCTTAGTGATAGGTACTCATAATGTCCCTTTTCACAGATAGGAAGTAGGAATTTGTAGGGAAATTGTTCTGGTGGTGATACATTGCAAAGATCAGTTGGGGCAAAGACACTGAAGCAGGGAACCTGGGGTAGAAGCCGGCAATACAGCCAGACAAAGGCATCAAGCCCTGAGCCTAGATGAAGGTTGTGCTATCTGACACGTTTTCTTGGACGTGAAGAGAAATGTCCAGGTTAAGTATTAAATGTAGATGAAATAATTAATGTAGATAAAGCCCTATTTGGTCCATTGACAAAAAGGGGCAAAGACTCTCCTTTGTAAAGTCAAAGGGCACCGAATTTCCTGACATTCACAGAGAAGCCTAAATACCACATTTCTTACGGCTCCTCTGAAGGTGTTCTTCAGTGTTCATTCAAGAAACTACTCTTGTCTGCCATTACCCACCAGGCAGAAATTCAACATTTGGTAAACGAGTGGTTCTTTTAGATTAAAAAAATGAAGAAACTTGTATCATTTTATATTTACTTCTGCTTTAGACAAAATAGTATTATTTCTATTTATTTATAAAGTATGTTTTTCTTTTACTGATACATAATGTTTTGAGTATGGGGTATATGAGTATTTATGGGTATATGAGTGAGTTTTGTTACATGCATAGAATGTATAATGATCAAGTCAGGGTATTTGGGGCACCCATCACCTGGAGTATTCATCATTTATGTGTTGGCATCATTTCAAGTCCCCTCTTCTAGTTACTTTGAAATACACAAAATATTATTGCTAAGTATAGTCACCCTATTCTGCTATCAAACATTAGAGCTTATTTCTTCTATTAAACTGTATGTTTGTATCCATTAACCAACTTGCCTTCATCATCTTCCTCACCCACCCACCCTTCCCTGTCTCTGGTATGTACCATTCTATTCTCTGTTTTCATGAAATCAAGTTATTTAGCTCCCACATATTAATGAGAACATGCAGTATTTGTCTTTCTGGGCCTGGTTGGTTTCATGTAACATAATGACCTCCAGTTCCATCCATGTTGCTGCAAGTGACATGATTTCATTCTTTTTTATGGCTTAATAATATTCCTTTGTGTATATATAACTCATTTTCTTTATCCATTTATCCCTTGATGGACACTTAAGTTGATTTCACATCTTCGCTATTGTGAATAGTGCTGCCATAAACATGAGAGTGCAGGTATCAGTTTGATACATTGATTTGTTTTTCTTTTTTGAATAAATGCCCAGTAGTGAGATTGCTGGGTCATATGGTGGTTTTATTTTTAGTTCTTTGAGAAATCTCTATACTGTTTTCCATAGTGGTTGCACTAATATGCATTCCAGCCAAGAATGTATGAGTTCCGTTTTCTCCACATCCTCTTATCTGTTTTTTTACTTTTGTCATTTAATAATAGTCATTCTAACTAAGTTGAGATGATATCTAATTGTGGTTTTGATTTGCACTTCCCAGATGATTTGTGGTATTGAACATTTTTAAAATATATTTGTCAACCATTTTTATGTCTTCTTTTAAGAAATGTCTATTCATATCTTTTCCACATTTTTTTTTCTTTTTTTCTTTTTTATTATTATACTTTAGGTTTTAGGGTACATGTGCACAATGTGCAGGTTTGTTACATATGTATCTATGTGCCATGTTGTTTTGCTGCACCCATTAACTTGTCATTTAGCATTAGGTGTATCTCCTAATGCTGTCCCTCCCCCTCCCCCCACCCCACAACAGTCCCCAGAGTGTGATGTTCCCCTTCCTGTGTCCATGAGTTCTCATTGTTCAATTCCCACCTATGAGTGAGAACATGTGGTGTTTGGTTTTTTGTCCTTGTGATAGTTTACTGAGAATGATGTTTTCCAGTTTCATCCATGTCCCTACAAAGGATATGAACTCATCATTTTTTATGGCTGCTTAGTATTCCATGGTGTATATGTGCCACATTTTCTTAATCCAGTCTATCATTGTTGGACATTTGGGTTGGTTCCAATTCTTAATGAGGTTATACATTTTTTACCATTGAGTTGTTTGGGTTCCTTGTATTTTCTGGTTATTGGTCTCCTGTCAGATTAACAGGGTACAAATATTTTCTCCCATTCAAGAAGCTGTCTCTTCACTCTTATTGATTGTTTCCCTTGCTGTGCAGAAGCTTTTTACTTTAATATAGTCGCATTTGTCTATTTTATGTTTTTGTTGCCTTGCTTTTGAGATCTTAGCCATAAAATCTTTGCCTAGACTAATGTCTTATGTTTAAGTGTTTAATTCATCTTAAGTTGACTTTCGTACATGGTGAGAGATAGGAATCCAGTTTCATTCTTCTGCATAGGGGTATCCAGTTTTACCAACACCGTTTATTGAATAGAATGTCCTTTCCCCAATGTATGCTCTTGGTAGCTTTATCAAAGATTAATTGACTATGAATATTTAGATTTCAGTTCTCTGTTTTGTTCCATTGGTCTATGCATCTATTTAATATCAATACTATGCTGTTTTGGTTACTATAGCCTTGTAATATGTTTTGAAGTCATGTAGTGTGATGCCTCCAGATTTGTTCTATTTGCTTAGGATTGCTTTGATTATTCAAGGTCTTTTGTGGTTCTACACAGATTTTAGGATTTATTTCCTACTTTTGTGAAAAATTACATTGGTATTTTGATAATTACACTGGTATTTTGATTGCACTGAATCCATATTTAAGACATGCCAAGAAGTATTGAGAAAGATATTATAGGCAACCATGTACCACGATTTAGACCTATATATTTTGCCATGTTTTCTTTATATAACTTTTTACTTTTGCTTTTAAATAGCTTTATGAAGTTATTGTTGACTTCTATTGCACATAACTGACTATAAATTGTTAAGTTTTGACATCCATGTACTTTTATAAACCCATTACCACAATCAAGATAGTGAACATTTCCATCATCTACATATATCACTTTTCAAAGGAGTAAAATATTTCTGATACAGTGTAGCACCAACACTCTGTTCTTACCTATCTGTTTCTAGAGTTAATCACTCTCTTGAAGCTATTGTTCCTGTGCATTTGCCTTAAAAAACTTATTATGCATCTACAGGTAACGTGCTGTAATATTTACTAATATCCTGCTTTGAAATTTTACATAGATGTCATCGTATTAAACATTTTTAACTTGCTTTCTCCTACCTCCACCAAAATGTTTTTGATATATCCATGCTTATCCATGTAGATTAGATTAATTAATTTTACATATTCTATCAAAATATTATATTGTAGCGAAAAATTGAAAAAAACTGAAGTTTTTGTCTCCAAAATCGAAGTTTAAATTTAAAACCAAAATTAAATTCCAAAATTGCAGCCCAAAGCCAGTTTGTTACAATGTATCAGAGCTGCCATCTAAGGTGGTGAAAGAATGTAAGTTTTAAACCCACTAATTGTTAATAGTAATTTATTTATATGTAAGAGTATGGGTAATTTTATATTCTTTCTATTTTTACTTTCCAAATTAATCATATTTAATATGTATTATTTTTATAATAAAGAAAACTAAAATATCAAGTTGAATTATTGGGGTGCTCTACTATGAAACTATCTGACTAGGAAGTTTACAGGCAAATGTGAGCATGGAAAAATGATCTTAAAAGTGTGTATAAGCAGCTGAGACAAAATCTTCACTGAGTTGAGGACAGTATTAGGTATGGAGAGATTTTCTTACTGTTTTATAACTTGTGGTGCATATGTCAGGGATAGAACTTATTAGTTTTTATTCAGTGAAACTCTTCCAAATAGAGCTGAAAGAATCCCATCAGATTTATGGTGATCTTCTGATAGGCACAGATATACGATGTCATTTTTCTCAAAGATCACTGCATCTATTCATTCCATGAATGAAAGCGCTTATCCCATTCACAAGGAAGCTGCCAAGAGTTTTTTACACCAATCTTCTGTACATTTTTCCCACTTGGAAATACATATATATATTCCACTTTTTTGATGTGATTCATTTCCCATTGATTTTTCATTTTTAATAAAATTTTTCTAAGCACTTCAAGGGAAAGGTTATTAAATGCTTCCCTGAGTGCCCATAACTAAAGTAAAAATAGAGGAGCAGAATATTTCCCCACATTTTTCTTATACTTGAAAAATGTTAAGTTGCATATTTTTGAAATATTTATCTTAGAGAAAACTCAGAAGCCATGACATGTGTGGGCCAATTTCTCTGCTCTGTTGTGAAGATTTTTACCATTCCATAATGCTGACAAATTATCATCTTAATTTATAAATTTATTTATGTTGGAGTTGCAGTGCCTTTGTAACTTACCACAGTATGCTATTATGACGACTGAATGCTTAAGCTGAAGGGGTCTGAGTGTGTTACTGTAAGTTAACATGAAAAATCTTTCTCGGAATGTATAATTTTGACCCAGAAAGCTGGAAGTAAGTTTATATAGAACCCCCAGTTCAACACTGTGTCTTTCTTCATTTGAGATGTTTTCTCCTTTTCATCAATTGGCTTTCTGCATTATTCTGTCTCAAATCATACACACGTATGCAAACCCACATTCTCTTGCTTATGGCAAATATGTACCTGCTTTTTCTCTTATCCAGAATTGCATATGCTACTTATATACTAATAGCCCAAATATTTGTATGGTGTGTGAAATGTGGGAGTATTTCAAGCTGTAGCCAAATAATGTTAAATAGTGAAAACTGGTTTATTGAATGGAAGCACATTTTCAAAAAGCTTTGTTCCATGGAAACACTTTTAATATGTGCTTGCCAGCCAGCATATGGCACATGTCTCAAGAAGTGTCAAAATGCTAATTTTTAAAAATGAACAAGCATGTTATTGATAAATGTATTACTTGGTAGAAATGGTTGTTGAATACTACTGATCTTTATTACTCTACAGAGAAAGGGAAAAAACTCAATTAACTAATAGCATTGTAGTCTAATTGTACACACCTATTTCTGTTTCTCAAAGGATAATACTAATAATTGTCTTAGCAGAATTGAGTAGTAATATGTCTAAAATATCTTCTACAGTAATCTATTTTGAAGTGCTAACAAAGGAGAAAAAAATATTGAGGATTAGTATCTTTTTAAACAATGAGTAAATCGACGTTTTTAACTGCATTTTAAAATTATTTTCTTTTTAATGATATTTCTCTTTTTAAGGACACAGTTGATGAAAATTATGTATAAACCATTAAATGTTTTTTCCAGATTTGTTCTTTCATTGTATTACATTTATAAATTTATAAAACAAAATTGTATTCAATTTTGTTTAATTTTACCCATGAGATACTGCATGCAAAGAGAGAGTATTTGCAGATATTATAACCACATAGTCTCTGTAATAGAAATAATCATTTTTGGTATGCATTATGTTGTTCAATTTTGTTGAACAATGTAACAAACACTCCACTTGACAAGAGAACACTCAGAATCGTTATGGCACAAAGATAACTGTCATTTATTGTTCACCTTCTAGTTTCCAAAGATGCTGTCTTCACTCATGCTATTTTGCTTCAGTAGTCATATCGCCATTGTAAAGGTAAGAAAAGAGACTCACAAAGGGAAAATAGCTTGTCCAAGGTTGCTTATCAAGTAAGCAGCGGAGACAAAACTCAGTCACTGTTGTTCTGGCTCCACTGTGTCTTTTCACTTCCACATGCCCCCTTTCAAGAAAGGATGATAGGAGATGGAACGGGAAAAGAAGAGAGGTAGAGTATAAAGCCAGTATTGAGACTAAAAAGTAACCAGTCATTCCAAGTAACTTGCATTCATTCAGATACACTCAGGAAATTGTTGGAGACCAACAAATAGATCAGGCAATCTTTAGTGAGGAGAGCAATGGCTCTTGTGCTCTCACAGATGGGGATGTGGGCCATGGAGACCTGGGCCTCAGAGTTTTTATTTCCTGTCCTATTTTGTGCTTGTTTGGCAGAAGGGTTCAAAAGAGAGTACTATATGCCAAGAGAAGCTATCAGACAAATGAAAAAGCAGACACTCAGAACAGATGATGATTTTGGCAGAGGGATTATTACTGGTTTGATACGATACAGCAAAAGACCTCTACTGTTTTTGCTTTATTGTAGGGAAGAAATACTGACTAGTTTATAGACCACTAATATTCCCTGTGGAGAAAAATGAATACATCATTTTAAATAGAAAATTTTAAATGGCAAGATTTGCTGGCAAGATTGAAAAGGGAAAGGAGAGGAAAAGATAAGAAGGTAAAATAAGTTGTCTGTTCCTTATCCATAACTCTATATTATTCATATTATTATAGGTATCAGGATGTAATATTCCTGTGAGGCTAGCATGTAATGTCTGTTATCCTCTTATTATAGAAATTGTACAAAACTAAAATCCAGAAAAGTCAGAGAAATACTGTTAGCAGTAAAACTAGGACATGGTTTTGTTTTGTTTTTTTCGTTTTTTTTTAAACAAAGACAAGGCTGGAGCAACTCCAATAACACCCTCATTAGCTGAAAAAATCTGAATCTCCACATGATTAGAGTGAGGGAGATTATGATATACATTATTCTGGTGTTAAAAGAAAAACTTTAGACAAATTAAATCGATGGAGCTTAATTGAACAGAGTGATTCATAAGTTGAGCAGCCCCTGAATCAAAATAGGTCCAGAGATTCTCTGGAGCTGCCACATGGACAAGATTTATGGACATAAAAAGGAAAATGATGTACAGAAAATAGAAGTGAGGTACAGAAACAGCTGGGTTGATTACAGCTTGGCGTTTACCTTATTTGAACAGGGATTAAACAGTTGGCTGCCTGCGATTGGCTGAAACTCAGTGATTGGCACAAGAGTAGGTCAGGTCTGTTTACATGCCAGTAAGTTAGAGTTCACTATGTATGGAGAAATCTTTAGGTGGAACTTAAGATATGTAAGGAGGCAGCTTTAGGCTAAACTTAATTGAACACTGGTGATTAAAGAAGTATTAAATTTCAAAATGGAGCCTGAAAAAGATACTATGCCTCCCATTGGCCCTGCCCCTTATGCCAACTACTTGTCTGTTCATGCAGGCTGGCAGCCATCTTGGGAAAGAAACCTGGGGCTGCCATTTTGTAAGGGCTTGGTTTGTCTTTGGCTTTATTTGGTCATACATTCAGCAAATCTTTATTAAGTGCTCAGAAAAGAATAGAATGTTTATCTGAGGAATGAGAGTTCAAGTTATCAGGCCTAGAGAGACATTAAAAAATGAGACAGCTATGACATCCTACTTCCCTGCTTTTATACTATGTACTCATCTCTTGAAACTGCTTGCTAGTGCCAAAAGTAACTGTAAATGACCAGAAGAATGCAGTACCAGACACTGTAACTCACACTCTATATCTTAAAAATGTAAAGTCAATTACTAATCAATGCTATTTCTGTAAACCAATGAGAATTTCTAACAAACAATTTTATATCATCACATTCTCCCCTTTTTGCCTTAAAAAACCTGCTTATAACAAAGGCCAAATAGAGCTTATATTCAAGAATTGTTGGGTCTGAGCCTTCTCGGCAGCTGTCTTCACTTCAGCTCAAGTAAACTCTTTAAAAAGGAAAGAGAGAGAGAAAGAGAAAGAAAGAAAGAGAAATGGAGGAAAAGAAAGAGAGGGAGGGAGGGAAAGGAAGATAAGAAAAGAAAGAAAACATAAGATTAGAAAAAGAAAGAAAGAAAGAAAACATAAGGAAAAAAAAAAAGGAAAGAAATCCTGGAGAGATTCCATGAGTCAACTGGTCTGCAGCTTCTGAAACCTTTTGTAGGGTTCCTGTGGTCCCCTGTTGAAGAGCTCTGTAAAGACAGAGCTATTGAAGATTGTGCCTCCACTTTGGCTTGTTTAAACACTTTACTGCTTTTTGGAAGAGAAAGAATCAAAGTAAATTTTATGGTTGGCTCCTTTACTGGGAAAAAGGAGGAGAAGCTCTTTGTGGTATCACATAAGTAAGCATTTCTTTACCAGCACCGTGGGTGACAGGAGTCCAGGAGCCCAGTAAGCCAGAGTTATAAACAGATGGGGTGAAATCAAGGTGGATGGGCAAGAATGGAGAGAAACAAATGAAGTTTCAAGGCACTAGGATTGTGTGAACTTCTCTCCCCTTGAATTATATCATCTAGATGTTATGGGATCTCTGGAGTGTCAGTTTTTCTGGCTGGAAACCTCTGTGGCTGCAGCACCTTTGCCCAAGTTCTTCTCCTGTGTCCAGGAAGAACGAGGTATGCAGACAAGTGAAGGGTGAAGAAGAGTTCTATTTCATGTCAGAAGAGCTAAAAGGATTGGGTAGCTCCCCTTGTAGGCAGGTTATCTGGTCTAGTGTTCAGCCTTTAGGAGAGAGAAGGCCCTGGAATGGGTGGCTCCTCTCCATAGGCAAGACATTCTGATGTCTCTGCAGATCTCTGAAGCTCTCAGCAGAGAGGGTACTTCTGTCTGCTGGCAAGTTGTCTCTGCAGCTCTTCAGGGAAGGCTACTCCTCTCTGCAGCTAGTCCTCCGGTCCCATGGTCTCTCTGCCCTCTTCCTCCTCTGTCCATCCTCTGCCTGCTCTGGCTGAGCCCAAGGCTTTTATGGACATCAGTGGGGAGGAAATGGGGCCAATTGGTCCATGGGCAGCCATGGGCAAACCCAGAAGAGGCACCATGAGTTCCTACTGTGGTCCACAGGACTGGCAGCCCAGCAACCAGTCTTCAGGCCCTCATTGGCCTGAAGGTGGGGCCTTACTGGGGAACCACCCCCTTCCACCCAGGAATCAGTTTGCCTCCCACTGCCATTCATGGCCCAGGGGCTTGGCTCCAATGCCCACTCTAAGATCAGAGCAGGCACTGGAAGTGGAGAGAGGCCAGGCAGTGGGAGCAGACACCCTGAGCCTTCAGGGATGGGAGTCCTTCCTGGGTCCCCCAAGGGTGCAGGCTGCAGAGATGCTGGGGTCCTGTGCCTGGGAGGGTGGCTGCAGCTGCACCCAGGAGCTCCCACGCTGCTAACTCAGAAGGGGCAGGGCTCCCACTTGTCCCTGGCTCTTTCTTGTCTCCTCTACAGCCCAGGTCTACAGCCATGGGTGTGGTGGCTGCAGCTACACCCAGGAGGGCAAATCCTGCCTGCTCTTGGCCCTCCCCCAAGAGCACAGGGAGGCTCGGATCCACAGCTGGTTTGGGCAGCTGTAGCCCCACTCAGGAGAGTAGGGCTTCTGCCTGCTCTGTAGAGCAGGAGGCCTGGGGTCTGCAGCTGTGGTTTGGGTGGCTGCCGTAACCAAGGAGCTCCAGTCCCAATCAGAAGGGGCAGGGCTCCCACTGGCTCCATGGAGTGTGCAGCCTCAGCCACGCTTCCCCACTGCAACCGGCATGATGAGCAGCCACTGCCATCACAGATATTTGTCTCATTTTGTTATTTACTATTTACTAGAGAAAACATAACAATTTCTTACTAAAAAATTTTGAAGTATAAAAATGAAAGGAGAATGTCTAAGTCCTCTGGAAATAAATGGCATTGACAGTCTTCTTGATTTAATTTCTGCCTCTTATTTCAAGAGGCATCCAGATGCTTTCCTTAATTGGATCCAGTTAAGATAGTCCTGATGGAAAATTCAGTATATTGGCCATAATTATTGAATTAGTGAATCACAGACATGATTAGAAAGAAATTAACATAGCCACCTGACTCTTGTTAAGGTTATAATTGATTCTGGTTATTAAAGTTGTCCCAATTAGTGATGACCATCTCAACTCAACATTCCCTAACAATAGTAAAGTGACTTTTATTTGTGCAAAACTATTATTTTTAATGTTGGATAGAGAAAACAATCTCTATCTTTTAAAAGTATCTATGGAAAATATTTTTTTGTAGTAATAATTTAGGTTCTCCTATATGAGGAAAAACTATCAGATCCTATCCTGATTCCAGAAAAGTAAAATTGAAGGTGACCCTAAAGATAAATCCTAGTCAATAGCATTCTATTATGGTTACCCCCTTTAAACACAAATTGAACACCTCCCCTGAAAGGAATTCCTGTGGCTGTTTATTTTAATCTTTATGAAGATTTAATGCTGGGAAATTGTTTCTCATACTAAGTTCTCTTACTCAGTTTATAATTTTTTTTTGAGATAGAGTCTCACTCTGTCCCCCAGTCTGGGGTGAAGTGGTGTGATCATAGCTTATTGCAGTCTTGAACTCCTGGCTGGGCTCAAGTGATCCTCCCACCTCAGCCTCCCAAGTAACTCGGGTGTGAATCAACATGCCTGGCCATTTTACAAATATTTATTGTGTACCTACGACTTGTCAAGCACTGGGGTATAGTATAAACAGTGGTGAAAAAAATAACCTCTACACTGACAGAAATTAAAATGAGTGTGGAAATATTTGTATTTTTAACCAATTAGTCCTTGACTTGTGCTGTGGGCTGCAAACACAGTTCCTCAAAAACCTAAAGATCAGTTTTGTGCTTATAGGTCCTTTTTTACCCCTAGATAGGTTTTTGCGAGGGTGGAGGGGGTGTTGAGAGTTTTTATATGAGATGATTCCAAGTCTTTTCATAATTTTATGATTCTTCCTTGAATACATTTTACTTTCTCTCTATCCCATTTTAAGTGTTATACCTGGAATTAAATGTGATTCACCAGAACAGTGGTGTGTTTTGCTTATGCACTCCCTAAACAAACTTTGAAAAACTGTGTACTCCTTTGAGCATTTTTAAGTAGACATCTAAAACTTTTTCATTATAAGTATAAATAGTTGCAGTGGATGTAATTTCAACTGTATTGGGAATATTGACTTTATAAATAAAACTTGTATTACTCTTTTTAATATATCCAAAGGAATATGAGCACCAAGGTGGCTTAATGTCCACCATTATCCATTTTGACTCATGTTTGTATTTTGTTGATGATTTAGACTCACTTCTACTTCTCCTTGAAGTCACCATTTTATTCCATATCCCCCACAGAATTTTATCCTAACATAACATACATTTATTCTTAAACATAACATACTTTTATCCTTTAACATAACATACTTTTATTCTTAAAACTATATACAAATAGTTATATATATATAGTTTTGTATATATATAGTTTTGTATTTATATATTTATATATGTATTTATATAGTTATATATGTATATATTATATATAGTTTTGGGATACATGTGCAGAACATGCAGGTTTGTTACATAGGTATACACATGCCATGGTGGCTTGCTGTACACATCAAACTGTCATCTACATTAGGTATTTCTCCTAATGCTATCCCTCCCCTAGCTCCCCACTCACTGACAGGCCCCGGTGTGTGATGTTCCCCTCCTTGTGTCCATGTATTCTCATTGTTCAACTTTCACTTATGAGTGAGAACATGCGATGTTTGGTTTTCTGTTCCTGTGTTAGTTTGCTGAGAATGATGGTTTCCAGATTCATCCATCTCCCTGCAAAGGACATTAACTCATCCTTTTATATGGCTGTATAGTATTCCATGGGGTGTATGTGCCACATTTTCTTTAATCTATCATTCATGGGCATTTGGGTTGGTTCCAAATCTTTGCTATTGTGAATAGTGCTGCAATAAACATATGTGTGCATGTGTCTTTATAGTGGCACGATTTATAATCCTTTGGGTGTATACCCAGTAATGGAATTGCCAGGTCAAATGGTATTTCTGATTCTAGATCCCTGAGGAATGGCCACACTGGCTTCCACAATGGTTGAACTAATTTACACTCCCACCAACAGTGTAAAAGCATTGCTATTACTCCACAACCTCTCCGGCATCTGTTGTTTCCTGACTTTTTAATGATCACCACTCTAACTGGTGTGAGATGGTATCTCATTGTGGTTTTTATTTTTATTTCTGTAATGACCAGTGATGATGAGCTTTTTTTCATATGTTTGTTGGTCGCATAAATGTCTTCTTTTGAGAAGTGTCTGTTCATATCCCTCTCCCACTTTTTGGTGAGGTTGCTTGTTTTTTTCTTGTAAATTGGTTTAAGTTCCTTGTAGATTCTGGATCTTTGTCAGATGGATAGACTGCAAACATTTTCTCCCATTCTGTATGTTGCCTGTTCACTCTGATGATAGTTAATTTGCTGTGCAGAAGCTCTTTAGTTTAATTAGATCCCATTTGTCAATTTTGGCTTTTGTTGCCATTGCTTTTGGTGTTTTAGTCATGAAGTCTTTGCCCATGCCTATGTCCTGAATGGTATTGCCTAGGTTTTCTTCTAGGGTTTTTATGGTTTTAGGTCTTATGTTTAAGTCTTTAATCCATCTTAATTTTTGTATAAGGTGTAAGGAAGGGGTCCAGTTTCAGTTTTCTGCATATGGCTAGCCAGTTTTCCCAACACGATTTATTAAATAGGGAATCCTTTCCCCATTTCTTGTTTTTGTCAGGTTTGTCAAAGATCAGATGGTTGTAGATGTGTGGCATTATTTCTGAGGCCTCTGTTCTGTTTCATTGGTCCATATATCTGTTTTGGTACTAGTATCATGCTGTTTTGTTTACTGTAGCCTTGTAGCATAGTTTGAAGTCAGGTAGCATGATGCATCCAGCTTTTTTACTTTTCTTTTCTTTTCTTTTCTTTTTCTTTTGCTTAGGACTATCTTGGTTATATGGGCTCTTTTTTGGTTTCATATGAAATTTAAAGTAGTTTTTTCTAATTCTCTGAAGAAAATCAATGGTAGCTCAATGAGGTTAGCATCGAATCTATAAATTACTTTGGGCAGTATGGCCATTTTTAATATATTGATTCTTCCTATCCATGAGCATGGAATGTTTTTCTATTTGTTTGTGCCCTCTCATTTCCTTGAGCAGTGGTTTGTAGTTCTCCTTGAAGAGGTCCTTCACATCCCTTGTAAGTTGTATTCCTAGGTATTTTATTCTGTTTGCAGCAATTGTGAATGAGAGTTTACTCACGATTTTGCTCTCTGCTTGTCTATTATTGGTGTATAGAAATGGTTGTGATTTTTACACATTGATTTTGTGTCCTGAGACTTTGCTGAAGTTGCTTATCAGCTTAAGGAGATTTTGGGCTGAGATGATGGAGTTTTCTAAATATACAATCATGTCATCTGCAAACAGAGACAATATGACTTTCTCTTTTCCTAATTGAATACTCTTTATTTCTTTCACTTGCCTGATTGCCCTGGCCAGAACTTCCAATACTATGTTGAATAGGACTGGTGAGAGAGGGCATCTTTGTCTTGTGCCAATTTTCAAAGGGAATGCTTCCAGATTTTGCCCATTCAGTATGATATTGGTTGTGGGTTTGTCATAAATAGCTCTTATTATTTTGAGATACATTCTATCAATACCTAATTTATTGAGAGTTTTTAGCATGAAGGGGTGTCAAATTTCATCAAAGGCCTTTTCTGCATCTATTGAGATAATCATGTGGTTTTTGTCATTGGTTCTGTCGTGTGATGGATTACATTTATTGATTTGTGTATGTTGAACCAGGCTTGCATCCCAGGATGAAGCTGACTTGATCATGGTGGATAAGCTTTTTGATGTGCTGCTGGATTCAGTTTGCCAGTATTCTATTGAGGATTTTTGCATCGATGTTCATCAGGGATGTTGGTCTGAAATGTACTTTTTTTGTTGTGTCTCTGCCAGATTTTGATATCAGGATGAGGCTGGCCTCAAAATGAGTTAGGGAGGAGTCCCTCTTTTTCTGTTGTTTGGAATAGTTTCAGAAGGAATGGTACCAGCTCCTCTTTGTACCTCTGGTAGAATTCGGCTTTGAATCCATCTGGTCCTGGACTTTTTTTGGTTGGTAGGCTATTAATTATTGCCTCAATTTCAGAACTTGTTATTCTTCTATTCAGGGGTTCCACTTCTTCCTGGTTTAGTCTTGGGAGGGTGTATGTGTCCAGGAATTTATCCATTTCTTCTAGATTTTCCAGTTTATTTGCTTAGAGGTGTTTATAATATTCTCTGATGGTAATTTGTATTTCTGTGGGATCAGTAGTGATATCCCCCTTATCAATTTTTATTCTGTCTATTTGATTCTTCTCAATTTTCTTCTTTATTAGTTTGCCCAGCGGTCTATTTTGCTAATCTTTTCAAAAAACCAGCTCCTGGATTTATTGATTTTTTTTTTAATTATACTTTAGGTTTTAGGGTACATGTGCACAATGTGCAGGTTTGTTACATATGTATCCATGTGCCATGTTGTTTTGCTGCACCCATTAACTCGTCATTCAGCATTAGGTATATCTCCTAATGCTGTCCCTCCGCCCTCCCCCAACCCCACAACAGTCCCCGGAGTGTGATGTTCCCTTTCCTGTGTCCATGAGTTCTCATTGTTCAATTCCCACCTATGAGTGAGAACATGCGGTGTTTGGTTTTTTGCCCTTGCAATAGTTTACTGAGAATGATGTTTTCCAGTTTCATCTATGTCCCTACAAAGGACATGAACTCATCATTTTTTATGGCTGCATAGTATTCCATGGTGTATATGTGCCACATTTTCTTAATCCAGTCTATCGTTGTTGGACATTTGGGTTGGTTCCAAGTCTTTGCTATTGTGAATAGTGCCGCAATAAACATACGTGTGCATGTGTCTTTATAGCAGCATGATTTATAGTCCTTTGGGTATATACCTGGTAATGGGATGGCTGGATCAAATGGTATTTCTAGTTCTAGATCCCTGAGGAATCGCCACACTGACTTCCACAATGGTTGAACTAGTTTACAGTCCCACCGACAGTGTAAAAGTGTTCCTATTTCTCCACATCCTCTCCAGCACCTGTTGCTTCCTGACATTTGAATGATGGCCATTCTAACTGGTGTGAGATGGTATCTCACTGTGGTTTTGATTTGCATTTCTCTGATGGCCAGTGATGATGAGCATTTTTTCATGTGTTTTTTGGCTGCATAAATGTCTTCTTTCGAGAAGTGTCTGTTCATGTCCTTCGCCCACTTTTTGATGGGGTTGTTTGTTTTTTTCTTGTAAATTTGTTTGAGTTCATTGTAGATTCTGGATATTAGCCCTTTGTCAGATGAGTAGGTTGCAAAAATTTTGTCCCATTCTGTAGGTTGCCTGTTCACTCTGATGGTAGTTTCTTTTGCTGTGCAAAAGCTCTTTAGTTTAATTAGATCCCATTTGTCAATTTTGGCTTTTGTTGCCATTGCTTTTGGTGTTTTAGACATGAAGTCCTTGCCCACGCCTATGTCCTGAATAAATGGTGCTGGGAAAACTGGCTAGCCATATGTAGAAAGATGAAACTGGATCCCTTCCTTACACCTTATACAAAAATTAATTCAAGATGGATTAAAGACTTACATGTTAGACCTAAAACCATAAAAACCCTAGAAGAAAACCTAGGCAATACCATTCAGGACATAGGTGTGGGCAAGGATTTATTGATTTTTTGAAGGATTTTTTATGTCTTTATCTCCTTCAGTTCTGCTCTGATCTTAGTTATTTCTCATCTTCTACTAGCTTTTGAATTTGTTTGCTCTTGTTTCTCTAGTTCTTTTAATTTTGATGTTAGGGTATCGATTTTAGATCTTTCCTGCTTTCTCCTGTGGGCATTTAGTGCTATAAATTTCCCTCTAAATACTGCTTTATCTGTGTCCCAGAGATTCTGGTACATTGTGTCTTTGTTCTCATTGGTTTCAAAGAACTTATTTATTTCTGCCTTAATTTCGTTACTTACCCAGTAGTCTTTCAGGAGCAGGTTTTTCAGTTTCCATGTAGTTGTGCAGTTTTGAGCGAGTTTCTGAATCCTGAGTTCTAATTTGATTGCATTGTGGTCTGAGAGACCATTTGTTATGATTTCCATTATTTTGCATTTACTGAGGAGTGGTTTACTTCCAATTATCTGGTCACTTTTAGAATAAGTGCGATGTGGTGCTGAGAAGAATATATATTCTGTTGATTTGGGATGGAGAGTTCTGTAGATGTCTATTAAGTGTGCTTGGTCCAGAGCTGAGTTGAAGTCCTTAATATCCTTGTTAATTTTCTGTTTGTTGATCTGTCTAATATTGACAGTGTGTTGTTAAAGGCTCCCACTATTATTATTATTTATTATTATAAAGAGTTTATGTCTCTTTGTAGGTCTCTAAGAACTTGCTTTATGAATCTGGGTGCTCCTGTATTGGGTGGATATATATTTAGGATAGATAGCTCTTCTTGTTGAATTGATCCCTTTACCATTATGTAACGCCCTTCTTTGTCTTTTTTGATGTTTGCTGGTTTAAACTCTGTTTCACCACAGACTATGATTGCAATCCCTGGTGTTTTTTTTTTTCTTTCCATTTGCTTTGTTGGTAAATTTTCCTCCATCCCTTTATTTTGAGCCTATGTGTGTCTTTGCACATGAGATGTGTCTCCTGAATACAGCACACCAATGTGACTTGACTCTTTATCCAATTTGCCAGTCTGTGTCTTTTAATGGGGGCATTTAGCCTGTTTACATTTAAGGTTAATATTGTTATGTGTGAATTTGATCCTGTCATTATGATACTAGCTGGTTATTTTACCTGTTAGTTGATGCAGTTTCTTCATAGTGTTGATGGTCTTTACAATTTGGCATGTTTTTGCAGTGGCAGGTATCAGTTTTTCATGTCCATGTTTAGTGCTTCCTTCAGGAGTTTTTGTATGGCAGAAACGTTTAAGTCTGCTGAAGCTGCACCCACAGCTGCCCCTTCCCCCAAGTGCTCTGTCCCAGGGAGATGGAAGTTTTATCTATAAGCCCATGACTGGGGCTGCTGCCTTTCTTTCAGAGATGCCTTGCCCAGAGAGGAGGAATCTAGAGAGGCAGTCTGGCTATAGCAGCTTTGGTGAGCTGTGGTGGGCTCTGCCCAGTTTGAACTTTGTTTAAACTGTGAGGGTAAAACCACCTACTCAAGCCTCAGTAGTGGCAGACACTTCTCCTACCACCAAGCTTAAGCATCCCAGGTCAAATTCAGACTGCTGTGCTGGCAGCGAGAATTTCAAGCCAGGGAATCTTAGCTTACTGGGGTCTGTGGGGGTGGGATCTGCTGAGCTAGACCATTTGGCTCCCTGGCTTCAGCCCCCTTTCCAGGAGAGTGAATGGTTCTGTCTTGGCTGGTGTTCCAGGTGCCACTGGGGTATGAACAAAAACTCCTGCAGCTAGCTCTGTGTCTGCCCAAATGGCGGGCCATTTTTGTGCTTGAAACCCAGGACCCTGGTGGTATAGGCACTTGAGGGAATCTCTTGGTGTGCGGGTTGTGAAGACCATGGGAAAAGCATAGTATCTGGGCTGGAATGCACTGTTCCTCAGGGCACAGTCCCTCATGGCTTCCCTTGGCTAGGGGAGGGAATTCCCCGACCTCCTGTGCTTCCCAGGTAAGGTGACATCCCACCCTGGTTCTGCTTGCAGTCGGTGGGCTGCACCCACTGTCTAACCAATCCCAATGAGATGAGCTAGGTACCTCAGCTGGAAATGCAGAAATCACCTGCCTTCTGCATTGATCTTGCTGGGAGCTGCAGACTGGACTTGTTCCTATTCAGCCATCTTGCCAGCTACCTCTGGTAATATATCAAAACTATATATTAATGACACTATTCTCTGCAATAATGAAACAAGTTCAATTTTTTTATTTCTAAGATGATAAGGATTTGTGTGTTAAAATTTTAATGAGCATACATTGCAATAATCATAATAATAGTATGTACAATTCACCAAACATATTAAAAATTCTGATAAATGATTATTAAACAAAAAAGGTAAAAATATATTTTGAGTACTTTTTCATGAGTTAAATGAGGAGGAAATTTGAATAAATTACCCTTGGCTGAATGAATTGTCTCCATTTATTTTTTTCCTTCCTTTTTTATTTTCATGAAATATTTGAAACCTTTCAGCAACATGCTATTTTAAGACTGTGGGTGAGTGGGAGCCATGTCTTCCTTTTATAACATGGACAATCACGATGCAGGCAGTGCAGTAGAGAAGAAACTCGGCCAGAGCTACCTTCTCAGGTGGATTAATTCAGAAAAAAATATGGATGATGATGCTCTAAAAATGAATTTCCTAAACAATTTCCATGTGCATGTTCTTTTTCAAAGTCTTTATCTCTTCCAAAGAGTGGAAGTAATTGCCTTCCAGTCTGAAGACCAGCAGTCTATGTGTAGTTTAACCAGAACATAGTAGAATGGGATTTTTATCTCCCTCATGTTAGTAGCAATCCTTTTATTAATACAACCAAAGATCACATTAAATATTTCAGGGGCCAAATTATACTCTAAATTTATATAAGTCCCACAGTTACCTTTAAATTGACTTTCAAGTCCTTTCTAGCTATGCTCTTGCTAAGTTATGTCCTTCCCCCATTGTGTACTTACATAAGCTTAAATTTATCTCAGTCAGATTTCATCCTTTTAGATTCAATTCTTACTCCAGAATGTTGAGATATTTTTGGATTGTGATTCTATCTTCAACCCACATAGAGAATATTTGAAGACTATAGGCATATATTCCTGGGATCTAAAAAATGCAACATTTTCCAAGGATTTTCTTTTCAATAATCAAAATATAATTTTGCTACACTTCAGGGTAGTTAGTTTTTAGATAGTTCATCAGAAAAGACTTATAAAGGTATTCGATTTTTGAGAGGTGCTGGACTCTGATTTTAGTTCTTTCACATCATTCATTCAACAAATGTGAGTGCCTTCTGTGTTCTGGGCTTTGTGTTAATCACCATGAAATCAGAGATGAGGAAGATGATTCTACCTGAGTAAAGTGAGCATAAGAATTAAGAAAGCCATTAATAACAGTGCAGAGTGATAAGCACTATAAAATGCATATGTCCAAGGTGGTCTAGGAGTACCCAGGAGGGGTATCTGATTCATGTAAAAGGAAGATAGCCAACAAAGACTTTGTAAAGTAGGTGACATAGGAATCTATAAGAATAAATAAAAGCAAAGTGTGCAAAGAACAGGGCATATGCAGTGGGTGGAAGAAAGGGTATTTCAAGAAGAATGCATAACCCATAATGTGAATGCATGGAAGTACAGAGTATTTCAAATTTTCAAACCTATGGAACAGAAAAGGCAGAAAAGGAAAATTCAGGCTAAAATGAAATGAGACACTTTAAGAAATGCAAGGAGAAAAAATAGTTTATTCACCTTGTTATCAAAGAACAACAATAATCAAATATGAAAAAATTTTTTGGAATTTTGTGAAAATGAGAAATCTCATCAGTAAAATATGTACCTGGCACAGAGGCAATTGAAACCCTACCTTATGACATCCAGACTTTCAATATTGGATTTCTAAGGAATTTGACGACTGAGTACAGATGCTACTACCTCTTCCTTGATTCTCTTCCCCCGTCTCTGTCTTAGTCAGTTGTGTATCCCTGTGATAGTTAGTATTAAGTATCACCTTGATTGGATTGAAGGATGCAAAGTATTGTTCCTGTGTGTGTCTTCGAGGGTGTTGCCAAAGCAGTTTAACATTTGAGTCAGTGGATTGGGAGAGGCAGACCCACCTTCAATGTGGGTGGGCACCATCCAATCAGCTGCCAGAGCAGCTACAATAAAGCAGGCAGAAGAAAGTGGGAGAAGCCAACTTGCTGAGTCTTCCAGGCCTTCATTTTTTTCCCATGCTGGATGCTTCCTGTTCTTAAACGTCAGACTCCAAGTTCTTCAGCTTTTGGACTCTTGGACTTAGACCAGTGGTTTGCCTGGGGCTCTTGGGCCTTCAGCCATAGACTGAAGCCTGCATTGTTGGCTTCCCTACTTTTGAGGTTTTGGGGCTCAGACTGACTGCCTTGCTCTTCAGCTTGCAAAGGGCCTATCCTGGGATGTCACCTTGTAATAGTGTGCATCAGGACTCCTTAATAAACTCTGCTTCACATATCCATCTATCCTATTAGTTCTGTTTCTCTAGAGAACGCTGACTAATACAGATTTTGGCACCGGGAGTGGTTCTAATGGAACAGAATTTTAAGGATGATTTTTTTTTTTTAGTTGGTTTTGAGGTTTCTGGAGTTGGCTGCTTAATCTGATTAGACCTCAAAATCCTGAGGATTCTACTTCTAATAGTATGGAGAACACTGTTAGTCCCTGTTTTGAACTGTTTAGAGAGTTATGCAAAGTAAATGCATTTGATACTACTGATTCACCACTCTTGAGGGGCAAGGAGTTTAGTGACTCTATACATAATACCTTTGATCATTTGTGCAGAACCGGGGAATATAATGAAGTTGGTTGGTTGCTCTTAAGTTCACTGGACAAAGTGATGAAAGAAAAGGATGAGCTCAGGGATTCTAAGTCCTGGTTCCAGAAACACACTAAGCCTCAAGTCTTCTAAGATTGCCCTGAGTGAGAGTCTTATCTCCTGTAGATAAAGGGCTGAAATTGTGGAAAATCAGACACAAGCTCTTATAATGTGCATGTCTGACCTGCAATGAAAGGTGCACACTCAGTCTCAGTAGGTGTCTACTGTTAAAGTGAGGACATTAACTGGAAAAGAATGGGATCCTGCAACTTGGAATGGGGATGTGTGGGACAACCCTGATGAAGCTGGGGGCACTGAGCTTGTTAAGTCTGATGAGCCTTTTTTGCCAGGGGAAACAGCCTCCCACCCCCAGTGGTGGCAACATCCCCTCCCCCACCCAGGCTGCCATCAGCTTTTCCACTGTTGTCCGAGGAGATTAATCACACACTGCCTGAGGCAACAGTGATGGCCTCCTCTGAGACAGTTGCCAAGAAAGGCAACGCTCATTCTTCTCAGGACCCACCCCCAACACCCCCATTTGCTTCTAGACCTATAACTAGAATCAAGTCCCGGCAGGCCCCTAGAGGTGAGGTTCTGTGTGACCCATGACGAGGTGCATTACATCCCAAAAGAACTGCTTAAGTTTTCTAATTTATATCAGCAGAAATCTGGAGAACAGGTATGGGAATGGATATTAAGGGTGTTGGATAATGTTTGGAAGGAACATAAAGTTGGATCAGGCTGAATTTATTGATATGGGCCCACTAAGCAGGGATTCTGCATTCAATGTTGCAGCTCAGGGAGTTTAAAAAGGCTCTAATAGTCTATATGCTGGTTTAGCTGAAATGTGGATCAAAAGATGGTCCACCGTGAATGAGCTGGAAATGCCTGATCTCCCTTAGTTTTAATGTAGAGGAAGGGATCCAAAGGCTTAGGGAGATTGGAATGCTAGATTAGTAGGATTAGTCACTTTAGACCTACTCATCCTAGCTGGGAGGGTCCAGAAGACCACCCTTCCAATACCTTGTGAAATAGATTTGTGAGGGGAGCACCTGCATCCTTGAAGAGCTCTGTGATTGCTCTTCTCTGTATGCAGGCTCTTACAGGGGGAACCACAGTCACTCAAGTAGAAAATGTAAATGCAATGGGAATAATTAGATCCTGAGGTGGCAGGAGCCAAGTGGCATCATTCAACCATCAAAAGCAAGGTGGGCATAGTTACTGTAACGGAGAGCAGAGGGAAACCAGCACTCAGAATAGTCTGACTCATGTAAAGCTCTGGCATTGGCTAATTAATGGCAGTGTTCCTAGAAGTGAAATTGATAGGATACGTAATGGATTCTTACTTAATTTGTATAAGCAGAAAACTTCCAGGCTGAGTGACCAAAAGACAAATCTGAGTTATTAAAAACAGAGAATCATGGCCCCTCAATCAACTTTCAGACTTGAGCCAGTTTACAGACACAGAATCCCTTGAATGAAGGGGATGCTGGGTCCCCTTAAGGAAAGGCTCCACTACTGTACCAACAATTTAGGCTGTTAATTTTTCTCTCATCCTTTCCCGAGACCTCTATCCTTTTACCAGGGTAACTGTGCATTGGGAAAGGGAAATGATCAGACTTTTCAGGGACTACTGGACACTGGCTCTGAGCTGACTTTGATTCTAGGGGACCCAAAACATCACTGTGGTCCTCCAGTTAAACGAGGGGCTTATGGAGGTCAGGTAATGGAGTTTTAGTTCAGGCCCGACTTACAGTGAGTCCAGTGAATCCCACAGGACTCATCAATCCCACAGGGAAATAGTCATTTCCCCGGTGCCAGAATGCATAATTGGCATAGATACACTTAGCAGCTGGCAGAACCCGCACATTGGCTCCGTGATTGGTAGGGTGAGGGCTTTCATACTGGGAAAGGATAAACAAAGGCCATTAGGGCTGCCTCTACCTAGAAAAATAGTAAATCAAAAACAATATTGCATCCCTGGAGGGGTTGCAGATATTAGTGCCACCATCAAGGACTTGTAAAACGCAGGGGTGGTGATTCCCACCACATCCGCTTTCAACTCTCCTATTTGGCCTGTGCAGAAGACAGACGTATCTTAGAGAATGACAGTGGATTATCATAAGCTTATCCAAGTGGTGACTCTAATTGCAGCTGCTGTACCAGGTGTGGTTTTATTGCTTGAGCAAATTAACACAACTCCTGGTACCTGGTATGCAGCCATTGATTTGGCAAATGCTTTTTTCTTCATTCCTGTCCATAAGGCCCACCAGAAGCAATTTGCCTTCAGCTAGCAAGGCCAGCAATATACCTTCACTGCCTATCTCAGAGGTACATCAACTCTGGCTTTGTGTCATAATCTTGTTTGCAGAGATCTTGATTGCTTTTCTCTTCCACAAGATACCACACTAGTCCATTACATTGATGACATTATGCTGACCAGATCCAGTGAGCAAGAACTAGCAAACACACTGGACTTATTGGTGATACATTTGCATGCCAGGGGATGGCAAACAAACCCAACTAAAATTCAGGGAACTTCAACCTCAGTAAACTTTCTAGGGGTCCAGTGGTATGGGGCCTGTTGAGATATTCCTTCTAAGATGAAGGATAAGTTGCTGCATGTGGCCCCTTCTACAACCAAGAAAGAGGCACAACACCTAGTGAGCCTACTTGGATTTTGGAGGCAACAGTTCTAATTTGGGTGTGTTACTCCGGCCCATTTATCGAGTGACTAGAAAGGCTGCCAGTTTTGAGTGGGGTTCAGAATAGGAGAAGGCTCTGCAAGAGGTCCAGGCTGCTGTGCAAGCTGCTCTGCCACTTGGGCCATATGACCCAGCAGATTCAATGGTGCTTGAAGTGTCAGTGGCAGACAGGAATTCTGTTTGGAGCCATTGGAAGGCCCCCATAGGTGAATCACAGCAGAGGCCTCTAGGGTTTTGGATCAAGGCCTTGCCATCGTTTGCAGATAACTACTCTCCTTTTGAGAGACAGCTCTTGGCCTGTTACTGGGCTTTGGTAGAAACTGAACTTTTGACTATGGGTCATCAAGTCACCATGCAACCTGAACTGCCCATCATGAACTGGGTGGTTTTGGACCCATATACCCATAAAGTGGAGCATGCATAGCAGCATTCCATCATCAAATGAAAGTGGTATATATGTGACCAGGCTTGAGCAGGTCCTGAAGGCACAAGTAATTTACATGAGTAAATGGCTCAAATGCCTATGGCCCCCACTGCCGCCACCGTGCCTTCTGTCCTCCAGTCTGCATCAATGGACTCATGATCAGTTCCCTATGATCAGTCAATAGAGGAAGAGAAGACAGAGGCCTGGTTGTCAGATGGTTCTGCACGACATGCAGGCACCACCCGAAAGTGGACAGCTGAAGCACTACAGCACCTTTCTAGGACATCTCTGAAGGACATTGGTGAAGGGAAATCTTCCCAGTAGGCAGAACTTTGAGCAATGCACCTGGTTGTGCACTTTGCATGGAAGGAGAAATGCCCAGATATGTGATTATATACCGATTCATGGGCTGTAGCCAGTGGTTTGGCTGGATGGTCAGGGACTTGGAAGAAGCGTGATTGGAAAACTGGTGACAAAGAAATTTGAAGAAGAGGTGTGTGGATGGACCTCTTTGAGTGGTCAAAAACTGTGAAGATATTTGTATCTCATGTGAATGCTCACCAAAGGGTTACCTCAGCAGAGGAGGATTTTAATAATCATGTAGATAAGATGACTCATTCTGTGGACACCATTCAGCTCTTTCCCAGCCAACCCTGTCATCACCCAATGGGCCCATGAACAAAGTGGCCGTGGTGGCAGGGATGAAGGTTACACATAGGCTTAGTAACATGAACTTCCACTAGCAAAGGCTGTCCTGCCTACAGCCACTGCTGAGTGCCCAATTTGCAAGCAACAAAGACCAACGCTGAACCTTAGATATGGCACCATTCCTGGGGGTGATCAGACAGCTATTTGGTAGCAGGTTGATTATATTGGACCTCTTCTATCATGGAAAGTGAAGTGGTTTGTCCTCATCGGAATAGACACTTACTCTGGCTATGGGTTTACCTATCCTACATGCAATGCTTCTGCCAAGATTACCATCTGTGGACTCATGGAATGCCTTATCCACTGTCATGGTATTCCACACAGCATTGCCTCTAACCAAGAAATTCATTTTATGGCTAAAGAAGTGTGACCATGGTTACATTTTTATTGCATGAAGGTGTTCCTTTGACTCAAATGATTGAATGAATGAAAAATGGATCACAACTTGAATGGATGGCAATTAAATTTTGCATCCTACTAATTTATATTTTGGTATAAAGATGGCATTCTTGACTAGTTCCTTGAGTAAAAGAGAAGCAGAGAAGCGGTTCTGCAGAGGGAAAAGATTGCAGCAGATCAGTGTAGAGAAGCACAGTTGAGACACAAAGATGAAGACTTGTCTTCTGATGGCTTCAAGTTCCCATTTTTAGCCTTAAACTGATATTGGTTCATGAGATACTGTATCCTTCCAGTAAATGCATCTTTTTTTTTCCTTAAACTTGTTGATTTTTTACCTATTACTTGTAACCAAGAGATATGCTACCAATACAGACAGGTACTACTCTCATTTTACAGATAATCTGACAAGGCTCTGTATTAGTCCATTCTCATGCTGCTATAAAGAACTGCCTGAGAATGGGTAATTTATAAAGGAAACGGGTTTAATTGGCTCACAATTCCGCGTGGCTGGGGAGGCCTCAGGAAACTTACAATCATGGTGAAAGGGGAGGCAAACACATCCTTCTCCACATGGTGGCAGCAAGGAGAAGTGCTGAGTAAAGGGGGAAAACCCATTGTAAAACCACCAGATCACAGAGAACTCACTATCACCAAAACAGCATGAGGATAACTGCCCCCATGATTCCATTACCTCCCACTAGGTCCCTCCCCCCACACTTGGAGATTATGGGAACTACAAATCAGGGTGAGATTTGGGTGGGGACACAGCCAAACCATATCAGAATCAAAGAGAGTAGAATTACCTGTGGATACATGGTAGAAATGATATATTCAGAAACTAGAGAGCAGTCATTATGATACTACTAAAACTTGTCAGGCTATATTGTAGATACTGATGATATAACAATGAACAAAATAAAATTTTTGTGGAGTATGAGAGAGAGAATGATGTCTTTAAGATCTGGGGCTTGAACCAGTAGGTGAATGAATATGCCAACTACTGAGGTGGGGAATGCTGAGATGGAATGGGATTTTTGGGGGTGGACAATCAGGAACTCTGCTTTTGTCACATTAATTTTAAGATGTTTAGTAGATGTTCAAGTGGAGAGGGATATGAGTTAGTTACAGAGAGGGTTTGGAGTTGAAAATAGATGATTGGGATAATCTTGATAATATTTAAAGCCAAGCAACTGGATAAAATTATGCAGAGAATGACTAAAGACAGAGAAGAGGTTTCTAAGGTACCCCAACAGGTGGAAATTGAGAATATAAGTAAGATCTAGCAAAGGAGACTCGGAGTACACACAGTGAAGTAGAAAGAAACCCAGAAACTAAGTAAAGATAGGAGATACAGATGAACTGTATCAGTGGCTCAATGGCTGCTTCTAGGTGGAATAAAGTAAAAACTAGAAAACTGATCATTGGATTTGGTGGCGTGGGTGTCATTAGTAAACTTGACAGGAGTGATTTCAGTGACAACATATACAAAGTTGGGTGAGAAATTACAAACTGTAATTTGACTTTTCATACAATTCTATCTCAGAACTATTGAGATTGAGGAAGTAAATTGAATGTGTTGATTACTGAAATTATGTTCCAAGACCTGTCTAACCAAATGTTTTTATATCAACCCATATAAAGTTCTAGATCTCTGATATAAACATTGTTATTGTGTTTAAATAACCAAAAGAATTGATCATAAATATTTATGAGATTGTAATAGGCATAGAAAAATTATTTACCAGAAACAAAATGTTTCTTATTAGCACTGAGAAGGAAGAGAGTCTTTTTTTGGACACCCACATTTCCCTTATATAAACTCGGGTTTTCAACTATCTCTGACACTTATAATTGTCTGGCCAAGCCTGATAGCAGTGGGGATAAATCTTTGATTAGAGTTGGTTCAAAGAGAAGTCGAGAAGTGCTGCCATCATACAGATATTCCTTTCAGAAATTTTTCTTATGAAAGGGAGCAGAGAGTCAGTCCAGTAATTAAAGGAAAATTTCAGGTCATGGAAGATGTTTTTAAGATGGAAGATATTGCAATAATCTTTGTGTGAGGATGGACATGATGCACTAGAAAGGGAAATATTGATGGATGGGTACAGTGCTTGCCTTGGCCCCACAAAGCCTATTGTAGGAGCTCTTCTAATGGATGTCAGCTATGTATCTGGCCTAAATCCAACTGACCTGCAGCAAACTGCATCAATAGATTCCATGGATGTTGGAGCCTGATGCTGCTATCTAACCAGTTCAGTGCAGCCATCTGCCCAGACTTCAGGAATTAACCTGAAAATACCTTGTATTTTCATAATATTAATTAATATTTTAATTAAGAATAAATTATCCAATAGTAGCTTGTATTAAAGAGCCATGCTCCATCACTTTGTGTCTCTTTAATACAAGCTACTACTAGAAAATTAGTGTATTATTTTTCGTTTGGTGATTAACTACAGTAGATCATCAAAGGTCTCCTTTTCTTAGGAATCTGAAATAATCCTTATGCTTATGAGATAAGTGTGTATGAGAGTGATTTGAAACAGTTTTGGTAGTCACATTACAAAAGACTGATAATGTCAGTCCTTCGACACATATTTTCTTTCTTTCTAGTGTTCTTTCTCCAGCCTAAAATTAGTTCATGTTTTATATACCAAGAATTACAGCATGGAAAGTGCCAATATTAACTAAGCTAGAATTTGGTTTTATTGGTGAACTAATCCTAAACCACTCCATGTTCTAAATAATCTTGGTCTTCAGAAACTCTATGATGATATGAGACCAAATCCCTTATGTGGCTTTTCATGTCCCGATTCAGTGATCTCTAGTTGGCTACCTTCAGTTTTGTTCTTTTTTTTTCTTTTTTTGAGATGGAGTCTCACTCTGTCGCCCAGACTATAGTGCAGTGGTGCAATCTCAGCTCACTGCAACCTCTGCCTCCCGGGTTCAAGCAATTCTCTGTCTCAGCCTCCTGAGTAGCTGGGATTACAGGTGCCCACCACCATGCCCGGCTAATTTTTGTATTTTTAGTAGAAACAGAGTTTCACCATCTTGGCCAGGCTGGTCTTGAACTCCTGACCTCGTGATCCACCCACCTCGGCCTCCCAAAGTGCTGGGATTACAGGTGTGAGCCATTGCGCCCAGCCTACCTTCAGGTTTATACTCTTGTAGAAAAAAAGTTGAATAGGAATGGATTTAGAAGGTGTGTACCCGGCTGGGCATGGTGGCTCATGCCTGTAATCCCAGCACTTTTGGAGGCCGAGGTGGGTGGACCATGAGGTCAGGAGTTCAAGACCAGCCTGGCCAACATGGTAAAACCCTGTCTCTACTAAAAATACAAAAATTAGCCAGGGGCAGTGGTGGGCGCCTATAATCCCAGCAACTCAGAAGCCTGAGGCAGGAGAATCGCTTGAACCCAGGAGGCGGAGGTTGCAGTGAGCCAAGATCGCGCCATTGCATTCCAGTCTGGGCCACAGAGCGAGACTCGGTTTAAAAAAAAAAAAAAAAAAGTATATACCTTCCCGTTTTCATAAACCCCACCATTTTCTATTATGTCATCTTTGGCTGTGTCATGTAGTTGTGGTTTCTGTTTAGCCCACATAGGCATTTGATTTCATGACCTCTGCATAAAATGAAATAATCTACTGAGGTTTGCATTTTTCCTAGCAGGAAAAAACATTCTATTCAGATAATTCAACTGAAGAGAATACAGTCAGGTTATTACTTAAGACATGAGAGTAAGACTAAACGACTAAAAAAAAGAATGATTAAGTGCTCAGAGGCTGGAAACAGAGGGAGGCCATTACCATCCCTAGGCCTGAGGGCCAAGAGGAGCAAAGAGTATCCCCAGAGCCCAGAAGGTATGAGAGCTGTGGAGGAGGGAACCACAGTGCTGAAATGGGGTGGGGATACTCACTCCCCCTTTCATCTGCTTTAAGATCTCTCTCCTATTGGAGTCACACCTAGCCAGAAGCCAGTCCAACAAGGGAACACCAAATGCAGCTCATAGGGGTGAGCTGCTTGGGACCCAGAGGTTACAAATGGGGAAAAACAAGTCTGAATGAAACACAGGCTTGAGACACATGCTCACAGATATTCATAGGTGTTTGTGGAAGACCATTGGACAACTTTGCCATTGAGAATAAATCTGATTTTCCTGAATTCGATAGCCCTGTATATGTTTAAATCCTGGAGATTTCAAACTAATATGAACCAGAAGGTATCTGCCATACACAGTGCCCACAGTATGAGCTGACACTAAGAATTCAAAATTGCTGAAACTCCACCTTACTTACATGGATGTTTAACTGCTGATGCAACTCCTGAGGTTCTAGCCCAGATCAAACCAGAGGAGCCTTGTCTTGTTCTGGCTGATGGTGCTGAACTGGGCAGCTAAATTTGCCCACCTCAGTGTGCCATTTGGTTTATTCCAGAATCTACCTGGCATTTCCAGGTTTGAAGGATCACCCAGGACAGGGCTAATATCATCTGGAACAGTTCCTCCTTACGTTGAATTTTTACTCTTTAGACTTAGAAACATACAAAGTTGGGTGAGAAATTACAAATTGTGATTTGACTTTTCTACAGTTCTACCTTAGAACTATTGGCATTGAAGAACTAAATTGGATGTCTTGATTACTGAAAGCATGTTCCAAGACCTGCCTGATCAAATGTTTTTATATCAACCCATATAAGGTTCTAGGGCTCTGAAATAAATATTCTTTTGTTTTAAAAAACCAAAGGAATTGATCATAAATATTTGTGGGATTCTAATAGGCATAGGAAAAAATATTTACCATACAAAAGGTTTTTCATTAGCACTGAGAGGGAAGAGAGTCTTGTTTTGGACACCAGCATTTACCTTGTGTAAACTTGGGTTTTCAACCATCTCTGACACATATAATTGTCTGGCCAAGACTGAGAGTTTTTGCCAAACATTGCTTACTTGAATGCATATTTCTTACAGATTTCACAAAATTCAATACATTCTTTGTTGCCGTCTTGTTTGCAAAGCAGGAATTGTCCCAGAGCTATTATGCCTCCTGGTTAAATTGGAGAGTTCAATAGTTTCTCTGATTCAACATCCTAAAGGCATCCGCTTGGCAGCGGATGTGCTGCAAATGTTCCCTAATGAGTTAACATCTAAGTTATGCTTTATCAATTAGTCTTGCTATAAGTGACCCTCCTGTGAGTATAAAAAATATTTTCCAAATTCACTGGTACATCTAAGGGAAGATTGTTTTTGTTTTGTGGATGCAAGATGTCAGCGGTGTGAAAGGGGGAAATCACATATCAGTTTAACTCTGTAATGGTTTTATTTTCTTAATCTGCTAATTGAGGAAATCATTTAAAAAAAAACAACCTACACTAATTTGAAAGTCTATATTAGATGTTATTATTCAATGTGACCCTTGGGTGCATTTGCCAAAAATAAGTTTGATTTTCTACATTTGCAAATATGCTAAAAGTAGGAAAATTAAACTATCCATATTTTATTATAAATTTTCGTTCACTAGATATGTGTAATAGGCAAGGGATTAGCACGCACCTGGTCTCCAACTGCTTGGTTTCTGCTATGCATTCATATAAATGAATCCCAATGGCTATATCTAAGGAGAACATTAAAAGCTGCTTCTGAACACTTTTATTCTATTCTATTTCATTTTATTTATTTATTCATTTATTGAGACAGGGTCTCATTCTATCTCCCAGGCTGGAGAGCAGTGGTGTGATCTCGTCTCACTGCAACCTCTACCTCCCAGGTTCAAGTGATTCTCCTGCCTCAGCCTCCCAATAAGTAGCTGGTATTACAGGCATGCGCCATCATGCTTGGCTAAATTTTTTTTGTATTTTTAGTAGAGACAGGATTTCACTATGTTGGGGAGGCTGGTCTCGAAATTCTGGCCTCAAGTGATCAGCCCGCTTTGGCCTCCCAAAGTGCTGAGATTACAGGTGTGGGCCACCATGTCCGGCTGGCTCCTGAACACTTTTAACCACATCTGAGAGAGTTTAAAGAAAATATTTACCTACTTTGGAAAAGAATAAAGGCTATTATTCATATCCATAGACAATCAGCTGAGCTTGCTATAATTTCTGCTGAGAGCAATTATGTTCCAGATAAGAATATTTTTATATGCAGAGGCCTAGGTTTAAGTCAAAGTCAGTGAGTCAATATAGGAACGAATATACAAATTCTGGGATTAACTTAAAGGCAAAACTCTCTTGCCCAATTTCCAAGCAAGCTCCATGAGACACTGCAGTAAGCAGCTGCCCACTTTATTCAGGTGAGGGATTTTTCCTGTTAAAGAGTTTTGTCTTTAGCTACTGTAGTTTCACCCTCCCCATCGTGCCTATCTGGTGCTTCTCTAATTAGGCTTTTTTTTTGTTGTTTTTTAAGGTTAAGACTGTGAGCTTCCAAAAGACTAATGCACCATGTAGATATGTCCCAAGAGAATGACATGCTTAGCCATTGGTTGCTCATCATATAATTAACCCAGAGCAGTGGATCAGCTTGAATGGTTATCACCCAGTAGGGCCCAGAGAAAATAGGACACCTCGTTTGCATGGTTTGATGTGAGAAATAGAAGAGAGAATTAGGGAATAAAAAAAATTGAAATATGGGAATAAAGGGGAATGCAGGTCTTGGTGGAGAACTCCTAAGAAGCTTATAAACCAAATTGAATAACAAAACCACACATACAGAATTACATAAAAAGGTGGCCCAATTAAGATTTTCATCTCCTCTCTGCCTTGTAACCCTTCCTGTCATTTCCTTGTTCCAGGGAAATCTGCTTTTATAATTTTAGCAAAGGAGGAGCTTTTCTTATCAGTCAGCCTGATAGAGTTTCCCCACATATTTTGGGGAAATTCACAATTGATTATCTACTTGGTACATGGCATCAAATTTTTTATTATATTAATGTTTCTTTGTGAATAGTTAGAGTTTCCTTCTTTAAGATAGGCTGCTTTCATGACTGACACCATATAATCTACCTGTCTCTCTCCTCATGGCTCTCAATCCTGCTCAGGAGCAGAACAACTGGCCACTGCCTAAGAAAAAATTTCAGGGCCATGGAAAATGCCCCCCATCCCTCAAATTTTGAAACCTAAATTTCTGGTCCAAGGGTTTAGTGCAGATCTTTTGTCATTAGGCCTTCTTCTCTGGGCTCTCCTCCTGGTGGCAGAATGTTTGCCAATGATGCTAGGCAGACATCCTAGTCACTCAGTAATCCCAACAGAATGACGACTCCCCTTCCACTGTTCTAACAAAAGACTCAGGGTGGCATTGACTCACTGATCTCACTTTATCATCTCTATGGCAATCACTATGTCCAAATGAATGCAATAGTTTAATGAATATGGCCTGAGTCACAGGCCCATCTTTGAAGTAAGGATGGAGGAACTTCCCAAATCTTAAGGATTGAGAGTGGGAGAGGAATAGTTCCCAAGGAAAACCGGTTGTCATTACCAAAAGAATACAAGAGTAATGGATGTCCACTATAACCTTGTGGCTTAAAAGGGTCTTCCTCCTTTTCTTGTAACCTCGTGGTTTAATTATTATGTTTTTTTTTTTCTTAGTTGACTGATTAGAAGGTGAGCAGAAAATTTCCTGCCTCACCATTTTTCCAGTGTGTCAAAAAGACAGCATGCTCTTAATCACCCATTGGATGAAATATGACATTTTAATGACAATTCCAGGTATGACTCCACAATAGTTAGTAAATTTTAACCCCTGTGCTATTTATACTTTTCTACACCAGCCTCAAATGACAGCCTAAAAGGGCAACTGCTTGTTAATTTCATAACTTGCAGCAAATAGAGACATGAGAACTTAAGAAATAGGTATTTGTCTGAGAAGGCCAGGTTGTCATCTGTTTCTCATCCTCATGTGGAGTCAGATGGGTATTTTTGACTAATGAATCTCCATGAGCTAAGTGTGAAGCAGTGTAAGCCAAACAGAACCCCTGAGAGAGTGAGTTACCGCTGGTACAGACTCCCTGACAGGTGTGCTGAGTGCTGAGACTGGAGGCAGCAGGCTCATGGACTGTTGTCAGTTTCCTGCAGTCACATCACATTGCTTTTCTTTCATTAATTGCTAAAATACACTATAGAATATGGGGTTAAATAAAAACATCCTAAACATTATTTTAATGGCAGTGCACAATAGCTATAAAGGGCTGAATTTTAAAAAATCTCCCCCTGGCTGGGCACAGTGGCTTGTGCCTGTAATACCAGCACTTTGGGAGGCAGAGGCGGGTGGATCACCTGAGGTCAGGAGTTTGAGGCAAGCCTGGCCAACATGGTGAAACTCCGTCTCTACCAAAAATATAAATATTAGCCAGGCGTGGTGGCACACGCCTATAATCCCAGCTACTTGGGAGGCTGAGGCTGGAGAATTGCTTGAACCCAGAAGACAGAGGTTGCAGTGAGCCAAGATCGTGCCACTGCACTCCAGCCTGGGTGACAGAGTGAGACTCCATCTCAAAAAAAAAAAAATTAAAAGTCTTCCCCATAAACACAATCTTGATATAGCACATTATACACAGTAGGATCTTAATAAATGTTCTCCATGCTGAATGAGTGGATATTAAATGAACTCTTGGAGTCTTCCCTCCTAAATGATGGTCCCTCTTTTCAAGACTGAAGTTCAGCAAGAATGTAGCACTGTGGCTCTACTAGTTGTTTAGAGCCTGTGTCCATTCTGATTGGGTTGGAGATGTTTATAATTCAGTGCCCATAAACTACTATTATAAAATATTTTTATATGACTTCTGCCTCTTCTTTACAAGACACTCAACCAGAGATGACTTAAATCTGTTTTTCTTATGCACTGATTCTCTCTTAAGTCTCTTTTATGTCAAAACTGTATCTTATTTCCCATTATAACACTAAGGGGTTTCTGATTCGTGCTAAGATGTTAATGGCCCCTTGTGATGCTTTACCAAGGATATGAACCGTGAAGAGGTAATGTCTGAATCCAAAGACTTTAGTCACTAATGACAGCTGATAATGTCAGGCACAATGGCATGTGATATGAAATACTTTGGTTTCAGAGACTTCCTCTTGCCCTTCCAATCAACTCAGTCATCAAGGCCCTACTTTTCCAGAACACCAACCTTGCTCACCTCTTGTTTCTCCCTCCTGGTGCTTCTGTGATCCCTCTTCAGCGTTAGAAAATGTTGCACCCACGCCTGTGATGATCAGAGAGACTGCAGGTGGCTTCCCGGTGGAGGGAAGATGTCCCATCTTTCATGTTATGGACAAAAAGATCAGACTAAAAAGATGAGAATTAACACTTGCATTCTGAAGCATATTTACTAAAAATTAATTTTAAAAGCCGGGGTCAAACTTGTACATTTATGAAGTTGCATAAACTCACCCTTTAAATCTAAAAAATGTCCATCTATGAAATTTAAAGTATTTTAAAACTGCCAGCTGCCTCTCTGTCTCTACCAATGAACTTTAGCCATTCCTTTACTGTTAAATGCACACAGAGGAGCATGAAATGCTAGTTTTAGAATAGCTGCTTGAGGATTCTTAGATATAAAAGAGGACTTTTTAAAAAATTTCACCATTTTTAAACAAACCATGGGTACTCAGGTTGAATTCAGTGGACATCTTCTAGAGCCACAGGACAACTACTAGGCTCTCAAAAATGAGGGACAGAGCTGCCTGTGAGCTTCACATTGCAAATGGTGAAAATGGTATATAAATTAAACGAGTATTGGTGTTAACACATCAGAGAGCTACATAGCCTTTGTTGACGGGCAGTGCAGCAGAAGCTTTGCGGAGTGGGTGGGAGCTCACAGCAATGGCAACAACAGCAGTGGCACCGTGACACGGAACCCTAAAAGCATGGGAAGAGCAGCCTTGTATTATATTGCTATGGGCACCTGAGACCTGGCTCTGGGTCAGTTTTGGAAGAAGAACACATGACTCTTGATTTTTGGACTTCACCCAAGGGAGGAGAGAATCAGCTTAGAATGAAGGTTGTCCACAACCTCATTACAAGTGTATTCATCACTGGTTTCCTACACACAATTTTACTTAAGCAAAAGTGCTCTGTTCAGTGTGTTCTGAGGCCACTTTCTGCTTCACCTCAAGCCTCCCGGTCTCCTGTCTACAGGCTTCAGTCTTAACTGTGGGAAATCCAGTGCAAAATGCTTCTTCTATGGTGGCCTCCCAGAATGTAACCCGCTCACGTGGCTGTAGTGTTTTCTTCTTCTCAAACATGATACTTATGTCTCTACCGTATATTCCATTGCATCACACTATTTCCCAGACTCTAGTTGTTCCTGTAACACTTTTGTAATTGGTGCCATTTCAAGAACGATCTGGGGCAGTATTTACTTAAAAAATTGAAACTGGGCTCACTTTTTAAAAATTTAAATGAAGTAATTTTAAAAGAAAACATTATACCACTGCTGAAAATGGAAAAGCATTTCACTTGCCATAAACAGAAGGTATCCATGGAAATAAATACAACTGGAGCCAAACAACGTAATGAAACCCTAGCTGCACACTGGGCCAGCCTGGGTCTCAGCCTGAGGCTTGTTCTCTTGAGACTGCAAAGGGAGAGGAACCAAGTATCAGAATGATATTAGACACCCTCAGATGAAACTGAGGTTTTCCTCTGAAAACAGTCAGGATGGAAAACAGTGGCTTTCTAATTTAATATTATTTAGTGTTTTGCTCTCGTCCAGCCTGAAAACATCCTGCATGCCACATAGCACACATCCCACACTTGAGACTCTCGTCTTAAAATGCATTCCCCTAGCATCATACATCGGGGCCTGTCAGGCGGTGGGAGACAAGAGGAGGGAGAGCATTAGGACAAATACCTAATGCATGCATGGCTTAAAACCTAGATGACAGGTTGATAGGTACAGCAAACCACCATGGCACAGATATACCTATGTAACAAACCTGACGTTCTGCACATGTATCCCAGAACTTAAAAGTAAAATGCATTTCCCTATATTCCCAGTTACATTTATGCATGTGTTTAATATCTTCCACTAGTTAGTAAACTCTCTGATGATAAGATTGGTACTAAAGATCTTAGCTTCACTTAATTGCTACCTGCAAGTATCTTGATCCTAAGGGTTAGTTAATAAGTAGGGAAATTGATTAGAAAGATAAATAGAATAAAAATACCCTGATATTTGTTATTGTGATTTCGTCTCAATCAGCAAAGCCTTACTGAGCAACTATTTAGTGCTAGATGCTGATTAGGTGTTGATGATGTGAGTGCTGGGCATACAGTGGTGAATCAACAGAAAAGAAGCAGAGGAAAATTCCATGAGATCCTGGAAATAATAAGATAAATGCGTATCATGAACCACAGATCCATTTTGGGGTTTGACATATGATCCAAATCTTATTACAGTGCTAAATGTATTAAACTAAATCCAGAAGGAAATTACTTTACCAGAATGAAAAAGTAGGATGTCAGATCTTAAAAGGTCAGTGGATGCTTTATTCAGTTTACCAAATCATGCTAAAAAGTTGTTCATTGGTCACTTTCCTTTAGGGTTCTTGCATTAGGGACCTGAAGCTTACTCTATGATAACACATGATCATTAAGAGGGATTTATTTGGAAATAAAAAACAGAGACATTCCCTAGCCATTTTTCAGCCGAGCTATGTTTTTGCATCTGCAAACTAAGAACTCCTGGGTCGCTGGGTCACAGTGACGGCAAACACGTGCACAGTGCTTAAAACTACCAAGTGCATTTTCAGTATTTTAAATATATATGAATGAATCGAATCCTCATAATGATTCCGAGAGTAGGTATATTCATTTTCCATTGCTTCCATACAAATTAGCATACGCTTGGCAGCTTAAAACAACACGGATATATTGTTTTACAGTTCTGTAGGTCAGTAGCTTGAGTGGGGCCTCACTAGGTTAAGATCAAAATGTCTGCAGGGCTGAGTTTCTTTCTGGAGGCTCTGGGGAAGAATCCATTTCCTTGCTCATTCATATTTCACAGAATTGAGTTTCTTGCAGTTGTGGGACTGAGGTCTCTGTGTGCTTACTGGTTATCTGCTGGAGGCTGCTCTCAACTTCTAGAGGCTACAGTCCTCGGCCAGGGCCCTCTTCCTCCATGTTCATGCTTTGAACCTCTCCTGCCTCTTCTTTTCATTGCATCTTTCTGCCTTACTTTTCTGCTTTCCTCTTGCATTTTGAAGGAATTGTGTGATTAGATTGGGCCCACAGAGGTAATCCAGGATCATCTTCCAATCTCAAGGTCCTTTAACCATAGTCACATCTGAAAAGTCCCTTTTGCCATGTAAGGTAATATATTCACAAATTCTGAGAAGTAGAGTACACATGTTTTGGGGTGGGGGGGCATTTTTCTGCTGATCACCATCAAACGCTATTGTTACCATCCTTATTTTTCTAGCGAGGGCTACCCTTTGAAATAATGAGAAAATGGCTGTTTCTCTTTGTTCTTTCTTTAGTTTACAATGGCAGGGCCCTCTCCTACCAAATCCACTTTCAAGAAGAATCTGACATCAGATGTTTGCACTTAGTTTGGCTACACAACAAGCTATGACCTGTTTCAGAAACACTTGCATTAGAATACATTTGTAATTAAGAAATGAAAGGCATTCTCCTCTGGCAGAGAGACTTGAAACAGTGGTTTTATTAGAGGAGTTATTTTTGCTTTCTAATTACTTCCTATTAGCAGCCACATATTCCATCTATATTGCGAGTTGCCCCAGTGAGTTCTAAAGCAACAGAGACCCGCTTCATTCATCCACCTGACCCAGGACCTATGCGGGAGCATGAATGAATCTCTCCACCCTCCTGCTTTTATCCCCTGTCTCCATCCTACAGACGTCCCTTGGAGTTTCATAATTCAGTGTCTCAAACCCAGATGGTGAAGCTCAGGAGGGAGGCAGCCTTATTTGTTTGGTTCCTCACTATGTCTTCAGCACTAAGTACAGAGCTTATCCCGGAAAAGGGTTGTAGGCAGCTAGTGACACAGCTACCAGTGGTGCCCAGATTTCTCATCCACAGAAATTGTGGGTTCCAATACAATAAAGGGGTATGGATATAGATTTTAAACCACCATGGTATGAGTTGTTTATTGTGCAGCAACAGGTAACTAATACAAGTAGGCACTTAATATATATTTACGAAATGACTAAATCAAGAAGACATAACAGAAGTATTTACTTCTTTGTATGCGCTTGATGGTGGCTTGATAATGGCAGTGAGAACTCTAGAGATGAAGAGGTTTGTCTAACACTATAGTTGGCAATTGCTAAGTTACTTGTGCCATTCAAATATATACACCTGGGAAAATTCTAGAGAAGAATCCAAGACAATGTTCTATAGCTGAATTCCTTTCTCCCATGCTTAAAGCAAAGCATTGTCCATTAAGAGGCTTGAAATTAGGTGTAGCCAGTTTTCAGCACAAGTTGCTGCCTCACCCTCTGTTTGTCTTTAGAGATGCATTTTTTGGGAAAGACTGTGTGGCCAGGAGGCCTCTGCAAATTCCATCTAGTTGGCCCTGGGCAGAGCTGCCCACTGGTTTTTCTGGCGTCTTTATTTCCCTTGCCTTGGATTTATTCATTCCTCCCCATTTTCTGTTGTGGTTGGCTGTATGTTATTAGTGAAGACGAATCCTGAAGCACTTCCTAAAGATGGAGGGGCACCACTCATTTTTCTTAACAATATGTATACTGGTTGTCCTAAGGGGAAGATCGGTGCATTAAAAACAAAATACATCATTCCCAACAGGATCACGGATTCAAAGCCAGGTCTGTGGAATGCAGCTGAAATGGAGAAATAACAGCTGTGGTGTTTGGGTTTCTTGAAACCAAGAAATACAGCATATGAAAAGTTCCATTGGAATTTTAACATAGGATTTCTTTCCCACTTGGCTTAGTCTCAGATGGTCAAATAATATGATACAATGTGGCAGCTGAAGAACTAGATGGAGGATTGGATAGGTGTATATGCCCCATGTGAAAATCTGAGGATACTTGCTCAATAATGTATAAAACCCAACCTAGGAGTCCTGCTGGCTGCAAACGTTAGCAGCAGAAGCATGCATCCAGGTGGTGATCAGCTCATTAGACCATTTCTCCGGCCACACAGCAAGTCACCAGCTTTGCTCTGAGACCTTAGACACGTGCCTAGACTTTCCGTGCCAATCTGAAATTCATCGGCTCTTCCTCCTTCCTCCATTTCAGTGTCATAGCTATGGAGAGAGGAACCAGGTTACTGAAACTTGGGGTAGGAATTGTCAAAAACTAAAAATGCAGGACAAATATAGCAAAATGAGATGAGCTGTTTGTTATCTGATTTTTAAAAAATTTTTTTTAAAGAGAACAAGTCTCACTCTGTCACCCAGGCTGGAGTACAGTGGTGCAATCATAGCTCACTGTAACCTTGAACTCCTGGGCTCAAGCAATCCTCCTGCCTCAGCCTCCTGAGTAGCTGGGACTGCAGGCATGTACCACCATACCTGGTTAATTTTTTTCTAGTTTTTGTAGAGATGGGGTCTCACTATGTTACCCAGGCTGGTCTTGAATTGTTGGCCTCAAGTGAGCCTCCCACCTTGGCTTCCCAAAGTGTTGGGATTACGGGTATGAGCTACCATGCCCAGCATGATTTTTTTTTTTTTTTGGAGACAGAATCTCACTCTGTCACCCAGGCCGGAGTGCAGTGGTGCAGTCTTGGCTCACAGCAAACTCTGCTACCCAGGTTCAAGTGATTCTTCTGCCTTAGGCTTCCGAGTAGCTGGGATTACAGGCACCTGCCACCATGTCCTGCAGATTTTTGTATTTTTCGTGGAGATGGCGTTTCAATATCTTCGTCAGGCTGGTCTTGGACTCCTGACCTCGTGATCCACCTGCCTCAACCTCCTAAAGTGCTGGGATTACAGGCATGAACCACCATGAGCATGATTTTTTTAACTGGGCTTTCTGCATGAGTCATCTCAGAGTAATGAGGAGACAATATGATGAAGGCAGACCTTGTATTTATCCTTAAAAACATTTTTTCCTCACTTTTACACTGTTGGTGGGACTGTAAATTAGTTCAACCATTGTGGAAGTCGGTGTGGTGATTCCTTAGGGATCTAGAACTAGAAATACCATTTGACCCAGCCATCCCATTACTGGGTATATACCCAAAGGATTATAAATCATGCTGCTATAAAGACATGCACATGTATGTTTATTGTGGCACTATTCACAATAGCAAAGACTTGGAACCAACCCAAATGTCCAACAACGATAGACTGGATTAAGAAAATGTGGCACATATATACCATGGAATACTATGCAACCATAAAAAATGATGAGTTCATGTCCTTTGTAGGGACATGGATGAAGCTGGAAACCATCATTCTCAGCAAACTATCTGAAGGACAAAAAAACCAAACACCGCATGTTCTCACTCATAGGTGGGAATTGAACAGTGAGAACACATGGACACAGGAAGGGGAACATCACACACTGCAGCCAGTTGTGGGGTGGGGGGAGGGGGGAGGGATAGCATTAGGAGATGTATCTAATGTAAATGACAAGTTAATGGGTGCAGCACACCAACATGGCACATGTATACATATGTAACAAACCTGCACATTGTGCACATGTACCCTGAAACTTAAAGTATAATAATAAAAAAAGAAAAAAAGAAAAAAACAAAAATACATATATATAAAAATTTGGTGTAGTCTACCTCCTTTGAAATTGGTGGTGCATAGGAAATTGCTAGTGCATAGTCTTCTACAGCCTTTTGTGCCTTTGAAATTGCTAGTGTGTGTGTATATATACATATCACAAAAGTATAAATGAAGAGAGATTTGGTATTTGTGACTTTTCCTTTTGCAGCTCGCTCCTGGCTCCACTATGGCTGGGCAGGGCATACATTTTCACCTTCTGCTGCTTCCCTGCCTCGATGCCCACATTTTCCTGCAGCACAGGTGGGGTAGGGGGGCAGGGGCAGCCTCAGGAAACAGCAACCCCTTCCTGTGACTGCCTTCCCACCAGCTCTCCTCTTCTGGCTAACCAGACCTCTTTCAGCTGCAGGATAGTGTAAAATAATCTTTTTTCTTCAGAACGGGGTTCAGGAAAAAATGCAATTTCTGGTTTTACTTATGACAGTCAGAGAAGTGCTATTTCCTCTTCTTTAAGATTCTGTCCTCGCTACTTTGAGGATCTGCATCTGCAAAGCTGTTGTCACAATTCTACAAATAGGGAAGAAGGGAGCTATTAGTGCCTAGTCCCTCCTGTCTGCAAGGGAGCTATGCAGTACAGCATTATTTTCAAGAGCACCAATTCTGGAGCCAGTCTGTCTAGTTCAAGTTTCGGTCCAGCCACTAGCTAGCTGTGTGGCCTTGGGCAAGCTATTTCACTCTTGATATTTCTGTTTTCTTCTCTAAAGACAGGGACGTGGATACTGCCTGCCTAGTAAAGCTAATAGGAGGAATAACACATGAAGTACTTAGGATTGTGCCTGGCACGTAATAAGCATTCAAAAGTGTCAGCAGTTATTACCATTTTACACTTTCCATAACTCAGTGAGCTGTTCCTATTTTCATTTTACAAACAAAGAAACAGGAATAGTAAATTTAAGTAACTCATTAAAGGGAATTCAGCTAAAATGGAAGGAGACAACATGTGAACTATCTTCATAGAAATAGAAAAGATTTGACTCCTTTTTGATCAGAATAGTTTCAATTCTCTGTATTACTGGAAAAGTAAAGAACAAGAATTTGTAATAAGGCCAAGAAGTTTTTGACTTTATTTTATTTTTATTTGAAGACTGTTCAGATTCATTATTTCCTTCATGAGGTTTTTTATTTTTATTTTTTTGTCATCCTTAATTCATAATTCAGAATAAAAGGTGACATTGCCTTCAACAATCTGAATTGCTTCTGTTTATAACCTGCCTGTTGATAAGTATTGTTTTTAGTCTTCTACAGTCTTTCGTGCCTTTGAGATTGCTAGTATGTAGGGCAGCACCTTTTCTGTCTTTGTCTTTCATTGAGACCCTGGACTGATGTTGGTCTAATGCATACACACCTAACACTTGTTCCACACATAATCCCAGGGTACTGTTGAGATAACAAGATATAGTAAAGCTCCGTGACAGCAAAGAAGTATTTGTCTTGTTTTACATTTCTCTTGACTGACTCTGCTCTGCTTAAAGTCAAGCAAATTAAAAATGTATACTAAAGAACTCAAGGAAAAATTACAAAATTTTTAATGTAATTTTTAAATAAATTACATAAAGAATAATTTACGTAAATGAAACCCAAGGAAGAATCTCATCAGGAAGCGATTTAATATGTACTGGAGCTAAAGGGAGAAGAGAGGCTACGTAGAAGGCACAGGCAGATCCTGCTTTTAACAGGAAAGTTTCTATGTAACCCATCTTTCTCTTGAGAGGGAGAGAGGTTGAGCCTCTCTATCCCCTGGTAACAGGCATTTATAGATCTACTCATCTTTTTGTGATATTCTGTTATTCCCTACAGGGTTTAAATTGGGGTGATTCAGGGTTTTTTTGTTTTTCCTTTTTATAAAAAAAGAAGTAATGCTGCCCTTAACACAAAGGCCATTTTCAAAGCACCACAAAGTGAAGAGTTTGATAATTTGTTCCTGAGTAACAGGAGAAAGTGTTGAGATGGCTAGCAAGTTTGCGTACCTGTGTGTATATAGTTTTTTTAATTATGGTAAAATACACATGCCATAAAATTTAGCATTTTAACCATTTTAAAGTGCACAATTTAGTGACATTTAGTATTTCACAATGTTGAGGAACTATGACCACTGTCTTGTTTCAAAACATTTTCATCCCTCCTAAAGGAAACCCCATGACCATTAAGCAGGCATTTCTCATCTCCTCTTCCCTTAGCTGCTGGGAACCCCCAGTGTGCTTTGTGTCTCATGGATTTGCCTATTCTGGATATTTCATATACGTGAAATCATCTGGTATGTGGTCTTTGTGTCTGGTGTCTTTTATTTAGCATCATGTTTTCATGGTCCATACATAATGTAGCATGTATCAGTTCCTCATTCTTTTCTGTGGTTGAATAACTTGCCATTATAGGAATATACCACACTTTGTTTAACCATTTATCAGTTGATGGACATGTGAATTGTTTTCACCTTTGACTATTGTAAATAGTGTCACTATGGACATTTGTGTTCAAGTGTTTGTTTGAATACCTTATTTCAATTCTTCTGGGTATATATTCAAGAGTAGAATTGTTGGGTCATATAATTGTGTATTTAATAAGGAGCTGCCAAGTTAATTTCCATAGTGGCTGCACCATTTTACATTGCCATTTAACAAATTTTTAAAATTAATAGCATAATTTATGAAAATTAAGGATACACCAGCCAGGCGCGGTGGCTCACGACTGTAGTTCCAGCACTTTGGGAGGCAGAGGTGGGTGGATCACAAGGTCAGGAGTTCGAGACCAGCCTGGCCAACATGGTGAAACATCTCTACTAAAAATACAAAAATTAGCCGGGCATGGTGGCAGGCACCTGTAAACCCAGCTACTCAGGAGGCTGAGGCAGGAAAATTGCTTGAACCTAGGAGGCAGAGGTTGCAGTGAGCCGAGATTGTGCCATTGCACTCCAGTCTGGGTGACAAGAACAAGACTCTTTCAAAAAAAAAAAAAAAAGACACTAAGGATACACCTACCCAAAAATGTACATATATTTTTCAAGGACATGTGCCTGTCTAAGACATACGTAAAACCACGAATTTTTCAGACACAGGTATGCTAGTTGTTAGAATGAGGTCCCAGGAGTGAAGCAAAACTCATGCACCAGACTTCTTTTTATCCAAAGTTAAAGATCTTCCAAGATCAGCCAAATCCCTTTGCTCTTATTTTTAATCATTTAGCAATCTTCTGAAGCCTGATAGAATTTCCTAGGCATCTGCTTGTCAGGAAATTCATGAGGAGGTCATTCCTGCTATATGGACACAAATATGCCATTCTTGGAAAAGTGTTCATATTGCCCATCTGACTTATCTCTCAAGTCCTTGTTAGATGGGTTATTATAAATCACATACAGTTTGGTCAACCCCACCCCACAAATGAACTGTCAAATCATGCCCAGTTTCCTTTTAATTCTTCACATTTTAACATGTCTAAAATCAATAACTTTTTAGATTCCACAAAATAAAGTAATTTTGAGAAAGCAAAATTTAGATTTTTAATCCAGGATATTAGTGACCTCATTAAGGTTCATCACATTTGTGAGGCCAGGAATAGAATGGCCTTATCTAGGACTTATCTAGAATATTATAGAAATTATTTGCAAGGACTTATTATCTTCTCACCCAATCCCTGCTACACACACATACACACACACACACACACACACCATCAGGGTTTAATAGAGGTCTCCCTTCCTGATATCGCCTAACTGGAATAAATTCATAGCCTATAGCTCTCATGGCATCCTATTCATGTTTCTGTGTCTGACCCAAAATATCAGGAGGTTCATGCTATCACTACATTTGCCATAGAACTTTGTTCTATTGCATTCCCAGAGGCTACCCTTCTCTCCATCAGCACCTGACAAATGTGTGCTCTGTGGGGGTTAGAAGGAGAAGAGAAGGAATGAGGATGACACAGGGAAAAGCTATCTTCGCCAATGAAAACAATTCACAGCATCAGCCCAAGTAGCTATGGATCAATAGTGTAAGTCTGGGTGCAGAGTAGCCTACTTTGGTCAACATAGCACCTGATGGAATCTTCTGCTCCAATTTTTTTTTTTTTTTTTTTTTTGAGACAGAGTCTCTCTCTGTTGCCCAGGCTAGAGTGCAGTGGTGCGATCTTGGCTCACCACAACCTCCGCCTCCCAGGTTCAAGTGATTCTCCTGCCTCAGCCTCCCAAGTAGCTGGGACTACAGGCACGCACCACCATGCCCAGCTAATTTTTGTATTTTTTAGTAGAGATGGGGCTTCACTATGTTGGCCAGGCTGGTCTCAAACTCCTGACCTTGTGATCTGCCCACCTTGGCCTCTCAAAGTGCTGGGATTACAGGCGTGAGCCACTGCGCCCAGCCCCAATTTTTTGAATTATAGTTACATTCAATAAAATGACCAAGATCTTATCTAGAGCATGACCGAAAAGAGGACAAGTCTTAAAGAACATTTTGTCTGGTAGCCTTCAAATTGAGGCCCACATACCCCTACAGGTATACAAAACCTCACAAAAGATACCTGAGTGTACACATTTTTAAAGAAATTAATTTCCAGATCCTTAAACTTGCATCCTACAATAGACCTGTGTTGCTTCTCCTTTCTCATTTTCCCATCTCAGTCTTCTTCCCGTCACTTTGCAAGAAAAAGGCATACCTCCCACACAAGCAGCATTTTTCTACGATGTATTGTTATTTTGTGTGTACAAACCTGTAGAGCAAAAACAAATGGCCAACTCAAAACATTGATGGCCAGCTTTGTGGTTTTCCTTGGATGCCTAACTCCATGCTTTGCCCTTAAAAGAACCGTTATGCCTTTTTAAGGACAAAGCATGGAGTTTAGAGACATGTGGTATCTTGATTCGTGCTAAGATGTTCAGAATTCGTGTACACTGAAGGAAAAGGCAGGACTACCAACAACTTCCTTTTAATAGCCTCTCTCTTTTATCCCTGGCTATTGCTACAGAATGTGTCCCTTTAGGGGAAGAGGTTCCCTTGAGAGCAAAGCAAAGATGAAGTTGTTGGTGAAAAGTACTGAAGTCTGCTGTGCCTTATTTCCTTGTGGCTGAGTACCATGTTTTATCCATTAGTGTTAAGATCAGTGTTAAGAAGTGAGATGGTTGTCATGGGAATGCATCTCAACACAGCAATTTAAATTGAAAAGACTTTTCCTAACAGAAAACTCATCTGATTTTACTGATAATGAAGACTGGCTTTTTCAATTAGGTTAGATGATGGATGTTGTCTATAACTTGAATGAGCCAAATCAGCAGCTCCAAGGTTATGGTGAAAATATATTTAAGGCACATAATAAGACAAATAGATTTCATAAAAAATTTTGTACTGGCACAGGTGAATTGAAATACTTCTATTTTCCCCATTCTTTCTGCGTGCATTGTAATACGGTTTGTCATTGAGGAAAAGCATACCAGGAAGTTTTTTTTTTTTGTTAAAGTATTGACATACTTTCTCAATGGTTGGTAAATGTTTATCGCCCTGAATCCTAGGAGCCCTAGCCCCTTCCCAGGGACCTGGGACCTGTCAGACTTCATAATCTAGCAGCTGTAAGGTTGGTACCTTGCATTACAGGGGTCTGCAGGACCTGCTCTAGCCCTAAGACCAGGGTCCAGTACTCTGGGTTGGTTGGTTCCTTGTCTTACAAGTTAACATTGAATATCTCTCCAAGTCATCAGTATAATTGTCATTTTATAAATCTTAGTAAAGCTTTTGCGGTAACTGAGAAATGACTCTAAAGATGGTTAACAAGTCATTTAGTTTTTTCTTAATTTTAAAAATATTTTAAAAAATAATGAAGGAGGACCTGAGTTGCCAATTAATTGAACATAAACATAATTTTTTTTCTTTTTTTTTGAGATGGAGTCTCACTCTGCCACCCAGGCTGGAGTGCAGCGGCATGATCTCGGCTCACTGCAACCTCTGCCTTCTGGGTTCAAGCGATTCTCCTGTCTCAGCCTCCCGAGTAGCTGGGATTACAGGTGTGCACCACCACGCCTGGCTAATTTTTGTATTTTTTGTAAAGATAGGGTTTCACCATGGTTGTCAGGCTGGTCTTGACCTCCTGACTTCATGATCTGCCTGCCTTGGCCTCTCAAAGTGCTGGGATTACAGGCATGAGCCACTGCACCTGGCTGAACATAAACATAATTTATAATTTTTTATGGAAAATCACTGTGTGATTTTAGCATGGAGTCATGGTGGATTTTAAAGAGATGGACCAAATGGCTGTAATAAAATGTGCATTTCCAGGTACACATTTTTTAGAACAATGTTTCTCAGGGCTCCTATTTTTAAAAATGAAAAATACAAATAATATTGATGCCCAACCACAACTCATTCTACAATTGAACAATTCTCATCTGCAAATACATAAAGTAATTACGGGAAAAAGGCTTCACCTATATCATCAGCAAATACATTTAGAGTATAATCTGGCTGGCCATGGTGGCTCATGCCTATAATCCCAGCACTTTGGGAGGCTGAGGTGGGCAGATCTCCTGAGGTCAGGAGTTCAAGACCAGCCTGGCAAACATGGTGAAACCCCATCTCTACTAAAAGAAATACAAAAACAGTTCTGTCCCAAGATGGCCAAATAGGAACAGCTCCCATCTGTAGCTCCCAGCGTGATCAACACAGAAGATGGGTGATTTCTGCATTTCCAACTGAAGTACCTGGTTCATCTCATTGGGACTGGTTGGACAGTGGGTGCAGCCCATGGAGGGTGAGCCGAATCAGGGTGGGGAGTTGCCTCACCCAGGAAGCACAAGGAGTTGGGGAATTTCCCTTTCCTTGCCAAGGGAAGCCGTGACAGATGTACCTGAAAAATCGGTACACTCCGCCCAAATGCTGTGCTTTTCCCATGGTCTTAGAAACCAGTAGACTGGGAGATTCATTCCCGTGCCTGGCTTGGCAGGTCCCACAACCATGGAACCTTGCTCACTGCTAGCATAGCAGTTTGAGATCGCCCTGTGAGGCTGCAGCCTGGTAGGGGGAGGGGTGTCCACCATTGCTGAGGCTTGAGTAGGTAAACAAAGCAGCTGAGAAACTTGAACTGGGCGGAGCCCACCACAGCTCAGCAAGGCCTACCACCCCTATAGACTCCACCTCTGTGGGCAGGGCATAGCTGAACAAAAGGCAGCAGAAACTTCTGCAGACTTAAACATCCCCATCTGACAGCTCTGAAGAGAGCAGTGGTTCTCCCAGCATGGCATTTGAGCACTGAGAATGGACAGACTGCCTCCTCAAGCGGGTCCCTGATCCCTGTGTAGCCTAACTGGGAGACACCTCCCAGTAGGGGCCAACAGACACCTCATACAGGCAGGTGCCCCTCTGGGACGAAGCTTCCAGAGGAAGAATCAGGCAGCAATATTTGCTGTTCTGCAGCCTCTGCTGGTGATACCCAGGCAAACAGGGTCCGGAGTGGGCCTCCAGCAAACTCCAACAGACCTGCAGCTGAAGGACCTGACGGGTAGAAGGAAAACTAACAAACAGAAAGGAATAGCATCAACATCAACGAAAAGGACATCCACACCAAAACCTCATCTGTAGGTCACCAACATCAAAGGCCAAAGGTAGATAAAACCACAAAGATGGGGAGAAACCAGAGCAGAAAAGCTGAAAATTCTAAAAACCAGAGCACCTCTTTTCCTCCAAAGGATCGCAGTTACTCGCCAGCAGTGGAACAAAGCTGGACGGAGAATGATTTTGACAAGTTGACAGAAGTAAGCTTCAGAAGGTCGGTAACAACAAACTTCTCCGAGCTAAAGGAGCATGTTCTAACCCATAGCAGGAAGCTAAAAACCTTGAAAAAAGGTTAGACGAATTGCTAACTAGAATAAACAGTGTAGAGAAGACCTTAAATGACCCGATGGAGCTGAAAACCATGACACGAGAACTTTGTGATGCATGCACGAGCTTCAATAGCGACTCAATCAAGTGGAAGAAAGGATATCAGTGATTGAAGATCAAATTAATGAAATAAATCGAGAAGACAAGATTAGAGAAAAAAGAGTAAAAAGAAACAAATCCTCCAAGAAATATGGGACAATGTGAAAAGACCAAATCTATGTTTGATTGGTGTACCTGAAAGTGAGGGGGAGAATGGAACCAAGTTGGAAAACACTGTTCAGGATATTATCCAGGAGAACTTTCCTGACCTAGCAAGGCAAGCCAACATTCAAATTCAGGAAATACAGACAGCACCACAGAGGTACTCCGTGAGAAGAGCAACCCCAAGACATATAATTGTCAGATTCACCAAGGTTGAAATGAAGGAAAAAATGTTAAAGGCAGCCAGAGAAAAAGGTCAGGTTACCCACAAAGAGAAGCCCCTCAGACTAACAGCAGATCTCTTGGCAGAAACCCTACAAGCCAGATGAGAGTGGGGGCCAATATTCAACATTCTTAAAGAAAAGAATTTTCAACCCAGAATTTCATATCCAGCCAAACTAAGGTCATAAGTGAAGGAGAAATAAAATCTTTTACAGACAAGCAAATGCTGAGAGATTTTGTCACCACCAGGCCTGTCTTACAAGAGCTCTTAAATGAAGCACTAAACGTGAAAAGGAACAACCAGTACCAGCCACTGCAAAAACATGCCAAATTGCAAAGACCATTGATGATATGAAGAAACCGCATCAATTAATTGGCAAAATAACCAGCGAACATCATAATGACAGGATCATATTCACACATAAGAATATTAACCTTACATGTAAATGGGCTAAATGCCCCAATTAAAAGACACAGACTGGCAAATTGGATAAAGAGTCAAGACCCATCAGTGTACTGTATTCAGGAGACCCATCTCACATGCAGAGACACACATAGGCTTAAAATAAAGGAAGAGAGGAAGATCTACCAAGCAAATGGAAAGCAAAAATAAAAAAGAAAAAAAAAAGCAGTGGTTGCAATCCTAGTCTCTGATAAAACAGACTTTAAACCAACAAAGATCAAAAGAGACAAAGAAGGCCATTACATAATGGTAAAAGGATCAATTCAACAAGAAGAGCTAACTATCCTAAACATATATGTACCCAATACAGGAGCACCCAGATTCATAAAGCAAGTCTTTAGAGACCTACAAAGAGACTTAGACTCCCACACAATAAAAATGGGAGACTTTAACACCTCACCGTCAATACTACACAGATCTATGAGACACAAAGTTAACAAGGATATCCAGGATTGAACTCAGCTCTGCACCAAGTGGACCTAATAGACAACTACAGAACTCTCCACCCCAATTAAGCAGAATATACATTCTTCTCAGCACCACATCACACTTATTCTAAAATGGACTACATAATTGGAAGTAAAGCACTCCTCAGCAAATATAAAAGAACAGAAATCACAATAAACTGTCTCTCAGATCACAGTGCAATCAACCTAGAGCTCAGGATCAAGAAACTCACTCAAAACCGCTCAACTACATGGAAACTGAACAACCTGCTCCTGAATGACTACTGGGTACATAACGCAATGAAGGCAGAAATAAAGATGTTCTTTGAAACCAACGAGAACAAAGACCCAATGTACAAGAATCTTTGGGACACATTTGAAGCAGTGTGTAGAGGGAAATTTATAGCACTAAATGCCCACAAGAGAAAGCAGGAAAAATCTAAAATTGACATCCTGACATCACAATTAAAAGAACTAGAGAAGCAAGAGCAAACAAACTCAAAAGCTAGCAGAAGGCAAGAAATAACTAAGATCAGAGCAGAACCGAAGGACATAGAAACACAAAAAACCCTTCAAAAAAATCAATGAATCCAGGAGCTGGTTTTTTGAAAAGATCAACAAAATTGATAGAACATTAGCAAGACTAATAAAGAATAAAACAGAGAAGAATCAAATAGACAGAATAAAAAATGATAAAGGGGATATCACTACCAATCCCACAGAAATACAAACTGCCATCAGAGAATACTATAAACACCTCTATGCAAATAAACCAGTAAATTCTAAAGAAATGGATAAATTCCTGGACACATACACCCTCCCAAGACTAAAGCAGGAAGAAGTTGAATCTCTGAATAGACCAATAACAGGCTCTGAAATTGAGGCAATAATTAATAGCCTACCAACCAAAAGAAGTCCAGGACCAGATGGATTCACAGTCGAATTCTACTAGAGGTACAAAGAGGAGCTGGTACCATTCCTTCTGAAACTATTCCAATCAATTGAAAAAGAAGGACTCCTCCCTAACTCATTTTATGAGGCCAGCATCATCCTGATACCAAAATCTGGCAGAGACACAACAAAAAAAGAGAATTTTAGAGCAATATCCCTGATGAACATCAGTGCAAAAATCCTCAATAAAATGTTGGCAAACCGAATCCAGCAGCACATCAAAAAGCTTATCCACCACGATCAAATCAGCTTCATCCCTAGGATGCAAGGCTGGTTCAACATATGCAAATCAATAAATGTAATCCATCACATAAACAGAACCAACAACAAAAACTACATGATTATTTCAATAGACGCAGAAAAGACCCTTGACAAAATTCAACAGCACTTCATGCTAAAAACTCTCAATAAACTAGGTATTGATGGAATGTATCTCAAAATAATAAGAGCTATCTATGACAAACCCACAGCCAATATCATACTGAATGGGCAAAAACTGGAAGCATTCTCTTTGAAAACCGGCACAAGACAAGGATGCCCTCTCTGGCCACTCCTATTCAACATAGTGTTGGAAGTTCTGACCAGGGCAATCAGGCAAGAGAAAGAAATAAAGGGTATTCATTAGGAAAAGAGGAAGTCAAATTGTCCCTGTTTGCAGATGACATGATTGTATATTTAGAAAACCCCATTGTCTCAGCCCCAGACCTCCTTATGCTGATAAGCAACTTCAGCAAAGTCTCAGGATATAAAATCAATGTGAAAGCATCACAAGCATTCCTATACACCAATAACAGAAAAACAGTCAAATCATGTGTGAACTCCCATACACAATTGCTACAAAGAGAATAAAATACCTAAAAATCCAACTTACAAGGGATGTGAAGGACCTTTTCAAGGATAACTACAAACCATTGCTCAATGAAATAAAAGAGGACACAAACAAATAGAAGAACATTCCATGCTCATGGATAGGAAGAATCAATATCATGAAAATGGTCATACTGCCCAAGGTAATTTATAGATTCAATTCCATCCCCATCTAGCTACCAATGACTTTCTTCACAGAATTGGAAAAAACTACTTTAAAGTTCATGTGGAACCAAAAAAGAGCTCACATTTTCAAGACAATCCTAAGAAAAAGAAGAAAGCTGGAGGCATCATGCTACCTGACTTCAAACTATACAACAAGACTACGGTAACCAAAACAGCATGATACTGGTACCAAAACAGAGATATAGACCAATGGAACAGAACAGAGGCCTCAGAAATAACACCACACATCTACAACCATCTGATCTTTTAAAAACCTGACAAAAACAAGAAATGGGGAAAGGATTCTCTCTTTAATAAATGGTGCTGGGAAAACTGGCTAGCCATATGTAGAAAAGGTGAAACTGGATCCCTTCCTTACACCTTATACAAAAACTAATTCAAGATGGATTAAAGACTTAAATGTAAGGCCTAAAACCCTAAAAACCTTAGAAGAAAACCTAGGCAATACCATTCAGGACATAGGCATGGGCAAAGACCTCATGACAAAAACACCAAAAGCAATGGCAACAAAAGCCAAAATAGACAAATGGGATCTAATTAAACTAAAGAGCTTCGGCATGGCAAAAGAAACTACCATCAGAGTGAACAGGCAACCTATAGAATGGAAGAAAATTTTTGCAATCTACTTATCTGACAAAGGGCTAATATCCAGAATCTACAAAGGGCTTAAACAAATTTACAAGAAAAAAGAAAACAACTGCATCAAAAAGTGGGCAAAGGATATGAACAGACACTTCTCAAAAGAAGACATTTATGCAGCCAACAGACACATGAAAAAATGCTCATTCATCATCACTGGTCATCAGAGAAATGCAAATCAAAACCACAATGAGATACCATCTCACACCAGTTAGAATGGTGATCGTTAAAAAGTCAGGAAACAAGAGATGCAGGAGAGGATGTGGAGAAATAGGAATGCTTTTACACTGTTGGTGGGAGTGTAAGCTAGTTCAACCATTGTGGAAAACAGTGTGGCAATTTCTCAAGGATCTAGTAATTCTAGATACCTTACTAGTATCTACTAGTAGATACTAGACTTACTAGTAAATCTAGTAAGTCAAATACCATTTGACCCAGCTATCCCATTACTAGGTATATACCCAAAGGATTATAAATCATGCTACTATAAAGACACATGCACACGTATGTTTATTGCAGAACTATTCACAATAGTAAAGACTTGGAACCAACCCGAAAGTCCATCAATGATAGACCGGATTAAGAAAATGTGGCACATATAAACCATGGAATACTATGCAGCCATAAAAAAGGATGAGTTCATGTCCTTTCAGGGACATGGATGAAGCTGGAAACCGCCATTCTGAGCAAACTATCACAGGGACAGAAAACCAAACAACACAAGTTCTCACTCATAGGTGGGAAATGAAAAATGAGGACACATGGACACAGGGTGGGGAACATCACACACTGGGGCCTGTCAGGGGGTGGGGGTCTCAGGTAGGGATAGCATTAGGAGAAATACCTAATGTAAATGATGAGTTGATGGGTGCAGCAAACCAACATGGCACATGTATGCCTATGTATCAACCTGCATGTTGTGCACATGTACCCTAGAACTTAAAGTATAATTTTAAAAAGCACAAAAAAATTAGCAGGGGCATGGTGGCAGGCACCTGTAATCCCAGCTACTTGGGGGGCTGAGGCAGGAGAGTCGCTTGAACCCTGAGGCGGAGGTTGAAGTGAGCCGAGATGGTGCCATTGCGCTCCAGGAGGGGCAACAAGAGTGAAACTCCATCTCAAAAAAAAAAAAAGAGTATAATTTACACGTTAACAATTATCTGAATTTTAAACATATAAAGTAAATATAAACATATAACAAAATATGTTATATGTTTTGGTTAATTGTGTATTTCTAATAATTGCAATGAGAATTCAATCTAGAGGGAAAAAATTATCACATAGAGCATTATAGCCATTGGAGAAAATAAGTTTCAACTTATATATGCATATTGTTATTGTAGAAGAAAGTTACACAATCATCAGTAAAAGACTTATAAGTATAAAAATATATTTATTTGAGATGAAGTTCTTTTTGGAAAGTAGAATGGAAGTAAGAGTCCAAAGAGAAAAATAACTATATAATATTATGGTAATAGAACAAACTTCCTGTGTATTTAAAAATAGACAATGATATATATCAAATTATTAGGAATTTATATTCTACTTTTAGATATGTATGGTGTAATACATTTCTTTTTGTTTATTTATACACCATTGCTTTGGCAATCATGATATTATACTAAATAAAAGAGCATTGGATTTACTGAAAGTCATTTCTTGGATTTGTGAGGCACTGGCATGAGTCAGGGTCACCCAGCTTCAGGAAATTCTTCTAGTGTACTTCAAATCCTTATTTTTCATACACAAAACTTAAGATTGAGGGAAGCTTGTTATTTATGATGTCACACAACCTGCACGATGTGTAGAATCCAGATCTCTGGCTCTCAACTTGGTTCTCTTTCTTTAAACTACTATAAACACATTAAATCCTAAATTAAACTAAGTATTAGTTTTCAAAAGAACAATCTATGAGCCACTTGATTAAGTATTTTAAAAGTCTAATTCAAATTAAAATAATTTTTAAAAATTTTCAGTTAACTAATTATTGAACTAGATAAGAATATTTTCCGAAATGAGACTGGTACTTGGTTTGTTGGAGTCTCTGGAAGGAATAGCAAAGCCTTTGGGAAGCTCCAGGGTGTCATGGAAAGAAGAAGCCTTGGCCTCAATTTCTAGTTACGCTAGTTACTAGCTAAGGGCTTTGGTGCTGTTTACCCAACTCCTCTGAGTTTGTTTCCTTATTTGGAAAATGGAGATTAAATCCCTGCCTGATGAAGTTAAGGTTAAGATGAAATGAGATAATGCATGTAAAGTGTGTTGTATAATACTTGGCATATGTCGGAAACCTAAAAACACTCATTTTCTTCTTGATACTTATCTTTATTTTCTATTTCTACTCCCTAATGCATTTGTCTGTTGTACTTCCTAATGCTCATGTCCTTAATGTCTCCTTGGATGATATGTGAAGCTAATAGTTTAATGGCTTAGAGAAGTGATTTTCAAGCTGTGAGCCATGGGAGCTCTGTGGAGGTTAGGGGGTGGATGTGGGGGCTTGGAGGGAAGGAAAGCCATGGGGCGCCAGTCCTTTCATTAACAAGTTTGCTTGTCTCCACATATGCCAATGATTTTGTTGAGAAGAATGTTTTCCTGGGCTTCATGGGCCATTTAAGTTGTGAACCCCCAGGGACACAGTGCTTAGCCCAAGCCATCAGTGCTTGAAAATAGGCATTTCTGTCATTGAGATTCTGTATGTTGCGATATATTTTGAGATAGGCTTAAGGGTGAGGACATTTGGCTGGAGTCAGCAACAAGTTGCAACCTCAGGGTCAATCCTGATTAGTGTACAATGCATAATACAGACAATCGATGAAAAGAGGTGCAACATGGGATGCATACGAGCAGGAGAAACTCAAGTATTTTGAGAATGTTCGTTATGAGTTTCATAAATTTTTAAATTCGGAGTATGTATGCTTGCTCTCATTCCCAATCACCATGCCATTTTATCCAAGGCCTGTTTTTTTATTTTTTGGAGCTGTTCCCTCTTTTGGTAAATGGAACATCATTTCAGCCACCATGCCCATTTCCTGTATCCCAAATGAAAGAAGAGAAATTGAAAGTGATCAGTCCTATTCTTGTGTTAACTGGAAAAATGATGTCCTGAGTTTTAATAGGACAACCGAAAATCCTTGTTAACTTATTTTCCCTCAATGGCTTTAAAAATATTTTCATTATGTCTTTTTCATTAATCAAGTTGTAGACATTCTATGTACCCTTGGCCTTTTAAAAAAAGATGAACTTTTGTACTTGTTGAAAATGTAATGGAAACATTAGATGCATCAGACTCATCATTACATTAGCCTTGAGAATAAGTCTGACCAAGATACCTAAGCCTCAAAATAATTCATCAGTTGGCTTTGGAGAAAACATGTGCCCTTCTCCTCTCAACATAAAGCACTCTGGGGAGGATCCTGCTTAATTTCTGTACCTATCACAGAACAGTTTCCCTTCTCTCCTTTCTGAAGCCTTTTTGTGTTGAAAGAATAATGTCTATTCTATTTTTCTCTTTTGTTCTTTCTTTTTCCTCTGCCATTTCAAAGTTATATAACTCATGTTTTCCAAGTTAAAAGTTGATGTTTTTATAGCCTTAATCTTCTATTTTTTTGTAGAAAATCTAGATTCCTAAAAACAAAAGCTCTCTGCCTAGTTATTTCTGGGAATTTCTTGTTTGTGGTGTATAACCACAAACAAGTGGAATCCACAACTTTCTTCCTATCCTGTATCTTCCTCTGTATTCTCTGGACTTTGTATTTACACACTAGGTTGGCAGGACCTCATCCCCTAATTTCTGGAGCACTGGGAAGGATTGGTGAGGCAGCAGCCATATCTACTCTTTGTCAACCAAGGTTTCAACTTAGTGAGGCCACTGTCTGGGCCTGTCACCTACTTGGAATTTGTGTGTGTGTGTGTGTGTGTATGTGTGTGTGTGTGTGCTTGTAATAGTCATAATGAGTGTAGGGAAGTCATGGGAGGAGTATGGTTGTCTGCCTTGTGAGGGACACTTTTAATTATTTGCATTTGCAGAATATTTCATATTTTGTGTATATTCTTTATAGGTTTTCCTCTGTATACTTTTGTGTCATAAGAAAGAAAAGCATAAGTTTCTTCATTATAAAATAAGTATGAAATAGTCTTTTTTTAAAATCCAAGCCAGAACACTATCTGGAAAACAACATAAGCTCAGATTGGAAGAGGTGATGATGAGATATTAAATAAGCAAAAACGGGTGGCGATATAAATGTGTTTGGTAATGAGACCCGTACCAGTCAGAGTTTGGGTAAGAACACAGATGGCATATTCAAATGGGGTAATTTAAGGCGAGTTTACTTCAAAGAGAAAAAGACTACACTACTTACAGAGGCATGGGCAAGCTTTCAGGGAAACAAGGTGCAGTGCAAGACCTCTGGACTGAAGAGAGTGAGGAGCAGCAAACATACTGGGTCTGAAGGGGCACGTGAAGGAGGCAGAGACTGGAATCTGGAAAGAGGAGGGGGATGGAGAAGGCTCTTGGACAGGACCTGGCCTTTGATGGAGAGACACAGGCAACCCACAGTGACCAGGCCTCAGGACAACTGAGAATGGACACTGTCACCTCACTTTCTTCCCTTGCTTTCATCTTCTGCTAGTACCTCTAGAAAATCAGAGACCAAGAGAAGACAAAGGAGCCCCCTGAGGCTTCCATATGGTTCAACCTCCCGGGGCATGGAGAGAGCAGAAAAGATACAGCATGACTCAGGGGAAAAGGTTTCCAATAGAAAATATTTAGCGAAGACTTTTTATTTCTCATTTCTAGTCCAATTTATAAGCAAGGCAGACATTATAACAGACTTTAGTAGTAGACTATCAGAGAAGTAAAGAGATCCCTATTTGGCAATGCCAACAATAGAAAGTCTTCATCATACACAATTATAAACATGCATATGAGGCACTCAGAAGTCTGCAAAGCATTTAAAAGTATTTCCTATTGAGCACTCCAAAAAAGACATAGTGAAGCCAAATTAAAAGATTATTTTCTCAATTTTATAAATAATGAACCTGAAGCAAAGAAAGTTTAAGTGATATGCCCAAATATAGATACCAAGTTTTCAAATGGACTAAGTTTTCAGTGATTTTTACTTTTGATTTCTATTTGTATTTTGCTGCACCATTCCCAGGGGACAGAATTACACATACACCGACGTTTTTAACCATCCAAACTTCAGTAAGTATTCTTATAAGAATGTATCTGTAGGCAGAGAATACTTGCTCCTGTGTCAAAGTGAGTTTCATTACACCAATGCCTCCAGAAGAATAACAACTAGAGTCCAAAAGCTTTAAGGGCTAATGTAGGCCTTTACTGAAGATCTGGTTTAGGTGGGCACAAAGGGAGAAGAGAATTATAGCACACACTACAAAGTAGAACCTTGCGAAAATCGTGTTTCCAATCATCTATTTAAAACTCTACCCCAATCTCTCCATTATCCTTGTAGACAAATAAAGCAAGCAATAATTATCCCCAAAAGTGGCAGAAAGTGGTGATCCCTGTAAAGATGTTTATAATAAAAATTAAGTTTGTCTGTGTCACATGTAAAATGGCCATTGGTCATTAATGTCACTTACGTCTTTAGTGCACACCTCTACAGAAATGATTACACATTGATCTTCATTTCTTGATGGTCTCGGTGAGTTATTTCTTGTTGCTAATATCATTGGTACCTCAGCATTGATGGGAAGTTGGTTGCAGGACTCCCACAGATGTCAAAATCCAGAGATGCCCAAGTCCCTTATATAAAATGGCATAACAGGCCGGACACGGTGACTCATGCCTGTAATCCCAGCACTTTGGGAGGCTGAGGCTGAAGGATCACTTGAGGTCAGGAGTTCAAGACCAGCCTGGCCAATATAGTTGAACTTTGTCTCCACTAAAGATACAAAAATTAGCCAGGCATGGTGGGGGGCGCCTGTAATCCCAGCTACTCAGGAGGCTGTGCCTGGAGAATCGCTTGAACCCGGGAGGCAGAGGTTGCAGTGAGTTGAGATTGTGCCACTGCACTCCAGCCTAGGAGACAGAGCTAAACTCTGTCTCAATAAATAAATGAATAAAATAAAATATATAAAAAATAAAATAAAATGGCATAGTATTTGCATATAACCTATGCACATCCTCCTATCCACTCCAAATTATCTCTAGATTACTTATAATACTTAATACAATGTAAATGCTATATAAACAATTGTTATGTTGTATTGTTTAGGGACTAGTGTCAAAGAAAAATGTCTGTACATGCTCAGTACAGACATAACCATTAATTTTTTTTTCTGGTTATTCTTGACCTGTGGTTGGCTCAATCTGTGGATGCAGAACTCTCAGACATGGAGGGCTGACTTTGTGTGTACATGTTGCGGGGCGGGGGTGGGGGCGGGAATTTCTTCTAATTTTTAGGATCAGAAGTTATTTTTCTTTGTTCTTTCTTATACGTGCATTCAAAGATAGTTTAAGCATAATGTGGCATGGCAGAAATACCCAGCATTTTCAGTCCAAATCAGACCTTTGTCTAAAACCTATTTTAAAATGTCAATTTATCATGTATTAGCAGTTGTCTAAAGAGATTGCAAGACATATTCATACATTTTTTTTACTTTGCTTTTGCTTTTTATAGTAAGAGTTGTTCAAATGTTTGGCATAAATGTTATTAGCAGAAGAGACATTTCGTTTCTAGGCAGAGACTGCAAAACTCACTGAGGAGTATAGGGAGGCTTTGCTTTATTAATTTCCATATATATTTAGCTCATGTTTTAGAAGTAATGCTTTTTTAAAAATCAATTTTATACTGCCAAGAAAGGTCTGCCAAAGAAGAATAAAGAAGCATTTCTTAGATCAAGAAAGAGCATGCATGTAAAAAACAGGTTGAAATCTAGTTATGACTCTTAGGAAGGAATTCCATGCAGCCATTAAAAGCACAAAAACTACATCTTATATGATCTAACTTTAAAGTATTATACATACTTATACAATACTCTAGTGTTTTTTATTTCTCTTTGTAATACTATAAGAAAATAAAAATACTATAAATGGTAATTAATATCAGTTGATGTTTACTTTGCTTTCCAAATTTCTTATGAGTATGTGTTTTACAATCACAAAAACAGATATAACTTATCCTTTAAACAAAAATATAAAGCACTATCCTGAAGGCTAATTTCAAACCTAGTAAATGAACCTGGGCTGTATAAGCAGCCAAACAATTCCTCATGGAGAGACAGTGCCTAAAATAGTCCTGGCAGAATGAAAAGGAGAGAACAATCCCTGCTTCTGGAAGGAACATTATAATTGAGACAGTTTGAAGACAAAAGGTGAGTGAACACAGTATAAGAACATCAAAATGCTATATTTTATTTCTGTTTGATGTGGAACAGATGACATTATGCAGCTCAAAATATATTCTGATGTTTTACTAACAAACATCAAACCTCTCTCCTTGTGGATCTAAATGCTATTTTTGGATGTTATATACCTAAGGTGCATGGTCTATCTAGGGCCAGATTCTCTTTAAAAACTGTGTTTAAAAAACTCTACTTGTGTAGATCATGGCTTTTATCTATAGAAGAAAATTCTTCCTTATTTTGTTAGAAAAATAGTGGTCTTATTTTATAATATTTTAAACAATGGTGTAAATTACAGTGCTTAAAATCTGATCAGGATAACAAATGGCTTAGGCAGTGAAAAATTTACTCTGGACTGCCCTATAGGAAGTCAGGTATTTATGGTTAAGGTTATATAGATTTGATATAGAATCTTACATTAGTAATGGGCTTTATATCAATATATTTAGAGTGTTCATACTTCAGTTGAATACCTTGAAATTTTCAAGGGATTTACCCATGATTTAATTAGTGACAAATAAAAAACCACTATATATAGTACGTGGTCTTTTTAGTCCTTTCAAATCTGGGTATTTCTTTCAAGCGTCATTGATTAACACACCTTTTAAAAATACACCATAGGTGTAGGATATTCTGGCTTCAATGAAAACAACTGAGAAACATGAGAACTTAAAGGATCCAGGGGTTCTTCTAATTCAGACTCCTTGCTTTAAAGGTGTGGAAACTCCCATTCTGTAGGTTGTCTGTTCACTCTGATGGTAGTTTCTTTTGCTGTGCAGAAGTTCTTCAGTTTAATTAGCTCCAATTTGTCAATTTTGGCTTTCGTTGCCATTGCTTTTGGTGTTTTGGACATGAAGTCCTTGCCCATGCCTATGTCCTGAATGGTAATGCCTAGGTTTTCTTCTAGGGTTTTGATGGTTTTAGGTCTAACATTTAAGTCTTTAATCCATCTTGAATTAATTTTTGTGTAAGGTGTAAGGAAGGGATCCAGTTTCAGCTTTCTACATATGGCTAGCCAGTTTTCCAAGCACCATTTGTTAAATAGAGAATCCTTTCCCCATTTCTTGTTTTTGTCAGGTTTGTCAAAGATCAGATAGTTGTAGATATGTGGTATTATTTCTGAGGCCTCTGTTCTGTTCCATTGGTCTATATCTCTGTTTTGGTACCACTACCATGCTGTTTTGGTTACTGTAGCCTTGTAGTATAGTTTGAAGTCAGGTAGCATGATTCCTCCAGCTTTGTTCTTTTGGCTTAGGATTGACATGGCAATGCAGGCTCTTTTTTGGTTCCATATGAACTTTAAAGTAGTTTTTTCCAATTCTGTGAAGAAAGTCATTGGTAGCTAGATGGGGATGGCATTGAATCTATAAATTACCTTGGGCACTATGGCCATTTTCACGATATTGATTCTTCCTATCCATGAGCATGGAGTGTTCTTCCGTTTGTTTGTGTCCTCTTTTATTTTGTTGAGCAGTGGTTTGTAGTTCTTCTTGAAGAGGTCCTTCACGTCCCTTGTAAGTTGGAGTCCTACGTATTTTATTCTCTTTGAAGCAATTGTGAATGGGAGTTCACTCATGATTTGGCTTTCTGTTTGTCTGTTATTGGTGTATAAGAATGCTTGTGATTTTTGCACATTGATTTTGTATCCTGAGACTGCTGAAGTTGCTTATCAGCTTAAGGAGATTTTGGGCTGAGATGATGGGGTTTTCTAGATATACGATCATGTCATCTACAAACAGGGACAATTTGACTTCTTCTTTTCCTAATTGAATACCCTTTATTTCTTTCTCCTGCCTGATTGCCCTGGCCAGAATTTCCAACACTATGGAGAAAATTTTTGCAATCTACTCATATGACAAAGGGCTAATATCCAGAATCTACAATGAACTCAAACAAATTAACAAGAAAAAACAACCCCATCAAAAAGTGGGCAAAGGATATGAACAGACACTTCTCAAAAGAAGACATTTATGCAGCCAACAGACACATGAAAAAATGCTCATCACTGGCCATCAGAGAAATGCAAATCAAAACCATAATGAGATATCATCTCACACCAGTTAGAATGGCGATCATTAAAAAGTCAGGAAACAACGGGTGCTGGAGAGGATGTGGAGAAATAGGAACACTTTTACACTGTTGGTGGGACTATAAACTAGTTCAACCATTGTGGAAGACAGTGTGGCAATTCCTCAGGGATCTAGAACTAGAAATACCATTTGACCCAGTCATCCCATTACTGGGTATATATGCATAGGAATATAAATCATGCTGGTATAAAGACACATGCACACATATGTTTATTGCAGCACTACTCACAATAGCAAAGACTTGGAACCAACCTAAATGTCCAACAATGATAGACTGGATTAAGAAAATGTGGCACATATACACCATGGAATACTATGCAGCCGTAAAAAATGATGAGTTCATGTCCTTTGTAGGGACATGGATGAAGCTGGAAACCATCATTCTCAGCAAACTATCGCAAGGACAAAAAACCAAACACTGCACGTTCTCACTCATAAGTGGGAATTGAACAATGAGAACACTTGGACACAGGAAGGGGAACGTCACACACCAGGGCCTCTTGTGGGGTTGGGGGAGGGGGAGGGATAGCATTAGGAGATATACCTAATGTAAATGACGAGTTAATGGGTGCAGCACACCAACATGGCACATGTATACGTATGTAACAAACCTGCATGTTGTGCACATGTACCCTAGAACTTTAAGTATTTTATATATATATAAATGAATATATATAAATAAATATTTTATATATATACATAAATGAATATATAAATAAATATTTTATATATATATATAAATAAATGAATAAAATAAATAAAGGCGTAGAAACTCAGGCTCAATAGGGTTTGGGGGACTCCAAGTGTCCCCCTTTGTCCTTCTTTGGTAACCAAAATATCCAGAAGGAGGTCAAATGAATGCCCTAACTGCTCAAGCCCAGACCGAAAAGAGACTAAGGAGACTTCCAGGGTGACTAGTGGATGGAAGCTGGTGTGACCAAGCTGGTATTTCTTCCACCATCAGGGTTCTAGAGAAATTTTCCCTGAGTTCCTGCTTCTGTGACCCTGGAAGCTGCCCTAGAGTTCTCTTCATCCTGATCCCTGATGGCTAAACCTTTTTCATGATTTTGGAAGCAGGTGGCACACAGCTGTCTCATAATTCTCAAGGAGCTACATTAAACACTTTTTAAGTTTTGTAGACATACTTTATAACTGATCTTTTAAGGTACTTGCTTTATCTCAAGATCTTAAACTTTCTAATTTATCCCTAGGATAACAGGTTAAGTTGACACTTTAGTATGAAGATTTTTATTCTTAATGTAAAATATGACACAATTAATATCTGTGGACACCATATTCTCATCTATCTCAACAAATTTTTCTCTTCACCACAAAAATTGCTTGTCAGTTTATGTTGAGGCTTTATTCTCTTTTCTTTAAAAGCTATTAATTCACTAGTACTTTTTAATTATCTGGAGTCAATTCCTTTACAGACTTGACATAGCAAGTTACCTTTTATTAACAGCTAAATAAATTCTGGACAATTCAAAACAGATGAAAGTTTACAACTACAGCACTGAGTGATTAACTGGCACACACAATTCTATTAGATTCTGTCCTGAGTCACACCCAACACACCTATCTCTGAGAATAATGGAGAAACGAATACAAAGAGGTCATTTAACAGTGAACTTGCTCACACACCAAACACATTGCTACTACAACCAGCATCTGAGAACACCATTATACGAAGACTTTCTATAACCAAGGAACCCACACAGAGTCTTCACTCCTTAAAGTACCAGCAATAAAAAAGTTGCAATAAACTGTAAACATTAAAGTCTCATCCTTAAGGGGAAATAATAAATTTACAAAAAAAGTCACAAATAAAAAATAAATTCAAGAATAATTATAACAAATAGTCTATCCAAATGAGGAGGAACTAGAAAAATAATTCTTGTAATATGACAAAACAAACAGGGTTCTATAGCAACCCCAAAAGATCACACTAGCTCTCCAGCAATGAATACAACTCAAGATAAAATCTCAGAAATACAAATTAAAAAAATCAAAAGGGGCCAGGAATGGTGGCTCATGCCTGTAATCCCAGCAATTTGGGAGGCTGAGGCGGGTGGATCACGAGGTCAGGAGATTGAGATCATCCTGGCTAACACTGTGAAACCCTGTCTCTACTAAAAAAAAAAAATACCCAAACAAGATTAGCCGGGCATGGTAGCAGGCACCTGTAGTCCCAGCTACTCGGGAGGCTGAGGTGGGAGAATGGTGTGAACCCAGGAGGCGGAGCTTGCAGTAAGCCGAGATCACGCCACTGCACTCCAGCCTGGGCGACAGAGTGACACTCCATCAAAAAAAAAAAAAATAAAGAATCAAAAGATTGATTATTAAGCTACTCAAGAAGATTCCAGAGAAAGGTGAATACCAACATAAAGAATTTTTTTAAAAAATGAATTTTCCAGATAGTTTTTTTTAAAATTATAGATAGATATTTATTTTTAAAAAAGGGTCAGAACTTCTGGAAATTAAAGACATATTTAGGTAATTACAAAATGTAGTGGAAAGTTTTAACAGTAGACTAGACCAAGTAGAAGAAAGAATTTTAGAGCTCAAAGACAAGGCTTTTGAATTACCTCAAGTGGACAAAAATAAACAAGAATAAAAAGACATGAACAAAAGTCTCCAAGAAATATGAGATTATGTAAAATGGCCAAAGCTGAGTAATTGGTGTTCCTGAGGGAGAAGAGAAAGCCAACAGTTTGGAAAAGGTATTTCAGGGAACAATTGAGGAAAACTTCTCTCAGAGATTTAGACATCCAGATATAAGAAGCTCAAATTATTCCTGGGAGATTCATTGTAAAAAGGACATCACTAAGGCATACAGTCATCAGACTATCTAAAGTTGATATGAAGGAAAGAATTCTAAGAGCAGTGAGACAGAAGCATCAAGTAACCTGTAAAGGAAAACCTATCAGACTAACAGCAGAAATCTCAGCAGAAACCTTACAAGCCATAAGGGATACAGATTCTATCCTTACCTCCTTAAACAGAATTTTGTATTCAGCAAATTCTTGTCAGCCAAGAATTTTGTATTCAGCAAAACTAAGTTTCATAATCAAAGAAGAAATAAAATCATTTTCTGACTAGAAAATGCTGAGGGAATTTGTCACCACCAGACCAACCCTACAAGAAATTATAAAAGGAGTTCTAAATCTTGAAATAAAAGATAAACACTCACCAGAATAGAACCTCTTAAAGCATAAAACTCATAGGACCTAAAAAACAATAATACAATGATGAAAACAAAGTATCTAGGTAACAACATGATAACTGGAACAATACCTCACATCTCATTGTTAACATAGACTAAATTGTCTAAATGTTTCACTTAAAAGATACAGACTGCAGAATGAGTAAAAAACAAAAAATCACAAATCAAATACTTGCTGTCTTCAAGAGACTCATCTAACATGTAATGATTCATATAAACTCAAGGGAAAGGGGTCCAAAAAATATTCCATGCGAAAGGAAACCAAAAGTGAATAAGAGTAACTACTCTTATGTTAGATAAAAGAGACTTTAAAGCAACAACAGTAAAACAAAAAAAAAGATTATTATATAAATGATAAAAGAATCAATCGAAAAAGAAGATATTACAATCCTATATTTATATGTCTCTAACTCTGGAGGTCCCAGATTCATAAAACAATGACTGTTACACCTAAGAAATGAGATAGACAGCACCATAATAGTTGTGAGGGACTTCAGCACTCCACTGACAGATCATCAAGACAGAAAGTCAACAAAGAAACAATGTACATAAACTATACTCTAGAACACATTAGTTGTATAGTTTAAATATCTATAAATATTTACAGATATTTTAGAATATTCTACCCAAGAAATGCAGAATATACATTCTTCTCATCAGCACATGGAACATTCTTAAAGATCGGCCAGATGATAGGCCATAAGACAAGTCTCAATAAATTTTAAAAAATTCAAATCATATCAAATATCTTCCCAGATCATGGTGGAATAAAACCAGAAGTTAGATCCAAAAGGAACCCCCTAACCTGTACAGATACATGGAAATTAAACAATCTGTTCCAGAATGATTTTTACATTAACAATGAAGTCAATATGGACATTTAAAAATGAAATGAATGACAATAGTGATACAAGTTATCAAAACCACCAGGGTACAGAAAAACAGTGCTAAGAGGAAAGTTTATAGCACTAAACGCCTGTATCAAAAAGTCTGAAAGATCACAAATTGACAACCTAACTTTACACCTCCAGGAACTAGAGAAATAAGAACAAACCAAACCCAAAGCTAACAGAAGAAAAGAAATAACAAAGATGAGAGAGGAAATAAATGAAATTGAAACAAAAAAAAAGACCAATGAAAAAAAGTTCGTTCTTTGAAAATTGATAGAGCATTAGCTAGATTAACCAAGAAAAGAAGAGAGAACATTCAGACCTTCTCTGAATTAGAAAGAAAATGGAGACTTTACAATTGACCTCACAGAAACAAAAGGATCATTTGAGACTAGTATGAACACTTCTATGCACACAAAGTAGAAAATCTAGAGGAAAGGGATAAATTGTTGGAAATATATAGCCTTCTTACACTAAATCAGGAAGAAATAGAAACCCTGAACAGACCAAGAGCAAGCAGTGAAAATGAATCAGTAACAAAACAACTGACAACAAGAAAAGGCCCAGGGCCAGATAGATTTACAGATGAATTCCACCAGATATTCAACGAAGAATTGGTATCAATCCTACTGAAACTATTCCAAAACATTGAGAAAGTTGAAATCATTCCTAACTCATTCTATGAAGCCAGTATCACCCTGCTACCAAAGCCAGTAAAGGACATAACAATACAAGAAAACTATAGGCCAGTATCCCTGATGAACAAAAATACAAAAATCTTTAACAAAATACTAGCTAACCAAATCCAACAGCACAGCAATAGGATGATACACCATCATCAAGTGAATTTCATATCAGGGATGCAGGGATGGTCTAACATATGCAAGTTAATACATGTGATATATCACATGAACAATTAAAAACAAAAGTCATATGATTATCTCAATAGATGCTGAAAAAGCATTCAATAATATCCGGCATCCCTTTATGATGAAAAACCCTCAACAAACTAAGCATAGAAGGGACATACCGCAAAATAATAAAAGCCATATATGTCAAACCCACAGCCAACATCACAGTGAATAGGGAAAAGTTGAAAGGATTTTCCTTGAGAACTAGAATGAGAAAAGGATTCCCACCTTCACCGCTTCTACTCAATATAGTACTGGAAGTCCTAACTGGAGCAATCAGAAAAGAGAAATAAATAAAGGGCATCATTGAAATTGAAAAAGATTAAGTCAAACTATTACTGTTCACCAATGATGTAATTGTATACCTAGAAAATCCTAAAGACACCTCCAAAAGACTGCTAGATAAAAATCAATGTACACAAATCAGTGGCACTGCTCTACACCAACAACCAAGCTGAGAGTCAAATCAAGAACTCAATCCATTTTACAATAACTGGAAAAATAAGAATAAAATACCTTGAAATATACTGTACCAAGGAGGTGAAAAATCTCTACAAGGAGAACTACAAAACAGTGCTGAAAGAAATCACAGGAGGCACAAACAAATGAAAACACATTCCAGGCTCATGAATTGGAAGAATTAATATTGTGAAAATGACAATGCTGCCAAAAATAATCTACAGAATCAATGCAATTCCTATCAAAATACCAACATCATTTTCCACAGAATTAGAAAAAGCAATCTTAAAATTCATATGGAACCAAAAAAGAGCCTGAATAGCAAAAGCAGTCCTAAGCAAAAAGAACAATCTGGAGGCATCACATTACCTCACTTCAAATTACGCTACAAGACTATAGTTACCAAAATAGCATGGTGCTGGTGTAAAAGTAGACTCATAGACCAATGGGACAGAATAGAAAACCCAGAAATAAAGCCAAAATAGATACAGCCAACTGACCTTCAACAAAGCATATAAATACATAAGTTGTGAAAAGGATATCCTACTTAATGAATGCAGCTGGGAAAACTGGATAGCCACATGTAGAAGAATGACACTGGATCCCTATCTCTCACTTTATACAAAAATCAACTCAAGATGGAAGAAGACTTAAATCTAAGACACGCAATCACAAAAATTCTAAAAGATAACCTAGGAAAAACTCTTCTAGACATTGGCCTAGGCAAAGAATTTATGGCTAAGATCCTAAAAACAAATGCAACAAAAATAAAATAAATGAATAAATGTGACCTAATTAAACTAAAAAGCATCTATACAGCGAAAGAAATAATCATCAGAGTAAACAGACAACCCACAGAATGGGAGAATATATTTGCAAACTATGCATCTGACAAAGGACTAATATCCAGAATCTACAAGGAGCTCAAACAAATCAGCAAGAAAAACAAATTCCATAAAAAGTGGACAAATGACATCAACAGACATTTCTCAAAAGAAGATATACAAATGTCCAATAGGCATATGAAAAACTCCTCAACATTACTAATCATCAGAAAAATGAAAATTAAAACTATAATGAGATACCATTTTACCCTTGCAAGAATGGCCATTATTAAAAAGTCAAAAAACAGTAGATGTTGATATAGATGTGGTGAAAAGGGAATGCTTACACACTGCTGGTGGGAATGTAAATTAGTACAACCTCTATGGAAAATAGTATGGAGATTTCTTAAAGAATCAAAAGTAGGCTGGGTGCAGTGGCTCATGCCTGTAATCCCAACACTTTGGGAGGCTGAGGCGGGTGGATCACCTGAGGCCAGGAATTCGAAACCAGCCTGGGCAACATGGTGAAACCCCATCTCTACTAAAAATACAAAAAATTAGCTGGGCGTGGTGGTGGGCGCCTGTAATCTCAGCTACTCAGGAGGCTAAGTCAGGAGAATCTCTTGAACCCAGGAGGTGGAGATTGCAGTGAGCTGAGCTTGAGCCGCTGCACTAAAGCCTGGGCAACAGAGTGAGACTCCATCTCAAACAAACAAAGAAACAAACAAAAAACAAAAGTAGATCTACTATTCACTATGACAATCCCACTACTGCGTATCTACCCAAACAAAAAGAAGTCATTATATCAAAAAGACACCTGCACACGTATGTTTATAGCAGCACAATTCACAACTGCAGGATATGGAAGCAACCTAAGTGCCTCTCAATTAATGAATGGATACAGAAAGTATGGTATATATACACCATGGAATACTATTCAACCACAAAAAAGAAGAAAATAATGTCTTTTGAACCAGCTTAGGTGAAGCTGGAGGCCATTACTCTAAGTGAAGTAACTCATGAATGAGAAACCAAATACTGTATGTTCTCACTTATAAGTAAGAGCTAAACTATGGGTATGCAAAGGCATACAGAGTGGTATAATGAACTATAGAGACTCAGAAGGGAGAGGGAGGGAGGAGGTTGAGAGATAAAAAACTACATATGAGGTACAATGTACACTACTCAGGTGATGGGTCGACTAAAATCTCACATTTCACTACTATACAATTCATACCTATAATCAAAAAGCACTTGTACCCCCAAAGCTTTGAAATAAAAAATATTTTAAAAAAATTTTAAAAATCAAAGACGTCATTTAAGAAAACGTCATATATACATTTTATTCACTTGAGGATCTTATTCAAACTAGAGTGATTTGTTTACTTTATTACCTTTGGCTCCTTGTCTCATTCTGTCTTTGCTATCTAATAGCAAAGATTTAGTTGCTATTAGATTTAATAGCTATTAGATTCAATAGAGTATTATTTAATAAATGATCCTCACTATGATTGCCATCTCACTGGTAAATCTGTTAAATTCTAGAGAGTAAAAGAAAGATTTTGAATTTGTGGAGGTGCATAAGTTTGGTAGTATGCAAATGTTTTTATATATAAACTGTGATACTTATGTAATTTATTTGGTTTCATTGACTATAAGCAGTAGCTTGGAAAAGAAATAGGCAAGGCATATTTAAGTTTTATGAAATTATGGTAACTTTGTCAGAATAAATGATGCATCCTTCTTCTCTTTTCCCCAAGTATCACATTGTTTTCAATTTGAGAATTATTTATTAATTGTCTACTATACATGATTATGCAGGCAATGGATGTTGAATCATTGACAGGTAGCTTGGTGCTTTTCATATACCAAATATTCAACAAAAAGTGATTAAGGGCAGTCCCTTGACCAACAGGGCTTATTAGTATGGAGGATTATACAACTAAACAAATAACTATCATATAAGGAATAAGGCATGGCATAAGAAAACTATAAACAACTTTCCAGGTTTGAAGGATAAATAAATTATATTTGGAAAAGAAGGATTTAGAACATTGTATTATTAAGGCCAGGCCAAACTATGCTACAGTAAAAGATTATCAGCAAATAAAGAAATTTACTGAAACAAAGGTATATTTCTTCTTATGATTATGTGTCCACTGCGGGTTGATGAGGAGTTGTATTCCACATAGTCATTCAGGTACCCAGGGTGAAAAAGACTTGACCATCTTGTAGCTTGTCATTTAAGACGTATGTCTTTGTAAATGTTGATTCACATATATTAAGGTTCTGTTTTTATTAAGGTTTAATTTTAGGTACATAAAAATTTAAGGTTTCCAGTTCTGTCTGAAGAATTAACCCTTTTATCATTATAATATATTTTCTTTGTATCTGGTCATACTATCCGTTTTAAAGACTTATCTGATATGAATATACCTCCTCTACCCTTCTTATGCCTACTGTTTGCATGGTATGTAACTTTCCAACCATTTATTTCATCTACCTGTGTCTTCACACTTGAAGGGCATCTCTTGTAGATAGCATATCATTGAATCTTGCTTTTTAAATTATTCTGAGAGTCTCTACATTTTAATTGGAGTATTTAGTCCATTAACATCCATGTAGTTATTGATATGGTTGGATTCAGGTGTTATTTTTTATTTTATTATTTTTAGGTGGTTTATTATTTATTTTCAGCCATCTCTTCTGTTTTTGTTTCCCTCTTCCCCGTTTACTGACTTCTTTTTAGATTATTTGAATACTTTTCAAAATTTTGTTTTAATTTATGTGTTGGATTTTAGCCAAATTTTGTTAATGCATTTTAAATATATTTAATGCACTTAAAATAACAAATTTAGTGATTAGAATTATATGATCAGGCTGGACATGGTGGCTCATGCCTGTAATCCCAGCACTTTGGGAGGCTGAGGTGGGTGGATCACCTAAGGCCAGGAGTTTGAGACCAGCCTGGCCAACATGATGAAACCCTGTCTCCACTAAAAATACAAAAATTAGCTGGGTATGGTGGTGTACACTTGTAGTCCCAGCTACTCGGGAGGCTGAGGCAGGAGAATTTCTTGAACCCAGGAGCTGAGGCAGGAGAATTTCTTGAACCCAGGAGGCGGACTGCTGAGATCACACCACAGCACTCTAGCCTGAGTGACAGAGAGAGACTCCAACTCAAAAAAAAAAAAAAAAAAAAGAAGATTATATGATCACAGCGGTATTTTTCATTATATTTATTATTACAGTCTTATTAGAGTATTGAATTTATTTCAATCCGTATAGTTTCAGAAACATGGAAAATTCATAGAATGCCAGAAGAGAAAAAACAGAAGTGATAAAAGGGTTGGAACTAGAACCAAAGAAGAAAAATGAGCAGATATAATTTGGCCTGAAGAAGAGAAAGCTTGGAGATAACATTTGCCTTTAAACAGATCAAGTGTTTTCGTGTGGTTACCAGATGTTTTCATCATTACTCAAAAGAGAAGAAAATAGTATTAATTGTAACAAGGTGGAATTAATGATGGCCAAAGGGGAAAAAGGGTCTGTACCAATTCTGCAAATGTGCCATGATGCTGAAGTTACTGAGAAATGTTAAATAACATATTTGCCAAAATATCTATAAGAAAGTATTGTGTATGCTCTTGATGTCTATCGTTCTGCCTTCATTCCTATGGAAAGTCTATAATCAATTTGACTCTGATAACTTTTAATTAGGTATGGCTTACCTGGCAGCACAGGGAAGAATTAAATGATTGATAAAATACTATAATTTTGAAACCAAGTACAAAATTTACTCTTCACTTGATATGCTTAAGAAAAATGTCTGAAATAAAATAACAATTTAGGCTGAGGTGGGCAGTTTGCTTGAGATCAGGAGTTAGAGACCAGTCTGGCCAACATGGTGAAACCCCATCTCTACTAAGAATACAAAAAATTAGCCAGGCATGGTGGCACATGCCTGTAATCCCAGCTACTCGGGAGGCTGAAGCAGAATTGCTTGAACCCAGGAGAATGAGGTTGCAGTGAGCTGAGATTGCGCCACTGCACTCGAGCCTGGGTGACAGAGTGAGATTACGTCTCAAAAAACCAAAAAAATTACAATTTTATTTAGGGGTAATGTTACAGATTTTGCAAAGAAAAACACAGGATGTTCAGTTAAATTAGAATTTCAGATAAATAGTGAATTATTTTTAGTATAAGCATGTTCAATTCAATAATTGCAATATGCTTATATTAGAACACTTCTCATTCTTCCTTTGAAATTCAAATTTAAGTGGGTATCTTGATATCTTGTATTCTATCTGGCAATGCTATTAGGGGATAAAAAATAAAAAATTATAAAAGCACCTCATGTTTAAAGTAGTTTTCTATATAAGGGCAAGGAATGAGACACCTTTGTCATATGTTTGGCTGTTTCTCTAAACTTACTAGATATATTTGTAACTTCAGTCAAAGATGTTGGAAGTATCCTCCTGATGTAGTGAGCAGCTTTATGAATATTTTCTTCCCCTTTGTTTAACTCTCATGGGAACATCCACAATCATTTACCAAGAGAAACATGGTTAGAATACTTCCTACCAGGTTGTGGGCATGTAGATAAACTGTCTGAGCTTTCTATCCTTCTGTTTATGACATTTCCAGACATTTACGTTTGAGAAGTCACTGGGCATTATACAACTTGACGTATGGATATTGTGGTTGTTTCCAAAGATACCTGCTATCAATTCCTTTCCCCTGCTTCTCATATCAAGAGGTAGAGTATAATTTTTTCCCTCTTGAATCCAGGCTAGTCTTAGTGATATGTTGACCAGTAACATGCATTGGAAGTGACATTTTAAGACCTCTGATGCCAGATCATTAGAAGACTTGCAGTTTCCACCTGAGTCTCTTGGAATGCTGCTCTTGGGACACTCACAGACCCATCTGCCATGCTGAGAGAAGCTCAAGCCACACGGAGAAGCCACGTTTGGTGATCTAACTGCCCCTGTTGGACTCCCAGCCAGCACCAACTGATAGTCATTCAAATGACCCATCCTGGATGTTGACAGACTCTCCTCTTAACCTAACTTTAGTGAGGCTCTTTTAAGCCCTATTCTTGACTAATGCCTCAATTTTAGACCCATCTTTGCCAGACCTGCACAGACAAATTTTAGCAACAATCCTGCTAAGTCTGTTTAGAGATTTTATAGCTAATCAAATTTCTCCTTCACTATCTTTGATATCTGATCACCCTGGCTTGCCTTCAACAAAGGTCCTGTGTGATCAGCCTAATGAGAATCTCCCCTTCCCTGATGTATCCTCTTAGTAATTTTCCATTTACCAATGCCCTCATTCTGTTTCTTGGCTATAAATCCCCATATATTGTTGTATTCAGAATTGAGCTCAATTCTACACTGAAGTCTATTTTCCCCAATTATGATAGTTTCTGATTTTATTTATTTATTTTACCATTTTAATACTGTTCAGCTCTGGTTTTCTTTAATAACATCAAACTCAATTAAATTTTTAAGTGACTGTTGCTCCAGCTAACTACAGCACCATGAGAAACCCAAAGTGAGAACTTCCCAGTTGAGACAGTCAATCTCTAGAGCTATGAAAAATGATATTTTTTTATTATAAACCACTGTGTTTTGGAGTGGTTTGTTTTGTAATAGATATACTTTTTATTTGAGAATTTTTTTGAAGGTGGCAAATTTCTATTAACAATGTCCATTGGTGGATGAACAAAAAGATACCATATACCTTTCTGATCAATGTTAAATATATATTTTAAATATAAAAATGCTTTTCTAATTAGACAGTAAATAGTATATAATATTGGGTGGCATGTATAACTGAGTTAAAATTAATAGAGTTAATACTATTTTCTTTCCATTATATAGCTCAAAAATAAAGAAAAGCTATTATCAATAACAGATAATATTTGTTTAACATTTTCTTTTTCTTTGTTATCCTCATTTTCACTTTTCCTATGTTCCTAATTCATTCTTCTTTATAACTGTATGATGCTGATGTTATTATCTCTGTTTTACTAAAGACAAAACCGAGGTCTATAGTGGTTAAGTAATTTATTCAATATTACACAACCAGGATTTAAATCAATGTCTTCTCATTTTCAATTCCAGGCTGTTTTCCAGGAAAGTCCAGCCAGACCCAAATAATCAACCAAAATCCAAATCTGAACGTACCATTCCCAGTTCTGAATTCTGAGGCCATTACTGTCCTAAAGATGAATAGTGTTTTACTTCTGGGGGATTCACATTTGGAGAGATCTGATGTTTTTTTAGAGATAATCACACAATGAAGGAGTCAGATTGAATTTCACTCTGGAGTTTATGGGATTTTTTTTCCAAGCTTCAGCTTTGAATTTTAATAAGAACAAAATGTGCCTTTAGGGAAAAAAATATGAGAAACAGAGAGGGAAGTGCCTAGATCCAGGTCTCAGGATAGACGATGGTAGAGAAGCTACTAGAACCCTCATCTCTTGCCTTACCCCAGAGATGAACCCTATCCTTGCCCTTCTGCAGAAGACTCAGACCACAGACTTTAAATACATATGTGAGTTCTCAAAAAAAGCTCAGTTAAAAATGGTTGGAATATGTGCTAAATCAAGATAGTGCTTCATAAGCACGGGTGATGAAGGAAAATCCCCAAGTGAGAAGCCAGATGCAGCTAGGTTCAGCTCAATGGCAAGGCCTCCTCCTTGAGCAGACTCAGGAACACTGCTTGACAATGCTTTGTCATTTCTCTCTTCACATCTATTTCTTAATAAGATAGATAGTATGGAGTGGTACTGTCCTGTCGGATGTGCTGCATTAATGGAAATGCTTTCTAATTAGCACTGTCCAATATGGTAGCCACTGGCCACATGAAGCTATTGAGTGCTTGAAATGTGGCTGGTGTGACTGAGGAACTCCATTTTTAATTTTGTTTTATTTGTATTAAATTTAAATGGTCACATGTGGCCCCTGGCTACCATATTGAACAGCACAGGCCTAGACCACAAGGGGATCTTGTCCATTTTCGAAAGTGGGGTGGGGAATAAAAGAGAAACAGCACTCCCTTCTTTCAGAGCTAAAGACTTCTGCTGCTTTTGAGTCGTGATGCTGACGGAAACACAGAATATTGAATTTGAGCCTCAAACCTGTATTCAAATTTTCGTATATATTCTTTTGAAGTAAGGTTTTATCTATACAATATAGACTATAAAATATAAAAAGAAAAGCAAAGTGACATTGGTTTTTGTTTTTTTTTTCAGCTGGTTTATTCTTCCTCCCTCTTTGCCCCACCTCCTTAAATCCAAAGAGCAAAGGAAATGATCTGAGAATAGCATTGTCAAATAAAATACTAGATGTCCCATTAAATTTAAGGTAAACAACACATAATTTTTTGGGACAGTTACATTCCCTCATGCAACATTTAATACACATTATACTAAACCATTATTTGTTGTTTACCTAAAATACAAATTTAATTGGGCATCTTATATTTCTATTTGCTAAATCTTGCATTCCTAGCTGGGAGGGGGCATGCGATCAGCTTCTTGGAGATGTCGATGTTCTTTAAGTATTGGAGAAAGGAGCAGTTCCTGTTGATAACAGGAGAAGCCTGAGAGGCATTAAGTTCATGGGACAGCAAGATGGAAACTTTGTGCAAATACTCCAGGTAGAAGTGGTTTGCAGGAAACTGCATCTACTCAGCTGGATGGACTCTTGTTGGAATCATTAAGATCTGGAAGCTTGGAGAATTATCACAAAATACTTAAGTCTCATGTAATAATCTCCCAGGTCAAGAAATAGAAAATAACCAGCTTTCCAGAAGTGCTTCTCATTCTCTCTCCAAATCACCATCCCCCTCAAAGATAACCACTATGCTGACTTCTTGTACCGTGGATTTTAGTTTTGTCTGTGTGGGGGCTTTATGTAAATGAAACCCCAGACAGTGTCTTCTCTGGTGTAAGTTTGTTTCTGTAAGGTGCAGAAAGGCATTGGCGATCTCTCATTGATGGAAATAATTTCAACGACTTTTCACCCTCTGTGGACTATTCTATTTACAGTCTCCTTTCTTCCCATGTTATAACCCCATATGGTTCCAACCACAAAACTGGGTATTTCTCCCTGGCCTCTGCTCCTCGGTGAAACCAAACTTCCATTTGGCTCTGCTAGCCCTATGATTCTGTCTAAAGTTCTCATCATCATCTCAGTCCCCCTGGGAACCAGCAGATACCTCTGGGTGAAATTTGTCCCTGCCTGGCACGCCTCGCTGGGTTTCCTTCTTCTCTCAGCTCTTGGCTCCATAATTCTTCACTGCTCTACGAAATCTTTAATGCCTTCGACTTGACTTTGGTTGTTGTTCAACTTTGCTTGTTCTCAGCAGGAGAGCCAGTCTGGGTGACCTAGTCTGCCATTTCTAGAATTGGAGCCCTTAATATGTGAGATCTCCTTGCATACTAAGATCATGGATGGGACTGGATACCCAGTCAGCCTCAGATATGGATGTATTGCTACCAGAGAAGGGCAATGTGGGGGACTTGAGGAAAGTTCTTGAAGGCCCAGAGATGATGTGTTTCACTGGAGCGTGTACCAAGGAAATGGCCCTGGTATTTATGTAAAGTTTACTCTGTGAGAAGTGTATGCTATCCCCTCTGCTCAGTGATATGTTGAAATAAACTACAATGATTTTCCTAAATCTTGAAAACAAAACTCAGTGATATGTTGAAATATGCTACAATGATTTTCCTAAATCTAATTCATAACTTATATGAGTTTTTTATCTTCTTACCGAAAAAAATGAATTGACTGTTATTACTGAATCACACATTATAATCATTCTGTCAAAAATTCATTTGTTAATTTGATATTCATTTAAGTTGAGTGATTAAATCCTAATAAATCAAGACCCCTTTTCTCAAAACATATTCTTGGCTTTACCAAATGTTGTAATCAACTAGTTAGCACAATTAGGTTGATGGTTGAATTTAAATGGGATAAGCAGTAGCTAAAATGACAGTCACAGGGAATGTTTTCTACTCATCCACCTCCCATCACAATAGCAGAAGTACAAAATGTAATATTGAAGTGCATTTGATATGAGCTGAAATATTCTTTATTTGCTCCCATATCTTGTGTTATGATCACAGTTTTAATAACTTTTTGGCTGAATCACTGAAAAGAGCATTGACGTGTTTTTCATCCAAGTTTCCGAAAGTATATTTTATTTTCTCCCCTCTGGATTTTAATTTTCTTCCTGGCCTTTGCCAGTAAGGAAGACTGTCAATAATTTTATTTCCTCTCATAGGCAAAAGGTGGAAAGAATATCTTACTGTTTGCACAGTGTGTGGGAGCTATGATGTGGCCCAGTAAATAATTTGTCAAATTAATTTTTGGATATGATATATTCTCCCTGACACCCTCTATATCAAATTCCTCTGCTTGTAAGCAGTATCACAGAATGTTACAGTGATTTAGCTAAACATTTTACTGATTAAATTCATACTTCATTGCTTTTTCTTATAATAAAGAGAACTTCAAACCACGTGAATGTATGGTCTACAAGGGCAGGGGGCTTTGTTCATTTTTTTTCAGTGGTTTATTGTACATACCTAGAAGTGGCTGGCACAGTAGTAGCTTGCAATAAATATTTGTTGAATACACTAATAAACAAAACCATAGAATTGTAGAAGATTAGAGACTGGATGTATTTCAGAAGTCATGGAGGCCAAACCCCTATTCCACAGATGTGGAAACTGACAAGGCATAGATTGCAAAGTGGCACATTCAAAGTCAAAGATGGCCGGATGGTGTAGGGGTGTCCAGCACTCATATCTGATCTCATAATGCCAGCCCCGTGCTCTTGGCTTCTTGGTCTCATAAATTCAAACCCCAATATGGTCCCGAGTTTAAAACTAAGACAGGCCACCCAGGTCCCACCCCAGGGAAATATTTCTGTAATCATCAGGCAACCTACAGTCATCAACTATTTTAGGGTCTATACAGAACCACATCAACTGAGGTACATCCTTCCCAGGGCTACTTTTATTTGGTGGGAGATATAAAGCCCTTGCCACTGTTCTTGATGTGGAACAATGGAACAAGCCATACTTGCAGGGTTTGCCAACACTCTGAGCTCATTTGAACTCAATTCAACCTAATCTTCTGTTTAATCCTGCTTCTTCTTCCTGCTGTTGATCCTTAATAAATAGCTTGCTTCCTTCCAAACTTTTTCTCAATGCCTGTTTCTGGAGAACTCAAACTTCTATTAACTCTTTTAAAAATATTAAAAGGCTAGCATTTATTTATGCTGTCTTTCAGAATTACTGCCTCTCCAAAGCCCCAGGTGGCCAGCATCTTCACACTGCCACCAGTTGCCCCACCACCCTAGGCGGATCACACTGCAGTTTACACCCTATGTTCAAATCCTGGATCCTCCTACCCATGAATTCCAAAAGATAGGAATTTTCCATTATGCTACACAGCCCTAATAAAACTCATCTCTCCTAAATACCATTTCTTTAAAGTTCGTTGATATCATAGACAGTTAACAAATGTCATGGTTTGAATGTTTATGGCCCCCTCAAATTCATATTCAAAATTCTAACCCTCAAGGTGATGGTATTAGGAGGTGAGGCCTTTGGAAGGTGATTAGGTCATGAGGGTGGACTCTACATGAGTGGGATTAGTACCGGATAAAAGAGGCCCCACAAAGATTTCTCACCTCATCCACCATATGAGGACAAGGCAAAAAGACGAGTGTCTAGGAATCAGAAAGGGGGCCCTCACCAGCCCTGAATCTGCTGACACCATGCTCTTAAATTTCCCAGACTCCAGAACTGCAAGAAATAAATTTCTATTGTTTATAAGCCAGTCAGTTTATGGTGCTCTTTTATAGCAGCCCAAATAAGCTTAAATAAGTGAACTCTATAAATTAACCTCCACTATATTGGCTTTCCTAATAAGTCATTGTTCTGGATTACACACTCTGTCAGTGTTGGCTCCATGTCTTTCCTGCTCTTTTTTTTTTTTTTTTAATGGATCATAGTTATTCTCTTTTCCACCTGTAGTGACAAGTACATGATTCAAGCAATATTTACGAAGTACCTGCTGCATTCGTAGTCTTTAATGTAAGTTATGTTCTTTAATACTGCCAACAACTCTACACGGTACACACTACTATAAAGTGAAATAAGCCAGGTGCAGAAAGACAAACATCTCAGGCTTTCACTCATTTGTGGGATCTAAAAATCAAAACAATTGAACTCATGGACACATAGAGTAGAAAGATAGTTACCAGAGGCTGGAAAGGGTAGTTGGGGTACAGCAGGGAGGTGGTGGATGGGGATGGTTAATGGGTACAAAAACTAGAAAGAATGAATAAGACCTACTATTTCATAGCATAACATGGTGACTATAGTCAATAATAACTTAATTGTGCATTTTAAAACAACTAAAAGTATAATTGGATTGTTTGTAACACAAAGGATAAATGCTTGAGAGGATGCAGACCCCATTCTCTATGATGGGATTATTATACGTTGTATCCTGTACCAAAATATCTCATCTACCCCATAAATATATGCACCTACAATGTACCCACAAAAATTCAAAATTAAAAAAGCATAAAAACATTTCCTAGATATTACAATACCGATAGATGATGACACTGAGGTTCGCAGAAGTGAAAAGACAAATCCAGGGTCACACAGCTGGTAAGTAGCAAATCAAGTAAAGATTCACATTTGAATTTTCTAACTCCAAGTCCAGGACTTTATGATGATAAAAGAGAAATGGCAAATAATCTGGTGGCTGAGAGGCTCTCACAGGACCTTTGGATAAGACAGGGAAGTGGTTTTAGAAGGACGAGGTAGGCTTTGGAGACTTGGGTACATTCAGTTTGAACCTGGAATTGAGCTAATTACACAACTTTTCTGACCTTAATTTCTTTAACTGTAAAATGGTGGCTATAACGTCTCTGCCATACATTTGCCATGAGGGTTAGAGAGGATGGATTAACACTCCTTGCACAATGCCTGGGACATTGAAATAAATGGTGGCTATAGTTATTAGTAGCAGTAGTATCCATACCTGGGTACATTACTTAAATTAGATGTAGATTGTAAGGGATTTGTTTATCTGTGGGAACAAGAGGTCCAGGAATTATATTGCATCATCTCTTCCTCTACTGTGCTTTTAACCCCAATTGAAACATGACAAGTGTAATTTAAATGGGTCCACATAGCAAGTACCCTTTTAGTTATAACAACACTGCTTTAAAACCCCTAGTTAAGTGTCGAAATGGCACAAGCCCATGGACTGCAGCTTTTAGTTAATCTACTTGGCATTTTATAACCAAATAATTTTCCAGCTTTCACAGAAAGGTCAAGAAACATCCTTGTTTTAGAGAGTACAGTTGAAGGGAATGGTGCAAGCTTAACCACAAAGAAATGCTGTATGCAGAACAATATTTCTATTTAATGAAATAATAAACATTATTCATAATAGGCTAACAAAATGCCTTTATTTTCTCTTTAAATGTGTAATTTAAAATGTTTACATGCTTAATTATAACTTTAGTAGCTGTTTTCTTTCTTAGAGAATATAGCAGTAAATGTAAAAAAAGAGTAATAAAAAATAATTCAATGACTTTATGTCTCTTTTCAGACTGTAAATGTTAAGTGACAACTACCCATTTATTGAAACCACCATTCTGTTCATTCATAAATTTATGCAGATTCTGTAAGTTTAGCTGGTGTTGCCTGCAGGTGTTTCTGATAGGATTATAATTACAATAGTAGATTAGTAGTATCTCATTGATATTGAAAGTCTAGATTTCAATAAGGCATTTGACAAAGAGAGATTTCATGGAGAAGAACAGGTACAACCAGAGAGGAGATGAGATCACAATTTTAGAGGAGATGATCAGGTTTAGATAGCTAATTGTTTACGCCAATACCTAATTCCCACTTCTGTTTTTAACTACATAGTAATTAATTATTGAGGGGTTGTGATGGTAGTGGCTAGTGGTAGAAATATGCCCAGCTAAAAAAAACTACATACATCTCCCAGCCTCCCTTGCAGATAAAAGTGATTAAGCAACCAAGTTCTGCTCAATGAGACACAAATGGAAGATGTTCCCTGGAGCTTGGGGAAACAATTATTTAAAGGGTACTAATGTAGCTGGCATGAAACTTTTGTCCCCTACTCGGCTCTTTTCTTTCTTCCTACCTAGAACAAGGGCATGGACCTGCCCCTTTATAATCACGAAGAGACAAGCACAGGCAGAGGTGGCTGAGTCCCTGATTAGATCATGAAACTGTTTCAACAGCCCTGAGCAGCCTCTCCCAGACTTCTAGTTACATGAGAAAAAGAAAATGTTTCACCATTTTAAAGTCACTATTTTTCTGATTTCAGTAATCAGGAGCTAAATATAGTTTCTAAGTGATGTATATTGGAATATAATTTATAATTTCAAAGGAAGGAGATACACTTTGAAACCCTAATTCCATTTACAGTCTTAATTCCCCTGTGCTCTGTAACACTGCATATTGGTATATTCTGAGAATTAACAAGGAGCCGTTTGTTTTTTTGTGGAAGGCATTGTTTTGCCATTCACACTATGCTCATTCTTTAAAGTCACAGATACAGATCTACTACCAGTTTGGTTAAAATGATAAATGTTGTGAGTGAGCTGCTTCAGAAGACGGGAATTTCCTTATCACTGTAGGTGTTGGAGCACAGACTCAGTTAGGAAGAATGTTCAAGAAAGCTGCTACCAATAAAGTAGTCACTTGCCACATGTGACTATTTACATTTTAATTTTGATTAGTTTCTCATTTACACAGGCCACATTTCAAGAGTTCAATAGCCACATGTGTCCAGTAGCTACTGAATTGGACAGTGCAGGTAGAGAACATTTGTATCATTGCAGAAAGTCTATTGGACAGCGCTTTTGTAAACTTTCTACTAAAAGAGTGGTTCAGGACTCAGCATATCAGCATCACCTGGGATCTGAATGCACATTAAAATAACATACAAGCATCAGATAAAATGCCATGGGATTCTAGGGAGTCTTTCCTGGGTTCTTTCTTTTGAAAGTTGTTTTTCCTCTTGATTACGGTCTCAAAAGTAAATTTGGTTGTGTTAATTTTTGATGATTTTTCATTTGCTTTATTGTGAATGGAAAGTATAATACATACAGAGTTGAATTATTTTGTGTTTTTTTTTTTAATTTAAAAAAGTACCCTAAGAAAGGAACAAATGAAAATAACATGTAGGGAAATATTTTAGGTCAGTGGTCATCCTCCTTACCTATATAAGGATAGAGAAACAAGTGTACTAAAGTGCTCACTCAAAGAAACACATCTGTTTCAACTACTTTGCTTTGTAGCAAATTACCACCAACGTATAGTAGTTTAAACAACTTGTTTATGATTTTGTGTGCTAGCAATTCAGGAAGGATTCAGCGTAGTGGTTCTCACTCGGTATCTCTCTTGCTGTTGGAGTTAGATATCAGCTGGCATTGCAATCATCTGAAAGTGCCACTAAGCTAGAAATCTAAGATGGCACAGGTGGCTGGCAGCTAGTGCTGGCTGGGTCTATGGGCTGCAGCACTGCATATGATATCCCCAGTAGTTAGTCTTGGTTTAGAGAATTTTCTTACATAGCTGCTGATTTCCCTCAAAGTATGTATCCCAAGAGAATCTGTATTTTCTGATGTAGGTGGGGACATTACACACAGTCACTATCACAACAGTCTATTTTTTTTTCAGAGGAGTCAGTGATGGTAGCAGATATTCATGAGGATTAATTAATCCTTTAATCCATAATTAATCCTAATTAATGTTGTGCTTCTCCCTACATTCAAACTTCTGTCCATTTTCTTCTTTCCCTTTATGTATCACCTCCAGTTTTGTACTTCTCTTTGCCTCAAATTGTCTGTCATTCATTTCACAGAGCCTATTCCCTTTCTTGAATGTTTCATTGATACCCACCCTTCAATTCTGCAAATTGCATTGCCATACCTCCTAAGTATACCTGCATTTTAATGAAGGCAAAAAGAAAAACTAAAGTATACATATGTAACAAACCTGCACATTGTGCACATGTATCCTAAAACTTAAAGTATAATAATAATAAAATAAAAATAAAATAAAATTAAAATAATAATAAAATTAAAATAAAAATAAAATTAGAAAAAGACGAATTGTGAGACACTGATGGTAGTAATAGTGGATACTTTGGAGTTAATTGTGTGACTTTGGGAAACTTTCTTAACTTTTTATCTTTCTCATATGTAAAATAAGGAAATTGAACTAGGATGTCTTTCTTGACCCAAATATAGTTCCATGCCAGAAACTTTTGTGTGAATAGAGATACCATAGCCTCTAAGGGATCCAAAGATGTTCTGAAGTCACATAGATCCTATCACAGCAGCACTCCAACTTATTCCAGAGACAAAACAGCTCAAACGCAAGCAGCCACATGGGCACTTTTCTCATGACCCTTTTGTGAGAATCAAGTTCTGAATGACAGATCGGCTCAGAGACGTCTTCTCTGCCTAATGAACAACACTTTGTGGTCCTAATAGCTACTGCTGTTTAGAACAAGATAAGAGAATAATTTCCCCATCCGATTGTATACCCATTTGTTGCATGTCCTTTCTATTCCAATTGAGAGGCATCTTATCTGTCATTATTTTAACTTTGTATAGGAGGGAGTTGAGGTCTGATTAAATGAAAGAAGCACATCAGAAAGTTTCCTTTCATTATTATAAAATGAGTTTGAGTCACATGACCATTTGTAAAAGAAATCCATGACATAGAACTTAACTTTCTCTAGGGCGTATGTTATATATACAGGATTTATACACACTAATGTTAGAATAAAGACAACCATAGTTATTACTTATTTAGCACCTGTAAAAACCAGGTACTAAGCTATGTAGTTTTCATTCAAACCTTTAAAAGACAAATAGTAAGTAATGAGGCCAAGATCTTCACCCAGATCTGTCTGACTCTGTAGTCCAAGATTGCACAAGGAACATGCTTTTTATTAAGTTGACACTGAACTTAACTTAAAGATTAGGATTGTGCCATGGGCTGCTTTGTGAGATATGTTTCAAAAGCACTGGTGGCACAGCCAGTTGTCAATGCACTGGATTACTCTTGAATCAAGTATAATGGAATGCTTTTTGTTTGGTTTGTCTTTTAATTGGTAATTTTAAATATGTGCCCAAGGCGTCTTGGTACTGCTAATGAAATAATCCAGATCCCTTGTGGGTAGAAGAAATGGGAAGAACTGGTAACCTGAATTTGACTATTGTTAATGAATTTATGCAGTCTTAGTTTCCTCTGTAAGTCAGCTGGTATTTTTCAGGCATTCTGCAGAGAGGGAATAGTATTTTCGTGGGCAAACTAGAAGAGAATGAAAGCTTGAAACTGGAAGAAAACGGGAGACAGCAAAGGAAACAGACATTATTCCCAAAGCCTTTTGGGTAAAAAAGATGAACATTCGAGGGTTGCATGGCAACCAGAGGTATCAAGCTGACACATTCACTTAGAACAATTGCTGAAAACAGAAGTAAAATCACCATCACAGCAAAACCTACGAGGACTGAAGCAGCAATCTGATAAAACCCAACTTTCAACACTATCAAAAGAGAAAATGTATGAATTAAGACTTCAATTTAAGATATGACAGGCATCTACAAGTTAATATGTAACTTCACAGCGTCTGAGCCCTGACCAGCAGCAAATAGGAAGTGAAATAGAGGTATAATCCCCTGGAGAAATAAATAATCCTGAAGTAAGTCTGTTATTCAATGCTTTTGTATGACATTAAAAAGATATCAGTTCATCTTTTTGCCTCATGACAGCTTTTGAATAATAATTTTTTCTTAACAGTAGAAAATAAAACAATAAAAAATAACATAGAAGTTATGAAATAATGCTATTAAAATAAACAACAAAATAAAAAGATTCATAATTATTTAAAAGTATTTATTATTTGAAACCAGTATGAAAAATGGCAAGGTAAAGCCCTCGCCATTTTTATCAAGAAGAAAAAAAATTAGAGATTAGGAAGGCAAAGAACAATGGCATAAAAGAAATGAAAATTATCAAATATAAGTGTGAAATTGAATAATAATCCAAAACTACAGTAAAATATTTTTGACAAACACTTAAAACACAAACATGGGCAGTTTTTACGACCTTAAATATATGAATGAGCAATAATTGAAGAAGAAAATGTAAAAGTTACATAAGAGGTAAGCCTGGAAAGAGGGAAACCCACCACCGCATCCTATTGAATTACTTGGTAAATTATTTTAAACATTTAGCCTTTACCTTATTTTCATGGGTCCTCAGAGGTTGCACTTTTAAGCAAGGGAGGCAAGCAAGAACTGAAGAGAGGAAAGCTGGAGGGAGGTGCAGGAAGGAAGAAGCCCTGATCCTGGTCCTCATCCTCGACACTTCCCCAGCCTCCCCCCAGACTTGATCATCTCCAAGTTTCAGTTTTCATGAACTGCCAAAGTTATTCTCAATGGCATCTAGAATAATAGATGAGTACCTCTTGAAAAAGAAGGGCAAACCAGACAGAAGAATTTTCCCCTTTAAAAATTTCTCCATAGGCCGGGCGCGGTGGCTCAAGCCTGTAATCCCAGCACTTTGGGAGGCCGAGGTGGGCGGATCACGAGGTCAGGAGATCGAGACCATCCTGGCTAACACAGTGAAACCCCATCTCTACTAAAAATACAAAAAATTAGCCGGACGTGTTGGCAGGCGCCTGTAGTCCCAGCTACTCGGGAGGCTGAGGCAGGAGAATGGCATGAACCCGGGAGGCGGAGCTTGCAGTGAGCCGAGATCGCGCCATTGCACTCCCGCCTGGGAGACAGAGCAAGACTCCGTCTCAAAAAAAAAAAAAAAAAAAAAAAAAAAAAAAAAAAAAAAAAAAAAATTTCTCCATAATCCCTGTATTTATCTTTAATTTTTTATTTCCATGGGTTTTTGGGAAACAGGTGGTTTTTAGTTACATGAGTAAGTTCTTTAGTGGTGATTTGTGAGATTTTGGTTCACCCATCACCCAGAGCAGTGTACACTGAACCCAATTTGTAGTCTTTTATCTATCACCTGCTTCCCACCTTTTCCCCCGAGTCCCCAAAGAGAATCATTGGCACCAAGCTGTCAGTGGCGCCTGCTTTAGATGAGGGCTACTCAAATACGACTAACCGGAATAACAGGCCTCCACCTATCAGAGGACCTTGAAGTCCCCAAATTAGATCAACAAAGCAAACACCAATGTTTTCTTCTCTCTTTCTGGCAACAGCCTCTACTGCTTATTATAAGATATGGGTAATGTTACAATGGGCAGGGGAAGCTATTGAATTGGAAGGATAATATAAACAAAGGTAGGATGAAGAGAAACTCTTGGTCTCGATAAAAATTCCAAGGTTTATGAGTCTGTAGAACTTTGTACTCTTTCTCACCTTAATCTTGTGGTACTAGAAGATTGCCATTACTGTGAGACAGTACAGAAGTGAGAATGATGCCTGGCCTATGGTTAACAACATTTTTCAGCATTTTTCTAATAAATAATTATTCCTTTTGTATTTCTTATGGATAATATACCTTCTGATCCTTATCAAAAGCTTTAAAGATAGAAATTCTGTCTCTGTTATTTTAATAGGGGTCTTATCCTTAGCAGAGCACAGAAAACATAGTAGGCACGCAAGATGTGTGACTTGATGAGCCAGAATGAGATGATACATTCTTAACAGGAACAACAAGAAGTTAAATCTGATCTCCAAGTTCTCATTTTATGTTTTTCATGTACAACAGTCAGAATTTTGTAAATGTTTTAATTTTAATGTGGACTTGTGGATAGAGTGTTAACAGAGTTGTAAACATTTCCCCATTTTCTCCCAGAAGTGCTCTGGCTTTATTGGAGGGAATAGAAGAATCCCTATGTGAAATTGGACCATTAAAATCATATTGTGACCTGGAAAGCTAAAGATCAATCCATGTAATTATGAAGATTAAGTGCATAGGATAACTTCTTCACCAAATCTCTGAGGAATAAAGAGTATTGAGATCAGTGGGATATAATGTACTCCCATTGATACAGTATTGATCCCATTGATAATATACTCCCATCAAGTTTAAAAAATGAGACTTCAGAAAAAAATACAGAGAAATATTACTTTTCGGAGTGAATAATAAATGGAGAGAAGGGTTTGACATTTGTTAAATGCTTCAACCTATAATAAGATGCTACAACACGATCAAACGAAACTTGAAATTGGTATGCTGGATGAAGGAAGTCAGCCACAAATGACTATGTCTCGTATGTTTCCATTTATATAAATGCTCAGAACATGCAAATCTATAGAGACAGAAAGTTGGTTAGCAATTCCTTACGTCAAGGAAAATGGGATTGAATAGAAGATGTGGAGTGACTACAACTGCTGACTGGTATGGGTTTCTTTTAGGGACAATAAAAAATTCTATAATTAGATTATGGGTACAGTTGTACAATCTAGTGACTAAAAAAAGTTATGATATTTGAAGTATATCTTAAGATGTTAAGAAAATACTCAAGTGGGCAACTAAAAAACCATTCTGTATTTTCCAAAAGTTTCTGTTTTTAGCCCCCATTCTGCCCAAAGACAGTGTACTGTAATTAACTCATTTTTTTCAGGACTAAATTCAGGCAATTTAGGATTCCTCCCCTCTGTCTTTTCTCCCTGAAATGATATCTGTGTCCTCAAGGCTTTACATAGATTGTTGGCAAGAGAAGACTCTTGGTCCTTGATTAGTGTGCTCATGCCCTCACCCGTGGAGGCTTGCTTCACACCATCAAGTCCTTGGGTAAAACCATTACTCCAGCTGACCTCAACTGGCCCCAGGTCATTGCATCCTTGCTTCATTCTTCCCTGCCTTCCCTCACCCTAGAGCAAAACACAGCAGATATACTAGCTTTCCCTACCAGCAGTATTTCACTCCCTTTTCAGAGCAGAGGGAAGACACCTGCCTCGGCTTTTCTGCCCCCAACACTTGTGGCCAGGGTGGCTCTGAGAACCCCAGCAGAGCTGCCACTTCTAGTGTAAGTGACGAACACAGACTCCTCAATTCTCATATCACCCCCAAAAATTATTCTATTGCTTTCCTCACTTGAGCCTAATAACAGCCTGTGAGGTAAGTGGGAGGAGCAGAGCCCCTTCTGAACTCTCACCAGTGTCTAACTTCTCTGGTCCTTTTCTTGAGCTGGGGTGGGGAGGGTTGTTGGGGGAAGAGTGAAAGTAAAAACTGGTTCAAAAGTATCCATTCAAGATCTTTCTTCCATGCACTCTATGTACCTGGGCCAAGGCTTTTGAAATTAGTAGTCTTAAGTATGATGCCTCCTTTCTCATACCTGGTGATATGATTTGGCTGTGTCCCCACCCAAATCTCATCTTGAATTGTAGTTCCCATAATCCCCACATGTCATGGGAGGGACCTGGTAGGAGGTAATTGAATTAGAGGGGTGGTTATCCCCATGCTGCTGTTCTTGTGACAGTGAGTGAGTTTTCATGAGATCTGATGGTTTTTAAGGGGCTTTTCCCAGTTTGCTTGGCACTTCTTGCTGCCACCATGCGAAGAAGGATGTGTTTGCTTTCCCTTCTGCCATGATTGTAAGTTTCCTGAGGCCTCCCCAGCCATGCTGAACTGTGAGTCAATTAAACCTCTTGCATTTATAAATTACCCTGTCTCTGGATGTCTTTATTAGCAGTGTGAAAATGGACTAATACACCTGGCAAGCCCTAGTGGGGAAAGGTCACAGGGTTAAAACAACACCCTGTCATACCAACTAAATGTCTTACACTAGGTGTCTTGATTACATGAACTATGTGCATTTTCCAAAAAATGGAATATTAAATGGCAACTAAAATTTATGTCGTAGAATAATATTGAATAATATGTAAATTTCAATTTTGTAGAAAAAATGTACATTCAATAATAAGACTAGATAAACATCCATCAACAAACTCAGTGATTACCTCCAGGCGGTGAGATTATGCATGGTTTTAATGTTACTCTTGTTTTTTTTTTAGTATCTTCAAAATGTCCTAATGATTATGCATTGCTTATATAATAAAAAATGTCAAACAAAAAATACTGCTAAATGAACTAAGCATTTTCTGACCCTAAGAGGCATGTGACCAGGAGACATTCTACCCTGGGGATTCTGCAGGAGGTGAGCTCCATCCTGAGACTGCTTCAGGAGCTTAAAACTAAGTAAATCTAGGTTCCCAACAGACTTTTTCATGAACAGGATAGTAGAGGAGTGGGGGTGTGTGGGGGGTGTAGGAAGAGCTCTGAATAGGAAAAGATCCCCTAAAGCAATATTGTGAGTGCAAAATAAATAATAGAACAACTATTGTCTGTGTTGCATTAGGTTTTATAATACCGTCTGTAAGGATTTTTCAAATATAGCAAAAATGAAGGCTTTGGGAGACAGAGACTGGACATTTTTCAAACGTAAGCACCAAAGATAAATGGAAAGTGTGGGGAATAAGATGATTCCAAATATCATGGCCCCAGGAGGCTCTAGAAAACATAACAGAAACAATAGGAAACAATCTGCAATCTTGCAATGTAGTATAGCTATTAAGAAGTGCTCTGCCACATCCACGTTGCCTGAAAGAGCAAATGCAAATCAATGTCCAGAAGAGAGGATCCCTCCAATTTACACCCTTCCTTCCCAACCCTTCCTCACCCTACTACCTCCCTGCCCTTTCTTCTGATTATTAGACTTATACATGGAATTTTCTAAAGTGACACTGAAGTTAATTCCGACTTCACCTAGAAAAAGTTCTAAAGATATTTTTTAGTGATCCTTTCTAAGAACATTAAAAATGTCATCCTGTGATGAACCAATGGTGTCATGCTACTCAGTCTTTTTTAGTAGCACCAAGCTGTGCTTTATGGAAAACGATGGCTTCCCTTTGTGACATCAACTGCAAAATATTAAGGATATATATTAATGCTATATATATTCCTAAATTTTTCAAGAACATATTTTGGAATTATGTTTTGGAAAATTATCTAAAACCTTTTTGTACATTATTATATTGGTAGGGTGAACCATTTTTTGAGACAACAATTTTTTGGTAGGCATACCTGTCACAAAGAAAATTAGACTTGGAATCACTAAATCAAAAATTAAAATTGTTCTCCACTCCAGTTTGAAGAAATATTTTAGCCTCTAAGAATCTCTATTGTCTTGTTTCCAAATGAGAGAAATATTTCTAAATTGTCCTGTAATTAAATGAAAAATTATGAAGCATTTAACAAATATCAAATCCTTCTCTCCATTTATTATTCACTCTGAAAAGTAATATTTCTCTGTATTTTTTTCTGAAGTCTCATGTTTTAAGCTTAATGGGAGTATATTATTAATGGGATCAATACTGTATCACTGGGAATACGTTGATCTCAACACTCTATTCTTCAGAGGTTTGGTGAAGAAGTTACCCTATGCACTTAATCTTCATAATTACACAGATTTTATGAGGTCTTCCATTGATCTTTATCTTTCTAGGTCACCATTCGATTTTAATGGTTCAACTTCACATAGGGATTCTTCTATTCTCTACAATAAAGCGAGAGCACTTCTGTGAGAAAATGGGGAAAATTTTATAACTCTGTTTATACCCTATCAACAGGTCCACATTAAAATTTAAACATTTCCAAAATTATGACTGGTGTATATGAAAAACCTAAAATGAGAACTTGGGAATCAGATTTAACTTGTTGTTGTTTTGGTTAAGAATCTATCATCCCATTCCGCATCATCAAATCATAACTTGGGTGCCTACTATGTTTCCTGTGCTCTGCTAAGAATAAGACCCCTATTAAAATAACAGAGACAGAATTTCTATCTTTAAAGCTTTTGATCAGGATCAGAAGGTATATTATCCATAAGAAATACAAAAGGAATAAATATTTATTAGAAGAATGCTGAAAAATGTTGTTAACCATAGGCCAGGCCTCATTCTCACTTCTGTACTGTCTCACAGTAATGGTAATCTTCTAGCACCACGAGACTAAGGTGAGAAAGAGTACAAAGTTCTACAGACTCATAAACCTTAGAATTTTTATAGAGACCAAGAGTTTCTCTTCATCTTAACTTTCTTTATATTATCCTTCCAATTCAATAGCTTCCCCTGTCCATTATAACATGACCCATATCTCATAATAAGCAGTAGAGGCCATTGCTGGAAAGAGAGAAGAAAACATTGGTGTTTGCTGTGTTGATCTAATTTGGGGACTTCAAGGTACCCTGATAAGTGGAGACCTGGAGTCATATTTTAGTAGCCCTCATCTAAAGCAGGTGCCACTGACAGCTTGGTGCCAATGATTCTGTTCTCAGAAAAATCTCCCTCCCCAAGGCTAGCATCAACACACAAGACAGACACCTTAGGTACACAGTTTTGACCAGAATAATGAGAAAGTCAGACATCCTGTTTCTGGTTATATGCTTGTCATGCATAAGACTATGAAATTTTCTACTTTTAAGCAAGATGCAGAATTTCACCAAGATTATAGGGTGTTAGAGAATATTTCAGTCATCCTAAGAGATACTCTTCTAGGAAACAAAAGGGAAACAAATGAAGGACAAACTGAGAGTGGGAGGGGTGAGAATGGAGGAGATTTGAAATAGTTTCTGAATTCTTTTACTCCCATGAGTCCAGTGTTCTCCTTTCATTTTTCTGCAGGCCTCCCCACCCCAAGATACAGTGTAATTAATGCTGCTTCAAATAGAATGAACTGTGCATACTACAAGTGTTTAGAGAGAAGAGACCTCAGGTGGGTTAGTAGATTGAGGAGTTTCATGGAAGACGTAGGATTTCAACCACTTAAAGATAGTAAAAGGTTTCAAAAGGCATGGAGACATGAGCAAAATGTTCTTCAGCATGGAAGACTTAAAGTTTATTCACATGAAGCAAACTTAATATTTACAATTCCTCCTTCATTTTAATCTTTCCATAGGTTTGTGTTTCTGCCCTCCTTGATAAGGAAGGAGAATCAGGACACAGAGATAATGAATTTATTAAGCTGAGTTTTTAATCCCTAACTGCAGTTTATTTAGCCAAGAAAATAAATGTTAACTGGCTAATTTACATGTCTCTTCCGTAAGCCACATAGGTTGTAAAGTCTTTACTTTTTGAAAAAATATAGTATAACGAATACTCTACCTGGTTACTTTTTAAATTAATCACTGTATTCATAGAAAGGAATCAACACCAGAATCTTATACTAACAGTGTAATTCAGAATAATGGTCTTCCTCCCTCCACTGTAATCAGCTTCTACTCATTTATCTATTTTGCAGAATTTATGGCTTATATTCCAGTGTTGCTATGGTTATCTCAGCTTCTTCTCTTTGGTCTGTTAACAATGAATATTTTAGAGATCTTTTACTTGATACTCTTACTTGATTTTTTTTTACTTCATGATGTAAAGCTAGAATCAATATGTTTTTCCTTCCACTTTATTTATGAGACTATAAGCTTACTGAGTCAAAGCCTGAGAGAAATCTTGTGTTGGGTAAGTTAGAATTTTAGTACAGATGGAAATACGACTCTCAGAAACAAGTTCTGCCCATGTGAGAGGAGATGCTGACTTTTGGTGCCTGGTCCCCTGCCTTTCGTCCCAACTACCCCTTGATGATGATTTGCACTTTGGTTCTGCCCACTGTGGCTCTGTCACTCTTCTCTTCTTTTCTCTGTCTCGGGTGAGGAACCTATGACCTCATTTTCTCCAGGGTTTCACCTTAAATGGAAGAACATTTTAAAACTCACACTCAAGTGTCTGTCAACGGGAACTTTGAGGAGACAATGCTCAATATATGGGAAAGAATCACAAATTACACATGATTAGGCATTATAGAAAGCAAGGATGAAAGTATATGGAGGACATTTGAAGTCTAATGCTAGAGAGACAATGCCCTGAATTACTGTCACAACAGTCAATGTTTAGACCGAAATGTGCTATGCAAAGAATAAGCATTGGGATCTGAGGCAAAGATCTATGACTCCTTTTTTATTGTAAATTGAAAATTTTAATGGTATAAATTTACAGGGTGCAAAGTGATGTTATGATTTGCAAATACAATGTGGAATAATTGAATCAAGCTGGTTAACTTATCACCTCAAATACTTAATATTTTATGTTGAGAACATTTGAGATTTACTCTCTTAGCAGTTTTGAAATGTACGATACTTTATTACTAGCTATATTCATCGTGCTTTTCAATAGAACTCAAAAAAATACTATTCATCCTTTAAAAAAAGGAGAAAATTGTCATCTGTGACAACAGGGATGGAATTGGAGAACATTACGCTAAGTGAAATAAGTCGGGCACAGAAAGATAAATACTACTTGTTCTCACTTACATGTGGAATCTAAAATGATTGAACTCACGGAAACAGAGTAGAATGGTGGTTACAGAGGTGGGGGAGCAATAGGAAGATGATAGTCAAAGGATACAAAATCTGTTCGACAGAAGAGATCTATAACTTTTGTGATTTTTCAATTGTGGTTTGCAAGGGTATATTTTAAACTCTTTCTTCCTAGGTGCTCTGGTGCCGGAGATTTACATGACCTGTGTGATTTGAAGAGAACATTCTCCAAAGGGTGTATATAACTGAGTCAAGGAGGATAAAACTCTTTTTAACTTGCATTGAAGTTTTGCTTATAAAAATAGTGAGTGTGGGAAGATTGCTTGAGGCCAGGAGTTTGAGACTAGCTTGGGCAACATAGCAATACATCGACTCTACTTATAAAAAAAAAAAAGAAGAATAAAGAAAAATAGCCAGGTGTGGTGGCATACCTGTAGTCACAGCTACTCAGGAGGCTGAGACTAGAGGATCACTTGAGCCCAGGAGGTAGAAGCTGCAGTGAGCCATGATTGTGCCACTGTGCTCCAGCTGAGTGACAGAGTAAGGCCCTGTCAATAACAAAAATGGAACTATGAATGGAACTATGAATGGGTATTCTTTTGCCAACTATTCATTTCAAAACTTACATACACATCTAGGTTTCTAAAGGAAATTTTTAATAGTTTTTATGGGTAATAAAATGTTTGCGGGCTTTCTTGAATTAACTTGAGCATTTCTCAAGGACTTGTCACTCCTTGCACTAATTGTCCCTGCTAATAACCAAACTGAGACATGGTTTGACTGGCATATATCTTTATTCCCATAGCTGACTCGTGTCATCAGCACTTTGTAGAATGCCTAGCAAAGCAAAAGTGTTCAATAAACACGTATTGAATTGAAAATAACCATTTTCTTATCTTGCCTGGATCAAGTGACAAGACAGTGATGTAATCTGATTACAGACTCTTACTGAAGGCTCTGTGGTACAGGGATGAAGGGTCAGTGTGAGGCTTTCTTGTATCCTAACTCTCAGGACAAGGATTCTTACTGATCAATTTATAAATGGGAAACTATTTTTTTCTAGTAAATATTCATGGGGAGCATGAGCAATAAATTACAGCATTTATGCTTATATGATTTCCAAAAAGAACATGAAGTGGCTTACTGACATATTAATATTTATACCACATCTGTCTATTTCAAAGAAAGAATCATAAGTAGAAAAGGGGGAAACATGTGGAACGAGGGACTCCTTGCAGAAGAACAGGGTGAGCAAAAAACAAGAGCCTGGCATAGCCTGGCCTCTGATAATAGTTATTAGTGCTTCAATGTAGTTGGCAGCAGTGTTCAAAAGGGGTCACAGCACACGTAGCTGTGATGAAAAGAGGTCAGTGCACAGAACTCTTAGAAATGAAGCCCAGGAGATAGCATGGCCAATACTAAAGAATTTAGACTTAACCAGTAGATAAACAGTGAGAAGCCACCAAGAGGCTTTAAGAAGGAGAGTGAGAGAATCAGATTTGTGTTTTTAGAAAAATTATTGCAGCAATAAAAAAGGTCCACTGAAGAGAGATAAAAGTAGCTGCAGGAAGACTCAATAATGGGAAAGTTTTACATCAGTCTATATATGGGGATGAAATAAGGAAATACCACCAAGGATGAAATGATAGGGATAGATATAAGCTTTTAAAGGAAGGTGAATCAACAGGGCTTAGCTATCAATGTAGATGGGAAGTGTAGCTGGGGAAGGGAAAGTGTAGATGCCAACATGGTTTCCTTCTTTGAAGGTGGATGTTGGTGTCTTTCACTGAGATTAGGATTATAGCAGACAAAGCAAGATAGTTTTAAATATGTTGAGTTTCCTGAGGTGGAGCAGAAGGGAATGAGAGTGTTGTAACTGAAAATATTTCATCAATAGGATAGAATAAAAGCTAGAAATCATCACTTACAATTATACTGTTCAATGTTGTAATGGACCTTGGCTCTTAGTTGGGTTTAAGGAGAAATTTCCATAAAACATCATCAGCCAAGTGTCTATAATTAGCACATGCAGATTTGATGCTACTCACTTGCTCTCTGTAGTGCTGAGAACAACAAATACTGTAAACACTATTATGGTGGTTCCCAGATCTTTCCCTTTACCTCAGTCTCTGGACATGTCTATAGTCCCTGTAGCCTGCATATATTTGCAAATCTCTTGTGCACTTCTGAATAAACTCAATATTTTTGGAGACTCTCTGTTATTTAGGTTGATGTATCTGGTGTCATAAGTGGGATCTGATGTACAACACCTTTGGAAGGAATTGATGATTCTTGGAGCCAGTGTGCAGTACTCACTAGAGCCCTTTAAGCTCTGCATTTCTATGGCCTGCCTTTTCTGTGCTGGTGGTCTTTTCTCAGGCCAATCCTCCCTCTTTTTGGTAAGCTCCCTGCTGACTTCATATAGGATCTGATGTGGATAAGGTCATCTTAATAATAAAGGACCTTTGGTGAGTATATTCCTTACACTTCTATACAACAAGAAATAGGATCTTCATGGTTCTTGAGAGATTAATAAGAAATGGAATGAGATTCTCAAATATTAAGACATGCCAGGTTTTTCTGGGACTCCAGCTAGCTACATATTATGGCCCATTCTCATGCTCATGTTGAAATTTTTTTTTTTTTTTTTTTTTGAGACGGAGTCTTGCTCTGTCACTCAGGTTGGAGTGCAGTGGCGCAATCTCGGCTCACTGCAAGCTCCGCCTCCCGGGTTCATGCCATTCTCCTGCCTCAGCCTCTCCGAGTAGCTGGGACTACAGGCGCCCGCCACCATGCCCGGCTAATTTTTTTGTATTTTTAGTAGAGACGGGGTTTCACCGTGGTCTCGATCTCCTGATCTCGTGATCCACCCGCCTCAGCCTCCCAAAGTGCTGGGATTACAGGCGTGAGCCACCGCGCCCGGCTTGCTCATGTTGAAATTGATGGGCAAATTTCATCAAGAAAAATTCAGAGCTTAAATGATCATTATTCAAACTATCTAAGGAACAACAACTATATGGTTTTAAAGTCTGAATGAAATGCTGGCATGTAGAAGCTTCTAACTTCCCCATTTTTCCTTTTTCCCTGCATACTATGAATTTGCTGACATTTTTTCCTTTGTATTAAGATAAAATGTCACTGCTGTAACTGACCTTGTAGTTGGTAGAAAACGAAACAAAAATAAGTCAAAGCCTGCTTGAACAGTGTTTTTTCTACGTCATTTCAATGAAATGTATGTACCAAGGAATTAACCCCTAATCTTCTTTGAACCTAAAAGAGGGGGAAGGAAAGGGTAAAAGAGGCTTATTTTACACTGCTATGGAAACTACTTTGCCCAAAATTTGGTCCTAAGCCTTCATAAGATTATTTATCAAGGACAAAAGGAAAATCTTAAAGGTCTTCTCCAAAATCATTGGTAAGAAGCTTTAACATATGAACAGGTGACCTTCACTTGTCTAATTTTACCAGAAATATAATTTAGATACAACTGTCTTTGTATAAACTAATGAATTTATATTACTCTGTTTTACTGTCACATGACTAAACTTTTAAAATGAACTCTAGAAGATTTTTTGTTTGTGTGTGTATGTGTTCATGTGCATTTACCCATGTCGTATTTTGTGTCTACACGGTAAAATCTGGCTTAGTCAGCCAGAAATCCCTTAAGAAATTCCATTAAGACTGGCCTAAGATAAATGAGCACTCATATAAATTAATACTTGAAACTGCAAAAATATATAGTAATTAACCCAAATTCCTTTTAGTTTATGTGACTTAACTAAACATACAACAAATATGCTGGCTTTAATTTTGTTTGTAAAATAAAAATGAAGATGTCTTCCGAATTGCTATCATATATTTTCTTTGACCTAGACTTGCTGGTCAAGCAGAGTGATATTTGTCTCTGCTAAATGTTTAAAAATAGAAAGATCAGTGTTAATACAACTCTTTGATAAGGAAAGCTAGCTTAATATTGTTGGTTTAGTGAAAACAGCTATATCTTCTGAGTTACTGGCAAAATATCCAGATATTTAACTTGAAGGTTCATACTTAGGTGAATACCTGATATTCACAGGCCATAAAAACAGTTAGCAGAAAAATAATTGAAAGAATGACCAGCTTTGTCTAATGCCTCAGTTTTCATAAGAAATCTAAGCATAACTACAAGAAATAAATAAATTAGGTAAATGTAAATTGGGTAAATGTTTGCAAATAAATTTTTCAAAGCTATGATTTATTAAATTAACAGATATTCATTAAATGCCTAGGTCATTTCCAATTAAGACAAAATACTGAAACATAAATTGCTGAACATTAGGCTTAAATTCATCTACTTTTGGCTTCTTATTACAAAGAAGCAAAATATATTTGAGTCTATTAATAAATCTGTCTTGTTTCACATTGAAAAACTGTTCTATAAAGAAGCTCATGTTTCCAAAAATTATTACTTTAAAATGTACATCCATAAGCTGTTCATATATGACAAACAATTCAAAACTACTTACTTCTTAGGTTTCCACTAGAAATTACGGTTATCAAAATTCAAAAATTTTAATTAATATGTGCAATTCTATACTGAAAGTTCAAAAAAGAAACTTAAGATGTGTGTGTGTGTGTACGTGCGTGTGTGTGTGTGTGTGTGTGTGTTTTTCTTGAGAGAGTGTCTTGCTCTGTCTCCCAGGATGGAGTGCAGTGGTGTGAGCTCACTACAACCTCCACCTCTCAAGTTCAAGCAATTCTCCTGCTTCAGCCTCCTGAGTAGCTGTGTGCACTACCACGCCCAGCTAATTTTTTTGTATTTTTAGTAGAGACAGGGTTTCACCGTGTTGGCCAAGCTGGTCTCGAACTCCTGACCACAAATGATCCACCTGCCTCAGCCTCCCAAAGTGCTTGGATTATAGCACTATGAGCCATCGTACTAGCCAATATTGTTTATGATGAGAAAAATTATAAAGAAAACAGAATATGTCTTTTGTTAAAAAGTGTAATTTAATCTACTTTGGAGGTTGTTTAAACGTTGTTTCAAAAAGGAAACGGGAAGCAAATAAAAACAAAGCAGAAAGAAACCATTAGTAGGAGTGAGAGATGTGAGGAACGTTTTAGGTATGAAGATGTACTTTTGTTAAGGACGAGAAGAGAAAGGAAGAAAAGAGAATAAATTTTGTATGAGAAGGAATCTTATGTGGTAAATTTTTGTCCTAACATAAAATGATGGGTTATTTAAGCAAGATGAAGTATAGGACAAAACTAGAATTCAAAGTTTGCCATAGATGGTCTGAAAAAGTCTTAGAAGGTTTGTAAAAGATATATTTATGAAAGAAATTTGTGTGTGATCAAATTGGCTACACTTAGAATTATTTGTAAGTCTTTCTAAAGCTTGGATTTAGATTTTGAAATGTATATACTGATACGAAAAATAAGATTTTGATTCCCTATGTTAGAACAATAAGGTTTTCTTGAAATATTGATCTGCTCTTAGCAAAATTTGCATGAGGTTTTAATTTAACTCTGAAATCTGTTTCTTTACAATTTCAACCATCTTCTGTACGGCATTTTTACAGCTTAGAGCAATCTTTTCTTCTAGTATAACTTCATTCTGTGCTCTTGCTATTTCCTGATGTGTCTGAGTTGTTTCACATAACCAGGATATTTTTCATGCTTTTACTAAGAGCCGTGTATTCCCTGCTCAAGGTACTAGTTTTCTTATTTATGTTCCTCTATAATATGACATATACTCATAACCTTATATAGATATATATACACTCTTCCAGTTTCTGATGAAATTCAAGTACCTTTTTATCAGGTTAAACGTCCAGGTTATCTAACTAGGCGTACCGTAAGTAGAAGCTATCACACTGCAAAAGGTTTTTATTTTTATTTTATTTTACCTTTTTGATGACTGGCCTAAGAAACAAAGACTCTATGTGTTATACTATGTGTTATAAAAATGTTTTTCTGGTTTCAGGTTGTCTTTATTTGTTTTTTTGATTGATTCAGAAAACTGAACTTTGAAAGGGTTAAGATTTTTTACTTCCACGTAATTTTCTGTATGCTTTTGAAGTCTTTTGATTATCAACCTGGTTAAATAAATAACTATTACTTTACAGCAACCTGTAATCTTGCTTTACCAAGTGCTTTAAACTTTTTGACGTCTTTGGTAGATTTTCCCAGAATCAAATTCTAAGATAGAACTTTTTGACTTAGAATTAACTTTGAGATTCTCCAGATGGGCCTCTGGAGAACATCAAAGAATATCTTTCTCATCTTGTAGAGACGTCAAATAATTGGGATTTTTGATATATTAGATTATATGGAAAGCAAGGTCAAATGATAAGTGATGCTTGATCCTCTCTGTTACATTTATGCATTTGTTATTTTTATTATGCGTTTATTATTAATATGCATCAAAAGTTTTATAAACTTATAGAAATCTAAAATGGTTATATTGTAATCCACAAAAATAACAAACTTCCTTATCAACTGCTAATTATAGTGAAGTTTCATCAGATTTTAAACACGGTTATTCTAAGTTTTTGTCATCCACAGTTACTGTACTGAGTTTTTTTCTGAAAGCATCTGCAATCAGTTCATGGAAAATAGCCTAGTAACTACTCTTGAATACATATTTCTGAGTTAAGATCAAAGGATTAAATACAAATTGTCAGATGCTAATAAAGATATTGAAGCGTTCATGAAACTGGTGATCAAAATCAAACAAAACAAAAATTGATTATGTGAGATTAAATAATTGATAAAGATAATATTTTTATGAGTTTTATTTAAAACATTGTCGGCTCTTTACTTCAATATTTTGCTTTTCAGTTAAGGAAAATTTCTCTTTTAAACTATTTATAGTTTACAGTAATTTGGTTAAGTATTCTTTTTTTGAAAAAAAGTAGAAACATTTACTTTTTCTCCCTATCTAATGCTTTCAAAATTTGGAAACTCTTCATGAGTATTCTTAATGTGTATGATAATATAACTGTTTGCATAAGTTCAATAAATATCTGTTCTCTTTCTCACAGAATATAATTGAAAACACAGGTTATATTACCAAGGTTTTGACTGGGATGTCATATTTAAATTTTTTATAGATACTGCAGGCAAACTGCCTAGGTTTGCCTTCCTAGCCTCAAGAAGTTTTTAAATTTGAGATTCCTAAGTGGTCAATCACTATTCTTGCTGCATTTATGAATTAATAAGTGATCAGGCTATGAAAATTATTTTACGAACAAGTTTATTTTACTCTGATTACCTCTGGTAAAAATTAGGATGACGGTAGAAAAAAAGAAGTTATGTTTCCAAAGAAAAGCTATAATACCCCTGCTATTAGATCGTAACCCCGTATGTTGTTTTCAAGCTTTTGTTATCTACCTGTAGACTGGACTAGATCCTGAATTCTCCCAGCTTCCTCCAATATCTGGCTACAAGTGTCCAGCTATAAACAAAAACTGCTCTGTTCCTGAAGCCCTACAAGCTAGATAATCTGAGGTAAATCTCAAGGGCCAAACCCTGTGCCTAACGTATACGACACACCAAGAGTTCATTGGACTGCCCAGTGTCACAACCAGAGACATTCAAACTGCATACCAGGATGAGAAGCTGGTGGATTCACGATGTACACATCTTTTCCTAAGACATCACAACAATACTCCCCATTGTAATGAGACCCTTATTCATCTTAACTTTTCATTACTTATGCCTACATTTTTCACTTGATAGGATAATGGTGTCATTAAGTTGTCACAATCAGTAGCTTCTACAGATAACTTGACAAAATGTTGGATCTGTCATGTCAAACCTACACTTTAACATGGCCTAAAAAATCCTTTAGGCCACCTAATGGGCAACTCTAGCAGCATCCCTAATACTGCTGCACTCTCTCTCTGGTTTAATTTAATCCAACCATGGAGTACTAAATAATAAAATTGTTAACCCAATTACATAAAATAAAAGAACAGGCTCAATGATACCAACAGGACTCACCCAATTCCCCATGGCATTTTAATTTGTCTAGTTGGTTATCCTTGGGCTAAGCCTCTTGATCCAGAATCACTGACCAATCCAAACTAGATTTATGTTGTTGTTGGTTTTGTTTAGTAACATTTTCTTTAGATTTTATACTTGTTGCCTATCCAACCTCTGCAGAAACAATACTCTCAACAAAATAATACTGGTCCAGTGTTTCAAAATGATAACCAACACCTTTGGAACTGACAAAATTGAACTTAGCAATAAACTCTAGGCAAACTTCGCCTGAGAATCGGCCCTTCAAAATCTACTTGTTGCTCAAAGGTGGCTAAATGGGTTTTGACACTGGCTGAAAATTGCTGGCCGTCTCCCTGATGTGGGACCAGACAAACAACCAGGGCAAGCCATCGTGGCACTGAGGAAAAATTAAACCCCAGCTGCAAGATGGTTGATCAGCAATGCTTTTGAAGGACTTTAACCACAAGGGAGAAATGTGAAAGTTGTCAGAATCAAGATGGATTCACTTTTGTCAAACTCTAACAAAAACAAACAAATAAATAAAGCCAAAAGGCTGAGGAGGGAGGGCACTCGTGCACACATGCCTACAATAAGAACTATTTTACAAAGACTTTCTAAAGGGCTCTTACACACGTATGCATGTAACAAGAACTCTTGCCAAGGACTTTTTAAACTGTAGCTTGCTACATTAGTCACAAGGACCGCTAGCCCGATGTACAAGAACACCTGCCTGACATACTCATCTTCACCTATGAACTGGCATCAACTCCTGTGATAAGCCCCTGTAACTAATGTTCTCGTTGTTTCAAAACAAATTACGTAAGTTTTTTTCTTTTGCCTTTAAAAGCTTCCTCTTTCTTCCACCTCTTTGGACATGCCTGTAGTCCCAGTACCACACATATTCCAGATTTGCATATCCCCTGCACACTCCCAAATAAACTCAGTATCTTTAGAGAATCTCTGTTATTTAGGTTGACACACACAACGTTAGACACATTCAATTTCCCTAGGCCTCAGTGTTCTTACTTGAAAATGGGAATTACAATAATACAGACTAAATTTCATCAATGGTTGGAATAATCCATCAAGATCATTCGTTTGAAATGTCCCTATCAATGACTCTGCCTCAAATGGGAAATGTCATCCCACTCTTTCAGTCAAACCAACTACTTTGTTGGGGAGAGGTCTTAGTCCTTAGGAAGGATGTTCCAGAGATACTACTAGACAAAAAATATTACAGTCATGGTCTTCTTATGATGAACTAGGTTCTGGTTAATATAACACACATTCCTCTGGAGCATAGCATCAGTTAAATCCACTTTTGCCAGTTGAGTGGGTAAATGAATTTAGCAAAGGTAGAGGACATCTACCAGCTTCTCAAAGTGAAAGAAGATCTAGATACCTGCACAGGGCAGGGGTCTTTTTGTTAGTCAGCCAAGTAAAGAGGTTCTCACAGACTTCCCCCAGGAAATGAAACAAGGTGAGGACTTCAATCAGGAAGAGACTGGGGAGGGGTGGCTTTATGAGACAGGGTGAGAGATCTCATTCCTCATATTGTATAGTTGAAAAGAAAGTGTCACCAGGTGGGGGGAAGCAATCTCACATATGCTTACCAATGGAACAAACTGTAACCAAATTACAAAGACATAAAAACAGCTGGGACAGGGTAAAAGTGACTCACATTTGAATATTCACAGGCTCCCTCTTGTGTACTCCCTTTGGTTTGCCAAAAGAGAATCATAATTGTCAGCCCAGTACCACTACCTTCTTAAAAAAGGAGGCTGTGCCTTTCTACATAATAAAGAAATGGGGACAAGGAGTTGGGGAAGAGGGAGAATATAAATGAATCAAGAGCAAGTAGCAAGGAGGTTTTGGGAGACCATGAGAGAGAGAGTTGGTCCAAGCAACTATAGAGTGTGGTGGGTATTGGAAGGAGGAGAAGGTAAGAGTGTAGCTGTGTTGCTGTTAATCATGTTTTTTTAATTTTCTTTGTGGTTTATATAAAATGTTAGTAAGAGATTTCAAGTACTTTAAAATTACTTTTTGTTGCTGGGCTGTGTGCTCTCAACTGTAACATAACTCTTCAACTAAGAGACATATATCATTAATAAGAAGGGTTCCACAACACACAATAAAATAACCCAAATCCTGAAGGCCGACTGAATCTACCTTTAAAGACTTTAATGTCTCCCAAATGCCATCCTTCTCCTCCTTGGGAGAAAGGGCAACAGATAGAAGCCCGACTCAGCCACCTCCTTACATCTTAAAACGTTTTCCAAAGGTGACAATGACCCAGGGCCAAAGAGTTGAATGGTCATTCCCTTCTCCCTGAACTCCAGCCATCTAATCAGGCCTGGAATCTCCACTAAGGAGAATATGGAGGAGTGAGAGCCACCCTTCAGAAGTACAGCCGTGTCTATCTAAAACCACATTCTGCTGGCAATAACCAGCGTTCTGGGCACATGAATATTAGGAAATGGACATGCGAAGAGTCACACACCAGAAAGCTTCTCCTGTAATTCCACAGAAAAAGGGTAATAACAAAATGAGATCTGTGGTAAAGGAAGTGAATTCATCAGAGCGAGGGCCAGGAAACGAATACCTTTCTCCCATTAGAAAAATTGACTGCTCGGGAATCTTAATGAAAACCAGCAGGAAGACTTGGCCTAGGAGTTCTTACTGACATGTATTCAAGCTGCTGTCTCTCTCCCCCTCCTCTTAGATAACATGTTTCCTCCAAAGTTGAGTAGTTTTAGATGTTAAGATCACAGTCTCCAAAAGGTAGCGCCTCATGAAAAGATTGGTTAATATTAAGACATCAAAAGCATCGTTCTGGTATTTTGCAGAAACATTAAACAGGTAGAATTATGACTGTTTTGAGTAACGGAATTGTCCTGACTGTCCTAAGCTACTAGAGGAAAGATATTTTGTAAAACCAACATTTAACCAGGTTGAAATCCATAAATGGGATATGAAGGGACAGCCACAGTGAAGATGTTTCCTATCTTATTCTGGGTGTGGGCTGGGATTTTTGTATAACTACTTATTACCTGCCATTATAAAGACAAATCATATACTAAAAATTAAAATATAAAATTTAATTTAAAAATAAAATAATAATAAAATAGTAAAGTATTAAAGTTGCAAAAGAAAGTAAAAATATTTGTAATAAAAGATTCAGGAAACCAAGACTTTAATTCATTAACATTTTAAAAAGTGATTAAAAAGTAAGAATTGACATTTTAAATAATTAAGAATAAAAAGGGAGAAAGAAAGCTAATACCAGAGATACTAAAAGATAAGAAGCCCAAACAAATAACGAATTTATGAAGTTTTAAATTATGAAAAACTAGATTATGATAAACCAGAAAATTGTGAGAGAATTTAAAACAAGACATAAGAGATATGAAGAGAATCATGAAATGACTAAATAATAAAAATGAGGAATTTCAAATCAAGAAACTTGAGAGACTCAGAAGAAGGTGGAAGATAAAATATAGGGGGAATAATGAAAGAAAACTCAAAGCAAAACAAAACAAAAAAACTTTGAATACCGAAATATACTAAAGAAATGCAAAGATACATTAATTTTGTTAGTTTCCTTTCTCTTTTAAATTGATAAAGAAACTCTTGATACAACTAAAACATCAGCACCGGAAACAGCCAAATGCAGGCAAGTACTTGCCTTAAGACTTCTTTAAGACTTAAGACTTTGTTAAAAATAACTTACTGTGGCCCTACAGCACAACTCTTAGAGTGTAAGTGGGAGCTAAACATTGAATACACATGGACACAAAGAAGGGATCAATGGACATGGCGGCCTACTTGAGGGTGGAGAGTGGGAGGAAGCTAAGGATCAAAAAACTACCTATCACATACTGTGTTTATTACCTGGGTAACGAAATAATCTGTACCACAAACCCCCGTGACATACAATTTACCCATGTAACAAACCTGCACATGTACTCCCTGAACCTAAAATAAAAGTTGGAAAAATATAAAATAAATACATTTCAACAACAACAACAAAAAGAGACAAAGAAGAGGACAGCACCCCTAAACCAGCAGTTCTCAACCTTGGATGCATCTGGACGATTTTGAAAAGTACTTATGTCATGCCTCATCCCACACCAAATAATCTGGAATGTCCTGCAATGGGTCCCCAGATGATTTTTAACCTGCAACCAAGGTTGAAAACTACTGCCTTAAACTCTAGGCCTTCAACATGTGCACAGGTACTCAAATTCCCAGCATTGAATATGTTTTTAAGCTTTGTACACAACTAAAATAGGTTAACAATATCTTCATCAGGTCAACAAGTTAAGTATTTCAAGTTCGCTCCCTGGTCATGCAGATTCCATGAGACCATCGTCTCTCCATGTTCAGGAGAGTTTTTCAAATGGTAGTTGCAAACTGAAAATTGAGGTCTTTGAGACAGGTGAGCTTATTCTAAGCTGCCTTTAAAAAGATTTGATCAGACGCAACTTGAAATCATGGAATGAGTTCAAAATACCGTAAAACAGTGCACCACCTGGTGATTATATTGGAAGTTGCAAAATCCATGGCTCTAATTTCTCAGTAGCATGATTAATGGTACTCAGTAGTGACTGCACATCAGTACCACCTGGGTAACTTTAATAAAAACTATCAATACCTAGGCACTCCCAGTGATTCTGACTGAATTGATCAGGGGTAGGACATGGGCATAGATATTTTTTAAAAGCTCCCTAGATAATTTTAACCTTAGCTGTAATTGAGAATCCCTGAACTATGTAAACACCAACAAAGTCTTCCTCGGCCCTACTCCAAACCTGCCTTTGAGATGACCATTCGCTTTCCATCCATTTTCCATCAGCTGAATACAGAAGCAGGAAATCTGTGACTCACTATGGAAATAATTTTCTACTGAGAGACAGACTTGTCAAGAAGCTAAGCTTTCTCATTTAAAAGCATTTCTCACTTTGGAATCCCTGATATTGTACCTAAGTCCGTTTAATTAGAGTTGGGTTTTCTCAAAGTTCTTTGCTCATAAATTTAATGCCAATCATCTGGGTCTCTTCTCTATGTGCCTACTCCCACTTATTCATTCATTTAACAAGCATTAACGGCAATTACAATTTGCCAGACAATGTGCATAGATGCTGACAGTGGAGAGATAAAATAGAAACAGACAGAAAAGGTAATTACAATCCTCTGGTTTGTTATATAATGAAGGAAGCACAAGATACTGTGAAGGTGTCCAGATAGGAGAGCCAATGAAAGTCTTTTACTATGTACAAAACGAGTGAGGGTTTTCTAAACAAAGACAGGAGGCATGAGGACTCCAGGCAGAGGGAGTAATTTATGCAAAGGCCTGGAGGTATTAAGAGAGTAATACATTAGGAGTAGTTCTATATGCTGAATAGTATAGAGAGTGTAGAGGCATTAAGTTGGAGAAATAGGCAATAGTCAGATCATGGACTTCCATAGTTTTAGATTTACATTATAATGAGGACTGTGCAGGAATGACATGATACATTTTAAGTTAGAAAAAAATACTTACTGAGCAAGAGTAACACTAGATTAGAGAATGTCAGTTGGAAGGTTACTGTAATCACCCAGGCAAGAACACAGACGGTCCTGAATCAAGCGAGGGTTACTGGGAGCAGAAACAAGCACCAAATGGCATCTATTAAGAAGATAGAAATAGCAGGATTTCACTCCTAGAGGAATACGTTGAGTGTAGAGAAAGGGCTCTGTCTAGTGTCATTTAAGTGACCTTGATTTGAAAATAAAAATTCAAAGGCAATCAATGCGTGTTGCGGGAATGAATGTAGGCATTCGGGGCTCCTGTGGGGATGGAGCCCTTAGGAATACTAATATTCAAGAGTGAAGCAAGACCCCTTTGTCAGTTAAGCATGTTGCTATACATTTTCCCCACATTTTGGTTTCTCTTTTTACTCAATATTGTCACTTAATGAACAGAATGATTCCAATTTTAAGGTAGATAGATAGATGATAGATAGCTAGCTAGCTAGATGATAGATAGCTAGCTAGATAGACAGACAGACGATAGATGAATAATAGATAAATAGCTATTTTTTTTCCCTTTATGATTAGTGATTCTGTGTACTCTTTTGGAATTATTCTCTGCTACAAAATCGTGAGATTATCCTATTATGTCATCATCTTCCGGACACTTTAATATCTTACCTTTTCAAATTAGACATATAATCCTCAAGGAATTGATTTCTGTGCTTAGTGTGAGGAGAGTCAAGATTCTTCTTTTTTCTTTCTATATGCATATCCAACTGCTCTAATATCATTTATTGGAAGTACTTTTTTCTCCCACACCCCTGAAGTGTCCACACATGTGTGGTTCTATTTGTGGACTCTTTGTTCTGCACCATGGTCTATTAGTTTCTTCTTGTCTGAGTGGCACACTGTTTTCATTATATAGGTTTACAAGGAGCTTGAAATCCAGTGATAGAAGTTCTTTAAATCCTTCTTCTTCAGAAGGACTTAGTTGTTCTTGACTATTTGCATTTCATATAAATTTTGAAATCGGATTTCCAATTAACATAAAAATCCCTGGAGAAATTTAAATTAGGATAACATTGAATCTATAAATCTAATGTGAGGAAAATGCATCTTTAAAACATTAAGGCTTCTAATTCATGAAAGTGGTATAATTCCTGTATGTATTTAGGTTTTCTTTATGTTTCTATAGTATGTTATAGTTTTATAGTACCTGCATTAGATTACTCATTAGATTTCTCCCAAGGTGCTTGATGTTTTTGGTGCTACGGTTAATGGCATCTTCTTAAAACATACTTTATTGAGGAAAAATGCTCACACAACAAAATGCACAGAATTTAAGTGAATAATTGACAAATTTGACAAATGTCATCACCAAAACAATCAAGAGATAGAACATTTTATTAATCCTCAAAATTGTTTTGTCCCTTTGTAGTTGTTCGAATCCCACTCCCTGACTAGCCAACCACTTATCACATTAGATTAATTTGTCTAGTTCTAAAATTTCACATACATAGAATTATATATCATGTATCCTTTGGTCTGGCCTCTTTCACTTAGCATATGTTTGACATTCATTTGTGTTGTTGGATGTAATCCATTTCATTTTGTTGCTGAAGAGTGTTTCATTGTATGGATATATCACAATTTGTTTGCCATTCAGCAGAGGGGTTGGAATAGTTTACATCTCGAGCAGTAAGGTATAGCTGAGAGTACAGTTGTCCCATGTCCTTGCCAACATTTCTTGTTCTATTTCTGTTCTTTCTTTCTTTTTTTTTTTTTTGCTTTTTTATACTGGTAAGAACTCTATAGAAATGGTAAATATAATTGTTAATAGTTATAATTGTTCCTATTCTCGGAGAGAAAAGCTTTCAACTTTTAAACATTATGTATGAGTGATTTTTGTTGTAGATTTTAAAATCTGGATTTTTAAATCAGATTAAGAAGCCTTCCTTCTCAGTTTATATGTTTTAAGAAATTATATATCAGCATTGACTTTTCCAAGTGCATTTTTGGCTTTATTGATGTGATCGTATGATTTTTCTCTGTTTTATTTTAATGTGGTAAAACATATGGATACTGGCCGGGCGCAGTGGCTCACACCTGTAATCCCAGCACTTTGGGAGGCCAAGGTGGGCGGATCACTTAAGGTCAGAAGTTCGCGACTGGCTTGGCCAACATGATGAAACCCCATCTCTACCAAAAAAGTACAGAAATTAGTCAAGTGTGGTGGCGGGCACCTGTAATCCTAGCTAATTGGGAGGCTAACGCAGGAGAATCACTTGAACCTGGGAGGTGGAGGTTGCAGTGAGCTGAGATCACACCACTGCCCTCCAGCCTGGGCAACAGAGTGAGACTCTCTCTCTCTCTCTCTATATATATATATATATACACACACACACATATACACACATATATACATATATACATATCATATATGTATATATATACACATACATCTATACATATGTATAAATGCATATATTTATATACATATATAAATGTGTATATATGTACACATATACATATAATATATGTATACATATACATATAATATATGTATATATGTATACATATACATATAATATATGTATATATGTGTACATATACATATAATATATATGTATATATGTGTACATATACATATAATATATATGTATATATATGGATACTGTAAACTAAAAATAAAATTCTAAGCTCCCCATCAACTGAATGCACCCATTTTGGCCAAGGGGATTCCAGAAAACCTTTAAAAACTTAATTCCTAGCCACGAGGGCTTGGGAGGTCAGATATGTCAGTAATTACTTTTTATTCGCTCTCCCTTTTATCACTGGACACAAAAACTGACCAACATTAATGTTAAAACAAAGATCATAGGACTGATAGAACAGACATTTTGTGGCAATAAGATACCAAATTATAAACAAGACCTAGGGCCATGCCAGGCAAGGGTTAAGTCATGCACCCCCTACGCTTAAAGAATAACCGTGTCCTAACTGCTGCAAGGGTCTTCTTTTTCTCTAGCAGCTAAATGAGCATTGGCCTTAAAATAAGCAATATTAAAACAATTACAACTCATCCAGCTCACAGGCGCCGACTAACTGACCTCCTGTTCCACCAGCCATAACTACAGCTTTGACTGGACAAGAGACTGACTTCAGTAACTTTCCCAATAAAAGACCACTAACTGTGGACTGTTTCTGGCCAGTTTACAGAAGCTACATACTTGCATGCCTTAGTCCTGAAAAGACCTTTTGATGTAAAGGGCCTAATTTTAATATATTTAAATGTTAAGTCTCCACCCTAAAATGAACATATAAACATGAGTCATATGTTTCATGTATGTTTGTTCAATACACATGTGTGAGAACCACCTTCATGAATATTCATAGCTCCTCCTGTAACCTGTTGAATATGAATGTTTCACCAACCCATTCAGCATAAATCTCCTGCCCCAACCCTTCACCTTCCAAGTGCCTGTCTCTGGTCTTGGCTGGAGACTATGCTTCCCAGTCTATGAGACGGCTACCTTGCAGGCTGTAACCCCTTATGAGAAATAATATCTCCTCCCCTTTTCTAAATGTATACATATTGTGTTTTTCTTTTAATACTCTTTAAAATATTAAATCAACAGTGGATTTCTAGTGTTAATGCAATTTGATCATGATTTTATATATCACTGGATTGTGTTTGATAGCATTTTGTTTAGAATTTTTGCATCTATATTTATTTAAAATATTTATCAGCTGGGTGCAGTGGCTCACGCTTGTAATCCCAGCACTTTGGGAGGCTGAAGCGGGTGGATCACGAGGTCAGGAGATCGAGACCACGGTGAAACCCCGTCTCTACTAAAAATACAAAAAAATTAGCCGGGCGTGGTGGCGGGCGCCTGTAGTCCCAGCTACTTGGAGAGGCTGAGGCAGGAGAATGGCGTGAACCCGGGAGGCGGAGCTTGCAGTGAGCCGAGATTGCACCACTGCACTCCAGCCTGGGAGACAGAGCGAGACTCCGTCTCAAAAAAAAAAAAAAAAAAAAATTTTCTTTAATTTTTTTCTGCTAAAGTGTTTTCAAGTTTAAGAATCAAAATTGTGCTGACCTCATAAAATTAGTTGTGAGATGTTTCTCTTTTTTTGTTTGGATGTATGTGCGTCATTATTTTCCCTGAAGATTTGACAGAAATCATAAGGAAAATCAACTGGGCCTGGTGTTTTGTCATGGAAAGGTTTTGATTACAGATACAATTTATATAGTAGATAGGGGACAATTCAGATTTTCTCTTTTCTCCTGTTGTAGTTTTAGTAGCTTGTGTTTTTCTATATATTTTCTCACTTCATCTAAATTTTTAATGTTTTTGACTGAATTAGGTCATTCTTGCACTGCTATAAAGAAATACCTGAGACTGGGTAATTTATAAGACAAGAGATTTAATTAGCTCACAGTTCTTCAGGCTGTACAGGAAGCATAGCAGCATCTGCTTCTGGGGAGACCTCAGCAAGCTTCCAATCATGGCAAAAGACAGGGGGAGAAGAAGTCACAAGACATGGTGAGAACAGGAGCAAGAAAGTGGGTGAGATGCCACACACTTTTAAGTGATCAGATCTCATGAGAACTCACTCACTATCACAAAGACAGTACAAAGCCATGAGGGATCTGCCCCCATGACCAAAACACCTCCCACCAGGACCCACCTCCAACATTGGGGATTACAATTCAACATGAGATTTGGGTGGGGACAAATATCCACACTATACCACTGACATACAGTTGTTCAGAGTAGTCTCTTGTTATATTTCTAATGTGATGTTCATCTTTTCATTCCTGATATTGATTATTTGCCCCTTCTTTCTTTGTTCTTGATTGGACTTGTTAATTGTTTACATGAACTTTTGGCTCTGTTGAGCCTCTAATTTATACTAGTTTTCCATTTCACAAATTATGCCCTTATTATTTATTATTATTTTCTCCCTTTTACTAATAATTATTTTTCTATTCTTATAGTCATTTTAAAAATGGATATCTATATCATTCATGTATTCTCAGCCTTTCTTTTTCTTTTAATACTATATGTATATAAAGCCCAAGTTTTCTTTAATGCAAAGTTTATGTACATCCTATAGTGTTAGATATGTAAATATTTTAGTTGTCAGTCAGTTGAAAATATGTTCTAATTTCCATTGGGATTTTTTGTTTTACCCATGAGTTGTTTAGAATTATCTTGCTTAATTTTCAAATGTATTTTTTACTTATTATTTTATTAGCCTTTTTTAAAGTAAAGTTTATGTTTTAGATATAGAGAAAAATTACAAAGATAGTACAGAGTTCCCATATACCCAACATCCACTTTCCCCTGTCATTAGCATCTAGCATTAGTATGGTACATTTATAACAATTAATGAAACAATATTGATACATTATTACTAACAAACATGCACATTTTATTCAGATTTCCTGTCTTTATCTGATGTTCTTTTTCTGTTTCAAGATTCCATCCAGAATATCACATTATATCTTCGTCATTGTGTCTCCTTAGGCTCCTCTTGGCTGTGACAATTTCTCAGATTTTCCTGCATCTGGTGACCTTGACAGTTTTGAAAAGTGCTGGTCAGGTATTGGTAGAATATACCTCAATTAGGATTTGTCTGACATTTTTCTTAGGATGAAACATGGATTATTTGTTTTGGGGAGAAAGACCATAGAGGTCAAGTGTTATTCTCATCTTATATCAAAGGTTCATGCAGTCAATATGACTTTTAATTTAATTAAATTAATTAATTAATTTTTTTTTTTTGAGACAGAGTCTCACTCTGTTGCCCAGGCTGGAGTGCAGTGGTGCGATCCGAGCTCACTGCAACCTCTGCCTCCCGGGTTCAAGCGATTCTCCTGCCTTAGCCTCCTGAGTAGCTAGGATTACAGGCATGTGCCACCATGCCCAGCTAATTTTGTATATTTAGTACAGATGGGGTTTCACCATGTTAGCCAGGCTGATCTCGAACTCACGACCTCTGGTGATCTGCCCACCTAGGCTTCCCTATGTGTTGGGATTACGGGCATGAGCCACCGTGCCCGGCCGACTTTTTATTGTTCCTTGATCACCTGGCTGAGGCAGCATTTGTCAGGTTTCTCAACTGCAGTTAGTCTCTTTCCCCTTTTCCATACTACTATCTTTGGAAGGAAGTCAATATGTGCAGCTCACACTTAAGGAGTAGAGAGTTAGGCACTATCTCTTTGAGGGTGGCCTATCTACATAAATTATTTTGAATTCTTCTGCACAGGAGATTTATTTTTTCTTCCTCATTTAATTTATGTCAGTATGAACTCATGGATATTTATTTTATACTTTGAGTTAAAATGCAATACTTTAGTTGCTCAAATTATTTCAGCTTTGGCCCTTGGGAGCTCGTTCAGCTGGCCATTTGGCCTTTTGACATATCTCCATTTTTGTGCTTATGTATTTAATTTTTTATAAGATGTTCTAGGTTCAACTTGTATATTTTCTTTCTTTCTTTTTTTTTTTTTTTTTGAGAGGGAGTTTTGCTCTTGTTGCCCAGGCTAGAGTGCAATGGTGCAATCTCAGCTCACCGCAGCCTCCGCCTCCTGGGTTCAAGTGATTCTCCTGCCTCAGCCTCCCAAGTAGCTGGGATTACAGGCATGTGCCACCATGCCTGGCTAATTTTGTATTTTTAGTAGAGACAGGACTTCTCCATGTTGGTCAGGCTGGTCTCGAACTCCCAGCCTCAGGTGATCCACCCGCCTCAGCCTCCCAAACTGTTAGGATTACAGACATGAGCCACTACATCTGGCCATCTTGTATGTTTTCTGCCCAGTCCTAGAATCAACAATTTCTCCTAGGATCCCTGGTTCCTTTTATTGGCAAATGGTAATAGACACCAAGATCTGGGTGCTAAGTGTGCTCATGGCTACTGAGGTGCTGTTTCTATGCTTTCTAAGCAGACAGAATAAGGAAATATGTATGTGTGTACTAACCTGGGCATATGTACATATTAACAATATTTTTATGTTACCATATATATTTATATTAAGCTAAACATAAGCTCATACTGATATCTCCAACTCTAATCCATTACCACATGGATAACTCTAGCCTTTTTCCTTTGTTTATTGGTAACTTCCTACTCCAACAGAGAGAAACCTGGCTCCCATCATCTGCCATGCATTTACTCAATGCCATATGTATATAGTGGTATCAGAATTATTAACCTATATCCCTATAGGAAACAAATATATCAATTATAGTACAGTAATTGTGAATAGTTCCTTTTGCCTTTAATCTTACAAATGCCACTCATTTTGAAAGTTCTTAGGTCAGTACATTTTCCTTTATCCCATTTAGTGAGATTGTTTTATATATTAGTAATACAGTTAGATTCTTTTGTCACATTCTGCCTTTCATCTTGTGATCTCCTGGATTCCTAATTTTTAAAATTTGCATACATTGTTTTGTTTTTGTGCTATGTAGTTCTATGAGTTTGACAAATGCTTAGTGTCATTACACTATCATTCAGAATAGTCTCACTGTCCTAAAAAAAATCCCTGCATTCCACTTATTGAACCCTCCCCACACTGAACTCTTGGCAACCACTAACCTGTTTACTATCTCTATAAATTTTCCTCCTTCAGAATGTCACATAAATTGAATAAATCATACAGTGTGTAGCCTTTTAGTCTGTCTTTCTTCACTTCACAATATGCATTTAAGGTCCATGTATGCCTTTTTATGACTTGACAGTGCATTTATTTTTATTGATGAATAGTGTACCATTGTATAGATGAACACCAGTTTATTTATTCAGCTATTGAAAGAACATGTTAGCTACTTTCAAGTTTTGGTTATCATAAATAAAGCTTCTATAAACATTCACATACAGATTTTGCATGGACATAAGTTTTCAAATCAGTTAGGTAAATACCTAGGGGCACTATTGCTGAGTCGTATGGTAAGACTATGTTCAGATGTGTATAAAGCTGCAAAGCTGTTTTCCAAATGGGCAGTACCATTTTGCATTCCTTCCAACAAAGAATGAGAATTCCTTTTATTCTGCATCCTATCTGTGCTTGGTGGTGGTGTTCTTTTGTTTTTTTATTTTTTTGCCATTAAATCAGGTATATGGTAGCATTTCATTGTTGTTTTAATTTGCGTTTCCCAAATGACAAATGAATTGAACATGAACATGTTTTTATATGTTACTTGTCATCTGTATATCTTCTTTGATGAGATGTCTGGTCAGATATTTTGCCAATTTTTTAATTGAGTTGTTTATTTTTTCCCTGATTGCTTTGAATAATTTCAGATACAAATGCAGATAACAATCCCTTTATCAGATAACTTTAGTTAAGTGTTATCTTCCAGTCTGTGGCTTATCTTTTTATTCTCTTAACAGTGTTTTTCACAGAGCAGACATGTTTAATTTTAGTAAAGTCCAAAATATCAATTTTTTATTTTATAAATTATGAATTTGGTGATGTATCTAAAATGCATTACCAAACTCAAGATCAAATAAATATTTTTTCTCATGTTTTCTTCTAGAACTTTTATAGTTTTGCATTTGATATTTAGGTCTATGATGGATCTTGAGTTAATATTTGCGGAGGATGTAATGTCTGTGTCTAGATTAATTTTCTAAAGTATGAAAGTTTAATTGTTTCGGTACTATTTATTAAAAATACTTTCCTTTCTCCTTTGAATTGCCTTTCCACCTTTTCCAAAAATCAGTTTACTGTATTGGTGTGATCTAATTTCTAGCCTCTCAGTTCTGTTCCTTTGATCTATGTACCCATTCTTTTGCCAACACCACATCATCTTTTTTACTTAGTCTTTATATTAACTCTTGAAATCAGGTGCTATGAGTTATCTATTCTTCAGTATTGTGTTGACTATTGTGGGTCCTTTGCCTTTTCACATAAACTTTAGAATGAGCTTGATGATATGTACAAAATTGCTTGCTGAGATTTTGATTGCGATGACATTAAATGTATAGGTTGAATGGGAAAAAAAATTGACAGCTATAGCCTTTCAACTCATGTGCACATAAAATATCTGCATTTACTTAGATTTTATCCAGTTTCTTTTATCATTGTTTTGTAGTGTTTGTCCTTGTTTTTTTGCATACAGCTTCTGTAAAAATTTTGGTTGTTTTATATCTAAGAAACTTTTGTGTGATATTGTAATTTTTAAAAATTTCTAATTACAGTTGTTGGTATATAGAATAAGAATTGACTTTGTTTATGAATTTTGTATCCTTTCACCTTACTAAACTAACTTATTAGTTCTGGTATTTATTGGTTGTTGATTGTTTGTGGTGCCCTACATAAACAATCATGTCATCTGTGAAGAAAGGTAGTTTTATTTTTTTCTGTCCAGTATGTATATCTTAGTTTTCTTTTTCTTGTCTTATAATACTAGCTAGTATTTCCAGTACAATATTGAATAGAAATGTTAACAAAGGATATCCTTACCTTTGTTCCCGATCTTCATGGAAAAGCATCCAGTTTCTCACTATTAAGTATAATATTAGCATCAAGGTCTTTTGTAGATAGTTCTTATCAAGCTCCCTTCTATTCCTGGATTCTTGGGAGTTTTTATCATGAAGATGTGTTGGATTCTTTCAAAGGTGTTTTCTGCATCAATTAATGTGATCACATGATTTTTCTTCTTTAACACGTTTTCCTAGTGGATCACATTGATTGATTTTTCAAATTGGAATACATTTCACTTGGTCATTGTGTACTATTCTTTTTATACATTATTAGATTTGATTTGCTGATACTTTGGTGAGAATTTTTGTGTCTATGATTATAACAGATATTAGTCTCTAGTTAGCCTTTACTGTAATGTCTTTAGCTGGTTTTGATACTAAAGTAATGGTGGCTCATAAAATGAGTTAAAGTGTTTTTTGGCTTCTATTTCTGGAAGATACTGTGAATAATTGATATTATTTCTTGCTTAAATGTTCAGTAAAACTCATCATGAAACCGTCTGGGTCTGGAGCTTTCTTTTTTGGAATATTATTATTAGTCTCATTTCTTTAAAATATACAGAGCTTATTCAGATTATCTCTTTCTCTTTGTGTACATTTCAGTAGTTCGTGTCTTTCAAATAATTGGTCATTTCATTTAACTTGTAGGCATAAAGCTATTCTTAGTTTTTATTTATTATATTTTTATATTCATGGAATCAGTAGTGATGACCCCTCTTTCATTTCTGATATTGGTAATTTTTGTGTTCTTTGTTTATTGGTTAATCCGACTAGAAGCTTATTAATTTTGTTTATCTTTTCAAGGAATAAGCTACGGATTTTCTCTGTTGTTATGCTGTTTTTAAATTTAATTAATTTCTGCTCTAATTTTTATTATTTTTTCTTCTGTATAAATTATGTTTAAAATGTTCTTTTTTTAGTTTCCTAAGGTGAAAGATTATTACTGATCTCAGATATTTCTTCTTTTCTAATATATGCATGAAATGCTATAAACTTCACTCTAAGCAATGCTTTCACTTTACCCACACATTTTGATAATTTTTATTTTTATTTAGTTCAATTTTAAAAATCTTTTTTCTTGATACCTTTTCTTTATTCCATGAGTTATCTAGTAGTGTTTTTGTTCAATTTTAAAATAGTTGAAAATACTCCAAGTATCTTTTTGTTCTTGATTTCTATTTTAATTCCATTGCGATCTGAGAAAATACTTTGTATGATTTCTAGTTTTTCAGATTTTTAAAGGCGTCTTTCCTAGCATATAATGTGGTCTATCTTGGTGAATGTTCCATGCAAGTTTCAGAAAATTGTGTATTTTGTTGTAGTAGGATAAGTAGTCTATAAATGTTAATTAAATCAAGTTGATTAATAGTTATGTACAAGTTATCTATATCGTTACTTATTTCCTGCCTATTGTGCCTATCAATTACCAACAAAGAGGTGTTGAGATTTCCAACTACTATAATCTCCAGTATAATAGTGGATTTGCTAATTTTTTTTTCACAAGTTTTGTGATAGAGTTTGATGATCTATTTTCATGAGCATGCAGATTTAGAATTGTTATGCAATTTTAGAGAACCTACTCCTTTATTATTGTATATTGACTCTCTTACTCTGAATAATTTTTCTTGTCCTAAAGTCTGCTTTGGCTAAAATTAATGTAGTTTATCTAGATATCTTTTAATTAGTGTTACCTTGGTATATATCTTTCTTCATTGCTTTATTTTTAAACTATCTGAATCTTTATATTTAAAATGTTTTTTTGTAGACAACTTATACTTGGGTCTTGTTTTGTTATCCACTCTGATAATCTCTGTTTTTTCTTTGTTATATTTAAATCATTCTTTTGGATCTTCAGAATTTCTAAGAACAGGCTAATTCATCAAACTTTTTAAAAAGTGTTTTTCATTTTACCTTTGCATGAGCACTTAAAATACAGATTTCCATTTCAAGATGACAAAAATTACTCTACTATAACAGAAGCAAAAATATAATTCTGCAATTCTGCAATTTTAAAAGAGCTAAACTAATTCATAATTAAATTATTTTTATGTTTACAATTGTGATTCTGAAATCAATACTACTACTCTGCAGCTCCATTTTAAGCTTTCTACATTTAGTTTAAACACACACACATACTCTCGGTTGTGGGAGGCTTTACAAGTTATATTCCACAGACTTTTTGAAAGAGCTCTAAATGAGCCAGCCAGTCCACAAGACAGACGTTAAAAAGTTAAAATAATGAGTCAAAAGGACTCTTATATAACATCCAAAGCATGCAAGATTCTGCAGCAAACTGGGAGTGCTTCAGGTTTGGCCTGCTATCTTCTTTAGAACTAATTTCATTTTAACAGTTTAAGAAAGTGGACATTTTATCACCACCAAGTGCATTCTGGTGACGTATTTCTTTGTGTTGATTTGACTCCCCTGAATGACCTCGTTAGTGAACTAGTCACTCATAATTTGGTCACCAGGCAAATCAAACCTGCAAGAAAGGAAGCCAATATTCAAAATACCATATTATCATCTGAACCCACTCAAATAATTTATTTTCAACATAAACATACATCTTCAATAATGAGATGTCTACTGGAGCAAGCTCCTCCAAGACCAAGACAGCATCTCTTCTTTTAAGGCTTAGGTTTTTGCCTAGAAGTTCCAATACGTGGAGTAGCCCATACCACCAGTCATTGCTCCTGCAACAAAGCCTCTGACTGCCCTGCACATGTGGATCAGGTAAAGGGACATTTTAGAATTTCTCCTGCTCTTCAATTTGTCGAATCCACGTGCAACAATTGCTATAAAACCTGCCAGTCCAATGGGAGAAGAATAGTGCGTCTATAGCTTTTTGAATAAGTTTGGATCTGTGATCTTCAGCATATGATAAAAGGAAAACATCTGTGTCTGTTGACATAGTGATTGCTTGAAGGATCACCCTAGAGCAAGAAAACTCCGCATAAGCCAACTGGCTTCTTCACCAAACTTTTGATCCCACAAACTTTTGAAGGGAAAAAAATTATACAAGTATCTGTTTCTTTATCTATTCATTATCTCTCTATTTAAATGATTTGAAAGTCATATTTATATAATGATAACAAAATTATATACCATATACAAAAATAAATTTAGTAAGGACTAAATAAAGATTAAATAAAGAATTTTCATATATTAAATTATACATTTTAAATTATAAAATATTTTTCTCACTAAAATAATATTTTAGGTATTGAAACCAATAGTTAATATCCTAAGTATTGAATTCAATAGTTTAAATGTATCTTTTGAAAATCATGAATTAATACTTTGTCTTACAGCAATTTGAAGATTCGAAAGTTTGTCTAATAATTGTTGTAATGGATGCTACAGTTCATAAAAATATCTCATAGAAAAGCTTAGACACAAATGGAAATGTTTTAAAAATGAAATAATAAGCCACTGAAATTCTTTGGAAAATTGTTTAATAGAAAATTCTGTTCCATGTTTGTAAATATTCAGATGTGTAAATTTTAATTAATGACACTTTACATTACTTTCAGCAATACTGATAAAAATACTTTTACTGTCCTTTTTCAAAATACCCTTTCCATTGCATGTGTTTTTCCCTTTTTGTTAACATGATATTTTTACCATGAAAGGACAGATTAAGTGTGTTTATAAATTTTAGAAATATCTACAAGGTAACATACTGCTAGAAGCTATTTTTTATTTTAGGAAAGGTCAGAAAACTTGGAATACTAATCATTTTGAGCAAAAGAAATTTATGACTCATATTTAAGCTCAATAATTTTTAAGTGCTTTGCCACAAAATGAGTAGTTAACATTTCGTATGCTAACCATGAGCCAAGCCGTGCACTGTGTTCTTTAAAAACTGTATCTCCTATTATTTCTTATGACAACCCTATCATTCCTCCATTTTACAAGTGAAGAAACTCGATTCAACATAGCAGTTAAGCTGTTTACCCAAGATCACCTAGAGAGTGTATTAGGTCAGATTTCTCAGAAGAACCCCAAGAGGAGAATTTGTTTGTGCAAGTGATTTCTTAAGAAAGTGCTTTCAGGATTAATGAGTAAGAAAGTAGAGAAAGCAGAAAACACAGGGGAAGAGGCCAAGCAATGGTGCAATTTCAGTTAAGTGTGAGCCTAAGTCTGATCAGGAGGGAATCTTCTGAGCATAAATTGCACAGTTTGTCCAACTTCAAGGCAGTAGATCTGGGCTTTTACCATCTGTCTCAGTGAGTAATGGCCATGCCACCCTAGGCAGATAAACTATCCAGCACCTCCAGTTTCCTACCAGTTCTCACAAGAGGCTCTAGTACCCCTCAAGGGTAGTCCTCTGAAGGATGTCACAGGTACATGCCTTTTAAAGAAAGGGACACTGAAGCTGGAGGATCTCTCTCAGAAAAATCTAAGAGAATCTGAGCGGAGCATTGTCAGTGTTTGTTACAGCTAGTAAATGGCATAACCAGCATTAAATCTAAGGAGTATGACTTCAGACCCCATATTCTTAATCATTGTACTAGGCTACTCGAGATAATCAGAAAATCTCTGGATAGAAAATAAGACTTCCATGGCCATTATCCAATTACGTACAAAACTGTAAATACTGTGGTTTCTTAAAAATAAAATTTGCCAAATTGGTGACATCTGTAACACTTCAGCTCTTCTGACTCCTTTTTATTTGCTATAATAATTTGCTCATGAATTACACATTGAATGAATTTTCCATGTGACACTTTCTTTGTAAATTATCACCAGAATTATTTTTAAATTTCAGTCAAAGAGAGGCCAAAATAACTGAGGGAATAGCTCTGTTTTTCAGTGTGTGTTTAGATGTAGCTATTCAGAAGTTGACTCTTTATGTCAAATGTGCATGTATGCTAATCTAACCAGTCTACCATTTTACATAAAAGATATTTCTACAAGCCACAGTGAGGTTAATGTCGAAAAGGAAAGATGATCCTAAGGGCTCCTTGGCTATCTTTGACCTTGAAACCTGAAATGCTTTTTGCCATATTGTTTTGGGTCCACTCAGTGAATGACTAGCTGAATTACTGGGGTGCTACTTCATATTAAATTACTCAGACCTGTAACTTTGCATGGAGAGGAAGTAAAAAGGATGGATTTAGCCCACAAGTTATCTCTTAATGGGAAGAAAGGGTCGTCCCAAGGGAGATGGGTAGAGACTGAAGGACCTAAGCAAAGGATACATTCTCTTTGAGTTGTCAGGGTAAGTACAAGGTAGTGGGAGCTTTGACTTTCCCCCTTCAATACCAGGAATCACTTCTAAAATGATTCCAACCATTCAGTACAATAATCAATATGTATTTGCAGATTGTGAAGTGTAGATTTGAGAAAAGTGGGTGATAAAACACAAGTATACTTGCTTCGTTCCAACTTCTCACCAGCTAAGTGGAAGAGAAATTATCTCATCAACAGGACCAAATTAGAAACTTCTGGTTGTCTTATCACTGAAAAATAATAATAGCTAATGTCTGTATGGTACTTACTGTGTACCAGTTACTTATTAGCTTATTGGCTTCATATATACATATGTATGTAATTTATTTATATTACCTTCCCATTTTATTACTGAGGAAACTGAGACACAAAGAGGTTAAATAATTTTTCCAAGCCTACACAGCTTGAAAGAAATAAATCAGGAATGCACCCATTCTGTGGTGTTAACTGAATATATAATACCTTAGGTGAAACAAGAAGGCAGGAAGTTATTAGATTGATGCAAAAGTAACTGTGGTTTTGAAAACAGTTGCTTTTGCATCAACCTAACAGATTGGTAAGAAGTACATAGTGGATAGCCTCATCTATCTTTATATAAATTTTTATTGTTTGAGGTGTGTGACAGATGAGCAGATAATATTCTCCATATTCTTATGTAACTAAAGTAATTCAAAATTTATTTTAAAAATTTCTCTTCATATGAAATATAAATTTTAAATAACACTGAACTTTGGGGGATAAAAAAGCTTGGAAATATAATAATATTTTCACTAGGATGACCATTTAAATACATTTTTAAATATCAATTTTTTCAAATTTTTTTGTGAGGGGGAACTCCAACTTGGAATAACAAGAGGAAAGAGGGTTCAAAATTGGAAGAGACTTCAGTGCCGTAAACCTTTCATGGGCATGAAGAAGGTCGAGAAACCTATTCAGCTAAAAACACAGATCTTTCTTCTTTAAAAAAGAGAAAGAAAGAAAGAAAAAAAGAGAGGATGACACAGAAAAACAGAGCCAAGAGACCAGAGGGCAAAGAATCATTGCCAGGGAGAAGAACTGAGCACTACTCAAAGACGTGGTAACATGCACCTGGCTAGATTTTAAAAATACTATGGGCCACTAACTACAATGTGCCTCTGTCTTCCTCTTCTTTTTTGAATAGGAATATCTGTTGCAGTTTCAGTATGTTTCCAAATTGTATGCAGGAGGCATGCAGAGAAGATAATCATCTCTTAACTTCTTAACTTCTCAGGTCTGCAAATCAAGATAAACTCTGCTGGAGGAGCTATACTTGAATGATCACCTTGAGGAGTCTCAAATACACCTGGGATGATTTATATAATGAGACCTGGACTTCCAGCATGAGCCAGTTATAGTAATAGGATGAGATTTTATTAACCTTGGGAGGGTAATGAGAGTATTTTGCATGAGGGAAAAAGAGTTGACAGTGATCGCCAGTTGAGAATCTTGAACATATTCCTTGCTAAACTCTTGCTGTTTCTGCACTCTGACCAGAGAAAAATTATACCATGATAAGAAATGTCAGACAATATGGCAAAAATGGAATTAGGGGGTTATCAGGTGCTTCAACAACTGTATGTATTCACTTGTGTGGGTTTACACACCAACAGTTTTCAACTGAAAATTTCCCCCAATTAAGATTGAATTAAACGGCTATGTAATGGTCTTCAACATGGTGGTTATACATCTATTTTCCAATAATGCAGAAAGTTTTTTATTGAGAATAGATAACCTTCCACAAAATTTGTTCTTTCCTATGATGAAAGATGTTTCCTAGCCACTTTTGCAACCAGGCAGAGCATTGTGATTCAGCTCTGGTCAATGGGTTTTGGATAAAAGTGATGCATCCCCTTCTCAAGTCTGGCACACAAAACCCCCCTGTAAATCTTCCAGCTGTCTCTGCCTTCATTCTGCAGGCTGTCCTTGGCCAAGGACATCTAGAAAATTATGTGTTGAAGACAGCAGAATTTCCATTATTCTGAGTAATTCTGCTGGAATATCATGCATTGCATTAATAAAATACCAAGTAATAGCATGTAACTAAAAATAACAAAATTTTTGGATAGGATATTTGTATATGTTTGGTATGAATTAACATTTTCTTTAAAAATATATCAGCAGTTTTCTCTGGTTCAGGATGGTGATTTTCTATCTGATATTATTTTTTTCAACATTCCCTACTTATATGAAAATATTATAACCAATAAACAGTAGCTTTAAGAAGTCACAAGAGTGTCTGTCAGATCTATCTCATTCTCTCCATCTTCATGATCATCAGCCTAATCCAAGCTATAATCATTCATTGCCTGAACAACTACAAAGTTGCTTCTCATATCAGTTCTTGCCACCCTTCAATGTGTCCTCAAGTTTTAGTGAGGGTGATCTTTTCAATTTGATCATGGTTCCCATCACACCCATCATGGGCTTCCTATTGTTCTTGAGATAAAGTTTGTAATATGATAAAGTCTTATGCAGCCCTGCCTTGTCTGACCCATGTCTACCTTGGCAGCTTCATCACCCTTGCTCTCACTGCATTTGCTGGAACCATACCATGTTTATCTCAGTTCTGGAGTGCACTGTGCTCTTACCTTCACCAGAGACTTGTATCTCAGCTTGGAGATTATTTCCTTAGGGAAGCCTTGGCTAATTCTAAGATTGAATAAGGTTCCTTCATTTTATGTTATAGCATTGTGTTACTTTCTTTGATTCCATTTTTCTAACTTTGAACACTTAAAATATTTATTTTATTTAATCTTTAACCAGGTGTTATATTCTTGTGATTTAACAAATATTTTTAAAATCCAAGCAAAGAAATGTACAAAATTAAGAGTTAACTCTAATGTAAATTATGGACTTTGGGTAACGCTGATGTGCCAGTGTAGATTCATCAGTTGTAACATATATGCCGTTTTGATGCAAGATGTTGATAGTGAAGGAGATTGTGCATGTGTAAAATCATCGGGCATACGGGAACTCTGTACTTTCCATTCGATTTTTCCGTGAACCTAAAACTGCCCTAAAAAATAAAGTATATTAAATATCATAGTGAAATATCTTCTCCATATTCCTCTCTTCTCTCTGCTGTCTTTTGAGTTGACTACTCCACACACAGATCCCATTCCTGAAGAGTTGCATGAAAAGTTGTGACCTTAGGTAGAGGAATAAAAGCATTGCTACACCATAGCCCCAAATGGAGGGATCAGCTATCTCTCTCTCAACTCTCTGGTTTGCTGCTGGTGCCACTCAGTGGCTTGAAACCCACAGGAAACTAGAAGCAAGAAAGCTCAGGATGCAGTGCATAGAGGTGGACATTCAGGAGCAGAAAACAGAGTAGAGAAAAACTGAAAGTGAATCAGATAGGGACCAACAAATATTTTTGTAAAGGACCAGATGGTAAATATTTGAGTCTTTGGGAGCCGTATTGTTTCTATCACAAGCATTCAATTCTGCTTTGTTCCAATAAACCTTGGTTTATGAAATCAAGAAATTGATCATATTTGACTTTCAAGCTGTAGTTTTTCAACTCCTGGATTAGAAGAACAAACATAGGATATCTAGCTCATCAATACAAAGTGTGTTTCCTCCATCTTTAATGGCTCTATTAATTATTTACCCAATTTCCTACTGATGTACCTTTATATTGTTTCTAATTTTTACCATCACAAACAATGTAAAGTGAATAACCTTATACATTCATTTATTATGTGTGTGGAAATAACCACAAAGTTAATTTCAAGAAGTTGATTTCTTAGGACAAAGCATATGTGCATTTGTAATTATGACAGAGTACAAGGATGCCCTCCATAGGAGAGATAATAATTAAAATTCTGAACACAGTATATGAAAGTAGCTTTTCCCCTAGAGCCTTACCACATACAGTATAATCAAATATTTGAATTTTTGCCTTTTTGATGAGAGAGTAAATGTATACCAGTGTAGTTGTAACTTGCATTGCTTGCATAATGAATGAAGTGGGGCATCCTTTATTTTTAAGAATGATTTTTATGTCTTTCCTGTGAACTGTGAATCATATACTTTGTCCATTTCTCTCTTGGGTTTTTGACCATTTTCTTCTCAGTTTCTCAATATTACAGATATTAGCCCTTTGTTACATAAGTTGTAATTTTTTTACCATGTTAATTGCCTTTGATTTTCTTTTTTTTTTTTTTTTTTTTTTTTGAGACGGAGTCTTGCTCTGTCACCCAGGCTGGAGTGCAGTGGCGCAATCTCGGCTCACTGCAAGCTCCGCCTCCCCGGTTCACGTCATTCTCCTGCTTCAGCCTCTCCGAGTAGCTGGGACTACAGGCGCCCGCCACCACGCCCGGCTAATTTTTTTGTATTTTTAGTAGAGACGGGGTTTCACCGTGGTCTCGATCTCCTGACCTCGTGATCCACCCGCCTCAGCCTCCCAAAGTGCTGGGATTACAGGCGTGAGCCACCGCGCCCGGCTATTTGCCTTTGATTTTCTATGGTATTTTTGACATGTAGAAATTTTCACTTAAAAATTAAAATACTTTATTTAAACATTAGTAGAATTTATTAATCTTTTCTCTTATAATATCTGGATTTTTTTGGTTTTAGTAGTGTCTTTTTAAAAAAGCATTTAAACATTTAATTCAATTGGATTATATCCTGGTGTACAATGCGTCATTGATCTGGAAAACTGTCCACTTGCCCCGACATCATTTATTGAATGCTGATGTGGTTTGGCTCTGTGTCCTCACCCAAATCTTATCTCGAATTGTAATTCCCACGTATGGAGGCTGGGAAGTAATTGGATTATGGTGGCAGTTTTCCCCATGCTGTTCTCATGATAGGGAGTGAGTTCTCATGAGATCTGATGGTTTTATAAGTGTTTGACAGTTCCCCTTTCACACACACTTTCTTTTTCCTGCTGCCTTGTGAAGAAGGTGCTTGCTTCCCCTTCACCTCCCACCATAATTGTAAGTTTCCTGAGGCCTTCCCAACCATGTGGAACTGAGTCAATTAAACCTCTTTCCTTTATAAATTACCCAGTCTTGGTCATCAGAGAAATGCAAATCAAAATCATGCTGAGATACCATCTCACACCAGTTAGAATGGTGAGCATTAAAAAGTCAGGAAACAACAGGTGCTGGAGAGGATGTGGAGAAACAGGAACACTTTTACACTGTTGGTGGGAGCGTAAACTAGTTCAACCATTGTGGAAGACGGTGTGGCAATTCCTCAAGGATCTAGAACTAGAAATACCACCTGACCCAGTGATCCCATTACTGGGTATATACCTAAAGGATTATAAATCATGCTACTATAAAGACACATGCACATGTATATTTATTATGACACTATTCACAATAGAAAAGTCTTGGAACCAACCCAAATGTCCATCAATGATAGACTGGATTAAGACATTGTGGCACATATACACCATGGAATATTATGCAACCATGAAAAAGGATGAGTTCATGTCCCTTGCAGGGACATGGATGAAGCTGGAAACCATCATTCTCAGCAAACTATCACAAGGACAGAAAACCAAACACTACATGTTCTCACTCATAGGTGGGAATTGAACAATGAGAACACTCGGACACAGGGTGGGGAACATCACACACTGGGGCCTGTCAAGAGTGGGGGACTGGGGGAGGGATAGCATTAGGAGAAATACCTAATGTAAATGATGAGTTGATGGGTGCAGCAAACCAACATGGCACATGTATACATATGTAACAAACCTGCACATTGTGCACATGTACCCTAGAACTTAAAGTATAATAATCATTTTTAAAAAGACACACTGAAAAAAAAATAAAAATAAATAAATTACCCAGGCTTGGGTATTTCTTTATAGAAGTGTGAAAATTGACTAATACAGATGCTCTGTCTTTTCTCCAGTAATTTGAGAAGCCACTCTTATGTTGCACTGAATTCTGGTATGTATTTGGGTTTATTTCTAAACTTTCTACACTGATACATAGGCCAGCTGTCTTTTTGTGTATGAATGTGATCAGTAATATTGTTAGTCAATAATATTTTTTTTACTGTTTGATTTTGTACTGTTAAATATACTTGTACACTTATTACTTGATTTGTTGGCTTTAAATTATATCACTTTACACACAACTATTACAAATGAAACATAGGCAAATTTATCGTGTCCAATGTCTTTTCCTCTTTCCCTCCATTTTTATTGGTTGTTATAATTTCTAAATTTTCAGGCTATATAATGCTTATATTATTTTCTGTCTCTCTAAATTTCACATTTAAAAAACATTTCTATCATTAAATAATTTATATCATCATCCTTTTTACTGATACTTTCAGTTATCTTTTATCCGGTTGATGAAGCCAAAAGATTAGAGAAAGACAGAAAAGCCTAGAAAATGCATCTAGAAATATAAATTGAATGCATCCAACACCATAATTGATATAAGAATCTTGCATTTTAAACCACAGAGGGAAGAAAGTGAAAACAGAAAGGGGCAAGTATATGGAGGGAGAGCAAATATCTGTGTATTGGAGATTCTGAGAAGAAGCAAGATATTTGGAGTAGTTGAATGAGAACACTGAATGGAGAGGTGGCTGATGTCAGAGAGGAAACTAACTGATTTTTACCATTCATAATTTCATAGGTGAAGAACCTTCTGAGTAATCACGGATCTAGGTCACGATCTATGACAATGAGAGTAATTGGCTGAAATGAAATTAAGGAGAAGGTCATTGAATACAAAGAGGTCAAGGAACTGAGAGGCCAGAATGTTGAGAGAGTCACTGACACAGATTGAAGTAATTGAATGATTTAGGAAATGATGGAAATTGGGGTGATGAGAAAGACTGCTGGGAAGGTGCTCAAGATTTTGATTAAGAAATGGCTGGTGGCATGAGCATAAAAAAAATAGGTTGTGTGTCACATGAAGATGAAGGAATAATTGTCTAGAAACCATCTTGAAGAAGAAAAAAATTGGCCTCTGTCTTAGTTCAGGCTACTATAACAAATTCTTATAGACCAATGGCATAAGAACATTTATTTCCCATAACTCTTGAGGTTGGGCAATCCAGCATCAAGATGCCAGCAGACCCAGTGTCCGGTGAGGCCCCTCTTCTTATTTGCAGATGGCCATTATCTTGTTCTATCCTTACACAACAGACGGCAGAGAAAGGAAGCGAGCTCTCTCATGTTTCTACTTGTAAGTGCACTAATCCCATTCCACTTATAAATTCAATCATCCTATGAGAGTGGAGCCCTTGTGATCAAATCAACTCCCCAAAGCCTCACCTACTAACACCATCACACTAGGGACTAGAATATCAACATATGAATTTGGGGAGGACATGAACATTCAGTCCATGAATAGTCTCTTCTTCATACCATGGGTGGTAAAAGAGCTGCTTTTCAGGAAAGAAGACAGCTTGGGTGAATGGGGTCTTTTGAAGCATGCCATGCTGATTTAAATACAGAAGGTAAGAAGAATGCATCATTAAGAATTTAAGGCTGTGTAGTTTTGTTTTGTTTTGTTTATTGTGAAATAGGAGTTCTAGAGGGCATAAGTAAGGGAAAATTAAAAAAAAGTGGGATTAAGGTACAGAAACAAAGAATCCTAATGACAATTAATGTTTAGGGGAGCCTAGATCCCCCAGAGGAGCTTTCATCTCAGATGCTAAGGACAACTAATGATGTGTCACTTGGGAGGATTCATCATTCCTGCTCACATTGCATATTATATACATTTTAAGGGACATTGATTTCAGTCTCTAGATACAACCTTAATTTTCCTGAATATTCCTCTGCCTTAAGTCAGTTGAAATCCATGTCCCGAAACATCACTCACTAAAAGTAATAAATCCACAGGTAGAGGAAACTTTGTGGATTTTTTTTCTTTAAAATGTCATTAAATTTTTGATATATTTATCTTTAATATCTTTAATAATATATTTAATATCTTGAATAGTATATCACAAATTATAAATAATGAATTTATTCATTTGTTTACATTTATTACTCAAGAAGATGGCAAGCACAAGGTTTTGTTTTGTTTTGTTTTCAATAAAAAAAGAAGTTTAAATGGCTCACAGTTTCTCTGACTGTACAAGAAGCATGGTGGCATCAGCTTCTGGGGAGGCCTCAGAGAACTTACAGTTATGGCAGAAGACGATGGAGGAGCCAGGACTTCACATGGCCAGAGCAGGAGGAAGAGAGAGAGGGGATAAGTGCTACACACTTTTATTTTTTATTTTTAAGTTCCAGGGTACATGCTCAAGATGTGCACGTTTGCTACACAGGTAAACGTGTGCCATGATGACTTGTTGTACCTATCAACCCATCACCTAGATATTAAGCCCAGCATGTCTTAGCTATTTTTCCTGATGCTCTCCCTCCCCCAGCATCCCCTTGACAGGCCCCAGAGTATGTGTTGTTCCTCTCTCTGTGTCTATGTGTTCACATGGTTCAGGTCCCACTTATAAGTGAGAATATGCGGTGTTTGGCTTTCTCCCACTTATAAGTAAGAACATGCAGTGTTTGGTTTCTGTTCCTGCATTAATTTGCTGAGAATAATGGCTTCCAGCTCCATCCATGTTCCTGCAAAGGACATTATCTCGTTCCTTTTTATAGCTGCATGGTATTCCATGGTGTATATGTACCACATTTTCTTTATCCAGTCTATCATTTCTGGGCATTTGGGTTGATTCCATGTCTTTGCTATTGTGAATAGAAAGCAAGGTGTTTTTGACACCATAGTTTGCTCTTGGCTCCTCCATGCTGTGGATAGTCAATATTCACTACTCTAAATGTCAGCAGTGCATGGGAGAATTGGATCAGTGACATAATAGGGCAACTCTGGGGAAGAGCATGAAGAATCATCATATACGAAGTGCCCAGCAGAGCATCCTGATAAAAGAGTAGGCAGTTGGGTTAAGAAAGAAGGTGAAAATGTAGTTTGAGCTTCTACAATGCACATGGTAATAAGTAAGCACAAAATAAATATAAGGCACTGTCCTTGTCTCCAATAATAGAGTTTCCACCTCTCTTAGGCTTACCTGAGTGAGAAAACTCAATGTATCCTTTAAGTTGCAATGCCAGTTAGTAAATAATTAAAAGAAACAATAAATTGTGGCTTTAACAAGTGCTGTAGTAACTCTGGGAAGAAAACAGGGAAGTATAATCTAGAAAAATGATATAAACATAAAGAACATTTTTTATTGCTTCCTTGCATAAATGTTGTGTTGAGGCAAGCAAAGAACTTGATGGTTTTCAAGGCCGAAATGTATAGATAAGGTAATATTTGTGAAAATATAAACTGCAAAACTTCATATAAAGGTTTAGCGCTGTTCCTTTATAATTATTACTAATAACTGGGGTCATAATAATTAACTGAATCTTTAAAAGCACTATCAGAGCCAATATAGAAAAATTACAGAGACTAAATAATGTGAAGAAACAAATTAAAAAGCTGAAAGGTTGTCAAATTCTTAGGTGGCCAAACCTGTGGTCTCAAGAATGTTTTGCTTTAATGATAAATTATTTTTTAATAAAATGGATAATCCATGACTTGGAAACCATTTTTTCCTGGTTAGAGATTTTTATTTACTGTAGTTATGTTTGTTATAATGGATCTTGGCTTACGTTACTTAATAACAGGCTAAACTGTTCAACTTTAACATAATCACTTCCATATTCATTACTAAAAAATGGAAAAGATAGATAAGAGTTTTTGCAGGAAACATACGTTGCTCTGGGCTATTATCTGGAAAAAATCATTACAAAAATATGTGTGCTGTAACTAAAAGACATTTGTGCTTTCCTTTGCAGTTATGGCATTTAAGACATTTGACTGAAATATCATATGTTGATTATGAAGATGAATTTGTGTTTCTAATCATCACTAAAAAGACACATCCAAGGCTTGAATATTACTTTGTTTCACTTCACACAGTACACAAATACTGTCAGTTATACTATCCCATATGCTTTGTTTTTTAAGGATCTCTACCCTGAAAAAAATTAGTATTGATTTATAATACAGATATCCCACTCCCAATATGGATAAAATTCCAATATAGCAAATGCTGTAAGACCTATTAAACCACTCTTTTTTAAATAACAGAATTACATTAAACATATCTATTATTAGAAATTACAGGGATTATTTGAATGTGATGTTTTGATCAGGTGGTTAAGAGAATTGAGGTAAGCCATAGTTAGGTCAATGGAAGCAGACATTAAGCAGAGTTTGGGGTGAAAAACATTTATTAGGCGTCAAAACCTGAGACAGGAAGAGAAAGAAAGCAGAACTGGACAGAGAATGAAGGCAAGCATTGACCCAAGTCTGAGAATGTCTTAAACAGCTGACAGGGAGCTCTGGAGCAAGTATTGACCATGAGAGTGTTCTGCATTGGGTCAAATGCAGGTGGGTCTGGGAAGAACATGGCCTTGAGCAAAGAGGCTCTCTGAAGTTAATGCAAGGCCTGAAGGAGCTGACAGCTGGAGACTGTCTGCAAAGCACCCTCCCAGCAGCTGGGCAGTGAGTCATTCCTTGAAGGAGGAGCTGAGACTGTATGGTGTAGATCCCTGCTAACTACAAGCCTGAATTCACCAAAGGGTCATGAAGAGTATGTGGATTGCATCCACCTTCCTACATCTAGTGCTGTGCTATTTGTGCATGTATCATATTAATTTGTTTCCAGTGGATAGAGGTATACTGTTGACAAATTGATTGATGATGGGAACTGTTACAGAACTTTTCATTTCCAAGATTTAGACAACAAAGGGATCAAGAATGAATCAGGCATCTGGGCTAACATATGGAGAGACTATGGGAAAATGGTTCACAAGCAGGTAGATATTTTGGAGGCTCAACAAAAGGCAAGTCCAGTATGGAACTAGGAGATATATATGTGAATTGGATTCCAAAAATTTATCCAAAATGATGTTAGATTGAAAGAGTAGCTGTACAGGCCAAGAGTCCAGATGTAATCCTACATATCTAAGTCTTTTTTACATTAAAAACAAAGTTTTCAAAGCACTCTCAAGAGAAAAGAAGACTAAAAATATGAAAATAAAATGAATTCTTGGTGGAGGTTGCAATGAGCTGAGATTGTGCCACTGCACTCCAGCCTGGGCGACAGAGTGAGACTCCGTCTCAAAAAAATAAATAAGGTCGGGTGCGGTGGCTCACGCCTGTAATGCCAGCACTTTGGGAGGCCGAGGTGGCTCACGCCTGTAATGCCAGCACTTTGAGAGGCTGAGGTGGGCAGATCATGAGGTCAAGAGATTGAGACCATCCTGGCCAAAAGGGTGAAACCTGATCTCTACTGAAAATACAAAAATTAGCTGTGTGTGGTGGCGTGTGCCTGCAGTCCCAGCTACTCGAGAGACTGAGGCAGGAGAATTGCTTGAACCTGGGAGGCGCAGATTGCAGTTAGCCAAGATCGTGCCACTGCACTCCAGCCTGGTGACAGAGTGAGACTCCATCTCAAAAAACAACAACAACAACAACAACAACTAAAACTCGCTGTAGCCTGACTAATTAGACTTCATTGGGGCTTTATTTTTTACAGGACCTGGGCCATACCTCAAAGGAGAGATAGGACTTCTGGGATAAGAGCACTGGCCACACTGTGCCACTCCAGTTCAGATCATCCTTTTTCTATTAGGGCTTGGGTTCACTGAAACTGCAGTATGCTTTTGGGCCCTACGGACTTTCAAGTTAAGTCATTTGTTTATTCAAACATTTATTGAGTCACTCACAGGGAAATCTTTTTAAAACCGAAGATATTCAATAGGTGATGACTTCCTTTTCCCTGAAACTAAGCTAAATTCCAAAGCATCAGAGCTATATAGAAAACTCCCTAAAGTGATCATCAATTGTTTCTTCCATCGCCCTCCCTTTCCTCTGATAAACACCCTCATCTTTTTCTGTGTGTGTGTGGTACCCATTCTATGTGTATTGAATGGGGATAAGCACTACCATAAGAAACCTATTTCTTGGTAGAAATAATTTACCACTGATGGATAAAGATCAAAGGAATGGCTATTAACCAGCAACTTCTCCAAAGCTTAGGAATGCAGAAGCGAAGGGATCCCAATTACAATCCTGCCTTTTCTGTTGTAGTAATCATAAAAGAGTCCATGTGCGGTTAGCCTACTGAGAGATGGAGAGCACACACACCATGAATCCCTGGGTGCTAAAGGAAAATATTCCCCTTGGTTTTTCAGTTACACAAACCAATGAAGTCCTTTGTTTTGCTTAATCTAGTTTAAGCTGTTTTTCTGTCAGTTGTAATGAAATGAGCCCTTACTATTGCCTAGACATTTCCCTGTAAAGGACATAAGGTGAAGTATGGAGGAGTAATTCTGTTTTAAGTATCTATCACAAGTGCTAGGCATAAAATGAGGCACTATCATTTTATTAATTGAAATATATTCCTTATTAATGAGGAGAAAGAAGACAGAAACAAAAAAAATAGGTTTTGTGATTTGCCTAATATCTTGCTATAAGTTACAGATTCAAGACCAAACTCAAATTTGACTCCACATCCATTGCACCATGTTGCCTCACCTCACATATATATATATCTATATTTGCATTTCTTGAGTATTAGCTATGCAAGTAATACAAGAAGAATGTAAACAACATTGAAAGCTGTTGCTATGAAATAGAACAAAACAGATTGAGATGGAGAGAAAGTGGAGTCAGAAAGAAACTTCAAAAGTGATCCAGAGCTGTCCAGAGTCCTGACCTCTGCCATGATATCTCTGTCTGCAGGCAAGTTCCCATGCTTCCTACACCATAGCCTTATTCACTCATACTCATCTAACATTTACATCTCTACTCTACCTCGTCCAGTGAAAATTGTGAACCCTGTTAGGCTAGTTTATACAAAATTCTTTGGCATTATCTACACCTTATTTCAATTTTCAGCACTTCCGCTGATGAGTAATATAACTTTGAACAAGTCACATAACCTCTTTAAGATGCAATATTTTCATCTGCAAAATGGGAATAAACCAGAGTTGCAGTAATTGGAACACAAGAGGAACTCAAAAGTATGTCAGCTTCTTTCTCACTTTCCTCATTTATGGCACTCTAAGCCAAAAGAACTTGAGGAAAAAGGTTTATTCACAGAATTATTTTTGAAAAACCTTCCACAACAAAATTGTGCCTATTGGCATCTTCAGCCACATATTAGAAGTTGCCATTTTCACTTATAAAAGCTTTTTCTTCATGGAGTGAAGACTTGGTCAGTCTTCTATGTAGATTGAGCTCTATCCTTCCACAGATCTGCTGTATAGGAGGAAATATTCCATCCCAACGGAATCAAACTGATTTTTGGACAGCAAATGGCAAATCTCCCTTCCTACCCTGTCCACTACTTGGTAATGCCTTCATTTACAAAACTACAATCAAAGAAAATTGGACTATTTCTGGTGATATATTTTCTTTTCTTCTATTAAAAGTAGCAGCACTTGGCAGTTGAAATAAATGAGAAGAATATTCTTCCTGATTTAAATCACAAATAAAGTCAGGTAGGGAATGTAGAAGATAACTTTAGCTTTCAAAATATACATTCAAATCACACATTCACTTGACCATGTGATTTTCACTTTTCAGGTTTTACATAAGGTAGCAAAATGCAAATCCCAGTTTCTATATAGAGAAGAAAAGCATGTCCTGATACAACACACTACATGTGGAGCAAATATGTACTTTTCCTCTTGCTTACTAGTTTACTTTTTCCATTAAATCCCCCATTGTCCCCATATTTATTCTGTGTTTTTAATTGGGAAGATAATTCATGTTCTTCAAGGAGTTGTTCAGCAATCCTAAAAACAGCTGCGATTTTTTAAACTCTTCTTACTGTCTTGGTTTGTTAACAATGTCTCTTTGGTATAATATTTTACTGTGGAATAAAACTGCTAAAACAGAGACCTTTAAAGTTACCTCGTTAAACTCATTGAGGGCTGTATTTTCAGGATGCTATTACATGTGGGTACTTAGACCGTGACAGAAGTCACATTTTCTCATGATTATACCTTTAAATAATCTCCATATACTATGAGATAAAATAATTTCTGTTTCTGCTTTTTTTTTCACTAACTTGGACTAGAATTTTTTAAGGTACAAGAAAATATAGTGTGAAGTGATTGGAAGTGTTTGGGCCTTATGGTTGAGGAGTGCTAAGTTTGAACCCAGGTTCTATAACTTAATTTGCTGCTAAGTTCAAGCTTTACTTAAAATCTTTCAGTGTCAGCTTCCAAATATATAGTAGAATAATATTAAAGGTTAAGTTAATTGAAAATAGCTGTGGTAAAAACCATTGGTTGGCACATACAATGCCCTTCCCAATCGTCTTCTCTCCAGCCACTTCTCACTTACTAGTGAGTTATACATGGAAGTCTCCTGGGAAGGGCTTCTCTTCTCAATTAAAATGACAAACAAAGGATTTTGTTTCTACCTTTTTCTTCCTGCTTGGGAAAAGTATATGCTGCCTAGGGATGCAGCAGCTATTTTGTAACCATGAGTATAAAACAACAAACTAAAGATGGCATGGAAGGAAATTAGAAGGAGACTGTTTTCTAGATGGCCTTCTTGAGCAGCTAGAGCCAATCTAGACTAGCTATCTCAAGATTTCTTATGTGAAATTAATTGTTCCTTATCTAATAACGTCACTGTTTGTCAAGTTCTCTGTTATTCAGAGTTGTAGCATTCCTTTGTGATACAAAAGTAAAACAAGGTCCCTAGGTTGTAAGTAAGGAAGTTTAAATAAAGTTAATTATCTTCTCCCCTCCACTATAAGTAAAGGCCATTTAATGGATGAGGTATAGTCTCAGCGTACACTTTGAAGAAAGAATAATAGTATAAAAATCATTGGCATCACTTTTACTTTCTTGTGAATGGTATCACCACTCAACTTGGTATATATTTCAGGATCTTAGAAAAAGTCCTGATACCTCCTTTTCCCTCGTGCATCTTATCCAATCCAAGTCCTATAGATTTTACCTCTATATCTGACCCATCACTGATTTATCTCCTTCTCCCCTTCCATCACCTTAGTTTGTTACGGTTCACCTGGACTATAGCGTTCTCACATTCTTACAAGTGAACTTCTTCCCATGCTGTTCCCTCTGTCTAGAATGTTCTGTCTCTCTGACTACTCCTATTTATCTTTTAGGTCTCAGCTAAGTCACTAACATTTCCTCACCCCTCCCTGCCCTGATTATCTCTCTTTTGTATCTCATTATATCTCTCTTTTTAGCATGTGTTATTAAACATTTCACATTAATACGTAAATCTTAAGTTAATGTTTATCTCCCCACCACCCTGTAAGTACCAGGAATGCTGAGCCTGTTGTTTTGTTTTATCTTCCATCATTCTATGCCTAGGTCAAACCCAGCACTGAGCGCATAAGTGTTCAATATTCTAAGTAACATTTAATGAGCACTTACAGTGTATGAAGCATTTTTATTGGTGTTTTATAGGCATTAATGCAATTTAGTTGTCACAGCAATCCTATTACTTGTCCCATTTTACAGATGAGAAAACTGAGGCACAGAGAAGTTAAGGAATTTGCCTCAAGTCCCACAGGTTGTATGCCAGGATTTGACTCAGGCAGTTTGTCATCAGAGACTATGCCCTTAACCAATTCCAAAAGCTGAATGAAAGAATGAATCTTGCCACCGACTGGGGAGTAATACTCAGTTTGGTTCCATAGCTTCAAATAGAAGCTACTTTGTATAAGTTATTCTTCGGCATTCAGTGGATAGGATGGAGAATGGAGACTAAAGACTCTCAATCTATATTTTCAAGTTCTATATGGCCAAATATGCTTAGTCTAGGGCTATATATATATATTTATATTTTCCTTATAAACATATATATGTTTATATATGTATATATATGTGTGTATATATGTGTATGTATATATACATATATATTTATATTTTCCTTATAATCGAATTATTATATAGTGATTGGTTTTTCTCCTCAATATGGCTGATCCTCTTATTCCCTCATGTGAGAAGGCACATGAATCTTAGCAGATTTCTTCTTAATTGTGCCATGCTGGGTAATGCTATATTGGTTTTCATCTCCAAAACCAAAATTATTTTGAAAAAGTGAAAAAAACACCATCTGTAAAAACTGAAATCATGTTAATATGTTTTCTATTTTCAAAGCACATCAATCTTATATAAAGAAGGGAAAAATCATTAGTCCTAGGCTGAGCTTGACCGTGCCAGATAAGTATGCTAATTTTGTTGGCTTGGTTGGGAAAGCCTGAAATCAGAGATTTATGCAGGAATTTGCAAATGACAAATGATTTGTGTACAACCATACATTAAATGACTAGTGCGTTTGAGAGGATTGGGTTCTACAGAAAAATTAAGAATGAAGGAAGTGTTGGTGGAGGGATGGAGAGAGGCTTGGGGCAAATTTGAGTCTGTCTTTGATTTTAAATTAGCTGAATTTTTAGATGAGTCTACAATGAGAAATAATTAATGCTGTAGTAATAATTGAAGTGTATTTAGCACACTATAATTTTCAAAGCACTGTCATATTATTAATCTTATGTAATCCTCACAACGATTATTTCCATTTTATAAATGAGAAAACTGAAGCTCAGATAAGTCAAAGAAAAGAGGTGGCAGTGGATTGCCAGGAAGACTTTGTAGAGAGGGCTTTTGGTGTGCTGTGCAACATCACCCCAGGGAGGTGGATATGTGTCCCCTTCACATTAAGCCAACTGAGAGAGAGCTTCAAGACAATAGCTCGGAGAGTTTGACACTGAGTTCGAGAGACACAGGTAGTAACGTTTCCAACCTGGATGGGAGAAATCTAAAGGCGAGAGGTCAGTTGGAGATAACAGAGCAAAGAGAGAAAGAAGGCTGCAATGGGAGTGAGCTGTACTTCTACTGGATCACATGATTCCTTCCCACCAGATAGAGACCATTAGAATAGAGCCTGCCTAAAGTCATCCTAAATGGAATCTCTCCCAAGAAGATGACCCGGAAAAGTGTGACTTCAACAAACTTTTGGATTGGCTGAAAATCCTGGGAGATCAGGGAGAAGTTGAAAGTAGCCAGACAGAAAAGTAACTGCCTGCATTAAAGGAAGGACAATCAGAAGTCCCCTGGTGAAAGTGTCCACGTTGTTAGTAAGTGTGGGGGGCAAAGCCACAGCAAACAATGAGAAAAAGAGCCAGCGAAGCCTTCGCCTACTAAACCCCTCTTTTCATTATTAGGCAACTTTTCTTCAGTTTTATCCTTGGCCAGTGCGATGTAACCTACAGCTTTGTCCTGGTTGATGCCAATAATTTAGTATGGCCATTGTAATCCTGGCCCACCTCGAAACAATCAATGGAAATATCGATTTTGCTCACTAGCAATAATGAAAATCTTTTGATGAGAAAGGCAGTAGTCTAATGAAAAGTGAGTTCAAATTCCAATCCTACTACTAACTGTTCATATAACTGAAAGAAATTGACTTGGCCTTATGCTACTTGCAAAACGAAAGTTTCAGAAAAAGATATTCCCTACGATCTCTTCTCATTTTAATTACAAGTTTTGGTCAGAGATCTGATGAATTAAGACTCCACATTGCCCAAACTATGGCCTGGTATTCTTCTGCCACTTTCACTCTGAAATGAAGAGAAGGATCTACTAAGCAAAGTTATATAAATAAGGATTTAAAGAAAATAATCTAAGCTTAAATAGTTTAGAACACCAGCATATGTACAAAATAGCTATTCCAGTTGGATATTCTATTGGGCAAATTCTAGTTACAGTGAAATATAAAAGGAATAGGCCAATTTTCTCTCTCTAAGATTACACAATATAACCTTTCAATCAATTCTGATTTGTCTCTCTCTTGAAGACCAAGTGTCGTTTTAAGGTTTTTTTTTTCGAATTGCTATGCAGTAGGATCTTTCCTTATGTTACTGAAATGTATTTGACTTTCTTCAAATTGAATTGAAAATAAGATATCAAGGTAAAGCAGTTTTCAAACCTTTCCAAAGTGAGAGAAAAGTATTTCTTATTTGATGGGGACTATCAGGAAAGAGAAAGTCATAGGTACTAAAACAATGTGCATTTCTAAGAAGATTGATGGAAGCTTGCAACATCCTTGAGAAAATAAGTACTGATATTTTTCTGTCTCTGAAAACTAACGCTCAGAGAGTTCAACTTTCTCAAGATCAAACAATGACTTTATTTCAAGCATGGGCTAGAACTCAGATCTTGGCTTCCCCATAATATTTCAGTTTTTTGCCACCTGCTCCTTTGATGGATGCTGGCATATCTTGTTTTCAGTTGAATTTCTTACTTCTAGAAAGCGCGGCAGGAAGCACTCTGTCAATAGCTCCAGGTCTTCTTGAAATCGATTGAGGCTCTGGACTCCCAGCTAAAATACTGCTCTTATGTCAAACAACATGAAATAAGCACTTTTTAAAAATAAATGTGAACTCCACCTTTTGTAGCAGGAAGGACTATTCAAGATAACAAATGAAAACAGCAAATTCTCTTGGGAAGGAGAAGGGAAATTGGCATTCTCTTCAAAAGCAAAATTGGGCCATCTCACTAAATAGGACATCAGATGTGAGCAGTCAATCTGGTTTGCATTGAACAACATCATTGCCTGGGTTGCAGTCTTCTAATAGCCTTTGTCTTTTTAGGTTTTGGGTCTGTGTTTGCAGTTGAGGTGAAAATGAGGATGGGAGAAATTAAATGGCTACTTCTCTTACTTGGTACCTACCTTGCCATGCCCCTGGACCTGCATTTCCTCCCTCTTCTCTTTGTCACTTTGATGCCTTCCTTTCTTCCTTTTTTCTTTCTTCCTCTCACACTCCCTCCCTCCTTCTCTACCCTCCCACCCAATGGTAATCAGGTTCCTTGAGCAGTGGCAGACTTTTCTAGTGTCCTGACTACTATTTCTTCCACTGTTTTTCCTCTTTCCTCTCTTCTCATTCCCCTCCCTAAGTGCCACTTCTCCCCTTTCTCTAAAGACCTTGCTTCATTAGCTTCCCTCATTTCTTCCCTGCTACAGGAGCTAGAGCCTTTTATCAAGCTATAAACAAAGAACTGTGGTGGTGATGCTCTGTGTGCTGAATACTCTGAGCAGAAGATGAGTTGACAAAGGCAACGTATGTGGCTCCTAAACAAGAAGCACTCCTGGCTTTAAGGCCTGAGGCACCCTATCATGAAGATGGCTGTGAAATCTTTAAAGCCAAGAACCTTAGAATAAGAGGAAGCTTGGATACTGACTGTCAAACTGTCACATTTAAGAGATGAGAACACTGAGACACAGAGAGGTTAAATGGCAGGTGAAAGCAACTCATGAATGAATCAGGTTCTCCTGACTCCCAAAACAGTGCCTTTTGAACATCAAACTGCCAAGTTTAGTTGTTATTGTAAAGGTTTAAGGACAGGGGAATTATGGCATAGATAGGAATGTACTTTTTCTTTTTTTTTTTTTTCGAGATGGGGTTTCGCTCTTGTTGTCCAGGCTGGAGTGCAGTGGTGCAATCTCAGTTCATTGAAACCTCCTCCTCCCGGTTTCAAGCAATTCTGTTGCCTCAGCCTCCCAAGCAGCTGGGATTACAGGCACTCGTCACCACGTCCAGCTAGTTTTTTATTTTTAGTAGAGACAGGGTTTCACCCTGTTGGCCAGGTATGGTCTCAAACTCTTTACCTCAAGTGATCTGCCTGCCTCGGCCTTCCAAAAAGCTGGCATTGTAGGTGTAAGCCACTGTGCCCTGCTGGAATGTACTTTAAAGGCACAGAGGGAAATATGGCATCCTCAACTGTAGGGTGTGGTGCATTTGTCTGTGGACCTGCCATTTGTTGCAATTTATTATCAATAGTAGCTTTCAGATATTCTTCATTATTAAGTTAAACCAAAGGCAATTCCATCCATGGGGCAATTTTACCTTTAAGAAGTATCTTGTGGGTTGTTTTGATGTTCACATTCACACCATCATCTACCAGGAAACAGCATTTGTTTTCTTTTCCTAAGAAACTGTCTTTTCTGGAGTCTCCTCTGTGATTACCTTAAGATCCCTTCCTATGTTTCGTATCTATTTCTACGGCTCCGTTTTTGCCTCTTAACCCCCTTGTCAACTGTTTTTTTTTTTTTTTTTTGGTCTGGGTTTTCTTTTATTTCTTTGTTTCTTTCTTTCCTTCTTTCTTTTCTTTTCTTTTTTTTTTTTTTTTTTAACTACAAATAGGTATTTCAGTCTTCTGACTAAATTTTAGCTTCTAAAACTGTGCATAGTTGATTCTAGCTTTCTCTGCCCCTTTGAGGGGTTCTGGGAGGAGGAGATGCAGTGCTCCAAAGAATGCTGCATTGTGTAACCGCACCATGAAATCTGGCACAGCAGCCCATAGCCTGCCCCAGAACAACCCCTTAGGAATGTGGACAGGCAGAACCAAGACAGATGGAGCAGATGCTGGAACTAGGAGTTAATATTAAAGGCATTTTTGTAGCATAGAAAAATAGAAAAGTGTTGAAACACAAAACATATACACAGATCATTTTTTCCAAACTCAAGACCAGAACATGTGGTCTAATCCACTCATATCTGATAACAGGAAGAAGTATTTGAAATTAGGACTTTCCCAGAGAATTCTGTTTGGGAGGTCATTGTACATGTAGGTTACAGAGAAAGGGGAAGCAAAATGTCAGGTAGTGAAACCTGTGTGCATGTCATGTGGTACTTCTAAAACATTAACGTGTTCACAAATCTCTGGGAATGGTGTTAAAATGCAGGTTTTTACTTCAGAGGCCTGGGATAGTGCCTGAGATTGTGTATTTCTAACGAGCCCACTGGTGATGATGCTGGTGATGCTGGTCTGAGAACCACTCTTGGAAACCAAGGCCTTTGGGCTTATGCTGTACTCATCTTTGTACCCCTAACATCAATCAGGGAATACAACTAACAACAATTTGGTAAACTAAGTTCCAGACACTTTACATGCATGCAACGTTATTTAATTTTTCAGTAATATTATACATAGGTATTATTCTGGTGTTCAGATGGGTAGATGCAAGTTCAAGCATTTAGTCACCAAAATCTGTGTGAGTGATTCTAAAGATAGCTGGACTTCCCTGGAATCCTAGATTCAAAATTTGTCAGTGCAAGGAGTTTCATTCTTTCCAACCTAATTCCTAAAGTGGCATAGGAAAAGTATTTTGCTTAAGAATATGGAAACTGGGCTGGGCGCAGTGGCTCACGCTTGTAATCCCAGCGCTTTGGGAGACTGAGGCGGGTAGATCACGAGGTCAGGAGATCAAGACCATCCTGGCTAACACGGTGAAACCCCGTCTCTACTGAAAATACAAAAAATTAGCCGGGCACGGTGGGGGGCACCTGTGGTCCCAGCTACTCTGGAGGCTGAGGCAGGAGAATGGCGTGAACCGGGCTTTGAAAATGGAAACAAGTCAGAAGAAAAGTTTCCAAAGGAGCACAGCGCACTCAGCTTCCTTAATTTAACCATCCAGGACCAGGGGGAAATTGTCTTTCTGCCTCCTGCTGCTGATCAGCTTGTGCCCCGGGCTTAAGGGCTTTTAAATATTTTAACACTCGACTTTTGGCTGCCAGCCCTGCAGAGTTTTAATAGAAAGTTAAAGTTAACAATTAATTAGCACAGACACACCGGCCTGAAAAGAATTTGGACTAGCCTGAAAGAAAAGCAGCTGGAAGCAAGCAAAATACGTGAAAACGAGACTCTGGTGTGACCACCACATTTTCATTTCATAGGCCTTTGATTCTCTCTTTGTGATAGAGTTTTGGCAAGTCTAGAAAGGATGAGCTTGCATTCTCACTTTCCCCTTCCTTCCCTCTTGTTTTTTTTCCTTCCTTCCTCCTTTTCTTTCTCTCTCTCCTTCCTTTTTCTTTCTAAATGATAATAAAAGTGTATTTTTTTTAAATTTTCTTAGTTAGTGAGATGTTTAGGCTACTAAGCATACCAAACTAAGAGTTGAACAGAATTGGATTTTCCATCAATATTCTGCATAATCCTAAGCAAATCACTTTTGGGGCCAAGATATTTTAAATCTGAAAATGAGGCAGTTGGATTAGTCCCTGAGGCCTATTCTAACTCAGAAAGATGATTTATTCAGAGCAAGCTGGGCATAAGGACAAAATGTGATATATTAATACTCTGTAGGAACTGTATTAAATAGGCCATGAAAATCCACCAAAGGAAAAGTAAGTTCTGTTGTCCATGCTTACATGTTGCCATAGACAAGATCAGTGAGGAGTAGAGCCAAATTGGTTAAAGGCTTAGACACATGCCCTAATGGAGTTTGGGAACTCAGCCTAACAGCTATGGCTTTGCTTCGTTAGATCCAAAGTTAATATTAGCTCTATGGATTGTCATTCATTCATTCATCATTCACCAAAATTGATCAGCCTCATTATGTGTGGGACTCTCTGATCTGTGCCAGAGACACAGAGGTAAATAAAACATTATTATTAATGCATTTGGTAGTATTTCTCAAAGAAATTTGGGTCAGAGTCGTTCCGAAAATGATCCTGACTCTTCTCTTTTAGTTTGTATAACTTTACACTGTGAGAATAATGCAATGTAGAACATGTGACAACATTTTGTGCCCAAAATGTTTAGAACCAGAAAGACATGCTAGAACAGGGAAGATTGAATTTTTTTCCCTTTTTTGTACCTTGCCAACACTTAGCAAAGGCAGTCATGCAATTACTAAAAATTTATTAACACTGTGTGCCAGCTACTGTGCTGTGTATTCTTTGATTAATTTCTATTTTTTAATTGTTAATAAACTACATCTAGGTATAATAATTTACATATAATGATTGTTCATATTTTAAGTAGAGGTTTGATGAGATTTGAGATATGTGTACAACATGTAGCCACCAACTCAATCAGCACAGGGACTGTTTATATTACCCGGAGAGTCCCCCATTATCCTTGGCAAATTAATTACCACCTCCTCACCCTATCCCCTGCCCCAAGCACTATTAATCTCATTTCTATCACTATAGATGACTTTCATCTGTCCTAGTACTTCTGATATAGTTTGGATGTTTGTCTCCTCCAAACCTCATATTGAATTGTGATCCCCAAATTTGGAGGTGGGGCTGAGCTCATGGGAAGCATTTGGGTCGTGGGGTCAGATTCCTCATGAATGGCTTGGAGCCCTTCACGTGGTAGTGAGTTCTCGCTCTATTAGATCACACAGGAGCTGGTCTTTTAAAAGAGTCTGGCACCTCCTCCCCTCTCTCTTGCTCCCTCTCTCACCATGTGATATGCGGGCTCCCATTTTGCCTTCCTACATGATTGAAAGCTTCCTGAGGCCCTAACCAGAAGCAGATGCTGGTGCCATGCTTCTTGTACAGCCTGCAGAGCCATGAACCAAATAAAACTCTTTTCTTTATAAACTACCCAGCCTCAGGTATTACTTTATAGCCATGCAAAATGGACTAACACAACTTCTTAAAAATGAAATCATACAGTATGTACACTTCACTGTTTGGCTTCTTCAGTTCAACATGTCTGTAAAATGCATCCATGTTTTTCCATATATCAGCAATTTGATTTTTTATTGCTGAGAAGTATTCTATTATATGAATATATCACAATTTGTCTATTTGTTCATCTGTTGATGAACATTTGGGTTGGTTTCAATTTAGGACTATAATAAATAAACTTAAAATTAACATGCATGTATAAGTCTTCTTGTGGATATATTTTCATTTCTCTCAGATAAATACCTCAAAGTGGAAATGCCAGGTCGTAGGATAGCATATGTGAACTTTGTAATAAATAGATTACAGTTCTCCAAAAGTAGTTTTATTATTATACTGCCACCAGCAATATGATTTCCAGATGTTTCACCTCTTTACCATTTGATATTTGTTGTTCATATTTTAAAATTTGTGTGTGATGTCCATATTGTAGTTTTAATGTGCACTTTTTCCAATAACTTGTGATGCTGAGCATTTTTTTTTTTTTTTTTTTTTTTTTTTTTTTTGAGAAACAGTTCGAATCTGTCACCCAGGCTGGAGTGCAGTGACACAATCTCAGCTCACTGCAACCTCCACCTCCCGGGTTCAAGCGATTCTCATGCCTCAGCCCCCTGAGTAATTGGGATTACAGGCATGCACCACCATGCTCAGCTAATTTTTGTATTTTTAGTAGAGATGGGGTTTTGCCACACTGGCCAGGCTAGTCTCAAACTCCTAACCTCACGTGATCTGCCCACCTTGGCCTCCCAAAGTTCTGAGATTACAGGCATGAGCCACCACGCCTGGCATTGAACATCTTTTTGTGCACTTTGTTATTCATTCATATATTTTGTGAAGAATTTATTCACAAAACAGACCCTTGAATTGTAAGAGTTCTCAATATATTCTGGATATAGGTGTTTGTGAGATACTTGCATTGAAAATATTTTCTTCTAATTTGTGTCTTGCGTTTTCATTTTTAATGGTCTTTTGATGATCAATTTTACTAAAACAAAGTCCAATTTATCATTTTTTCTTCTGTTTAGTGCATGTATTGCCTGTTATATCTACCTTTACTAAGATTCCAGAGATTTTCTTCTGTTTTCTTTTAGAAGCTTTATTTTAGAAATTTTATAATTTTAGCTTTTACTTCTAGGTCTATAATTCATCTTGAATTAATTGTTGGGTATGGAATAGAAGTTGCAGCTCTTGTTTTCCCTGGTGAATATTTAGCTGTTGCTTCACTATTTGTTGGAGAGATTTTTTTCTTTTCCTATTGAATTGCTTTGACAATTTTGTCCAAATCAATTTATCATATATTTCTGGCCTCTCGATTTTGTTCCATTGATCTAATTGCAAAACTTTATGTAAGTACCACACTGTCTTGACTACTGAAGCTTTATAGTAAGTCTTAAAATCATGTAGTATAAGTTCTCCAACTTCGATTTTTTTTTTTTTTTTTCAAAATTGTGGCTATGCTAGGGCTTTTGTGTTTCCACATTCTAATAAAATTGGCTGAGATACTAATTGGGATTGTGCAACATGTGTAGATCAATTTAGAGAAAAAGGATATCTTAGAAGTACTGAGTGCTCAAATATATGAAATTGGTATAGCTCTCTTGTTGATGAAACGTTTACTAAATGAGCAGATATCCTTACCCTTTTCCTAAGATTAGTAAGAAAGTGTTTAATATAGCATGATTAAATATGATATTAGGTGTAGATATCTCATAGATAACTTCTTAAGATTGAGAAAGTTCCCTTATTTTGCTGAAATTTTTATAACAACTAGATGATTCATCAATTTCACTGGGGGTTGATCAATTTTATTATTCTTTTCAAAGAACCAACATTTGGTTGATTTTTCTCCATTTTTGGGTCTTTTCTCTGTTTTATTAATTATTGCTCTTATATTTATTGTTTCCTTCTTTCTGTGTACTTTGGGTTTAATTTACTCTTCTTTGTCTAGCTTCCTGAGGTAGAAATTTAAATTATTGTTGTTAAAAAGTTCTTGTTGTCTAGTATAGGCAATTAAAACTATAAGTATTCATCTAACTACCCCTTTAGCAACATCCCACACATTTTGAATATTGTGCATTTATTTTATTTTATACAAATATCTAAAAATTTCCATCGTGATTTCTACTTTCAGTTATGAGTTATTTGTGTATATTTGGAATGTTTCTTGGTTACTTTACTTTTAGTTTTTAATATAATTTTACTACAGATAATATTTCACATTTTTATATAGACTAATTTTATGATCCATAAAGACTCTATGAAGATGCTATATGCACTTAGAAATGTACTTGTTCTGAAGTTGTGAGCGTAGTGTGCTAGAAATGTTAATTAAATCAAGTCTTCTAAGTGTACATTCATGACTTCTATATCCTTACCTATTTTATAAATATTTACTAAAAGAGGATGGTTAAAATCTTCAGTCATGAATGTGGATTTGCCTATTTCTTCCTTTATTTCTGTCAGTTTTTATGTATTTTAATCATCGCTATGGGCATATCCACTTAGGATTGTTATATTTTTCCTTCTATCATTATGTATCTTGTGGTAATGCTGCTTTTCTTGAAGCCTACTTTGTCTGATAGTAATATAGCCATATCTGCCTACTTTCAAATGCTTATTATATGCACAGTCTATCTGTTTTCATCCTTATACTTTTAACTCCTCTGTGTCATTATATTTAAGGAGCATCTTGAGTAGCTACGTATATATGGGGCTTATTTTTTATCCAATATGACAATCTCTTCCTTTACATTAAAATGTGTAGCCTATATATATTTTATATAATTATTGATAGGGTTGAATTTAAATTTATCCTATCGCTATTTGTTTTTAATTTGTTTCATCTGTTTTTTTATTATTGTTCTGTTATATATTGTTTAAATATATAGTTTTCATTTTATTTTCTGTTTCACTGTTACCCTTTTCCTTTATTTAGGTCAATCAATTTTTAAATTATTCTATTTGTTTCTTTTATTAGATTTTAAACTCATGTATTTTAGGGGGTGGGGGGATGGTCACCTTAGGGACTATAATATGCATCCTTCACTTAACAAAATATACTTGCAATTAATAATTTTCTACTCAAAATTTACTCTTTGCACTTCATAGTACTCTTACCACTCCTCAATAAGTCATATAATATTATAATCCCATTTACTCCTTTCTTCCTGCAAATGTGGTATTATATTTTACTTCACTTCCTATAATGACATACTGTTTTTGTTTTGGACAGGCATTTTTCTTTTAAGGAAATTAATAGGAGACTTTAAGGCTAGTCTTTCATGCTAACTCATTTATTTACTGCTTCTTATGTTCTTCATTATTTCCTCTATATGTGGTTTTACATATGGCATCTGATACGGTTTGGAACTGTATCCTCACCTAAATGTCACATTCAGTTGTAATCCCCAACGATGGAGGTGGGGCCTGGTGGGACGTGATTGGATAATGAGGGCAGATTTCTCATGAATGGTTTAGCACCATCCCCTTGGTGCTGCCCTCATGATAGTGGTTGGGTTTTCATGAGATCTGGTCTTTTAAAAGTCCGTAGCACCCCCCACCTTGCTCTGTTGCTACTGTTCCTGCCATGTAAGACATGCCTGCTCTCACTTTGCCTTCCACCATGATTGGAAACTTCCCGAGGCCTCCCCAGAAGCTGAAGCCACTATGCTTCCTATACAGCCCGCAGAGCCATGAGCCAATTAAACTTCTCTTCTTTTAAATTACCCATTCTCAGGCATTTCTTTATAGCAATGCGAGAACCAACTAAAACAGCATCGTATTTTACAGTCTGAAAATATTCTTAACTATTTTGTGTAGTGCAAGTGTGTTTGTGACAAATTCTCTCAGCTTTTGTTTATCTAAAAACCAAGTATTTTACCTTGTATATGAATAATATTTCTCTTTGATATAGAATTCTGGATTGACATTTCTTTCTCTAAGTATTTTAAAGTTTTCATTTTATTTTCTCCTTTCATATATTTCTGATGAAGAGTTGGCCTTAAGAACTACTTCGTCAAGACTTTTTTTCTGTACCATTCTCTTTATCCTGTCTTCTGAAACTCCAGTTACACATATATAAAACTAATTGATATTTTCCCACAAGTCACTGAAACCTGAACATTTTTTTTTTTCTTTTTGAGACAGCGTATCGCTCTGTTACCCAGGCTGTAGTGCAGTGGCATGATCTCAGCTCACTGTGACCTCCGCCTCCAGGGCTCAAGCAATTCTCATGCCTCAGCCTCCTGAGTAGCAGGGATTACAAGCATATGCCACCATCCTCGACTAATTTTTGTATTTTTAGTAGAAACAGGGTTTCTCCCTGTTGGCCAGCCTGGTCTGGAACTACTGGTTTCAAGTAACCCACCCACCTTGGCCTCCCAAAGTGCTGGGATTACAGGCATGAGCCACCGCACCAGGCCATGGCCTGCACATTATTATTTCAATTCTTTTTTTTTAATGTCTGTTCATCATCTTGAAAAATGTCTATAGATCTGTTCTTAAGTTAACTGAACTTTTGTTCTGCCTCTTCGATTTTCTATTAAGCTTATCCATTGAATTTTTTATGTCATATATTAAAAGTTACAGCTCCAGAATTTGTATTTAGTTCTTTTATTAGTTTCCATTTCCATGTGGAGTTTCCAAATTTGTTCTTCCTAAAACCATATTTTTAAATTTTTATTTTTATTTCAATAGTTTTGGAGGAAAGGGTAGTGTTTGGTTGCATGGAAAAGTTCCTTAGTGGTGATTCCTGAGATTTTGGTGCACCCATCAGCCCAGCGGTGTACACTGTACCCAATGTGTAGTCTTTTATCCCTCACTCCCCTCCCACTGCTCCCCGTGTCCTGAGTCCCCCAAATCCATTGTATCATTCTTATGCCATTATGAAGCTTAGCTCCCACTTATAAGTGAGAACACATGATGTTTTTTGTCCATTCCTGCATTACTGCACTTTGAATAATAGTCTACAACTCCCTCCCTGTTGCTGTGAATGCCATTATTTCATTTGTTTTTATGGCTGAGTAGTATTCCACGTTATATATATACCACATTTTCTTTATCCACTCATTGGTTAATGGGCATTTAGACTGGTTCCATATTTTTTTAATTGTGAGTCATGCTGCTATAAACATGCATATGCAAGTGTCTTTTTTCGTATTATGACTTCTTTTCCTCTGGGTAGATAGATACCCAGGAGTGGGAATCCTGAATCAAATGGTAGTTCTACTTTTAGTTCTTTAAAGAATCATGGCATTGTTTTTCATAGTGGTTGTACTAGTTTACATTCTGACCAGCAGTGTGAAAAGTGTTCCCTTTTCACCACACTCACTCCAACATCTGTTATTTTTTTTATCTTCAAATCAAATGGTGGCCATTCTTCAGGAGTAACGTGGCATCTCATTGTGGTTTTGATTTGCATTTCCCTGATAATTAGTGATGCTGAGCTTTTTTTTCATATATTTCTTGGCCATTTAAAAAAAATTTTTTTTTTTAATTTCAATAGGTTTTAGGGAAAGCAGATGGTATTTGGTTACATTGATAAGTTCTTTAGTGGTGATTTCTGAGATTTTGGTGCACTCACCACCTGAGCAGTGTACACTGTACCCGGTGTGTAGTCTTTAATCCTTCACCCCCTCCCACTCTTCCTCCACAATTCCCACAGTCCATAGTATCCTTCTTATGCCTTTGCGTCCTCATAGCTTAGCTCCCACTTATAAGTGAGAACATATGATGTTTGGTTTTCCACTCCTGAGTTATTTCACTTAGAATAATGGTCTCTAATTCCATCCAGATTGCTGCAAATGCCATTATTTCATTCCTTTTAATGGCTGAGTAGTATTCTATTTATATATATATATATAATGTGATATATATGGTATATATAAAATGTGATATATACCATATATCACATTATATCTGTATGATATATATATAATATATATATTATATATATATATCACATTTTATTTATCCATGCATGTGCCAGTGTCCTTTTTTTATTTTTTTTTGCATAACCACTTCTTTTTTTTTTTTTTTTTTTTATTATACTTTAGGGTTTTAGGGTACATGTGCACAATGTGCAGGTTTGTTACATATGTATCCATGTGCCATGTTGATTTCCTGCACCCATTAACTCGTCATTTAGCATTAGGTGTATCTCCTAATGCTGTCCCTCCCCCCTCCCCCCACCCCACAACAGTCCCCGGAGCGTGATGTTCCCCTTCCTGTGTCCATGAGTTCTCATTGTTCAATTCCCACCTATGAGTGAGAACATGCGGTGTTTGGTTTTTTGTCCTTGCGATAGTTTACTGAGAATGATGGTTTCCAGTTTCATCCATGTCCCTACAAAGGACACGAACTCATCATTTTTTATGGCTGCATAGTATTCCATGGTGTATATGTGCCACATTTTCTTAATCCAGTCTATCATTGTTGGACATTTGGGTTGGTTCCAACTCTTTGCTATTGTGAATAGTGCCGCAATAAACATACGTGTGCATGTGTCTTTATAGCAGCATGATTTATAGTCCTTTGGGTATATACCCAGTAATGGGATGGCTGGGTCAAATGGTATTTCTAGTTCTAGATCCCTGAGGAATCGCCACACTGACTTCCACAATGGTTGAACTAGTTTACAGTCCCACCAACAGTGTAAAAGTGTTCCTATTTCTCCACATCCTCTCCAGCACCTGTTGTTTCCTGCTTTTTTAATGATGGCCATTCTAACTGGTGTGAGATGGTATCTCACTGTGGTTTTGATTTGCATTTCTCTGATGGCCAGTGATGAGGAGCATTTCTTCATGTGTTTTTTGGCTGCATAAATGTCTTCTTTTGAGAAGTGTCTGTTCATGTCCTCTGCCCACTTTTTGATGGGGTTGTTTGTTTTTTTCTTGTAAATTTGTTTGAGTTCATTGTAGATTCTGGATATTAGCCCTTTGTCAGATGAGTAGGTTGCAAAAATTTTCTCCCATTGTGTAGGTTGCCTGTTCACTCTGATGATAGTTTCTTTTGCGGTGCAGAAGCTCTTTAGTTTAATGAGATCCCATTTGTCGATTTTGGCTTTTTTTGCCATTGCTTTTGGTGTTTTAGACATGAAGTCCTTGCCCACGCCTATGTCCTGAATGGTATTGCCTAGGTTTTTTTGTAGGATTTTAATGGTTTTAGGTCTAACATATAAGTCTTTAATCCATCTTGAATTAATTTTTGTATAAGGTGTAAGGAAGGGATCCAGTTGCAGCTTTCTACATATGGCTAGCCAGTTTTCCCAGCACCATTTATTAAATAGGGAATCCTTTCCCCATTTCTTGTTTTTGTCAGGTTTGTCAAAGATCAGATAGTTGTAGCTATGCGGCATCATTTCTGAGGGCTCTGTTCTGTTCCATTGATCTATGTCTCTGTTGTGGTACCAGTACCATGCTGTTTTGGTTACTGTAGCCTTGTAGTATAGTTTCAAGTCAGGTAGCGTGATGCCTCCAGCTTTGTTCTTTTGGCTTAGGATTGACTTGGCGATGCGGGCTCTTTTTTGGTTCCATATGAACTTTAAAGTAGTTTTTTCCAATTCTGTGAAGAAAGTCATTGGTAGCTTGATGGGGATGGCATTGAATCTATAAATTACCTTGGGCAGTATGGCCATTTTCACGATATTGATTCTTCCAACCCATGAGCATGGAATGTTCTTCCATTTGTTTGTATCCTCTTTTATTTCATTGAGCAGTGGTTTGTAGTTCTCCTTGAAGAGGTCCTTCACATCCCTTGTAAGTTGGATTCCTAGGTATTTTATTCTCTTTGAAGCAATTGTGAATGGGAGTTCACTCATGATTTGGCTCTCTGTTTGTCTGTTATTGGTGTACAAGAATGCTTGTGATTTTTGTATATTAATTTTGTATCCTGAGACTTTGCTGAAGTTGCTAATCAGCTTAAGGAGATTTTGGGCTGAGACAATGGGGTTTTCTAGATATACAATCATGTCATCTGCAAACAGGGACAATTTGACTTCCTCTTTTCCTAATTGAATACCCTTTATTTCCTTCTCCTGCCTGATTGCTCTGGCCAGAACTTCCAGCACTGTGTTGAATAGGAGCAGTGAGAGAGGGCATCCCTGTCTTGTGCCAGTTTTCAGAGGGAATGCTTCCAGTTTTTGCCCATTCAGTATGATATTGGCTGTGGGTTTGTTGTAGATAGCTCTTATTATTTTGAGATACGTCCCATCAATACCTAATTTATTGAGAGTTTTTAGCATGAAGGGTTGTTGAATTTTGTCAAAGGCCTTTTCTGCATCTATTGAGATAATCATGTGGTTTTTGTCTTTGGTTCTGTTTATATGCTGGATTACATTTATTGATTTGCGTATGTTGAACCATCCTTGCATCCCAGGGATGAAGCCCACTTGATCATGGTGTATAAGCTTTTTGATGTGCTGCTGGATTCGGTTTGCCAGTATTTTATTGAGGATTTTTGCATCAATGTTCATCAAGGATATTGGTCTGAAATTCTCTTTTTTGGTTATGTCTCTGCCAGGTTTTGGTATCAGGACGATGCTGGCTTCGTAAAATGTGTTAGGGAGGATTCCCTCTTTTTCTATTGATTGGAATAGTTTCAGAAGGAATGGTACCAGTTCCTCCTTGTACCTCTGGTAGAATTCAGCTGTGAATCCATCAGGTCCTGGACTCTTTTTGGTTGGTAAGCTATTGATTATTGCCACAATTTCAGAACCTGTTATTGGTCTATTCAGAGATTCAACTTCTTCCTGGTTTAGTCTTGGGAGGGTGTATTTGTCGAGGAATTTATCCATTTCTTCTAGATTTTCTAGTTTATTTGCATAGAGATGTTTGTAGTATTCTCTGATGGTAGTTTGTATTTCTGTGGGATCGGTGGTGATATCCCCTTTTTCGTTTTTTATTGCATCTATTTGATTCTTCTCTCTTTTCTTCTTTGCATAACCACTTCTTTTCCTCTGGGTAAAATACCAAGGAGTGGGATTGCTGGATCAAATGGTAGATCTACTTTTAGTTCTTTAAGAAACCTCCACACTGTTTTCCATAGTGGTTGCACTAGTTTACATTCCAACAGTGTAAAAATGCTCCCTTTTCACCACAACCATGCCAACATCTATTTTCTTTTGATTTTTTGAATAGGGCCATTCTTGCAATAGTAAGGTGGTATTGAATTGAGGTTTTGATTTGCATTTCCCTGATAATTAGTGAGTTGAGCATTTTTTATATGCTTGTTGGCCATTTGTATATATTCTTTGGAGAACTGTCTGTTCATATCCTTAACGCACTTTTTGATGAAATTGTTTGCTTTTTTCTTGTTGATTTGTTTGAATTTCTTGTAGATTCTCAATATTAGTCCTTTGTCAGAAATATAGATTGCAAAGATTTTCCCCACTCTGTGGGTTGTCTGTTAACTCTGCTGATTATTTCTTTTGCTGTGCAGAAGCTTTTTAGTTTAATTAGGTATAATCTATTTATCTTTGTTTTTGTTGCATTTGCTTTTGGGTTCTTGGTCATGAAGTCTTTGCCTAAGGCAATGTCTAGAAGGGTTTTTCCAATGTTATCTTCTAGAATTTTTATGGTTACAGGTCTTAGATTTAAGTCTTTGATTTTTCTTGAGTTGATTTTTGTGTAAGGTGACAGATGAGGACCCAGTTTTATTCTTCTACATGTGGCTTGTCAATTATCCCAGCACCACTTGTTGAATAGGGCATCCTTTTCCCACCTTATGTTTTTGTTCGCTTTGTCAAAGATCAGTTGACTATAAGTATTTGGATTTATTTCTGGATTATCTATTTGTTCTCATTGATCTATATTCCTATTTTTAAACCAGTACCATGCTGTTTTGGTGACTATGGCCTTATAGTATATTTTGAAATCAGGTAATGTGATGCCTCCACATTTGTTCTTTTTGCTGAGTCCTGCTTTGGCTATGAGGGCCCTTTTTTGGGGTCCATCTGAATTTTAAGGTTGTTTTTTCTAGTTCTGTGAAGAATGATGGTGTTATTTTGATGGAAATTGCATTGAATTTGTAGATTGCTTTTGGCAGTATGGTCATTTTCACAATATTGAGTCTACCCAGCCATGAGCATAGGGTGTGTTTCTATTTGTTTGTGTCATCTATGATTTCTATCAGCAGTGTTTTGTAGTTTTTCTTGTAGAGGTCTTTCACCTCCTTGGTTAAGTATATTCCTAAGTATTTTATGTTTTTTGTAGCTATTGTAAAAGAGGTTGAGTTCTTGATTTGATTCTCAGCTTAGTCACTGTTGGTGTATAACAGAGCTACTGATTTGTGTACATTAATTTTGTACCCTGAAACTTTACTGAACTCATTTACCAGTTCTAGGAGCTTTTCAGATGAGTCTTTAGGATTTTCTATGTATACAGTTATGTCATTGGCAAACAGTGACAGTCTGACTTCCTCTTTACCAATTTGGATGCCCTTGATTTCTTTCTCTTGTCTGATTGCACTGGCTAGGACTTCCAGTACTATGTTGAATAGAAGTGGCAAAAGTGGACATCCTTTTCTTGTTCTTGTTCTCAGGGGAAATGCTTTCAACTTTTTCCCATTAAGTATAATGTTGGCTGTGGGTTTGTCATAGATGGCTTTTATTACCTTAAGGTATATCCCTTCTATGCCGATTTTGCTGAAGGTTTTAATCATAAAGCCATGCTGAATGTTGCCAAATGGTTTTTCTCCATCTATTGAGATGATCATGTGATTTTTGTTTTTAATTCTGTTTATATGGTGTATCACATTTATTGACTTGAGGATAATAAACTCTCCCTGCATCCCTGATATGAAATCCACTGGATCATGGTGGATTATCTTTTTGATATGCTGTTGGATTTGGTTAGCTAGTATTTTGTGGAGGACTTTTGCATCTATGTTCATCAGGGATATTGGTCTGTAGTTTTCTGTTTTTATTCTGTCCTTCCCTGGTTTTGGTTATTAGGGTGATACTGGCTTCATAGAATGATTTAAAGAGGATTCTCTCTTTCTCTGTCACTTGGAATACTGCCAATAGGATTGGTAACAATTCTTCTTTGAATGTCTGATAGAATTCAGCTGTGAATCTGTCTGTTCCTGGACTTTTTTTGTGGGTAACTTTTTAATTACCATTTCAGTCTTGCTGCTTTTTATTGGTCTGTTCAGAGTTTCTATTTCTTCTTGGCTTAACCTAAGAAGGTTGTGTATTTTTAGGAATTTTTCCATTTCCTCTGGGTTTTCTAGTTTATACACATAAAAGTGTTCATAGTAACCTTGAATGATCTTTTGTATTTCTGTGATATCAGTCTAATATATCCCATTTCGTTTCTAATTGAGCTTACTTGGATCTTCTCTCTCTTTTCATGGTTTATCCTGCTAATGGTCAATCAACTGTATTTATCTTTCCAAAAAAAACCAATTTTTGGTTTCATTTATCTTTTGTATTTTTTTTTGTTTCAATTTCATTTAGTCCTGCTCCGATCTTCGTTATGTCTTTTCTTCTGCTGGGCTTGGGTTTGGTTTGTTCTTGTTTCTCTAGTTCCGTGAGGTATGGCCTTAGATTGTCTACTTGTGCTCTTAAAGACTTTTTGATGTAGACAGTTAGTGCTATGAACTCTCTTCTTAGCACCGCTTTTGCTGTATCCCAGAGCTTTTGATAGTTTGTGTGACTATTATCATTCAGTTCAAAGAATGTTTAAATTCCCGTCTTGATTTCATTCTTGTCCCAATGATCATTCAAGAGCAGATTATTTAATTTCCATGTATTTGTGCGGTTTTGAGGGTTCCTTTTGAAGTTGATTTTTAATTTTATTCCACTGTTGTCTGAGAGAGTACTTGATATAGTTTTGAATTTTTTAAATGTACTGAGATGTATTTTGTGGCCTATCATATGGATTATCTTAGATAATGTTCTGTGTGCTGATGAATAGAATGTTTATTCTGCAGTTGTTGGGTAGAATGTTCTGTAGATATCTGTTAGTCTATTTGTTCTAGAGTAAAGTTTAAGTTCATTGTTTGTTGACTTTCTGTCTTGATGACCTGTCCAGTGCTGTCAGTGGAGTATGAAGTCCCCCATTATTATTGTGTGGCTGTCTGTCTCATTTCTTTGGTCTAGTAGTAATTGTTTCATATATTTAAAAAATTTATTTTAGGTCATTGAGCATGCTTAGAATACCTGCTACAAGGTTCTTGTCTCCTTATTCTAACAACTTTGTCATGCTGGGGCCTGCTTTTTAATTGACAACTTTATTTCTTGATTATAGGACACAATTTCTAATTCTTTCTATCTCTAATAATTTCTCATTGTAGTTTGGATATTACAGATGATATGTTATAAAACAACTGGATTATAGTTTTTTTCCTTTAAAAGGTTGTGTTTTATTTTGCCAAGAAGTTAATTTACTACTGGCACTGTGATCCTGACAAAGCTTAGTTTTACAATTTGTTTGTTGGTAAATCCTTATTAAATTAACCTGATTTTCACTTCACCTGATTTTCACTGTACCCACTCATTTCAAACAGAGGAAACTGAGACATTATAAATTTGAATGACTTATCTAAGACCACATCTAAAAATCTCAGTGTTCTTTCTATCATGTCTCTATTACATTCTCAATGAGGCTTTTCCAGGCAACCCCATCTAAAACTTCAACACTCAACATTTAATATGATTTGGCTGTGTCCCCATCCAAATCTTACATTGAATTGTAATAATCCCCACATGCCAAGGGCAAGGCCAGGTGGAGATAATTGAATCATGGGGGTGGTCTTCTCCATACTGTTCTCTTGGTAGTGAATAAGTCTCACGAGATCAGATGGCTTTAAAAAATGGGAGTTCCCCTGAGCAAGCTCTCTTGGCTGCCACCAGGTGAGACATGAGTTTGCTCCTCATTTGCCTTCTGCCATGATTGCGAGGACTTCCCAGCCATGTGGAACTGTGAGTCAATTAAACCTCTTTCCTTTATAAATTATCCAGTCTTGGGTATGTTTTTATTAGCAGCCCATGAACAGACTAATATACCATCTCTCTTATATTTCTTATTCCCCTTCTCTTTTAATTTTTTAACATTTATCATTATCTGATATGGTACATGTTTTATGATATATGCTGAAAACATATACTATTGAAACCAAAATGAAAAAAATCTTAAAGTCAGCCAGGAAATACATGACATGTTACATACAGAGCAGAGTATTTGATTTGAGGTCTTCTCATTAGAAATAACAAAAAAGGGAAAACAATAGAATGACAACTTTAAAACATGGGAAGAAAAAATATCAACCTAAAATTCTATATCCAGGAAAAATATCATTTGTATATGAGAGAGAAATAGTTCTCAGATAAACAAAAACGGAGAGAATTTGTCTCAAGTACACCTGCACTACACAAAATAATTAGGAAAATTTTTCAAGCTCTAAAAATGACACTACATGAAAAGCCAAATATGCAGAAAATAATGAAGAACACAAGAAGCAATAAGTAAACAGGCCAACAGCAAAGTCTAGCCTTTCTTTTCCTGTTAATTTCCTTAAAAGAAAAATGTACCACCAAAATATAAGCTCCACGAGGACAGAGATTTTACTTATTTTCTCCAATATCTTCAGCATCTAAAACAATGTTGGGAAGGTCTTAGACATTTAATAAATATTTGTTCATGACTGAGTGAGTGAACTTACGAAATCAGTTTTGATCTTTGGTTCTCCCTAAGTTTAAAATAACCGGTAACTGGATTTCCTAAACTTTTTGAGCACTATTTTCTTTCTTTCTTTTTTTAAACTAAAATATCAGGACCACATTTTATTCAAGATATTATAACAAGCTTTACACCAAAAATAATAATAAAATGGAAAGAAAATGTTAATAATTTTGAATTTTATAGATAATTTCAAGTGCTTGGAATTACTAAAAGCATAGAGAGTACAGCCGAATAGTTTTTAAAATCTGAAATGGCGAGATAATTAATATTGGAAGGATTTTGTTGAACACTGTTTTCAAGAGATACAAGTAGTCATTCAAGGAGAAAAAGATTCAGTGGAGAAAATATTTAGGAAATACTATGTCCTAATCACCATTTCTTGGAGATTAATAATACAAATAAGCATATAACAGTTTTGAAAACCTTACAGTAGACAAACCTTTTACTGCAGAGGAGTATGTAAAATTCTTTATCCCTCAGGAATTTATTCTTTAGAAGGAGATAGAAAAAATTAGAAATGACTACACAAAATACAGTAGGATAAAGGGAAAGGAGTTGCACTAAGAGGGTTATATGGAGGATTCAAGAAGGCTCAAATCATTTCTAGTTGGAGTAATTAGGGGAATTCATAGACAAAATGGTCTTTCAGCTGAGCCTGGAAGTTGGGTAGGATATTAATAGGTGTCATTACAGGAGAGTGTGAAAATTGGCAGAGAGTGTATTAGGCAGAGGAATAATACGAGTGATGCTGTGAAGTCAGGAACATGTGTTAAGTTCAACAGAGTAGGGCACATGGTGAGAAATGAAGCTGGACAGATGGCTTGGGGACATATTGTTGAGGCTTTGAACATTGGTATTGATCCCTTGGGAGTACATCCCTTGGAGGCAATAGCAGCCACTGAAGATTTCTGTAAATGGAATTTTTAAGACTGGAACTGTGTGCTATTGATCTTTCTCCAAACAATTCTGTCTCTCTTGTAGATTAATTTACCTCGTTTACCAGTATCTCTTTTTCATATTTCTAGGAAAGTCTTCCATTACATTACCCTGGGGGATAATGATGAGGCACATAAATGCATTCTTAAACTCTAATTTCCCCACATGTACAGTATACATTCATTCTGTTCATCATGTGTGTATTCATTAAAAATGTTTGCTCTGTGTTTTTTTACTTTCCTTTCTATTCCCTCTCCATCAGCTAGTCTCATTCAAATACACACACTGGTTTGTTATTGTTTTTAAACTAAAAAATGTGTCACTGTTTTGCTTGTAGGTTGTCCACATTTTTAATTGTATTTTTGTTTAGGGAAATTAAATCTAGATCTAACCCATAATTCAAGTCATTGATTAAACGGTACACTTTACTTCTTCCTCTCAGTCAATCAAATACTTACATACTATGGTCTTACCATTAAGAGTATTTATTTTTCTTTATAGGTTTAATATATTCATTAAAATTTAGTGCTATGTTGCTTGGGGGATACATCATTTCAGACAGTTTTGACCTGATATTTAAAAAGCATGATTTTAAATAATCAATCATGTCTTTGGTCAGTTGAAAATCACTTTCTGTGCATACCTGTCTCTCTTTCTGTCTCTCATCAATTGTAGATAAACAAATGCATGCAGTATAACTTTCAGGATGTTGACTGGATTATCTGGGAAAATCTTTCATTAAAATATAACCTTAAGGCTGGGCACGGTGGTTTATGCCTGTAATCTCAGCACTTTGGGAGGCCAAGGTAGGAAGATCACTTGAAGTCAGGAGTTTGAGACCAGCCTGGCCTACTTGGTGAAACCCCGTCTCTACTAAAAATACAAAAAAATTAGCTGGGCATGGAGGCGCATGCCTGTAATCCTAGTTACTCTGGAGGCTGAGGCAGGAGAATTGCTTTAACACAGGAGGCAGAGGTTGCAGTGAGCCGAGATGGTGCTACTGCACGCCAGCCTGGGTGACAGAGTGAGACCTTGTCTAAAAATAAATAAATAAATAAATAAATAAAAATAAAAAAAATATATATACTTAAAATTGACATTCAGAATGTCTCAAAATATCATTAAAAATGTCTTGTAAGATTTTGGTTGTGTTGTTGTTGAATTAGTATCCACTGAAATGCCTAAGTTATACAGAAGAAAAGCTTTAAGAATATTTTTTGCAGAAAATTTGACATTTAGATTCCCAAGATGTAGCAGCAAGTATGTTAGTATTTACTTGAATCACTTATTATATCTAAGTAAACTAGACTAGAAAATTATATTCATAGAGCTTTTACAATTTAGTAAAAATCAGATATTTTTGAAATTATTTGTCTCATTCTCTCAAATCAACTGTTTTTATTTAGTGAACTTAATGTTTATGAATAAATACATGACAATACATTTATTCAAGTTTTGCATTGTATATTTAATTTTTGTAGCACTAAAAATCTCATTTTGATTCCCATCCATTTTTACAGGGGATTATTGGTTCTCGGAAGTGGCCATAGATATTTTTATTTGGTTTTGGGGTTTTTTGTACTTCAAAGGTAATGTAGAGAAGCCTTTTGCTAATTTGAATAATCATTGTCATCATCATTTTGCAAGTATCCCTGAAAGCAATATTATTCAATTATAATCACTTTGATAAAATCCTCTAACAAAGATCCTTACGGAAACATAAAACATGGTGAACAACTCACTGAATGACTCTCAGTTCTTTTTTTTTTTTTTTTTTTTTGAGATGGAGTCTCACTCTGCTGCCCAGGCTGGAGTGCAGTGGCGCGATCTCGGCTCACCACAACCTCCTCCTCCTGGGTTCACGCCATTCTCCTACCTCAGCCTCCTGAGTAGCTGGGACTACAGGCGCCTGCCTCCGCGCCCGGCTAATTTTTTGTATTTTTAGTAGAAACGGGGTTTCACCATGTTAGCCAAGATGGTCTCGATCTCCTGACCTCATGATCCGCCTGCCTCGGCCTCCCAAAGTGCTGGGATTACAGGCGTGAGCCACCGTGCCCGGCCATGACTCTCAGTTCTAATTCAAAAGCATCAAGGGAGAACTTTCTATCCAAAGTTTCTGTTGGTGGAGGTAGGGTTTGCTGAGATTCACGACATCGATAGGCAATCACATGCAATCAACTTTTATGGCAATAGAAACTATTTCACCATTCATGCAAGCAGTGGGGACACTAAGGACCTAGAGAGAAGTAAATCAAAGTGTCCGGTCTCAATATTGACTACATAATTTTCTCACTAATAATGGGAAGTAAAAAAGTGAGAAGGACAGAATGCACAATTGTATTATTGGGCATATAGTTTGCAAAAAAAAATGTGATAAAAATCCTTGTATACAAAGTGTTATGCATCTATTATTACTTTAGAATAAATTATTAGAACAAAGGCTATGAACCTTTTTAAGAATCTTGGCATATATTTTCAAGTTGTCCTCCATAAAAGTTATGTGAATGCTATTTTACAACATACACATACAAAATTGGGTATTATTATTTTTAAAAATTAATTTAATGGATGAAAATATTATTTAATTATTTTAAATTTGCTTGTATTTTTAGTGATGTTAAATATTATCAAATAAATTAAGGTATAACTGTAAGGTGAGATATGATGTTTCTACTCTAAATTATGGTTTTGAAGGTTTTTTTTAATGCTCCATGTGGAAGGATCAGACCAGTGTCTAAACGAGATAGATTGAATGTTGACAGCAGAACTTAATATGTGATATTCATATTTTAAAAATAATGTAGGCATAAGTTAGCTTTATGCTTTACGATTATGTTAGCATATATATTAGCACATGTATGTGGATGTGTATATGTGTCAATATCCATAACGGTAATGATATAAATATACAGATATGTTTCTTATTCCATGATGTGGGTTTGACCTTCTAAATTTAACATTTCTGATGCTCCTCTACTTGAAATTCCCACTACTCAGGTTTAGTTTTATGTAAATACCAATGTAAAAGTTCTAGTGTCTTAAGTGGGAAAAACAAATTAAACAGCCATGCTAACAGAATGCTGTTACTATCTTCACATTTAAGCATAGTAGGGACTGTTCTAAACACTAACATACCAATTCATTCCACTCTTTGAGCAACCCTATAAATTAGGTTTTATTATCCTTCATTTTGAAAATGAGAAAACCGCAGCACAGGGAAGTTAAATATGGTTTTATGAGGTAGGCAGGCTAACATTCACACCCGGGCAATGTTGCTGCTAAGTCTGTGCTGCTCACTTCGAGGAGTCCGCATGTGCTATACAGTGCCTGTGGACTCAACCATGCTTGCACAACTCAAAGAAAGCACCACTATAAAAATTTTCAGCCCTCAAAACCACATTGAGAGAGAGTCACATTTACAAAAGATTTTGCAACTAAGTTGAAATGATAGATTCTTAGAGTGCCTAGAACTGAGGAGCTCCTTAACCAATTTCCTTAGTCATTTCTCAGGGAAAATTAGGTGTTTCAGTTGTACTACAATGCATAGCAAAACCACTTAGCCTGCCTACTGCATAAACCCATATGCATTTGTACTAGTACAAACCCATTGTAGTTGTACAATGCATGCCTTATGCCCTGTGGCTGTTTCAATATCACAATTAGTTCTAGGACACAAGGAAACTCTGAAGCATCTGTAGATTATATTGATACTGAACATTCATTTATATTATGTACAGTTCCAAAATGTGCTACATCTGGTATGATGGTAATGTGAAAAGTAAACAAACAAAACAAAAAAACTTCTATATAGCAATCTTATTTTCTTATGACAGTCAACTCTTCCAGTCACAGAGTTCATATTCCTCATCTGAATTCTTAAGCTATGTCCTTATTGGACACCAAGAATTCCCTTCATATCCAACTTGGCCTGTGAGTCAAAAACATGGTTATACAACTTTATCAACTGAAGAGGTAAATCATTATTTGTAGTGAAGATTAACTCAACCACATCTCACATCTAGAGGCAATTCTTTTCTGGGATTATAAATGTAGGCTTAGTTATAAACATCAAAAACAAGACCCCCCAGTGCAGATATAATTAAGAGAGAATACTCTTTTAAAAATAAGATATCTCTGCTGGGCGCAGTGCTTCATGCCTGTAATCCCAGCACTTTGGGAGGCCAAGGCAGGTGGATCACCTGAGGTCAAAAGTTCGAGACCAGCCTGCCCAACATGGTGAAAGCCCATCTCTACCAAAAATACAAAAAATTAGCCAGGCATGGTGGCAAGCACCTGTAATCCCAGCTACTCAGGAGGCTAAGACAGGAGAATTGCTTGAACCCGGGAGGCAGAGGTTGCACTGAGCCAAGATCACGCCACTGCACTCCAGCCTGGGTGACAAGAGCAAAACTCCGTCTAAAAAAAAAAAAAATCTCAAACTGACGGACACAGGTTAAAAAGATGTGGAAAGAGAGGTAATAGTGAATTATCATGGCTCCTACAATAATATCAGGGTCTTCTTTGACAATGAGTGAGGGACATGTATACATAATTGAGATGGATAGACTTCAGTTTCACCTGGCAAATGTGAGTAATATGCTAAGGTGAAGAAGCATTGAGAATCTGAAAGATTAGCTCATGTCTATCATAACATGATGGCACACATTGGAAATCAATGACTCATTTGCATCCTAAGAAAGAAGTCAATAACTTAGGAGGTTTTGAAAAAATATCTCCATGGGTGATTCCAGGGTTATGAAGCAGCATTTTCTAGCAGATGAGGAGGTACCTGAATAGACAGTATTTTGGGGTGGAAAAGAACAAAAACATGGGGTACATTGATTATCGCTAGGAAAGTTTTACAATATTTTTACTTTTGGAAAAATGTTGCTCCAGCATCGCTGCAAGACCTGAAAAAGTTGGCACCAGAAGTTTTGGTTTCACATTTATCTTATTTTCTTGAAGAATCTTAATGTATAAAAATGATGTGAACTAGTTTTGAAGGCCTTTCTCAATTCTGATAGCTGTTCCTACTTCTGGGTCCTTGAATTCAGGGTCTATTTAAAGTATGGGAAATTTGAGAGCTAAGCGTGCTTTCCTTTTATTGTCGCTTGATGGGTGGCTTTTGCATGGGTGTGTAAAGAAGTACCTCAAATCCCAGCTGCTGTCAAGCTTTTGGAAGGTTAAGTGTTTTAAGACCTTCTTCCAAACACAGTATTGATTGACTGTGGATATTTGATATGAGTGTGGTTTTTAGTAGTCCCCTCAAAATTTCTCTCTAAAATTAAGCTTCAGCACCAGCATGATTTGTATAGCAACTTGCATCTGTGTAGGGAACTCAAGGGCACCTTACATGATAAGTGATAAATGTACTTCCATTTTTCTTAAATATTTTCTCTTCTAGGTGAAGTTATGGTTCTAACTTGTAATAAATAGATTCATTGGCTAGATCCAGGTAGAATTTTATTTGCTTTTCTTAGTTCTATTTGAGATGCTTTGACAGATTACTTGGGAAATGAGTGGATGGGCTCCTGATGGTGTGAATATGTCTCAAAACAGCCAGATCTTTGCCCAGAGGTGTTTTTTATTACCCCCTTGTGTTAACTAGTGGAAACTTTCTGTAGACAAGCCAAAATGAGCACTCACAAAACAGCTTCTGACACCAGGAGCCCTGTAATCAGAATAAGCTAGAAGGATGCATGGAGATCTTAACACCTTTGGCAAAGCTTCTCTCTTAAGGAAATATTGTAATATATCACTAGACATATGCCTTTCATTTGTAATTGCAGCTATTTCTCAGGAGCTATTGTAAATCTTAAAGAATTCTGAAGTCTCACAACCTTAACTAAACGATATAAATTTGAATTTGAACTCCACACTCACACAAATAGCCCAAATCTTCTAATGCTCCTGATGCTAGTTTATGTGAATGGCTACACTAATTTCTGGACTTCACTTGAATGGATTTGAAAGTATTTTCAGGCTGGCATGGTGGCTCACACCTGTAATCCCAGCTCTTTCGGAGGCCAAGACTGGTGGATCACTTGATGTCAGGAGTTCAAGACTAGCCCGGCTAACATAGCGAAACCCCATCTTTCCTAAAAATATATCAATTAGCCAGGTGTGGTTGCGCATGCCTATAATCCCAGCTACTTGGGAGGCTGAGGCAGGAGAATCACTTGAACCTGGGAGTCAGAGGTTGCAGTGAACTGAGATCGCACCACTGCACTCCAGCCTGGGCAACAAGATTGAAAACTCTGTCTAAAAAAAAAAAGAAAAAAAAAGTATATTTTCTGAAGGTTCACTTGAGTTTTATAATCCCAACATTGCATCATTAACTATAACCTAAGCAGTGGCTGATAGTCTCAATCGATCTGCAAATATTCTGGAAAATGCAATTACAGGATGGGACATTTGGCACGTCAACAAGAGTTTTATGGTCATGTGTTATGGATGAGCTGTTATTAAGAGACAATCTTTTATTTCTGTGACATATATTCATGTGTAATTTGAGCCTTTTCTTGGAGCAGTACAAGACAACTATGCTGCTATCAACATTTACCATCCAGTGAAGCAGGTCTTCCATAAACCTTTTTGTTGTTGTGGCTGGAGCTTTATTTTTACCTTTATTTTATTTTATTTTTTTCAACAGACTTTGTCTTTTACAGTGGTTCACAGAAAAATTGACAAGAAAGTACAGAGTTCCCATAAACGCGCTGACCTTCATGAACTCTTAAAAAGGTGACTTTTTAAAAAAATTTTTAGGCTGGACGCAGCGGCTCATGCCTAAAATTCCTAGCACTTTTGGAGGCCAAGGTGGGCCGATCACCTGATGTCAGGAGTTCTAGACCTGCCTGGCCAACATGGCGAAACCCCATCTCTACTAAAAATACAAAACTCAGCTGGGCATGGTGGCAGGTGCCTGTAATCCCAGCTACACGGGAGGCTGAGGCAGGAGGATCACTTGAACCCAGGAGGTGGAGGTTGCAGTGAGCCAAGATCACACACTGCACTCCAGCCTGGGTGACAGAACAAGACTCCGTCTCAAAATAAATAAATAAATTAATTAATTAATTTAAACATTTTTGACTTTTATTTTTAGATACAGGGGACACATGAGCAGATTTGTTGCTTGGGAATATTGCGTAATGGTGAGGTTTGGAGTACAGATCCCGTCACTCTGGTAGTGAGCATAGTAACTGAAGGTAGTTTTTTTTTTTTAACTCACTCCTCCTCCCTCCAACCTCTAGTAGTCTACAGTGCTTATTGTTCCCATATTTATATCCATATATGTTCAATGCTTAGCTTCCACTTATAAGTGAGAACATGTAGTATTTGCTTTTCTGTTCCTGTGTTAATTTGCTTAGGATTATGGTCTACAACTCCATGCATGTTGCTGCAAAGGACATGATTTCATTCTTTTTGTGGCTGTGTGGTATTCCGTGGTGTATATGTACCACATTCTCTTTATCCAATCTACCATTGATAGACACCTGGGTTGATTCCATGTCTTTGCGAATTGTAAATAGCACAGAGATAAACATACGACTGCATGTGACTTTTGGTAGAATGATTTATTTTCTTTTTGCATAGAATTCCAGTACTGGGATTGTTGGGCCGAATGGTAGCTCTGTTTTAAGTTCTTTGAATAATCTCCAGACTGCTTTCCACAGTGGCTACACTAATTTACATTCTCACCAACAGTTTATTTTTAAATATTTCAAGATTCACAAGAGTACACAGAGTACACAGAGAATTTACATGTACCTTTAATCTAGCTTCTCCCAATGATAATATCTTACATAACCAGAACCATAGTATATTTTCAAAACCAGGAAATTGGTGCTGGTACAATACTATTAGGTTGGTGCAAAATTTATTGCAGTTTTGCCATTAAAAGTAATAGCAAAAAACAGCAATTGCTTTTGCACTAACCAAATATTAACACAGGTCTAGACCTTATTTCACCAGTTTTTGCATCCATTCATTTTGGTATGCAGCTCTATAAAACTTTATTCTGTGCATAGATTTGAGTAACATTGAATACGATCAGGATACAAAACTGTTCCATCATCACACACATGTGCACACACACACACAAACACTCCCTCACACTGCTTCTTTCTACCCACACTATTCGCCCAGTCCTAACACCCGGAAACCTCTGATTGATTCTCTATCACTATAATTTCGTCACTCTGAGAATATTTTATACATTGAATTATGGAATATGTATCACTTTGAGGCTGGCTTTTTTCACTCAATATAATGTCCTTGAGATCTATCTAAGTGTGATGTGCATTAATTGTTCATCCTTTTTATTACTGAGTAATATTTCATTATATGAATATACTATAACTTATGTATTTATTCATCTGTTGCAGAGCATTTGGCTGGTTTCCAGGTTGTGGCCATTACAAATAATACAGCTCTGAACATTCATGTATTTTCCCGATGGTTGTACCATTTGCATTTGCATCAGCAATGCATGGGAGATGCAATTGCTTGCCAGCATTTGGTACATTATAATTTTATTTTTTATTCACCATTTCTTATTTTAGCCATTCTAGCAGGCATGTACTGGTATCTCATTGGGGTTTCAATTTGTATTTCCCTAATGGCTAATGATACTGACTACCTTTTTATGTGCCTATTTTCCATCTGCATATCTTCCTTTGTGAAGCATTTGGTCAAGTCTTTTGCTCATTACTTAATTAAATTTTTGTTTTGGTATTTTTGTGTTTAGAGAGTTTCATATATATATTACAGATATGAGCACTTAGATATATAACCTGCAAATATTTTCTCCCACTCTCCGGTTTTTCTTCTCATTCTCTTAACAATGTTTTGAAAATCAATAGTTAATTTTAATAAAGTCTTATTTATCAAATTTTCTTAGGTAAATTTTGACTTTGGTTTAATTCTAAGAAGTCTCCCTAAAGCTTAATAATAAAAATTTGTTCTTTAAAGTTCTACATGTACATTTACATCTATAATCCACTTTGAGTTAATTTTTGCATAACATGTGATGTTTAAGTCAGAGTTCATTATATTGCCTTTCAATGTCCAATTATTCCAATACCAATTGTTGAAAAGATGATCTTTCTCCATTGAGTTGCTTTTGCATCTTTGTCAAGTACCAGTTGGCTGTACTTGAGTGGGTCTATCCAGGATTCTCTTCTCTTCTCTTCTCTTCTCTTCTCTTCTCTTCTCTTCTCTTCTCTTCTCTTCTCTTCTCTTCTCTTCTCTTCTTTCTCTTCTCTTCTCTTCTCTCTTCTCTTCTCTTCTCTTCTCTTCTCTTCTCTTCTCTTCTCTATTCTCTTCTCTTCTCTTCTTCTCTTCTCTTCTCTTGATTTATGTGTGTTCCTCTGTCAATACCACACTGTCTTGACTACTATAACTGTAGAAGCCTTAAATTTGGGAAGTGTGATTTCTCCAACGATATTCTTCTTTTTCAAATTTGTTTTGTCTATTCTTGTTCCTTTGCATTACACATATAAATTTTGCAATCATTTTATCCATACCTACAAAGAATCCTGCTGGAATATTGATAGGAACTGCATTAAGCCTATAGATCAATTTGAGGAGAATTGACATCTTTACTATGTTGAGTCTTCCAGTTCATGAGCACGGTATGTCTTTCCATTTGTTTAGGTCTTTTTTTATTTCTTTGATTATTATTCTGTAGTTTTCAGCATACAAATCGTGTACATATTTTAATAGATTTATACCTAAGTGTTTTATTTTAGTGCAATTATATATTGCATTATGTTTTAGATTTCAGATTCCCATTGTTAATTGCTCACATATAGAAATATGATTTGATTTTCTTTGCTGTTGACCTTGTACCCTGCAATCTCACTACACTCACTGACTAGTTCTAGAAGTTTTCCTGTAGATCTCTTATGATCTTCTTTGAATATTATTAAGTCAGCTGCAAAGAGGAATAATATAATTTTTTCCAACCTCTCTGACTTTTATTTCCTTGCCTTGCCTCCATAGACTTTTAGTTAAACAAACAACAATATATTTATTGAGCAAGACACCAACCTAAGTAATGGGCTGAGAAGGATTAAAAGCATTTGGTTGCTGCTCTGAAGTAATAATATTAGTAAGGGTCATAAACGTGCAGAACCTAATATAATGTTTTCCATAAAAGTGTTAAAATAGAATGCTCTAACTAACATAAATAGAAATGGATGGGGACAATTATTTTGAGGAAATCAAGGAGGCTCTACTGAGGAGTTAATATTTGAAGGGTGCACAAACAGTATGGATATGGGAAACTGAAATGTGCATTAAAGGGACTGGGAGAAGTACAGAGCTGGGAGAGGGAATGGGGAAAGGAAATGGTGAATAACAGCACTAAAGAAATAACTTTCAATGAATATTTGAGGAGCCTTTTGTGGAGGACAAATGCATCTTAGTATATAACTCCAGAGTGCAAACACGTCACATTCTTTTATTTCTATAAAAAAAATAAAACCAGCTGGGCGCAGTGGCTCACTCCTGTAATCCCAGCACTTTGGGAGGCAGAGGCAGGTCGATCACCTTAGGTCAGGAGTTCAAGACCAGCCTGGCCAACATGGTGGAACCCAGTCTCTATTAAAAATACAAAAATTAGCAAGGTATGGTGGCAGGCACCAGTAATCCCAGCTACTCAGGAGGCTGAGGCAGGAGAATCACTTGAACCTGGGAGGCAGAGGTTGCAGTAAGCCAAGATCACGCCATTGCACTTCAGCCTGGGCAACAAGAGCGAAACTCCGTTTAAAAAAAAAAAAAAAAATCAATTCTATGTTTCTCAGGCCCCATCTGGTCAAAGGAAGTTGAATCTCAGGCATATTTGTGAGCTTCTGTCTATCCCAGGGTATGGCACACGCCAAGGGAACCAGTGCAAGTTAGAACATTTGGACATGGGCTCTCTGAGCTCCAGGGCACACAGCTCACCCGTGAGGTACCCTGAGCCTGTGTCCATGTGCACTTGAAGGTGGTGGCTCTTCTGTGCCAGCCTGGGGCTTAATCATCTTTCCCTCTGGGCTTTTTATTAGTGTGTAGGGCCCCAGCCCCTTACTCCAGGCCGTTCTTTGGAGGACTGGCCACCTCTCTAAAGGTTCATTATATAATGACCAGGGAACTCAGAGGCCCTGGTACTAAAGCAGAAATTGCGGGACCCCTGCTGTCTTCTCTGTCTTGGAGAAACTAACCCTCTCTTAGATCCAGCCACTCCCCGGTCCAGGCACTGTGCTGTATTTTGTCTGCTTTTGGCATGAAGCTGCAGGGCATTCCTTCACTAAACCCTTAGAAACCTTTACTGGACTCTCATTTCTGTAAGTTTTGATGAAAAAATCAGCTGTGAAACCAGTTAAATTTTTTTCTTCCAACTTAACTTTTTAGATAAGGACATTTTTTACTATATCCTCTATATTATCAGGGGAGATTTTCCCTCACAACCAGATGGCAGGACCCTACTCTATAAATAGAAGTGACTTCATCAGGATGGGGACTCTGAATAACGCCTGGGAGGTCTTTTAAGATGTGCATCTTTTGTGTCTCCACAAATTCATCCATGCCTGGCTTGGAGTGAAGCAGGGCAGTGATGTCATTACCATGCCTGCAGACTGGAAGCAGGTTTCTATGCCGCTGTCTTTAGATTTTTGCTTCAAGATTAAAAACTATAAATCAGAATATGAATTCCAGGAAGCAGACTGACCGACTCTAAATTCTTTACTGTTGTGAAGCAACCAGTTTAAGCAAACTCAAACTTCAGGGTGAAAGTGCATTTAATCACTTAGCAGTAAGGTTTCAGCATGAATATAACTCCTGCTGTCGTACAGCTTTCTTTTAATACATTTTCATTTTCTTGATTAGAAGGTGCCGATGGGGTGGGGGAAGTGGTGATTAATAGCCAAAGACTTCAATCTGAATTATTTATTAATTGGAAAAAGTGGTTATGAATTATAAGAGACTAAAAGCAACCAAGCAAAGTTTAAATCCTCATTCTAGTTACTAAATAGTAACTGATAAGTCATCAGCCTGCTAATGACTCTCAAACTTCCATCTCTAGCCCAGACTTCTATGTCCAATTCTAGACTCACATGTACAATTTCCAGCCTTCATTCCCCCTTGAATGTCAGCTCAATTCAACATGCCCAAAGCTGAACTCATCCTTCCTCACAAACCCATCTCAGGGGAAAGCAACACCGTCCCTCCAGTTGACTGGCCAAAGCATTTTTGCCATCAGTAACTCCTCCGCCTTCTTCACAGCATTACAATTATACTTGTGAGGTCATTAGGCTGAGCTGGTTCCAGAGCCTTGTGTTACTAATAAGCAAACCCAAACCCAACTCAATGTAAACAATAAAACAAAACTTAAGCTTAACCAATCAGAAACCACCAACTAACATCTAACTAGGAACTTGCTACTTTAACCAATCAAATATTTTCTTTGTCTTGCTTCCTCTAACGCCTCCTGAGAGTGGTCCCCCTGGGCTCCCTCCGTGGAGCCCTGAACTGCTTGCAGTCACATGCTGCTTGATTCAGGAATCCTTGTTTGTGCAAACAAACTCGTTAAAATTTTAATGTGCTTAAGATCACCTCTTAACATATCCCATGTGCAATCTGCCAGAAATTCCTATTGAATTTGCCTTCAAAATAGATCCATGCCCTGACTCTTAACACCTCCCTGATCCAAGCTGCTATCATCTCTCAACTGGATTGCCGCAGTGGCTTCCTAACTAGTCTTCTTGCTTCTACCCTTGCTTTCCTGCAGTCTGTCCTCAGCTGGCAACCTAGAATGACCTAAAACTGTAAATCAGATCATGTCCTCCTCTACTGAAAACCCTCAAAGTCTCATTTTACTCAGAGTGACAGCCAGAGACCTTACAGTGGCCTAGAAAGCATCATCTGACTTGGCCTGTTTCTGACCTTATGCCTACCATTCCTCCACCTTGCTCACAATCTATGCCAGCCAAATCTCCCTTGTTTTTCAGAATATTCAAGACATATCCCAGTCTTGTGGCCTTTGCCACAAGTTTCCCTCAGCCTGCAAGTCTCTTCCTCTGTAACTCCATGACCAGCTCCTCCCTGAATTTCAATTTTGCCAAATCTCACTCAACGCAAACAGTAAAACAAAACTTAAGCTTAACCAATCTGAAGCCACCAACTAACATCTAACTAGGAACTTGCTACTTTAACCAATCAAATATTTTCTTTGTCTTGCTTCCTCTAACACCTCCTGAGAGTGTTCCCCCTGGGCTCCCTCAGTGGAGCCTGAACGGCTTGCAGTCAGATGTTGATTGGTTCAGGAATCACTGTTTGTGCAAATAAACTCGTTAAATTTTTAATGTGCTTAAGATTACCTTTAACATACCCCATGTGCCATCTGCCAGAAATTCCTATTGAATTTGCCTTCAAAATAGATCCACGCTCTGACTCTTAACACCTCCCAGATCCAAGCTGCTATCATCTTAAAATGAGGCTCTTAAAAATTACACCACACCTCAATACACCTGACCCCTCCCTTTTTATCTTATTCCACATTTCTTTTTTGTATATAACTTACTGCCTTCTAACACACTAAATATTGTATTTATTAATTATATTCTTATGTATCCTCTGTTTTTCCTAAAATGTGAGCTCTGTGAGAGTGTTGATTTTTGTCCACTTTGCCCACTGGTAAAACTCAGGCACCCAGAACATGTCTAGAGTGGGGTGGGTGCTTCATACACACTTAATTGAATGCCTTGGGCAAGTTACCGGTTCTCTAAAGTTCAGTTTCCAAACTTGGAATGAATTAAAGAAGGAAAAGCATCATCACCCTCATCATTTTGTTGTTATTATTATTAACCCTTCTCTAAATTAAGTTACTGCATTTAATCACTAAAATTCCCTGTTGCACAATTCAAAGCTCGTTAGAATTTCACCAAAATGGGGATAAATAAATAGGCTCTGAGGGTCTTCCCTTATAGTAAAATGAATATGCTCTTTTACTGTACAAGAGGATTTTGTGATTTCTGTTTTATTTTAATTTTAATTTCTTGTCCTAAGGAATTCTAAAATGTATTTTCTCGGTCATGCTATGTTTAGATAATTGACTTTATTAGAGAAGTGGCATATGGTGAGATGTTGCTGTACCCACTTTTACATCCTTCCTGACCATGGCTGAGCCCAGCAGATTAAATAAACCTTGATTGATGAAGCCATCCCTGCCTCTGACTACAGATGGAAAATGGTTTTAATAAGATACTCAGTTTGAATAAAAAGATACTCTCAATTCTAATAAAACTTCCATTTATATTTTATAAATTATTTTTTCCTAAATAAAATGTCTCACATGAAAAGAGTGAAAAGCTTGTTTACTAAAATTCACTATGGTGTTTCTGTAGAGTTGCAACATATTCCTTTAGGCATAGATAGAAATGCTTCCAGTTCATATAAATCCTGATAGTTGAAAAAAAAGCCAATATTTCTAATCTTGACTCTCTTAAAAAAATAGCTATTTGAGTCATCCATACTTTAGTTCCTAAGATGTGGTGTGTTTATTTAACTTAGAGATCTACTTTGCCATTGACTTCAAATATCAAGGGAGTGTTTATAAATGCTATTCAGACTAGTTGGACCATCCTACTCAATTCTCATTTTCTATTTATGAGTAAGTTCTACCATAGGTATAAAAGTTAGTCAATAACATGATATGTAATAGAATAAACACTATTCTCTTTATGCCAAAAAGGAAAATATTGGCTCCTTTTTTATAAGCTACAGTTAATACTTATTATTTTTAAAACATGAATATCAAATTTATTTCAGATTTAATTCACTGAATCTTGTTGTCACACTTACTAATAAAATAAATATTTTTCTATTATGATATAGTTAAACATTAACTAAACCAATTAATCTGAGCCTTCAATTTATAAATGCATTTTTAATTTTTAGAACAAATAAAACCACAAGATATTTATTATTTTTTAATTTTTTAATTTAAATTAAATTTTTTGAGACAAGGTCTCACTCTCTCACCCAGTCTGGAGTGCAGTGGCATCATCTGCGGCCTTGATCTCCTGGATTCAATTGATCCTCGCATCTCAACCACCTGAGTAGCTGGGACTATAGGTGCACACCACCACATTTGGCTAATTTTTCTATTTTTTTGTAGAGATGGCATCTCCCTATGTTGTCAGGTTGGTCTTGAATTCCTGGGCTCAAGTGATGCTCCTGCCTCGGCCTCTCAAAGTGCTGGGATTACAGGCATGAGCCACTGCACCTGACCTTATTTTAAATATATGTATGTGTGTGTGTGTGTATATACACATATATATATAATATATATACATACACATATATACATATATACATATATATATGCATTTTTTTTTCAGACAGACTCTCACTCCTGTCACCCAGGCTGGAGTGCAATGGTGTGATGTTGGCTCACTGCAACCTTATTATATTTTTAAAAATCCATTTGTTTTTAGGTTATTTTCTGACGTAAGTGCATGACATGATTTGGCTGTGTCCCCACCCAAATCTCATCTGGAAATGTGGCTCCCATAATTCCCACTTGTCATGGGAGGGATCTGGTGGGAGGTAATTGAATCATAGGGGCAAGTTTTTCCCAAGCTGTTCTTGTGATAGTGAATAAGCCTCATGAGATCTGATGGTTTTATAAAGGGCAATTCCGCCGCACTCTCTCTTGCCTGCCACAATGTAAGATGTGCCTTTGCTCTTCCTTCACCTTCCGCCATGATTGTGAGGTCTCCCCAGCCATGTGGAACTGTGAGTCCATTAAATCTCGTTTTCTTTATAAATTACCCAGTCTCAGGTATTTTTTCATAGGAGTATTATTCATAGTACAATGCACATTTATTCCCCACCTCTCCCATGTTCTGTGTTAACAGGTACTGCTATAAGGTTTTGAATGATGGTCTACAGCCTGAGACATATTCAATAATAACAATTCAATTCCATTTTAAAACTTAAGTTCGCATTACTGTTTTACTAAGATGTTAACACAGATTCTTTTAGAAAGATCTTCTAAATGGTAAATGTTAATCCTTAGGCAACTAACTAAAATATAGATCTACAACATCAAATTTCTTAACTTTTTATTGATATTTAAAAATTCCATTCTGAAAAATGGAAACTGTAAATAAGAAGGTCAAATCCTCAAGAAAGAGAATAATATTTGCTAAATATCTAAGAAGTACCAGTCATTTTCCTAGTCACATTAAATATTCCTGGAACTTCATATTTCTATCAATATTTATATAGGCTTTTTGAAGGAAAGAAGATGTATCTGGTGAAAGAAACTTGTATCAGAGGAAATTAACTATGAAAAAAGTGATTTTTCTGAAAGCATCATTTCAAACTTCATAATTTCATTCATTTGACTCCTCTACTTTTTAAAAAACTTCTTCTAGGCAGAGGCATTTATACAATTTATTTCATCTTTGCCACAATGTGGTGAAAATTTGATGTTTTGAATCATTTTCCATCTTTCCTGAGGAACAATTGGAGAAGACTTGGCACCTCTAATAGAAATTATACATCTTTTAAAAAATACTTTTGATTAAAGACCCTTCAGGCATCAACTGCATGTATTCAAAGTAAAGCCTAATCACATCAGGGTTTTGCCAGCATAATTGTGTTTGTGGACCTTGTTACAGATATGATTTTGGTATTACTATAGCAACATAAAAGCTATGCTCTTAACCATGTATGTATGTGACTATGTTTATACATTTTCATGGCTAACTATAATGAACATACACAACCATCTATGAAGTTCAGTGTTGCAGGGTACAAGAGTTGAAGGTAGGAAATTATAATGTTAAATACTTCCCTTTAAAGATGAAGAAAGTGACAACCATAAAATAAATGTGATTTGAATAAAGTTATTTTTCAAGCCTAAGACATGATGGATATCAGGAATTACAGGGGAAAAGTGTGCATTGTAAAAGAATTATGAATGTATGGAGTCACATTTCTAAAACCTGCATTTTATGAGCAAAATTTTGTAAATCTATATAATTTATACTTTGGTATGCTTTGTAAATAAGCATTTGTAGTCAAGTAATGTCAGAATATGTGATCATCTGGATATTCACTGGGAGGGCAGGGATGTTCCCTGCAGGTTGCCAGTGCATTGTTCCATGCCTTGGGAGTGGTAGTTTATTTGAAACGAGGTAAATATTCTTTCCAAAATACATCCTATTGACTTGTGAGCTGTTCACATGAGCCAATCCTAATTTATACCCGTTTTCCTGGGTGGAACTTGGATGAGAGAAAAAAATCTGGAAGTGCCACACTTTCTAGATGTTATTGATCAGGGAAGCCAAACCCTAGAGGCAGCATTTCCCAATCAACAGCTTATCCCTTGGTCAGTCATCCTGCCCATGGCGCAAGGCTTGTAGTCTCATAACTTGTGCTGTTTAAATCTCCTATTCTCTTCCCTTTGGACTCAGAGTATTTTACTTTAAACATTCCCAAAAGCATTCTCATTCATTCCTGGGTCAATGCTTAATTCTCTAATGCTTTCCCTTTGGCCCTGGTGTCAAATACTAAAGCAACTCTGGGTCTTTCTAGAGGTTCAGAAATTCCTACTAGTTGAAAGTGTCCCATACTAGTTTTTGTCTCTCTCTTCTTGAAAAACTTGTGTTTTATCCTAGTTTCTCTGACATCTTTCTCCAAGGAGCTAGTAAAGTATGATGGTGACATCTCTTTTACATCTCAGTGTGCTGTCTCAGATGTTTCAAGTACAAAAGTGTCCATTTCCTGGGCACCTACTTTTTTGCTAGATGCTTTTGTTATGTTACACATATTCCTCCTGACAACCCTACAACATAGCTGTTATTATTAGCACCCTATACAAATGGAAAAATTGCAGGTCCAAGGAGTTAAGTATCTTGCCAAGGTTAAACAATTAGTAAGGAACACAGTCAGGATTAGAACTCAGGATCTGTCTCCAAAGGATAAGCTCCTCTTCTTTTCACTATCTCCTGTCCTTTCAATTCAAAGAACCCTTCGGATGCCAATAATTAAAGGAATTATCAGTTCACAGATTCCAGGCATAGGAAGAAATCCAGTGAGGGAGATATTATGACCCAAGGAGCTCCTTACAGACTTTGAATATAAACTACCCATATTAACCATGTGTAAAACTAGCCCACCCTCCCAATGGGGATGGTGATTTCCAAGTTCATAGCCAATCATCACTGCCCAGGTTAACCTCAATCCTGCCTCTTGTTAACTCTGCAAAATGACCTCCAACATGTCCATAGTCCGACCTGCAGTAGGAGAGGGAAATGTGAGTCTAAGGACCTTTCAGGACTACTCAGGAGAAACACAGTTCTCACCAGTGGCTGGTGAAGCACAATTAGAGTCATGGTTGCTATTCTTTTCAAAGCCTTGTGCAACCCCAGTGGGAGTTTGGACAAGTTGAAATGTGTGACAAGTAACCTTTCTGACACCTACCTTGAGACTGTCATCCAACTTTGGCATAAAATGCTCAACCTCATCAAAGAATAAAGTTCATTCCCTCCATGGTCTCTACTCAGCATTTTATCAGCAGGCACATGACACTTGGATGCTTCTCTGTTTTCATACAGCTGCTTTAATGTCAAAGATGTTATGATGAGGCTGTTTTGACCCAGCCATGAGAATATTTTTAAAGCAGTAATATACACTCATCCGTAACTCATTTTCCGAAGTTGGAATTTTTGACACCAACTCCCTGTAATAAATTACCTAGGTGTGGATGTGTGGGCCAGAAAAATCTGTCTGCCCTAGAGTCCTCAATGACTAAAACAATGCTGGGGTCTCCCAGTATTAAAGAGTGGTGTGAAGACATCTCTTCTCACATGTCCTCTCTGAATCCACCCAACAGCAACTAGGAGAGAAAACAAATAAATTTCTTCTTCACATGAAAATATGAAGTACCCATAACCTCACACCACACAAATAAAGATGGGTGGCTAAGTGCACTAAATACTGAATCTGAGTGTGGGAGTATGCAGCCTGCCACTGCAGATTTGTGGCAGAGCCTCTGACTTCATCAGGGACCATGGGCAGACTATGAAGACTTCCCTGAATTCCACTTAAAATCTAAGAAGGACAGGAGAGCTGGGGCTGCAAGAATAGAGAAGAAGACATGGCATCTCTGCAAGAAGCAGGCTGATGGTGCAGCCAAAAGGTGAAGAAATGGCAGGTGCTGTGCAGCTGGTCGAGCCTGGTCACACATGTGGGACTTGAACTTGAGCAGGGAAGACTATCTGCCTGGAAGATAATTAAATCCCTGATGAAAAATATTGACAGAAAAATGTTCAGAGCCAACAGACCAAAGTTTAAGCTGACTGCTACTCTGTAGCATCCTCTGGTAGCTCTCCTGCTCTGCTTTCCTGAAAATCACCAACCCAGGAAAACCACCCTCATTCAAACATGAGAAGCAATAATTAAAAACTAACGAAAAAACACCAAGAGGTTGGGAGCCAGGAATGGTGGCTCAGGCCTGTAATCTCAGTGCTTTGGGAGGCTGAGGTGGGTGGATCACTTGAGGTAGGTCAGGAGTTCGAGGCCAGCCCCACCAACGTGATGAAACTTCATCTCTACTAAAAATACAAAACTCATCCAGGCGTGGTGCTGCACGCCTATAATCCCAGCTACTCAGGAAGCTGAGCCAAGAGAATTGCTTCAACCTGGGAGGTGGAGGTTGCAGTGAGCCGAGATGGCACCACTGAACTTTAGACTGGGTGACAGAGCGAGACTCTGTCTCAAGAACAAAAAAAAGAGGTTAGGACATAAGAAAAAATATTTCAAAAATGGAAGAGAGAAAACATAATAAGCAAAGACTAAGATACACATGATCTGAATTGAGTTGATTTAATTTAATGTCAACAAATAAAAATACTCAATAAATAGCACTCCACGAAACCAGATAACTTAATAAAGTATGGCTTCTCTAAAACAAGAGATCATAGAAAGGCTCAAAGAAGAAATGATAATGAAAGGAGATAAAGTGTAACCTGTGTAGATCTCAGAAACAGTTTATGTGAAACAGAGATCATCAGTTCTAGAAGGTTTGGTAAAACATGGCCATAAAAATTTCTAACAATTTGATGCCTTTTCCGAGTGAAGCAGGAGTTTGTCCACGACCTGCAAAGTCCAGGTTGTTCAGTTTTTTAAGGCTAATTATAAGAATTGTATTGGTTATAGCTCCTGTTTTAATATGTGCTGCTTTGTTGTGATTCATTTAATGCTGTATATTTCATAATTTTTATAGTGATATCTGGGGATTTTTAGTGCAGAAATGTGTGGGGGTTTTTTTAAAAATTTCTTATTATTTCTGATTTTTAAATGTATTTCCCTATGGTTAGAGAATGGGGCCCATGTCATATCAAATTCTTTGTTGTTTATTAGAATATTGTTATGGACTAGTATGTGGGTAATTTTTTTTTTTTTTAGACAGAGTCTTGCTGTGTTGCCCAGGTTGGAGTGCAGAGGCACGATCTCCACTCAATGCAACCTCCGCCTCCCTGGTTCAAGATATTCTCCTGCCTCAGCCTCCTGAGTAGCTGTGATTGCAGGCGCACACCACCATGCCCCGCTAATTTTTGTATTTTTAGTACAGACAGGGTTTCACCATATTGGTCAGGTTGGTCTCGAACTCCTGACCTCATGATCCGCATGCCTCGGCCTCCCAAAGTGTTGGGATTACAAGCGTGAGCCACCGCTCCTGGCCCATATGTGGGTAATTTTTCAAATGCTTCTTGTGTGCTGTTTTTGGAGGGGTGCGGATTCGGATGCTTCTCTCTCTCCCCTCTCCCCTGGCCCTCCTCTATCTCTCTTCCAAGCCTTCAGAGGGTCTCGTGAATAGTTAATAGTCTTGATAATACACCAGCTTTGAACTGTGATGTGAAGAATTAGAAGGGCCAGCCCCGTGCTTTGGAAGCTGCAGAGGAGGAATAAGGGCAATTTCCAACAGAGACAGTGGTCCCCTGCAGGCAGAGCTGGCGCAGGGTCACAGGCACAGGGGCAGCTTGGAGTGGGCGGCAAGACGACAAGGTAGGAGCAGAGAAAGATGAGACAGTGGTCCCCAGGTGCCAGGGCAGGCCTTTGACCACCTCCCAGAGAAAGCTGGGGACACATCTGGAAGGGACTTTTTTTTTCTGGCCCATTTAGGTCAGGAGGGGCTTGGGCCAAAACAATGTAAGGATAAAAAGAAGGCATGACCTGATTCTGTAGAGTTTTACTTTAGGCAAGAAACAAAGCCTCTGTCTGTGGCTCTGCAGGTTGTGACTCACAGGACTTGCTAATCCCACGCTGTGCCATGAGCCAGGCTGCATCATTTCAGATTTTCTGTGCCCTCTTTTGCTTTCTGGGCTTTTCAGAAGCAGAAAAACCATAGTAAGGTGTGTTTCGGGTTTTAGAGACGTTTCTGCTGAACTTTGCCTTAAAATTTCTCCTGGAATCAACTGATTTTTAAAATGGGCAATGAAGTAACATTGGCCTACCCATCCTTTCTTATTTTTTTTAAAAACATTTCCCTTGCGTTAAACACATACAAAAGAAGTCTTGGCACATGAAGGGCTACTATCACCTTAAACCAGAGACATGCAGTTTTCTTATGAACATTGATTCTCAGATTTGTCCACCTCAAAACCCATCCTGACAAGGAGGAGAGAACTTGAATGCGTAAGATGAGGGTCTGCAGAGACCCCACAGTATCAGCGACAAACGAGTGGTATAGGAATCTTGCATTTAGGCTGCCGCAGTACACAACTCCAAAAAATGCCATCTCATGTGTGTACTGTCACAGGGTAGTCTAGGTATTTTATTGTAAAAATTCATAAGAATGATATGACAGCTTTCCTACAGTTTAGTCATTAAATAAATTCACCCATCAATCTTTTGTCCAATTTCTAATGAGTATCATTTTCTGAAATTATGTTTTATTATATTTTCTTTAGAGGCAGAAGAGTGATTTAATGATTTTGCTAGTGCCAATTTGTAATTGACAATTTTCTATGAAAGGTAGCAGCATTGTTTTTAGTTTTGATTAATGGCTAGTCGAGAATTAATCTTTGGTTCAGAGCTTTATTGCATTTGAACTGAACCGCAGCTCACCTGACTGCCACTTCCTTGAAATACCTGTTTTGAAGAGTTGCAGGTTAGCAGGAACAAAAAACCTGACACATCTAGCAATGCTTGTGTTCCAAAGTGTACTGTGAGGAAAAAAAAGGTGGAAAACATCCTAAAAATCTTTGATATTTTTTCTATTTTTATTGCAATGGCATAAGTACTTATTATGAGTTAAATTAGGAAGAATAAAAATAAGCACAACATTGACACGACCATGCAAAGGACAAGCCAAGAAGGGAGGGGATGGGTGTCAAGGAGTCATGCTTTTCAAAGGTGAGGAGTAGTCAGGGGTTTCTGCTTTGCCCCCTTTATTTGGTAATAAAACAGGGCTTTTACATTTTGAAGCAGCTGCTTTATGTGTCCAAGATAAGATAATCACATTAAAATGTCACTGCTGTCAAAATGTCATGTCAAAATGACCTCATCTAAATGTCCTACTGTATGTCAGGCTGCTCCAAGTTTCAAGATTTCACTCTTGCACCCCTAAAATATCACCATGTTCCTGATAAAAGCAAAAATTGTCTGATATATACCAACTTGGTCTCTTTTACACCATTCCTGCTCATCATTTTCTGCTTGATTCACTCTGATCTACAGAAATTCTCCAGGTATTGAATGCAGGTTAATTAATTCTTAACAGCAACGACAAAATTAGCAAAGACTTATAGCCCATATCACATACCAGATACTGTTTTAAGCATTTTACACGTATGGACTCAATCCAGCACAATCCACATGAGGGAGGCATGATTTTTATTCCCATTTTCAAGGCTAGGAAACAGGAAAAAAAAAAGGTTCCTTTAGTATTTTGCCTAAGATCATAATTAATAAATTGCGTAATTCACAGTCATAACTAACAGTTCCAGAACCTGGGCTTTCAGCCACTGTTGAAAGTATATTATACTGTATTGTACTATACTATACTATATACTATACTCTTTTATACACTGTAGAACAAGTGTGAATAATTCCTAATTTATCCTACCTATTCACCAGATCATTCTTGTTCATTAACATTACCTAAACCTCTGGTGTAAGCAAATTCCTTTCTTCATATTATTTGTAATGCTGTAGATTATTTTTGAGGTAGATTGGTGTTATGGGCTTTGAGGTAAATAGATATTGTGCTTCCCCTCAAATTCATGTGTTGAAGTCCTAGCCCCCAGTACTTTAAAATGTGACTATACTTAGAGAAAGGGCCTTTAAAGAGATGATTTATTTCAGTGGGCCCTAATCTAATCTGATGAGTGTCCTTATAAGAAGAGGAGATTAAGACATACAGAGAGAGAGACTAGGGAGGCCCACTCACCATGAAAAGGCCATGTGAAGACACAGCAAGAAGGCAGCCGTCTGCAAGCCAAGGAAGGAGACCTCAGAAGAAACCAACCCTGCCAACATCTTGATCTTGGACTTCCAGCCTCCAGTACTGAGAGAAAAATAATGTCTATTGTTTAAGCCACCCAGCATATGGTATTTTGTTATGGAAGCCCTAACATATTAGTATAGCTGATAAACTATTTGTGGGTATATAGATCTGAGTATGGATGTCATATACAATCTGTTTTTTATTTTTATTTCTTTTTAATATTTGAGTTTCAGACACACAGCCCATAAAAGTAAGCTTTTCAGGCAGCTGGTAAATAAGGCTGGTTCATATTGTCTGGACTGGAAAATTTAGATTGACTGTTATATGTGAGCATGGGTGCATGGATATTATCTGGATAAAGTCCTAGCAATAGACATTATTCTGCTCAGGCACTGAATCCTAATGTATGTAGAGGATAATATTATTAGGTGGATTACTGCTGATATTTGTGAATAAAAATTACATATAGCTGCTTGAAATAAACCTTTGTTTCATTTCACTTGTAAATCTTCATACTTGCTTTAGTTAATGCAGTGACTAGGCGGTTTGTATTAGTGTTTGACTTTAACAAAAGTAAAATAAATGCACACAACGGTAAATATAAATAACCATATGCACACAATAGTAATACGAGCTTTCTTTTTTCAAAGAAGTATTAAATATATATGCACTTAAATTTGTATGCCTTATAAAAGTTGATTTGGTGAAAATTTAAGTGAATTATGTTTTTCTACTAAACAAGATTTTCCAAAGTATATGTAACATTAAGTAGGTAAAAATTCCCAGTGAATAGATTTTGAGTTTAAATAGGAACATTTTAATATCTCATGCAAAAATGCAAAAGAGAAAATTTTACCATACTTGGAATTGGTTTTTTTTTTTATTATTATACTTTAGGGTTTTAGGGTACATGTGCACAATGTGCAGGTTTGTTACATATGTATCCATGTGCCATGTTGATTTCCTGCACCCATTAACTCGTCATTTAGCATTAGGTGTATCTCCTAATGCTGTCCCTCCCCCCTCCCCCCACCCCACAACAGTCCCCAGAGTGTGATGTTCCCCTTCCTGTGTCCATGAGTTCTCATTGTTCAATTCCCACCTATGAGTGAGAACATGCGGTGTTTGGTTTTTTGTCCTTGCGATAGTTTACTGAGAATGATGTTTTCCAGTTTCATCCATGTCCCTACAAAGGACACGAACTCATCATTTTTTATGGCTGCATAGTATTCCATGGTGTATATGTGCCACATTTTCTTAATCCAGTCTATCGTTGTTGGACATTTGGGTTGGTTCCAAGTCTTTGCTATTGTGAATAGTGCCGCAATAAACATACGTGTGCATGTGTCTTTATAGCAGCATGATTTATAGTCCTTTGGGTATATACCCAGTAATGGGATGGCTGGGTCAAATGGTATTTCTAGTTCGAGATCCCTGAGGAATCGCCACACTGACTTCCACAATGGTTGAACTAGTTTACAGTCCCACCAACAGTGTAAAAGTGTTCCTATTTCTCCACATCCTCTCCAGCACCTGTTGTTTCCTGATTTTTTAATGATGGCCATTCTAACTGGTGTGAGATGGTATCTCATTGTGGTTTTGATTTGCATTTCTCTGATGGCCAGTGATGATGAGCACTTCTTCATGTGTGTTTTGGCTGCATAAATGTCTTCGGAATTGGTTTTTTATTACTAAACATATCTTCAATTAAATTAATGCCAAGAACCTGTATTTACTGAAAAGTTTAAAATATCCTTTTATGTTTGAAAAGTCTGTACCTTTGAATAAAAGACAATCATATACCTTATTGTAGCAAGGATCCACCCAGAATTATACAGGCTACTTTACTTACATTCTAAACAAAAGCTCTAAATTGAGACTTCATTTATTAAAACTTCAGGAAAACCTATTACAAACAAAAATTTCTGGACTTGGGATTCCAAATTAACTAAATATTTCTTTATTTCTCCACTACCATTAATTTCATGTTTAAGATAGCGAAATAGGCAATAAAAAGCTAACACTTCAAAAATAATTGGTATAGCTTCTTTAGAGGAGAATTTAGTAATATTGTGATAATTATGAATCTTGGCCAGATGTGGTGTGGCTCACTTTTGGCCTCCCTGCACTTTGGGAGGCCAAGATGAGAGAATTACTTGAGGCCAGGAGTCAAGACCAGCCTGGGGCAACATAGTGAGGCCCTGTCTCTACAAAAAAATTAAAATTTTGTTGGGCAGTCCTAGCTACTCCAGAAGGCTGATGGGGAAGGATTGTTTGAGCCCAGGAGATCAAGGCTGCAGTGAACTATGATCTTGCACTGCACTCTGGCCTGATGACAGAATAAGACCCTGCTTCTAAAACAAAACAAAATAAAAACCAAACCAAAAAAAAAAAAAAAAAACCCACTGTGGATATTGTACTCTTTGACTCAGAAATTTCCATTTATCTTTAGGTATACCCAAAAACTTTGTTCACAAAACATATGTACAGGCATGTTCAATACAGGATTATTTCTAGTAGTAGAATGTTTATCAACATGAGACTAGGAAACTAGAGTGTAACTAAATGGAGGAATATTATGGAACTGAAAAAATAGGTATATTTGTAGGTAGTGATGTGGAAATATACCTAAGACCAAGCAGAAAGATTAAGGTACAAAATTCCTTATATAATTTGATACCTTTTATATAATTTATAAAAAGGCAACATAATATATAGATCTATACATGCTTGAAGATACATACGATTGTCTACTTTTCCTGAAATTAATCATTAGACATTTTAATGGGAATTACTTTAGATGAGTAAGAGTGAAGGTGGAGAGAAAGGAGGCTTTCTATCTTTGTGTTGTGCCTTCCCATACTGTTTGAATTTCTGACCATGTGCATACATGGTAGGCAATTTTTTTAATAGCAAAGGTCATTACAGTGACTTAATGAGCCATTTGCGTTTATTTCCTTTCAGATACTTTTTGTGTTTGAAAAAAAATTAGGAATATCATTTTAACACAGTTTTCAATTAAAAGATTTATCTTGTCTTTTTCAAAAGAATATTTAAAATGTTTCATTTGCTACTTTCAAATTGATGGCATGGTATTCACTACCAATATCAATGGACTATATTCTTTTTGGACACTAGAGGGAGTTTAGAAATGAGAGAAAATACACCGAAGAACCAATATGGCTCCTAAAGCTCTCTGACTGGATTTCCTTACTCCCACTGAGAACCTCTTTAGAACAAAAGCATTACTTAAACCATGGTTGACTTTGTAGATATATTCCTAAGAGTTTGTATGTAATTGAATCATATTGTAAGTTCTTCTGGGGAGATTGCTGTTGAGAGGAATCCTCGTGTGGATTGTCTAGAAAATAATGAAGCTTTTGTAAGACAGGTAATCACTGCTAGTTTATCATTAGATGACAAGATTCTAGTGTTTTATAATCCTCTTTTCCAGAAGATACTGTAAATCTGAGGTGTGATTATGATTATATTGGTACAATCAGTTTTGTGTGCCTTGAAGAATGTAGGTACTCAATGAATGTTTAATCAACTAATTAAAGAAATAAACAGGCTAAAGAAACAAACAGTTATTGTATCTGGGATGTTTTCCCCCTTATTATCCTAATTTAAATGACTGACTGAATTCTATTCGGTAAGCTTCCTTCTGCACCTATTCATCCATTTCTTCACGTGCTCACTGTAACCCAGGCAAAGTAACAGTCATTGGTATAAAATAAAGATTCTAATCTCAAAAACTTTTCAATTTAGTGAGAAGACAGATAAGAATAAACAAATCGAATGAACAAATGGATGGAGAAGATATGAGAAATAAGTGAGTGTGATAGGCAAAAATAAAGCATCATGGGATAAACATTGCTAATAAACATCTGGATTTCCTGTACTTCTGAGTATATGTAGGTTGTACTTCTCCACCCTCTTGTAGTCATTCATCGCTATTTGACTAGCTCTAGCCAATAACATGTGAGTGGAGTGGCAATGTGACTGCCAAGCTAAAGTACTGGATGGCTGGTGTTCAGCTCTCCAGCTCTTTCTTCCTTTGATGTGGCAATCAGGAAAGCACATGTTGACTTGAAGGTGTCGTGAGATGAAGAAAACTGAAGTGCTGAGCCACCACATGGAAGGTGCCTTAGCTAAAGTGTTGCCATACTTGGAAAATTAATGTGAGTAAAAAAATAACTTTCATTATTTAAAGCCAATCAAAATTTGGAGCATAGCCAAGCCTATCCTGACTGATACACAAGATTAGGCAACGGGGAGTAATGGGGCAGTTCTCTTCATGTAGGATGGCCAAGGAAGTGTCTTCTTACAAAATGGCAACAGCAATACAGTTATTGTTATTTGGATGTGAATTTCAGAGTCAAGAAGGGGTAGCCATGGAGAGGAATGGTTCTGGGATATTGCTGGTGGGCCCCTGCTTGAGTCATGGGAGGACACTTGTCAAAAGCATCGATACCTTGGCTTCACCCTAGACCTGCTGCATTAGACCCTCTGGAGGCAGCTTTAGGATTCTGTGATTTTAATGAGCTCCCCAGGTTATTCTGATGCACAGCCAGCTCTTGCAACCACTGCATTCAGCTTCAAGCCCTGATGGTTTACATTTCTGATATATATGGTATGATATATAGAAATTTCAAATTATATGCCTCTCAGTCTTTTCTTTACTCTGATAGGAACAAAAAAGGGAAAAACCACATTTCAATTCTCATCAAAATGACTTTCTTTTTTCCCATAATTCTGACAGAATATGATTCCTTATGTGTCTGTCTTAGTTTGATGGAATCGACTTTAAGTCTTCAAGTCATAATAATATCAGACAGGTGTTTTTTATTTGTTTGTCTTATTTTGATAGTATCAAACTGTAACTTCAAGAATATTATTTAGAGAAAGAAAAACATCGTGATAGCCAAAATGTTTTTGCTGTTAGAATTTTAAAGAAAAATGAAGATCATTTATTGAATGCTTAATGTATGCACAATCATGCTGCAAAGTAATATGTACTCCTCATTGAAATTTAATTTTCACAAAAATATTGGTGCCTTAAAATTTTTACTCTTTCCTTTCAATGATAGCCTAAAAATTTTTATTTTAATAACTACATTTATAGAATAAATTAAATAATTTAACCCAAGAAGCTGTAAAGAAGAATAGATTCTTGAGTAATTGTGAATTCATAGTCTTCATTGTAGTTATTTTATGTACGTGAAAACTGAGTGATAAAACCTTCATTCAAGGCTTTAAATTTAGAACTAAAAAGGAAAGCTGCTGCCCAGAGGGAGAACTTACTATAGATAATTACTTTATAAGGTAGCCTCTCTTTGATGTTCCAATTTCATATTTTTCAAAGCCAAATATAAAGTATGTATCACATCTGAGCCTCTTTGCAATACTGTATAAAAATACTTTTTTAATTAAAATGGGGAGAGATGGTATACAAAGCAGACTGATCACATTTGTTTTTCTCTACTCCATTCCAGAACCTCCTTCTATAACAGCAAAACTATATAATGTATACAATTTTATGCCTTTATACAAAGTCAAGAGAACAGGGTAAAATCCTGCTTGCTGCACATAATGGAAGAAAAGCTAATACCAACGAATCCCTCCTCCAGCTACCACAAAGACACAGAAGGATATGCCAATTCACCATGAACTACAATGATGGTGGAGAATGGGTCAGTTTCTCAGCATTGCAGCTTCAGCCCACAAGATTCCTGTATTTCCCCATATGGGACACTCAATGAGAGAGTGAGTGAATGAGAGAGAGGCACTAGATGACAAAACATTTACCCCTGGATTTTTGAGTCACCTTTTTACTTCAAATCCCAGATGACCCTAGTCAAATAAAAGGATAAATATTCTGTGTTGACCTAGTTCCCTCATGCAGAGCCTGGGAAAGAATCTAAAATGGTAATTTGGAGGATGCCTCTTGCTGACAACTGAATGATCCTTTGAATTCAATCTGGTCTTTTAGTTATTAAACAGTAACATTTGTTTATTATTATTGTTAAATTCACCACCAGAGGGAGCTCATCTTTTCCCGTCATCTAGAGACCAATAGACTGCAAAGTAACTATTGTTCTCCTAATTTCAGTATTAAAATATATTATATAATTTTTGCCTGGGATAAACGTTGGAATGTGTGTTTACATTGAGTTATTTTAGTTGTCTCAGAAAGCAGCAGAGAAACTTCAATCAACCACAAATTTGGTCTCCAATTTATTACCTCCTCACAACTTTCCCTAATGGAAAGAGAAAAATAAATCTACCTAGAGAATTACATTTTCCTCATGTACCTCTCTGGAATTTACCACATTTTTCTAATGAAGCATCACTTCAGAATTTTCTAGGCTCTCTGAGTCAAAGCACAGCAGAAGGATCTTTGGAGAAAAACGATTGGCTGGTTGATGTTTGCTAAGTCATTTGAAAGTCTAAGATATCTCAAATGGAAATCTCCATCTGTGGTGACATAAAATACATCTATATTTAATATTAATAGTCACTAATATTAAGTGTAAATAAGCAGAGAGAAAGATCGTAGGATCCTTATTCACCAAATGGACGTAATCCATAACTAATTTTAAAAATGAAGTCAATCTTTTGGTAGGGAAGTGAATGATCTCTGAAAGTAAACTAAAATCAAGTCCTAGAAGATGATATTTTAGTTTTCTTTTAGCATCTGCTTGTCAAAAGCAAGAATTTGATTTATTTAAGTCCTTTTTACTGCTAGTAGCAAATATATGCTTTTTAGGAAGCAGGACCATTTTTATATTTTTGAAACTCAGTGAGTCTGCTATACCTGTAAATATTTGAATACTATAAATGACTAGTGCTGAGGAGAAGGATGTAGTGTTTCATTAAGTATTTGCTCCATTTTTAAAGAGCCTGTGACCATGGCAACCAGGTGCTGCCAACTGACCCCAATGGCAGCCACACTTGCTGCTTTATCTCAGTTGCTACTGGGAGCACACAAGCTTTATAGATTTATTGAATCACATTAGATTATAGGCAATTTTGAAATGGTTCAAAAGGAGAGGAATAGCTTGTTTTTAATCCAGAGAAGTAGAATTGTTATGCATGCATTATTTCCTACAGGTAATATTCATACACAATTTAAGGATTTTAAGAAACAAAGGAAAGAGATTTGTGGATGAATACGGCAGACAGATCATATGTGCTTATTCTTTGCTCCACCCCAGAACCTCTTTCAATACCAGTTAAAGGATATAAGGTAATAATTTTATGCCTGTCTACAAAGACAAGAGTGCAGGAGAAGAGAAGAGGGAAGGCCAGATTGTCAACAGAATTTTGGAAGTTGGAAAATAGATGGATGAGTCATAACTGATTTAGCAGAGCAGAAATGTTGAGACCAAACTGTCTCTTGGGGGTGGAGGAAATGACAATAACAAGCAAGCTGATTCAAGCCATAGCCCCTCAAAGGCACAGTGAGAAGAGGGATTAGAATCTTCTGAATAAGCCTAGGATGTGGAGCTGGGAACACAGGACCTAGTTGATTGAGCACTCACCCCCTAAATTTGCACCTCCAGACACTGAGTAAGGTGACTTTCCTGGAGAGGCAAGCTGAGTGAGCAGTGTATCATGGGGCTGAAAACAAGGGTAATGAGTGGAAATCTGGATACCAAAGAGCCAGGCAGTCAGCTTCCTGCCCCACTCAGCTCTCAAGCCCTGGACTGGATATTGGATGATTCTTCTTGAGATATAGGCAAGACACTGCTTTCTTAACCTATTAATCTCATACTAGTATTAGACTTTTAAACTATAGATACATATTTATCACTAAAAAATAATAACAAATTATTAATAGCAGGAAAAAACTGATTTGAATCAGTGCCCCAAGCCATATAGATTACGTATGTGGTATATAGTCAAAAATTTTAAAGTGCATGTCACTACTCAGTTATGCCAAATGAAAGCTTGTTGTTGGACTTATCTTGTTGCCTTGGAATTGGACACAGAGAGCCAAAGTGAGGCTTGAAATACTGAAAGTAACTGCATCCTAAAAAGAGTTGCAAAAAATGAAATCGAGACAACCTCTCGGGAGCTTATAAAGATGTAAATAGATACTGCTACCCCAGCCACTCTGTCCAATACCTATCTTCTTCCTCTCCAATCTCTTGATATGGTTTGATCTATGTCCCTACCAAATCTCATGTTGACCTGTAATCCCCAGTCTTGGAGGTGGAGCCTAGTGGGAGGTGATGAGATCATGGGGGTGGACTTCTCATGAATGATTTAGTACCATGCCTCCGTGGTAACGTATAGTGAGTGAGTTCTCACCAGATCTGGTTGTTTAAAAGTGTGTGGCACCTCCCTCCACCCTATCTCTCTTCCTCCTTTCCAGCCATGTGAAGTGCTGGCTCCCTCTTTGCCTTCTGCCATGATTGTAAGTTTCCTGAAGCCTCCTCGGTAGCCAAGCAGATGACAGCGTCATGCTTCCTGTACATTCGATGGAACTGTGAGCCAACTAAAGCTCTTTTCTCTATAAATTATCCAGTCTCAGGTATTTATTTATAGCAATGCAAGAACAAACTAATATGGAAAATTGGTACTGAGGAGTGGGGCATTATTATAATGATACCTGAAAATGTGGAAGCAGCTTTGAAACTGGATAATGGGCAGGCAGAGGATGTAACAGTTTGGTGGGCTCAGAAGAAGACAAGAAGTTGAGGAAAAGTTTGGAACTTCCAAGAGACTTGTTGAATGGTTGTAACCAAAATATTGATAATGATATGGAGAGTGAAGTTGAGGCTAAGGAGGTCTCAGATGGAAACGAGGAACTTATTGGGAACTGGAGTAAAGGTCACTTTTGCTATGCTTTAACAAACAGTCTAGTTGCTGTCAGGCCTCTGAGCCCAAGCTAAGCCATCATAACCCCTGTGACCTGCACATATACATCCAGATGGCCTGAAACAACTGAAGAACTACAAAAGAAGTGAAACAGCCAGTTCCTGCCTTAACTGATGACATTCCACCATTGTGATTTGTTCCTGCCCCACCCTAACTGATCAACGGACCTTGTGACATTCCTTCTCCTGGACAATGAGTCTCAGGAGCTCCCCACGAAGCACCCTGTGACCCCCACCCCTGCCCACAAGAGAAAACCACCTTTAACTGTAATTTTCCACTACTTACCCAAATCCTATAAAACTGGCCCACCCCACCTCCCTTTGCTGACTCCTTTTTCGGACTCAGTCCGCCTGCACTCAGGTGATTAAAAAGCTTTATCGCTCACACAAAGCCTGTTTGGTGGTCACTTCACATGGACACACATAACAGTTGCATTATGCCCCTGCTCTAGGGATCTGTGGATCTTTAAACTTGAGAGTAATGATTTAGGGTTTTTGGCAGAAGAAATTTTAAGCAACAAAGCATTCAGGATAGCCTGGCTACTTCTAACAACCTATGCTTACATGTGTGAACAAAGAAATGACCTGAAACTGGAACTTATATTTAAAAGAAAAGAAGAGCATAAAAGATTGGAAAATTTGCAGCCTGGCCATGTGATCGCAAAGAAAATGCCATTTTCAAGGGAGCAGTTCAAGCAGGCTGCAGAAATTTGCATAAGTAAAGAGGAGCCCAGTGCTAATAGACAATGGGGAGGAGGCCTTGAAGAGATTTCAGAGACCTTCTAGGCAGCCCCTCCCACCACAGGCTAAGAGGCCTAGGAGGAAAGTTTGGTTTAGTGGGCCAGGCCCAGGGCCCTACTGCCCTGCACAGCTTTGGGACACTGTTCTCTGCATCCCAGCTACTTCAGCTCCAGCTGGAGTTAAAAGGGGCCCAGGTACGGCTCATGCCACTGCTTCAGAGGGTGAAAGCCATAGGCCTTGGCAGCTTCCACGTGGTAGTAAGCCTTTGGGCATACAGAGTGTCATCGCTGAGGCTTGGAAGCTTAGATTTCAGAGGATGTATGAAAAAGCTTGGATGTCCAGGCAGAAGCCCTTATGGAAGACCTCTACTAGGGCAGCGCAGAGGGGAAATGGGTTGGAGCCGCCATGCAGAGCATCCACTAGGGCACTGCCATTTGGAGCTGTGAAAAGAGGGCCACCATTCTCCAGACCCCACAATGGGGTCTGTCACAATCTACTGACAGCTTGCCCCCTGCACCTGGACAAGCCTCAGGCACTCAACACCAGCCCTTGCGATTAGCCACAGGTGCTGAATCCTGCAAAGCCTCATGGACAGAGATGCCCAAGACCTTGGGAGCCCACCCCTCACACCAGTGTGCCCTGGATGTGAGACATGGTGTCAAGGGAGACTGTTGTGGAGCTTTGAGATACAGTAACAGCCCTGCCGGGTTTCAGGCTGGCATGGGGCCTATAGCCACTTTCTTTTGGTGAATTTCTCCCTTTTGGAATGGGAGTATTTCTTAATGCCTGTACTCCCATTATATCTTGGGAGTAACTAACTTGTTTTTGATTTTACAGGCTCATAGGTGGAAAAGACTTGCCTTGTCTCAGATGAGACTTTTGAGTTTGGATTTTTACGTTAATGCTGGAATGAGTTAAGACTTTGGGGGACTGTTGGGAAGGCATAATTATATTTCACAATGAGAGGGACATGAGATTTTAGAGTTGGGGGGCAGAGATAGAATTATATGGTTTGGATCTGTTTCCTCACCAGATTTCATGTGGAATTATAATCTCCAGTGTTGGAGGTGGTCCTGGTGGGAGGTGACTGGATCATGGGGTTAGAGTGTTCATGAATGGTTTGGCACCATCCCCCCTTGGTACTGTATAGTGAGTCGCTTCTCACAAGAGCTGGCTGTTTAAAAGTGTGCGGCACCTCCCCCACCCTCTCACTCTTCCTTCTACTCCAGCCATGTGAAGTGCTGGCTTCTCCTTCACCTTCTGTTGTGATGGTAAGTTTCATGAGGCCTCCTCAGAAGCTGAGCAGATGCCAGCACCATGCTTCCTGTACAGCCCATATCACCATGAGCCAGTTAAACCTCTCTTCTTTATAAATTACCCAATCTCAGGTATTTCTTCATAGCAATGTGGGACCAGACTAATACAACTCTCTAGAAGATAAACATGAGAAAACTTGAGGCCAGAGGGTAAAGAAGAGAAAAGCATATTGGAATCCTGGGCCTTTACCCCACCTATAGGAAATTGCATAGCTTTTGGGAGGGGATTATATCCATTCTCCCTGCAAACTAAAAGAGAGTGTATTAGTTTACCATTCCTGCTGTAATAAACAACCACAAAATTAGTGGCTTTAAACAATGCAAATGTATTACCTTACAGTTCTGGAGGTCAGAAGTCTAAGATGGGTCCACTGGGTTGAAATCAAGGTGTTGGCAGAGCTGCATTGCATTCTGGAGGCTCCAGGGAATATCTGTTTCCTTGCCTTTTCCAGCTTCTTCAGGCTGCCCACATTCCCTGATCCATGGGCCCTTTCTTCACCTTCAAAACCTGCAATAGCCAGTCAAGTCTTTCTCACATTCCATTGCTCTGACACTAGTTACCCTGCCTCCCTCTTCCACATTTAAGGACCTTTGTGATTACACTGGGCCTGCCAGATAATCCAGGATACTCTCCTTATTTTAAGGTCAGCTGATTAGCAAACTTAATTCCTCCTTGCCATGTGATATAACATAATCAAAGGCTCTGTAGATTAGGATATGGATGTCTTTGTAAGGAGGAAGGAAAGAATTATTCTCCCTACCACAGAAGAGCTTGAAGAAACAGCTCTCCATTCATAAGTATCCATTCATAAATATCCATTCATAAGTATCTGGAGTGCCATTCTTTATCCATTCATAAATATCTACAGTGCCTGTAGAAGGGGTAGCAACAGTTTCAAATTGGACATAAGCTTAGGCTACTCAGACCCATTGTCTGTCCTACCAGAGGATAAGAAAATTAGAGATTAATGGCAAGCTGGAGAAAGGGAGCAGCCTGCACCTTTTCTGTGGATTAACCAGAACTGCTAATATGGTTTGGCTGTGTCCCCATCCAAGCCTCACCTTGAATTGTAATAATCTCCACATGTCAAGGGCAGGGCCAGGTGAAGATAATCGAATCATGGGAGCAGTCTCCCGCATACTGTTCTCGTGGTAGTGAATAAGTCTCACGAGATCTGATGGTTTTATAAATGGGGGTTCCCCTGCACAAGCCTTCTTGCCTGCCATCATGTAAGATGTGCCTTTGCTCCTCATTCGCCTTCCACCATGATTGTGAGGCCTCCCTGGCCGTGTGGAACTGTGAGTCAATTAAACCTCTTTCCTTTATAAATTAGTCAGTCTCGGGTATGTCTGTATTAGCAGCGTGAGAACAGACTAATACAACTGCAGAAGACAATTAGGCACGAAGTGTCTTTCTGCAAGCCAGAAACCCTGGGAGGTGAGGCAAGAGGCTGTGGGGTGTGACTCTGGGGATAACAGTTGGGGGTGATGATGAAAGAGCCAAAGCTAGGTCTTCTGTGCCAGGGAATTTGTGCAACAGGAAAACCTCATGGCTCAGTGCCTCCAAACTGACTCATGTGCATGCCTCTGAGAACCAGCACTTTCCCTGCTGCACCAAGAGTAACAGAAAAGGTCAAACTGGCCAGAAAAGCAATGGTCATCAACAATAGTGCAATCACATGGCCAGTTAAGGAAAATAAACTGGTGCTCTCTTTACTTCTATCTCATTTTCCATCTCTCCAACACCCCAGAGAAGTTAATACTAGAAAGAGTAGCACAGGTGCCTTTAGAAAGTCATCCAAATTCTATCCCTGCTCAAGTAAGACAAAGCTGTGTTGGGGAAGGGATAAGGAAGTATGAGATTATAATTTAAAATTGGTCTGAACCAGACTTTTGAAAACTTTTTACTGAAATATAATACACCGACTTTAAAAAGTACACTGAGGTGTATAGGTTGCTAAATTTTCACAAACTGAACACACCAATGTGACCAACATCCAGATAAGAAGCAAAATACTACCAATCCCCAGATACTCCCTTATTCCTTTCCAATCTCAAAGCCTGCTCCCTCTAGAGTAATCAATATCATGAATTTAAACAACATATATTAGTTTCACCTGTTTTTGTACTTTATGCAAATGAAATCATATAGTATATTTTGGGTTTGACTCCTTTCATTCAACATTATGTTGCTGAGAATCATTTTTGTGTTTTTACTTGTATTGGTAGGTCATGTATTTGCACCTTTGTAAAATATTCTATTATATAATTAGACTGCAATTTATCTATTCTATTGTTTATGGGCATAAAATAACTTCTAGCTTAGAGGTATCGAAAATAGTACTACAATGAATATTCTACTATGAGTACTTTGTGGAAAATATGCTTGCTTTTCTGGTTGATATGTACCCAGGAGTGGAATTTTGGGTTATATCTTCAATTTGGACATATGTTACTGTGTTAGTCCATTTGTGTTGCTATAGAAGAATACCTGAAACTGGGTAATTTACAAAGAAAAGAGGTTTATTTTGGCTCGAGTTTCTGCAGGCTATATAGGAAGCATAGTGCCAGCATCTATTCCTAGTGAGGACCTCAGGAAGTTTACAATCACAGAGGAAGGCCAAGGGGAGCCAGAACATCACATAGTGACAGGGGGAGCAAGAGAATTGGGAGAGGTGCCACACTCTTTTAAACAACTAAACTTTACATTAACTCACTCATTACTGCAAGAAAGGCACCAAGCCATTCATGAAGGATCCACCCCCACGACTGAAATATCTCCCACCAGGCCCCACTTTCGACATTGAGAATCACACCCAACATGAGATTTCAAGGGGACAAGCATCCAAACTATATCAGTTATCAAATAGTCTTTTAAGGAGCTGTAGGGAAGGCCTATTGTTTCACATCTTAATTTTATACTTGGTAGTTTCTGTTTCATTTGAGCTATTCTAATGGTTGTGTAATAATATCTCATAGTTTTAGTTTGCATTTTTCTGATGACTAACGAAGTTAAACAACTTTGTATGTGTTTATTGGCCATCTCAATACTTACTTTTGTGAAATATTTGTTTAATCTTTCATCCTTTTTTTTTGAGTTGTCTTATTGATATATAGGGCTTCCTTATGTATTCTGGATATGAATCCATGTGAATCTCAATATTCATAAGTGAATATCTTCTCTTACTTTGTAAGTTACTTTCTGATTCCCTTTTAATGATGTCTTTTGATGAACAGAAGTTCTTAATTTTAATAGTCTAATTTATTAATATTTTTATGGTTTTATGTTTCATGTCCCCTTTAAGAAATCTTTGGCACCTCCAAGACAATGAAGTTATTTGGATTAGACTTTTTATTAATTGAAAGTGACAAGAAAGCTATCAGTACTACCTAAAAGGCTGATTCATCTGAGTGTGGTTGAGGGTAATGGTTGGAGACAAATCAAATTTTGTCACATTTGTACCTTATCTATTTCAGGCTATTTGACAAAGGAGCTGCACAAAGAAAATATAGCTGTTGCTTTGGTTTGGTTTGGTTTTGATTTTGAGGTAACATTCTGAGAGTCATCTTTTATTTTACTTTTATTCTTTTTACAACTGACACATAATTGTACATATTTACAGAATACAACATGATATTTTAATACATGTGTAAATTGTGTAATGATAAAATCAAGGAAATTAGCATATGCATCACCTTAAACATTTATCATTTCTTTGTGATGAGGACATTCAAAATCTTTATAGCTTTCTCTGAGTTAGGCAAGAAAAAATATGCACTTAACAAAATCTTTGAACAATGCCTTTGTATTAGTCTGCTCTCACGCTGCTAATAAAGACATACCTGAAACTGCGTAACTTATAAAGGGAAGAGGTTTAATGGACTCACAGTTCAGCATAGCTGGAGAGGCCTCACAATCATGGCAGAAGGCAGAAGAGAAGCAAAGTAACATCTTACATGGTGCCAGGCAAGAGAGCATGTGCAGGGGAACTCCCCTTTATAAACCCATCAGATCTCGTGAGACTTATTCACTATCACGAAAACAGCACAGGAAAGACCCGCCCCATGATTCAATTACCTCCCACCAGGTCCCTCCCATGACACATGGGGACTATGGGAGCTACAATTCAAGATGAGATTTTGGGTGGGGACACAGCCAAACCATATCAGCCTTTCAGATAAATGTTCAGTCTTCCTTCCCACTCTTCTAAAGATGTCTGAATGAGGAGCACCCTGTGTCCTTTTGTGGCAATAAAGGGGATTCTTAGGCTATTCTTTGGGTACTTGCTGGATTTCTGGCAATGGAGTTTTCCAATGTATACTTCTCACCTTTCTGGAATTTGTTGCTAAGGTCTATAGCCAGAGGGTTTGTGGTTTATCCTCTTTCAGTATGGCCAGGTACCATGGCATCACCTGGGGTCTGCTTGTGATGCTCACTTGAATCCTGGCCTACGTGCTCTCCCTGCAATCTTTGGCACAGACTCATTTTGACCCCAGCACAATGACCTATCCAAGAGGTCACTGTCCAGCATCACCAGCTGCCCTCTACAAAGCAGGCTGACACTTTTGGACACCTTCCACTGTTATCACCAATGAATCAGGAGAAAACTCAGGAGTTTAGACTCAAAGCTTCCCTCTGAACCAGCAGGTCATACCCTTTGTTCTTTCAATGACAATGCTGGGGAATCCTCCTAGAGACCCAAACCTGAGTCAGGACAGGTTCCTCTGGTTTCTATCTTCCTCTCATTCTATTTAGTAACACCTTCCAATAGCAGAAGGAAGAGGTACCGGGTACTGACAAATCATGATCCTCGTGGAAAATAATTTAAAAAATGGGCACGATGATTTTCTTTCATGCTTCTTTGCAATGTGACTTTGCAGTTTTTCCCACCAAGAAGGGGAGTCTCTCTCTCTCTACCCTTTGACTCTGGCTAGCATGATGATTGGCTTTAACCAACAAAATTCATCAGAAGTGATGTCATGTCTTTCTGCCTCTAGGCCTCAAAAGGTCATGTGTGCCTCAGTCTTCTCTCCCAGAATACGGCCACCACCACATGAGCAGTCCCAGGAGAGCAACCCCAGCAGGCCCAGCTGAGATCACCCTAGTCTAGCAGCCACCAGTCTATCAGGCAGCTGATCCCAGACACAGAAGCAAGCTGAGCTGAGACTAAACTACTTAGCAGAAGTAAGCCCAATTTGATGATCTGCAGAATCATGACCTAGATAAATGGTGCTGGTTTAAAGACAGTAAATTTTGAGGTGGCATTTCACATAGACAAAGCTGATTCTTTTCTCACTGTCTCCTCTTTCCCACACTTCACCAGCACAAAAGGGCAAGATTTCACCTCATCTCCCTTTCTGTTACAGACTGTGCTTAAGCACATCCCCAGTCCCCATTTATCTCCTGGGAACACCAGGCCTCACGGTGCAGTCTTAATGATGGGATAAATCTTGTCTCAACACTATGGAAGAAATTCTGTCATTTAAACGTCAGGCTTGGCTCATCATAGGTTCATGATAGCTGTAGGAATTTTTAAAATAATTTTCTCTTTCTGTGAAACATGGCTTCTAAGAAACAATTTTATGGTTGCAGACTCAAAAATGCCACTTTGTATGCAAGAACAGAATGGATCATCCTTCTTTTTGTAAGCTTACTTTAAAAACCCTAATCCTCTGAAGGAAATAGATGTCTCAGAAAGAATAGGTCTGGAGCAGGGGAAGGTCATACCGAAGTTAATATAAAAGGGCAAAAAACATTGAAATGAGTTTTAAAACATTATCTTCCTCACATGTATGAACTATGTTTTCTTGGGGCAATCAGGCATGTCCTAGATTCCTCATGGATTGGAGGAGAGGATTGGGGTTTTTGATCCTTTGTGTCTAAACTGGACATTCTCTGACTTTTTGGTACTTATGATGTAACCAGTAAGACCTTCAGTGCAAGAGTAAGTCATAGACCACCAAACATGAAACACATGAACAAGCCCTAAAAAACCCAAGATGAGTCTAGAAAACAAGGTCACGGCTTTTCAGTACCTTATTTATTGTTTTTCATGAGTCTCTGGAAGGGAAGGAGGAGCCACAGGGAAGGAAAAGAATAGTTTATTCAAAATAGATCTTTCTTTTCTTTGGAGGAATGAACTACCTGGATCTGGTTTCAGTAGGTTGAGGACAGGGGTTGTGCTACAAAAAACAAACAAAAACACCAGTGCTAGGAACTATGGGAGACCCAAGGCAAGGTACCTGTTATTAAGAAACTTTCTACTCAATGGGGAGGTAGAATTAACCAAGACAAAATACGAAATGGTAGTGACACAGTGCAGGCAAGCCTCAAAACTGGGACTTAGTCCGGGAGGATTCTTGGCTTTACTCAGGAAAGAATTCAAAGGTGAGCTGGTGGTGTCAGTAACTTTCATTGAAGCCCCAGTGTACAGTAGCAGGAAAGGTACTGCTCCTTGTGGAACAGGGCTGCCTCCATAGGCAGTGTGCCCATAATAGCAGCTCAGAGGCAGTTCTGCAGTCATATTTATACCCACTTTTAATTATACGCAAATTACAGGGCAGATTATGCAGACATTTCTAGAAAAAGAATGGTAACTTCCAGGTCATCCGGTTGTTGCCATGGAAAGGGGCAGTAACTTCTGGGCATGCCCATGGCAATGGTAAACTGACATGGAACTGGTGAGCATGTCTCATGCGAGGTGCTTTCACCTCTTTCCTGTTGTGGCTAGTCTTCAATCTGGTCCAGAGCCCAAGCCCTACCTCCAGAATTGAGTTTGCCTCCGACCTTATTTTCCCCTCAGGGATTAGATACTCCTCCTCCTTAAACTTAAGAGGTGCAAAAGAGTAGCCCTGCCTACCACTGGAGGAGCAAAACTCTCTGAACACCTGATCTAAGGGGTCCAGAATCAGGACATTTTCATTCTTCAAATCAGTAGATGGGATGGTTTGGAAAGTTTGTGCCAGCATTTTCTTTACATGGAACTGCTATAATCTAGAAGACACAAACTTTACCAAGAAGTTAAACAAGAGCCAAAGATTAGTATTTTTGTGTGTGTGTGTGAGATGGAAACTCACTCTATCACCCAGGTAGGGGTGCAGTGGTACAATCTTGGTTCACTGCAATCTCCACATCCCAGGCACAAGCAATTCTCCCACCTCAGCCTCCCGAGTAGCTGGGACCAGAGGCACGTGCGACCATGCCCAGCTAAGTTGTTGGTAGAAATGGGGATTTGCCATGTTCTCCAGGCTGGTCTCAAACTCCCCAGTTCAAGCAATCCACCTGACTTGGCCTCCAAAGTGCTGGGAGGGAAGGCACTTTTGATAGTCAACCAGATATTGCTGAGGTCAGTGCCCTGGTTATATCTATATATCCAGGTAGGTTGCTCATAGATCTTTCAACGGTTAACTTCGATCTTTCCAGAGTTGTTAAGATAAGTACAGCAGGTTTTATTAATAACTGCATGGACTCCACTTTGTGTAGCTAGTAAATAATCCAATGCTAGTCTGTTATTGAGAATGACACTTGCCATACTGTTGAGGGATTCTTCAATTCCCTTTAATGCCTGATTTGTGTTTGTGGCTAAGGATTTTAGGGTTTGAGTCAAGTTTTCTTTGGGTTGACTCATGATAGGCAAAGCCACCCCAGGGTGCTACTAGTGCTATTGCTACCCCAATTCCTGCCAGAATTAATCCAATTGTTCATTTACTTCTGGTATTCCTGGGTCCTATGGGTTTAGACTGTGACCCTTTGAGAGGCAGGGATAGTCAATGTAAATAATTCCCCTCTGTTCCAAGTTCTTTATATACAGCGAAAGCTACTCCTAAAAGAACAGGTATCTCCCTATGTAGTTGGGAGTGGCTACAGAGTATGACTTTTTCCATTCATGGCCACAACAAAAATGAGCCCAGTTGAAGGAAAAATAGAGGCCCTACAGGGTATTATGTCTATCTATCACTGCCAGGTTGGGTCTATATATTCTTTCCCTATTCCACCTGGGGTGGTGGGACAATCTTTGTTTTCCAGAAGGGGTTGGTACTTCCACCATCTCAGATTAGGCAATTATTTTTTTCCCCTTTATGTTCTGATCCAGGAGAAGGCATCATATATGGTCTTCTCACTTGCAAGTGGAATCCCATTAACTTTGCTGCAGCCTTGGGAACTTGGCAACTAGAGTTGGATTAGAGCATCACAGAGAAACTTCCATTTTGGGTCATTAACACAACAGTGGGTGCAAAAGATAGAATCATTAGTGCACTTGTGTACTAGTCCATTTACATACTGCAATGAAGAAATACCCAAGACTGGGTAATTTAGAAAGAAAAACAAGTTTAATGGACTCACAGTTCCACATGGCTGGGGAGGCTTAACAATCATGACAGAAGGCAAAGGAGGAGCAAAGTCATGTTTTACATGGCAGCAGTCAAAAGAGCATGTGCAGGGGAACTGCCCTTTATAAAACCATCATATCTCATGAGACTTATTCACTATCACCAGAACAGCATGGAAAAAAACCTGCTGCTAGTATTCAATTACCTCCCATTGGGTCCCTCACATGACACGTAGGGATTATGGGAGCTACAATTCAAGATGAGATTTGGGTGGGGACACAGTCAAACCATATCAACTGGAGATATAGATACCCACCTTTCCAAGTCCAGGTAATAGCGGCAGGGGGTGTTCATGTGAAACCCATTAAGTGGAGGAGAGTTCCACATAACAAGTAGGGATTTTGGTACTTTGGGATCACTATGGTTAGTTAGGAGGTCTGGAGAGTTGGCTGTGAGATTTTCTGGACAGATCAAAAGATGGAATGTTGATGACAAATCCAGAAACTGTGCTTGCCCCAAAAGATATGGAAGACAGGAAGAAGCAGGGAAGAGGAGCCTGTAGCATCAAGTAAGGAAGGGACAGGGTAAACCATGTTGCTCAAAAGGATGTCCTCAAGCTGCCATAGAGCTTACCAAGCAGTGAAGAAACTGAAGAAAAATGTTCAGGTGGCCACTTCTCTGCCATTGTGAGAAGCTGTCTGTCTGGTCAAGGGTGCAAGACCCCTTTAAACTTATTGAGCAAAGTAGCTCATTGGGGCTCATGTAAGAACGTTAGCTGTAGTATTAATGGGGAGTCTTTTTCTCTCAATCACAGGGAACAGTTAGGACATTCTCATCGTCAATGGTCCTTTTGCTTACAGTAGGCACACTGATTCTGGCCCAGTGGCCACCAAGGCAGGGGCTCTTGTCTGGGCCTCCCAAATGCCAATCTTATAACACTTTCTTGGGATGGGTAATTCTGAGGTGGCAGGGGGTTTAATGCAACTGCTAACAATTGTACTTTCTGTCTACTTGTTTTTATTCTTTTTTTTTCACCTTTTTTTGCCCTGTGTGTATTGTAAACTTTTTTTTTCTTTTTTTTGAGATGGAGTCTCACTGTGTTGCCCAGATTGGTGTGCAGTGGCATGATCTTGGCTCACTGCAACTTCTGCCTCCTGAGTTCAAGTGACTCTCCTGCCTCAGCCTCCCGAGTAACTGAGATTACGGGCACATGTTACCGTGCCCAGATAATTTTTGTATTTTTAGTAGAGACAGGGTTTCACCAGGCTGGTTTGGAACTTCTGACTTCAAGTGATCCACCTGCTCAGCCCCTCCCAAAGTGCGGGATTACAAGTGCGAGCCACTGCACCTGGCCTTTTATTGTTGTAAACTTCAAAGGCTGTGTTTAAAAGTTGACTATAGGGGTTTGAGGTCCCATTACTGCTTTTCATAGCTTTCTCCTAATGCTAGGGGCAGATTGTGTAATAAAATGTATAACCAAGACAGCTTGCCCTTCTGGAGAGCCTAGACCTGCGTTAATATATTTCCTGAGTGCTCTAACCAAATGACCCTGAAACAGAGCAAAATTTTTATTTTTTCCCTTAGTTATTTCTCTAACCTTGTCATAATTGACTGGCTTAATCACACCTTTTTTTCTTCACTCTTTTCTCACAGCACAGCAAGTGGATGACAATATTAGTAAGTCATGACAAGTTAAAGAACATGGTCAGCTTAAACTCCTCCACAAATTTTTCTAGATCCTCTGAAAACTGACCAAATTTTTCCTTTTATTAAGCCAAATTAGACAGAGAAAATGGCACATGTACTCAGAGTGTTCCCTCGTTCTATCAGCTACCTTCCTCAATGGACACATGGATGCAGGATTGACTTTAGGGGCTGATATGGGGTTCCACTTCCAGTGGTACTGGTTGAGCTTACTTTCTCAGACAGAGGTGGGTATAGTGTGGAGCTAGTTGAATAAGGAAGAGGTATGCCTGACAATCTTGGGGTGGGATCCTTCATTAGAAAACTGGTGGGAGCCCCCCTCAGCATTGGGGATCTGAGAAAACTCTGGGGAAAAGGTAGGCCTTCTAGGGGGAGCAGCTAGGAGGGGATCTCTTAGGCCAGGGGTCCCCAATCCCTAGGCTGTGAATTGGTACCAGTCCATGGCCTGTTAGGAACTAGGCTACACAGCAGGAGATGAATGGCAGGAGCAGCAGGCAAGCATCGTGGGCTGAGCTCTGCCTCCTGTCAGATCAATGACAGCATTAGATTCTCACAGGAGTACAAACCCTATTGCAAACTGAGCGTGTGAGGGATCTAAATTGTGCACTCCTTATGAGAATGTAACTAATGCCTGATGATCTGAGGTGGAAGAGTTTCATCCTGAAACCATCCTCTCCCAGCCCCAGTCTGTGGACGAACTGTCTTCCATGAAGCCAGTCCCTGGTGCCAAAAATGTTGGCGACTGCTGCCTTAGGCACAGCTTCCTGGTGCCTGGAAGTAATGTGAGCCAGTAAAGGACCATAAAAGCCTATATATAAGAGACCTCCTCCCATTTTCCTTTTTTTTTTCCAAGTAAGTTCAATTGTAAAATATCATTATAACATATAGAACCATGTTTAAGCTAAATAAATCTGTTGGTTTTCTAAGTTGTATTGAACCCAAATAATGATGCAATAGAAAATGAATGCCTTTTTCTTTAAGCTGAATTTTAAAAATTTGCTTCAATAGTGTAAGAGACACTTTAGTAGTGAGTTTTCTGAGATGCTTGTCACTGTCCCCATGACTAACAGAGATTTTTCTGGACATAGAAATTTTTCTAAATGTAGCAACAGGGAAAGCAACTGGGCCCCTGTTATTTTTCCCTTTTAGATTTCCACTTCCCACAGAAAAGGTGTAAGTATAGGTAGCAAGGTGTTAAAGATTATAAGAATTATAAATACTTGCCAGGGAACAAAATACAACCTAAGACGTATTTTTATTAAGCAAAGTATAGAAGGAAGAGTAAATAAAGTGACAGTAAAAAAAGAACATGCTGTTACAGAAAATAATAACTTTAGGGTGGAAAATAAGAAAGAGCAAGACCAGGATTCTCCTAGGGTGGGCCTCCAACCCACAATCCTAGAAGGAATGCCAGTGCCAAAAACCCTAGAGCATCTGGAGGGCAGCCAACAATACCAAATTGCACCAACCCAAACTATCTGAGTATTAGTCAGTGAGGGTCCCCGCATTAAATGCCAGTAATCCTGGAGTACCTGGGACTGACCAAAGGCAGAAAACCCAGGAACATCTGAGGGACAGCCAACAGTGAACCACAGAGGCCTGGCTGGGGACACAGAGCAATGTGAATCTGGCATCCCAGAATCAACACAGCAATTGTCCTCACAACCAATTGTCCTGCCTTAAACAGTTGCCCATGGAGTGAAAGCAAAAAAATAAAATAACTGTGAAGATAACATACAATTTAAGACTAAAAATAAAATGGTTGTTGGTTGTTGGAGCACTAAAACAGAGTCAGAGGACAAAGGACCATGGGAAGGAGTGACAAGGACATGTTTTAGGGCACTCAAATAATGAGGGATTATTAAATGGCCACTTAGCCAGAGGCTTTTATTCCCTAGCCTACCCAATATTGTGGGGTTAGGAGGAAGACGAGACACTCACCCCATCTGCAAGAGCCAAAAGAGTGCTGCCCAGTCTTCCATGTGGGACTGGGTTGAAGGTCTCTCCAGGTTTTCTCAGCTTGAGTGAGCGTGGCTGCCATATTGGGGGCCAGCATGAGGACCAGAGATCTGCAGGCCTGCTGGTAGGAGTGACAGGTCTCATACAAGGTGGCAGCATGATGGCTGCTTGCCCTTTCAGTCAGCTCTGCTGCCCCTAGGAAAGGTGATGGCTCTTCAAAGAGCCTTTGGCTAGTGTTACAGCTCTGTAGTTTTAGCAGCTCCTCAGCGTTACAGCTCTGCAGCTTCTGATTGTTTTCTCATTGTCTATTGTCGATTGCTCCCTCTCTCTGTCTCACCATCCCATCGTCTCACCACTTCTTGCTGTCTCACTGTCCCACCACCTCTGTCTCACTCCGATTGCTGATTGCCACCATCTCTGCTGTCTTACTGTCTCATCTCTCCACTGATTGCCACTATCTCTGCTGTTTTGCTGCCTCTCACTTGCTGTCTTCATCCCTTTGTGGTTGCTAGATGATGCAGGGTAGGCAAACCCCAAAATTGAGGCTGGCCTACCCCAGGAGGGTTCTTGGCTTCACCCAAAAAAGAATTCAAGGGTGAGCTCGTGGTGTTAAACGGCAACTTTTATTGAAGCAACAGTGTACAGCAGCAGCAGAGGTACTGAGCCTTGTTGAACAGGGATACTCCATAGGCAGTGTGCCCAGAATAGCAGCTCAGAGGCAGTTCTGCTGTCATATTTATACCCACTTTTAATTACATGCAAATTAAGGAGCAGATTATGCAGGTATTTCTAGAAAAAGGGTGGTAACTTTCAGATCATCAGGCCACTACCATGTTAAAGTGGCAATAAATTTTGGGTTTTGCCATGGCAACAGCAAACTGACATGGCATTGGGTGGGTGTATCTTATGAAGAGGTGCTTTTGCCTCTTCCCTGTTTCAGTTAGTCTTTAATCTGGTCCAGTGACCAAGCCCCGCCTCCAGAGTCCAGCCCTGCCTCCTATCTCAGTAATGAGTAATGATCTCACTGAAAGTTAAATACACGTTCAGAGAAGGGAGAGACCAGAATTATCATCCAGGAAAAACTCACAGAGGGGTTAACACTTGAGTCTGGCTATAAAGGATGAATAAGGTGTAAAGAAGTAGAGGGAATATAGGCTGGGCAATGGAGATGGAATAGAATGTATGGGAGCAGCGATTAGACACATCTAGGGCAAAACACTCATTCATTTAATCGTTTTGAGATAATTTATTGAATAACTATTAGAAGCCAGGCACTGTGCTGTCTCTGGGGATAAAACGATGATTTTAAACTGACATGCTCTTACTTTCATGGCAATTGGAGGTGCCATGTTGCACGTTCTGTGAAAACATGAGAATCGGGATAAAACACAATAAGCAATGAAGCTACTATGGTAGTTCACTCACTCACTGTCACAAGAACAGCACCAACAGAGAAATCCATCCCCAAAATCCAATCACCTCCCACCAGGCCCCACCTGCAACACTGGGGATTACAATTTGACATGGACACAGATCCAAACCATGTCAGGATCTATTTTAATGTTCCCCTTAATCCCAATCCTAGAACCCTAATCTTTACGCTTAAGGCCTTCTACCTTGTCAGCATTCAAGCTCCAAAATCCATAATCCTTGTGGTGGACACCAGCTAAAATTTCTGCTTAGCTTTTGAAGTCATCCAATCATTGCTTTTTTGCTGTACTCCTTGTCGTCGTCTTTGCACACATGTAGTTTTTGTGGCAGATATTTGAAAAAAGTTTATGTGCAAATTTGTGATTTTTCCCTGCATTTCTCCCTTTTCAGGACTTCTTTCTCAATTTCACCCTTTCCAACAGCCCAAATAGCGTTCTCTGATACCTCGAGCCAGGAAGACTGTAGATTTGTGTATAAATTTTAGCCATCCCCATTGTGTAGACTGGAAAGAGCCTTTATGGAAAAGTGTTATAAATGTAGAACTTATTCTATGCATTTCCTTCCTTTTACTGTTCATATTCCCTTTAACTTGATTTATGTTTTTAGTGCCTTCAAAAAGTATTTTTAAATATTTTTTTCAAAGGCTGATAATTTTTACTTATGTGAGATTTAGTTTCTGCATCGCTGTTGGAATCACAGCTTCTTCATCGGTAGCTCTTTTTTTTTTTTTTTTTTTTTTTTTTTGAGATAGAGTCTCGCTCTGTCGTCCAGGCTGGAGTGCAGTGACGCAATCTCGGCTCACTGCAAGCTCCGCCTCCTGGGTTCACGCCATTCTCCTGCCTCAGCCTCTCCGAGTAGCTGGGACCACAGGCGCCCGCCATCACGCCCGGCTAATTTTTTTGTATTTTTAGTAGAGACGGGGTTTCACCGTGGTCTCGATCTCCTGACCTCGTGATCAGCCCGCCTCGGCCTCCCAAAGTGCTGGGATTACAAGCGTGAGCCACCGCGCCCGGCCTCAGTAGCTCTTTTAAGCATACAAATGAGGCCTCTAATATTAGGAACAAATTGTTGCTGCTACTCTGACACTTCATGAAACTGCCTCTAGATCAATTGACACAGTTGATCTGTTGCTGAGTTCAGGCCAAATTCTACCATGGATGTTTCCTTTGTGATGTGTTTCTAAAAACTTCTACCTTACTCTTCGTCTCCCTCATTAAGCAAGAAGAATGCTATCAATACCCAGCTGCTCTGTAGCTCTTTTCTGACCATGTAAATCACAGTCTTCAGTCTTATTCTAAGTCCTCTTGATCAAGGTCTCGGCCATAAATAAAGCAGAGTATCCTGCCTTGCATGAAAGCTCATGGTTTTTGCTGCCAGAACTCTCTTCCTACTACATCTTTCTCCCCATATATTTCCTGCAGTGTTTATTTTTAATTGGTTAAATGACTGGTGGGGGGTCATGGTATTTTTATCATGTAATAATTGGCCTTCGCAGCTCTTTACATTTATAACTAGAATGCATTTTTTGGAGCACTTCTATATTTTATGAAAATTTGAGAAATAACATTTTTCATTCTCACAAATTTCTTTCATATATACTACAGTACTTCAGAGACCATGTCGTATATTGGTTACAAGTACAGGAACTAGATTCTATGATTATATGTCTTGCTACTTACTAGCCGTTTGACTTTGGAAAAATTACTTAATTTCTTCCTATGTCAGTTTGCTCATCTGTAAAACAAGAATGATAATAAGCAGTCGGCGCGGTGGCTCACGCTTGTAATCCCAGCACTTTGGGAGGCCGAGGCGGGCGGATCACGAGGTCAGGAGATCGAGACCACGATGAAACCCCGTCTCTACTAAAAATACAAAAAATTAGCCGGGCGTGGTGGCGGGCGCCTGTAGTCCCAGCTACTCGGAGAGGCTGAGACAGGAGAATGGCGTGAACCCGGGAGGCGGAGCTTGCAGTGAGCCGAGATTGCGCCACTGCACTCCAGCCTGGGTGACAGAGCAAGACTCCGTCTCAAAAAAAAAAAAAAAAAAATAAGCAGTACCACTATTAGATGCAAGCAGGTAAAGCCCCTGCCTTGGGTACTGCCTTGTGGAGGGTAGGAAGGAAAAGAGTTCCTTAAAAATTTTTATGTATCCTTCCAGTATCTACAACTGGCCAGGGCTGGCAGTGCTATCTAGGCAGGGGACCCCAAATCTAGACCAGGATCCATATAACCCAGAAGCTCCATTTGTCCCCATAAGAGAGCTCTCAAGCCCTCTATCATGCATATGGAGTTGATCAGATACAATGCAGAGCTCTAGGAATTTCATGTATGAGGTCATCTGCGCCTCTATTTCCAGAAGTATGGCCTGTCACGGAGATTGCTTTTGCTGACCTGAGCAGTATTTATTTCATGGGATCCCATGATACTGGGTCACCAGTTTCATGGTAACTCGGAGCAACTCTCACTGACCTCCAACAGAGGACAAGTTAAGGGCTTTGAACTGTGGGTGGTCTATTGCCAACCCTTGGTTTTAAGTTCTGTGTGTGGGCATATTAATTGGCTCTTGCCATTTGGATTCTAATCATGATGCCACCTTTGGTCTATAGCACCCAAGGGGGTAGTGCTAGTGACAGACATTTTTTATTCTGTGTATCTTCATTGAAGACACTTAGAGCAGTCAGCCCATCCTCTCTACAGTCTTCACTCCATATGTCAGATTCTCCAGGGATGGTCATGACCATCTCATTTTGTAAGGCCATTCCTCTGCAATGCCAGTGGGTCCTTCCAATCAATGTCCTTTCTTTCCTCCAATCAATGTAGTGGTGTCATGCACATCTATCAGTTCTAAGTCATTCCAGATGAGGACTGACCATTCCTTGTATTAATACAAATGGGACTGCTCTTGTCAGTCTGTGCATAGTCCTCTCCCTTCCTCATGATATGTAGACGGCAGAGATGCAGTCAATATTGAAAGAGTTCACAGTCTAGGAAGGCATTGATTACAACCTAAAGATTTCAAGAGGAGATATAGTTGGAAAATGTGTTTTGTACATTTATGCTACAAAACTCTGAGTGTTAAATGAACATAACCAGAAAATGAATTATTATTCACATTGTTTTTCTGCATATTCTGAGTAAAACTTGTATTTGTAATCATCAACAAAGAATGATAAGCTTTCAGAGAGCCACTGGAAATAACTATTCTTGGGTAGCACATGGATGATGCATGGTTATAAATGATTATGTAATCAGCATTAAATAAATGAGATTAGGAAAGTATAGTGATAAGAAGGTCTCTATTATTTTAATATAAATGGTTCCAAAGAGCTGTGGTTTTGCAGGCAGTATTCTGAGATGGTGCCCCCAAGATTCCTGTTCCACTGAGACTGTGGAAATGATCTATTTTACTCCTGTGATTAGGCGATATTACATGGCATGTTTGACTTTAAGAAAGAGAGATTATCTTGAGTGGACCAGATCTCATCAGATGAGTCCTTAAAAGTCTGAGTTCTTCCTAACAAAATAAATCTGAAGTATGAGACAGCTTATGGAATGGGGCGATGTAGCAATAAATGGGTGGCCTCTAGGAGCTATGAGCAACCCCTGCCTGACAGCCAGCATTGAACTGAGGACCTCAGTCCAGCAGCCACAAAAAAATACTATTTTGGAGTGATCCTCCTAACAACTTTAAGGTTCTTGGAAGCAGATTTGTCCCCATAGCCTCCAGAAAGGAATATATTCGTGATATGGTTTGGTTGTTTTCCCACCCAAATCTCATCTTGAATTGTAGCTCCCGTAATTCCCACATGTTGTGGGAGGGACCCAGTGGGAGGTAATTGAATCATGGGGGCAGGTCTTTCCCATGCTGTTCTCATGATAGTGAATAAGTCTCACAAGATCTGATGGTTTTGTAAGGAGGAGTTCCCCTACGCAAGTTCTCTCTTGCCTGCTGCCATGTGTGCCTTTCGCCTTCTGCCATGATTGTGAGACCTCCCCAGCCACGTGGAACTGTGAGTCCATTAAATCTCCTTTTCTTTATAAATGACCCAGCCTCGGATATGTCTATCAACAGCGTGAACACAGACTAACATAATTAGGTCGGTGCAAAAGTAATTGCAGTTTTTGCCATTGAAAGTAGTAGCAAAAACCATTGACAGTAATGGAAAGAACCGCGATTACTTTTGCACTAACCGTTTATACCACAGTCAACATCCTGATTGCAGCCTGTGAGACCCAGGCAGGGAACCCAGCTATGCCTTGCCTAGACTTCTGCCCTAGAGACCTGTGAGCTAATACATGGGTGTTGTTTTAAGCCACTTTGTAGTAAATTTTTATGTAGCTTGGAAAACGAATGCACATGACATTGCTATTTTTTTCCTGTGGTGGGAGATATTAAGTTGCCAAGAGTAGTACATTTGATAACAAAGGACGTGAAGAGATGATTCCTGGACCTGCCTGAACACTACAAAGCACCCTCACATTGTCCGATTGGGCAATAGACTATATGTACGTTCCTATTCTCTACTCCTAATTCTAAATCTTCAACTATATTCTTCACATTCTTCATGAACTTTGTAATACAGCTCTAAACCAAATTGGAAATATTTTCCAGGAGCCCCACATACCCTTGGGGAGGCTCTGATAATAATAGTTCTTACTTTGTTGAATTGTTACAAATATTAAATGAGCTAATACATTTAAAGGGTTTATCACAGTTTTTGACAAATACTAAGCAGTCAGTTAATGTTAGCCGTGTCATTTGATCTTAGAAACTACCTCTGGCCATCAGAGAAATGCAAATCAAAACCACAGTGAGATACCATCTCACACCAGTTAGAATGGCGATCATTAAAAAGTCAGGAAACAACAGGTGCTGGAGAGGATGTAAAGAAATAGGAACACTTTTACACTGTTGGTGGGACTGTAAACTAGTTCAACCATTGTGGAAGACAGTGTGGGGATTCCTCAAGGATCTAGAACTAGGAATACCATTTGACCCAGCCATCCCATTACTGGGTATGTACCCAAAGGATTATAAATCACGCTGCTATAAAGACACATGCACATGTATGTTTATTGTGGCACTATTCACAATAGCAAAGATTTGGAACCAACCCAAATGTCCATCAATGATAGACTGGATCAAGAAAATGTGGCACATATACACCATGGAATACTATGCAGCCGTAAAAAAGGATGAGTTCATGTCTTTTGCAGGGACATGAATGAAGCTGGAAACCATCATTCTCAGCAAACTATCGCAAGGACAAAAAACCAAACACCACATGTTCTCACTCATAGGTGGGAATTGAACAATGAGAACACTTGGACACAGGAAGCGGAACATCACACACTGGGGCCTGTCATGGGGTGGGGGAAGGAGGGAGGGATAGCATTAGGAGATATACCTAGTGTCAATGACGAGTTAATGGGTGGAGCACACCAACATAGCATATGTATACATATGTAACAAACCTGCACCTTGTGCACATGTACCCTAGAACTTAAAGTATAATGAAAAAAAAAAAGAAACTACCTCTAGATATAGCAATACAGAGATTGTTCTATGCATTTTACAACTGAGGAAACTGAGTGTCAAGCAGGTTAAATAACTCATTCAGGGTCACACAGTTACTAAGTGTAAAACTTGGATCAGTCACAGATCTTGTAGATTTACTTTCTACTATTGATTTTCTGCTTGCAGAGATTTCTCATAGTAGGATGATGTCAAAGTTCTTTATCTTTAACAGACGAATATGCAGAAAGTCATATTTTTAGAGTGGCACAGTAAATGGAGGCCCATGGTGTAGAGTCATAAACCAGTTATCACTTTAGACCCTTGCTACTTGAAGTGTAACTGCCCAAACAGTAAGCATCTGCCTATTAGAAATCAACTATGTTGGCAGAGTGTGGTGGCTCACACCTGTAATCCCAGCACTTTGGGAGGCCAAAGCAGGCAAATCACATGAGGTCAGGAGTTCAAGGCCAGCCTGGCCTACATGGTGAAATCTCGTCTCTACAAAACTACAAAAAAAAAAAAAGAAAGAAAGAAAGAAAAAAATAGCCAGGCATGATGGTGGGTGCCTGTAATCCCAGCTACTTGGGAGGCTGAGGTGGGAGAATCGCTTGAACCTGGGAGGCAGAGGTTGCAGTAAGCTGAGATCCCACCATTGCACTCCAGCTAAGGCAACAGAGCAAGACTCCATCTCAAAAAAAAAAAAAAAAGAAAAAGAAAAACAAATTGACCATGTTAGAAATGCAGATTCTTGTGCCCTACCTAAGAGCTACTGCACCAGCAATATGTTTAACAAGATGCCCGGTTGTTCATATGCACACTAAATTTGAGAAACACAGTTTAGGAGTGTTCATCCACTAATCTACTTAATTTTGGCCTCCTTCTTTATTCACTTGGGGTCTCCAAGTGAGTTCAGCTGGGTTCAGATACTTCTCTAGGCTTTCTTAGTGCCTGTTTATATATATTCCACTGTTTTAAAAATAGAATTCCTTTATTCTGGTCACTAATAGTATACTTCCAATTTTTTTGAACATTTTCCAGGGAAGGAAAGAGTTGGCTTCACTCATTATTGATTTTTTGTATTTAATATATTAAAACAAATGCAAAACAATTAAATGTTTACAAGCATTGTTTTATCCAAATCTATATTTAGGGCATCCTAGGACACAGTGTCTAATAATAAAGTATCACCAAATACATGTCTAAATTGACTCGGGAAGGATTACCTTAGAATGAAGCTTATCAAATTGGTTTTATTCTTATCCTTTAGTTAATATTGTCAGCTCTCTCTCTGTTCTAGCCTCTTCTCAGCTCTTTCTAATGGACAATCATTAGATCCCCAGGGTGTTCTGTCTCCCAGTGCCAAGGAGAGGCTGGCAGGAGGACGTTTCACACCTCCACCCAGAATCCAAGGGGCGTTAGGCATAGTTGTGTTTGTTCTGGGCCATGGGTGATAGCATCAGATTGTACTCAAGATGCAGCCAGGTGGTTCTCTGGTTTCCTGACGTTGGATGTGTGTGATCATTGTCCAAGAAACCAAGTCCTGATGCCACAGCCAGATGAGTGGAATGCACTTCCAACATCTATTAGATGATGCAGTTTATAAAAGTGGGTGCCAAAGTGTCCCTCCTGTGTACAGCAAAGACCTTCCCTTATATCTCTCTGATAAGGGAAAATGGGCTTGGCTGAACAAAGGCAAGTGTTCTCAGAGTGGCCTTTAGAGAGGAGACAAGGTTTTCAATGAAAGAGAGATTAATAGGACGTCTCCCCAGCTGCCACATGCAAACACACACACACACACACACACACACACACACACACACACACACACACCAGGCTTTCTCAAGATAGGGAGGAATGTCTCTCTCAAATGTCCCTCTCAAACATCCCTTCCCTTCTTGAGACAGCATCCCTAGGTCAGGTCACAGAGCGGTGTTATGCCAGTAGCTCCAAAGCATTGAAGCTCGTGCAAATACATTAAAGATGAAAAAAATCAATAATGAGTGAAACCAACTCCTTCTTTTCTTAGAAAATGTCCAAAAAATTTTTGAAACATACTACCCGTTGCTAGGATAGAGAAATTTTATTACTAAAGAGTAAATTTGCATCCATAGGATGTGGTACTACATGTTGGCTTATTTAACTTTGCTTGCCAGTGGGCTGGTGCCCCACTTTCCCTGCCCTTGTTTTCTCTTTCTCTATAGGGAAAGAGTATGTGATATAGCAGCTTACATTTGATACCCTTTCTGTTTCCAGGTTGACCTATCCATCCCACATACCCAGACTAAATATTCATGCTGAATCTCCTTCCAAACTCCAAAAGGCATTAGTAAATACAGGGTGTGTTTTCTAACGTCCCGTGACCCTAACTAACTGTGCTTCCTCTGTCATCCCAAAGCATTCTCCCTTTTAACCTGTATTATGGCTGTATTCTGTATTTACCAGAAGAGATTTGAATGTTGATTTGCACATCCCTCTCCCCTCCTAGAACATGAGCTTATGAAAAGCAGAGCCAATGATTTCTTCATTTTTTGGAGACTTCTTGAATGAATTGGACTGCCGAATCCCTCCCATCTCCACCCTTGCTCTCCAGGACCTATGGCTCTCCCTCAGTTGCTCTAGTAACTCCTTCTCAGTCCCCCACACTGGGCCTGGTCTTTGCCCAGTTTGCCGGAAGACCAGCATAGTGGATATCATGTGTGAACCACTTGCTGGGGTAAGTCCTGGCAAATCACCTTGAGACATATCACAGGGTTTGTCAGCTTTCAAGAGCCATCGTTTTCAGCATGTTCACCTGCCTAGTTCCAAACACTTACTGCCTCTAGGCCATTGCATTACTTGGAAAGTGAATTTGTCACTTGCTGGTTATGCTATTGCAGGACAGTCTGCTCTGAGTTCTTCCGGGTCCCTGAGTTCCATTTGCCTTTGGGGTCCTACACTGTAAATTCCTTTCTCCTTCCCTTCCACCATCTCTCTGCTGATGTTCTCTTCTTGGTGACAGCCTTGCCTAATATGTCGCAGCTGTGTCCTTGGCTGGAGTGCACAGCTGGGGACAGGTAGCAGCAGGTTTTATTTGTTTGTTTGAACAGCTCAAATAATATAACCTGTTAAATGGTCCCTTTGTGTGTCTGTGGCTCTTGTATATGCAAAGACGTGGTGTGATTTCTGCTGAGTCTGAGAAAGGCACAAACGTTCAGGAACAGGAGCTTCTCAAATGAAGGAAGCGTACAGTTATTGCAATTTGGTGACCCTTTCTTTCCAGAGTAAACTTGACATTCTGTTGTTACTAAAGGTGCTGTGTAGTGACAGCAGAAGCTGTCAGCATCCCCTCTGCTCACCTCGTAGGTTACCAGATAGATCCCTTTCTGGGTGTAGGATCTTGCTCAGTCAAAATGAACATGGGGTAAACAGAAGCAAGAGAAATTAATGCCCCAGGGGTGCCCCTCAAGCAGTGACAAGTTTTCTAGCTCTGTTGTCTCCTGGAAATAAATTTTGAGTTATTTTCTACACAGTCTCATAGAAGATCCCCAGTGGGACTGAGGCCCAAATGTCCAAAGCAGTGACCCACTTATCAAGTCACCCTCTATTGACTTTTCTTCTTTCCCTCTCTCACTTCTCCTCTCCTCGAATAAGCTTGCACTTAAATCCTTGTCTCAGGATCTGCTTTTAGTAGGCCAAAATTATCCATGTATGTCCAAATGGGTAAAAAACAGCAAAAGCTATGCACTCTGACTAACCACTCACTATTCATGATTTAGTAGGTTGTGGTCCAGGATTGTGAATCTTATTGTTAAGGGAAACAAGTTAAACTTAATGTGCCCATCTGTATGTGCTATAGAATGTGCCAGATGTTTTATATACATACATGGTTTTATTTCTTCCTAATGGTACTTTCCTCCTGGATTCAATGTAAGAATTAAATGAGATAACATAAAGTGTTTGACACAGTGCCTGGTCATTTTTATTTTCGTTATTGTCACTTATTTTCTATAAACAAATTTAGGCTCAAAGAGGTGCAGTATGTTTGGATTTGTTTCCATATGGATAATATGCATTGGATAAAGGATTCAAACCCAACTTTGTTCAATTCCAAAGCTGGCCACACTGTCTCTATGCTGCCTTCCATTTCAATGATGGTTCAATCAACTTAATTTACAAATGCAAATTCTTTTCCTCTGAAGTGTCAGATACTCCTAGGCCCCTTTCAGCATTAAAACAATACCTTGTCCTCATTTAAATAGGCTGCCATCCTCACATGAATCACCACGCAACATGTTTTTCTTTAAGAGTTTCACTATAAAAGAGCAGTCTTCACCAAATTCTCCACTGGCAGGGATATATTTTAAAATGTCAAATCTCTAAGAGAAGAAAATAGATTCATCTCTATTTCTGTCTCCCATCCTAACAAAATCCAATTATGGTAACAATAACCACTCATCTGCTTACTATCAAGATCAGCCAGTATTGGGCTTTCAAGATGACAGATGACTCAAGTGTCCCCACATCACCCTTAGAACAGGACCTACCTTTCTGGAGAAACTTTTGGCAAACTTTGAATAATTATTTTAAAGATATTGCAATTCCCACCAGAACTCATCTACATTTTTAGTTTTCATCTGACAGAACACAACTAAATTGACCTGATAATAATGTGCCCAATGTGTTCTTTTTTCCTATGTTGGTAATAATTTTTGATTCTCACTTAGAGACTCTACTAGGGGAGAAGAGTTAATCCTATATCCTCAATCCAAGAGATCCTTCTTCTCTCTGGGACTGTGGCCTTTGATTAAACCCAAGACTTTCAGAGAAAATTAATACATACCTAGCTAGCATTGAGTTTTAGCCTTGGGATCACAGTGATGTTGCTACTCAAGAAATAATTCTCATTACAAAAACAGTGCTGGCTTATTAAAGAGCATTTGGAAATATATTGTCAAAAGACATAATAGATGGAGTGGGGAAGGGGTTAGTTTCCTATAACCTCCATCACCAAAACACACTTACTTAAAACAGTCTGACTTGCCCCTAGTCAACATGTTCATGCATTTTTGTAATAACAGTTACTTATGTATTCAGTTTCATATTTTGCTTCTTTAACCCAACATTATATCATAAACATTTTTGTTACATATTCTTTGAAACATCATTTTCAAAGTATTTGTAGGATTTAATTAAGAAAATAGACACAGTTTACTCAATGATTAACCTGTGATTGGATAGCTTGGTGGCTGCCAAGTTTTTGGTATTATCAATGTAGTGGTGTGAATTTTCTGTAGTTAGATTTTGTTAGAATCAAATTTTTAAAATAGAATTACTACATTAAAGGCGTTAAAAATTTTAACTTCTTGATACATATTGCCAACTTGTGCACAGTATTTGTGTAGATTCTGTTGAAGTTGCCAGCTTGTCTCATGTCTCTTCCAAAACCCTTGGCTTCTGCCTCTCTCTTTCTCCATTGCCCCTCTGTCTTCATTTCCCGCCCTGACTCAGTTCTTCACCATGCCCCAACTTGTCGATTGATCTCAGGTTAATCTCTGGCTCCCCCTCCATACCCATTTTCCTTTGTGTTACCTCTCCTGATTCTCTTAGCCGTCTTGGATCTCTTTCCCTTGAAAACCTGCTCTTCCAAGGTATTTATGCTTACATGACCTCAGGTATTACCCTTGTTATATATTTCCATTTTAACAAATACCTTCTATATCAAAGGAATATGAAATGTGAGAACTGCGTACTTTGTGTTCAGAGCTGCAGAAAAGTAATTTAGGACAAGAACCTTTCTTACGGAATCATTTATATTATGCTATATAGGAAGTTGTCCAATCGGTCTATGGGTTATGAGATATCATCGTTTTTAACAGGCTAGTTTTGATGAATATTGACATTTTCTCAGGGTGTCTTGTCTCATGGGTGCATATCAGTAGCATTTAAGCTAATGAAAATTCTGATTCTTCAGGTGGGAGACTGGGAGGGATACCGTACAATATTATCAGTCTTTTTCCCTTTGTAGTTTATCAATAATATTCAATGATTGATGTGGCTGTGAAATTATCTGAACTGGCTTTAATTCGTAAGGTACTATTGATATGTTTCTAAGCTTGCTCAAGTGTCAGGAAACCAGTTGGTAGCTATTAGTATTTCTTAGCAACAACTCATTTCTTTTTTTCCCTCAACACAAAGAAGAAAATCAGACCAGGGAAATATTGAGTCAACCTCTAAAATTTGTTATCATACAGCTTAAGTTACTGTCAGTGCTAAAAAGGGAAAAAAAACATATTAAAATGTTAGGGTAAATTTCAGACCACAATATTTGTCAGTTAGACCTTGATTAGAGATGATTCCCTGTCTATTCCCCAATCTAAACTGTTTTTAGATCAGTTTACAGTCTAAAATGTTAACAAATGATACAGAAGGCCAAACTCAAACTGTAAATCATCCATTAAAGATAGAACATCCTGTGCTTATCAGATCTAGTTGCTAAGTACCCACTCTTTATGACTCAGGAGCCCACACAGACCCGAGGCGCCAGCTGCAGTTTGAGATAGCAGACTGGGGAGACAGCAATACTAATGTGTTGAAAATGGATGAGGGGACAACTGTCCCGGATTTTCAGGTGGTTCAGACAAATGAGGTGAGGAAAACGTTCAACAAAGTGAATGGTGTATTCAACACTGGGATAGTAGGAGGTGATAGCCCATCAGGAACAATCTAGAACTTGTCTTGAGCTGCCAGAGGATATTTCAGGCACAAAGCATTCATGCCCTCCCCGTGCTGTGCAACTACATTTTTTCCCTGCCAAATCCCACCCAACATTTGTTTAAATAGAACCCAAAATAAATAGGTTATTTAACTTGGCATATTTTTCCTATGCAAAAAAAAGAAAAAGAAAGAAAGAGTTACACCTAAGCTGGAAATCACAGTGGTCTCAGGATGAGTCTAGAGCCTTGGCTCAGAATCAGTCACCAGCTGTGGGGCCTCAAGCCAACTGGTAAGCGTTCTGTGCCTCAGTTTCTTCCTCTTGCAAAACAGGCTCTCTCAAGTGTGAGGATTAAACAAGACAAAGTATGGAAGGCACTTGGCTCAGTATTGGGGTCATAATATGTATGTAATCAATATTAGTGATGATGGCTATTCCTTTCTGGAGGTGCATGGGCAATTATCTCAACATAGGGAGGGCATTTTCTATTGCATTCCATTTTATCTCCCTAAACTCTGACGGGAGGATTATAATGAAGATGCTATACCTATTTACTATGTTGAAGAATGTTGAAGAACGTGTGCTTTAGAATGGCATGCTCATCTTCAATTTTATCAGAGAGCTTCGAATATGAGCTGTTAGTTTTCAGATACTTAAAAGGGATAATGTTGTGACTAGCAGCTGTGTTTCCAGAGTCCTGTAGAACTGAATCTAAATCCCTAATTTTCAACCTACTACTTTGGCAAATTAGTTCAATTCTTTGTGCTTCAATCTCCTCATCTGAGAAATAGGAATGATAAAGATACTTCGCTTACTGTGTCTTGTGGAAATGTCAGAAATAATTTCTTTAAGTGGCATAAAGCATGGAACCTGGAATATAATAAATCCTTTACAAATGTTAGCTGTTTTTATATTAGGAACTTAAGAGGTAAAGCGGGAAAGGTTAAATAAGCAGAACTATTTGAAAGAATTGTCCTCCACTGTTCTTTCAAATCAAGACTGTCTCTCTATTAATTGAAGGATTTAGCAATATAAAGTCATCACAACTTTGGTCAATCTGTACATATTTTTGTCAGTTTAGGTTGTCATATACTGAACTTATTACAGAAGAGTCCCATCTTCGGATGGTCTGTTTTAACAAAAAGTGTTGTAATACTAGTTAAACTAAAAGATTTTATATACATCTTACCAAAGGAATTGTTACATAACTGCTATTATATTAAATAGCATCAATATATAATCATCCAAACATTTATAAACTCACTTTTTTATTTTGTCCCCACCAGTGTCTTAAGTTTTTGTGAATAGCTCTGAATTCTTATTACCTACTAGTACTTTCTACTTGCAAGAGTCTTTAATTCTTTCAATTCTTGCAGGAAGAAATAAAAGGACTTCTCTGGGTGAATTCTACTTTAAACTAACATCTGCTCCAATGTTTCTGGCTGGTCTATTGTCAAGCTACTGAATTACCTCTTCTCTCTGGACCATCCACTTTTATTTTATATACTGTCTGTATTTTTAAGTCTAAGCTGTGTTTCTACTGATAGAAAATCCTTAAGAAACTTGTGGGCTTCCTATATATATCACAGAGATTCACTTCATTAAATGAGAGGTTTCTCTACAGATCTTTCCTAGATAATCCCATCTCTGTTCTTAACTTCTGCCAAGATGCCTGAGGAGATAAGTAAGTCATACATTTAATCTCTTCAAATAGCTTTTTTGTAAGTGAACATTCTGACTTTTTGCAACATGAATAGGCTGAGAATTTCATGAACATCAATCCTGGTTTCTCAGTTTAACAGTGTATTTTTTCCTCTTACTTTTTTTTTAATTTTAATTTTTATTTCAAGTTCTGGGATACATGTGCAGGATGTGCAGGTTTGTTACATAGATAAACGTGTGCCATGGTGGTTTGCTGCACCTATCAACCCATCACCTAGGTATTAAGCCCAGCATGCATTAGCTATTTTTCCTAATGCTCTCCTTCCCTCACCTAACCCCCCAACAACCCAAATGCCCATCAATGATAGACTGGATAAAGAAAATATGGTACATATACACCATGGAATACTATGCAGCCATCAAAATGAATGAGATCGTGTCCTTTGCAGGGACATGGATGGAGCTGGAAGCCATTATCCTCAGCAAACTAATGCAGGACTATATGTTCTCACTTATAAGTGGGAGCTGAACAATGAGAACATATGGACACAGGGAGGAGAACAATATACACTGGGGTCCTCTTGCATTTTACTGGAGGCTGCAGAAGTCACAAGGCCACAACTTTAATGCACCATTTGGAATTTCCTCAGCCAAATGTCCAATTTCATCTTTTGTAAATTCTGCTTTCCACACACCTGTAGGACACAATCCTGATAAGTTTTCTACCACTGTACAAGAATTCCTTTTCTTCCAGTTTTCAGTAACATGTGCCTCTCTCCCTTCCACACCCTCACTAGCAGAGTCATTAACATATAGACTCGTATTTAGTTTGTTTAAGGCAATCTAGGCATTTTCTATCATCCTCCTCAAAATTTTTCCAGACTCTTCCTGCCACCCAGTTCCAAAGCCACTTTGGCATTTGTAGACATGTGTTCCAGCAGCACCTCAATCTGTTCATTTTAGTTTCCTATTGCTGCCATAACAAGTTAGCACAAACTTAGTGACTTAATATAAATTTGTTATCTTGCCATTTTGTTTGTCACAAGTCTGACATAGCTCTCACTGGGCTAAAATAGTGCATCAGCAGGGCTGCATTCCTTTCCAGAGGCTTTGGTGGAGCATCTGTTTTCTTGCATTTTCTGGCTTCTAGAGGCTGCCTTTACTCTTTGGCTCACGGTCCCTTCCCTCTATCTTCAAGGTGAGCAATGAGGGTTTAGTACCTTGCACATTGCATTACTCTGACCTCACTTTTTTATTACACCTCCTTGTCTGATTCTGGCCCCTCTGCCTCCCTCTTCTGCATTTAGGAACACTTGTGATTCCGTTGGACCTACCTGGATAATCTAGGATGATCTCCCTATCTAAGGCCAGCTGATTAGCAACTTTAATTTCATTTGCAACTTTAGTTTTCCTTTGCCATGTAACTGAACGTATTTACGGGTTCCAAGGATTAGGACATGGAAAACTTTGGAGGTGGGGGTAATTATCCTGCCTACCACAACATCTATTCTATCAAATTCCAAGTCATGAATGCTCCAACTTTCCAGGCCTCCCTGGAGGTGCAGTAGAATGTTTTCAACTGACAATTGAGGGCTCCAAAGACATCTCCCCACAATTAAGTCTCTCCTCTCCAATCTCTGTTCTGTTTTCCCGGAATGTGTATGCTTAAGTGTGTGTGTAATGCAGAGTTTAAAAACATTTAGACAAAGGAATTACAAAGCTAAATTTTGGCTAGCAGTCAAAGTGAAAATTCTGATGTTTTAGAGAAGCACACTGACCGGGTTTCTTAAAAGGTCAATCCTCAGTGATTGTTGTATCTAATATAATTTAATCTAAATTGTTTTTGTAGCAATGCAAATGCTTTCTCTCTAAAGATTGATGGTAAATTAGATGTTTCTCTGCCTCTATAATTTTTCCCTCTCTTCCCAGGCAAATGGTGGATACTTATTGCAAATTTGGTAGGTTAAGAGTAAAGAGAGATTTTTCTTCCAAAAATATTCCTATTTCTATTTGGTTCTACCCTACATTTAAAAACACATTGACACAAACAAACAAAAAAGCAGTAATAGTATTTAAAAATCACCTGGGCCAGGCACAGTGGCTCACACCTGTAATCCCGGCACTTTGGGAGGCTTAGGTGGGTGGTTCATCTGAGGTCAGGAGTTCGAGACCAGCCTGGACAACATGGTGAAACCCTGTCTCTACTAAAAATACAAAAATTAGCCAGACATGGTGGTGGGCACCTGTAATCCCAGCTACTCAGGAGGTTGAGGCAGGAGAACTGCTTGATTCACCACAGCAGAGGTGGCAGTGAGCTGAGATCACACCATTGCACTCCAGCCTGGGTGACAAGAGCAAAACTACACACACACACACACACACACAAGAGAAAACGAAAATGAAAAAGAAAATCACCTGTAGTGCAAAAGTCCATAAATTCAGAATATGTTAGGTTCAGAATATGTAATAGTCAACTGGAACCAAATTTGGCATACTGTTGATAATTTAGCCATGATTACCCACTAATTTCAACTAACCCAAGTTTGTTTATATACTCTGATACAGTATATTTTGAATAGACTTAGTCATGTTTTAAGATAACAAGTTGTATTTACCATGTGTTTGGGTAATATCATGAATTCATCATGTGAGCCAGCAGCTATTCCTTAATTGCCAAAGCTTTAAGAAATAGTTCAACCTTTTAATCCACTATTTTATGGTTAGGCGTATCCCTCATAAGACACTACATTGGTTTGTACTGATGCCTGTACAAGCTTTTACCTACTTGCCAAATCCTAACAGCAAGTCAATTTACATTCTATAATCATGTCACATTTTCATTTTAAGTATCCTTTTTAGATCTCACCAATGTGAAGAAATATATGAGCATTCATCATACAATCTTGGATTTGCTCTCTACTTCTCTTTGAAAGAGGTGGAAGCAATAAGACTTATCTTACTAAATTGCAGGTAGCTACTATTGGAAGATTTTTACTGATGGCTCTAGATTAATAAAGTGCAATTGTATTTTGATTTTATGATGACATCCATTTACCTTCCTGGGATGGAGATGCTATCTATGTTTTCTATCCTTTCTCTCATTAGCACGTTGATTTGTTTTGATTATTGAAGGCAACTCATTTCTCTCTTGCCTGTTTCTATTTGCATGAAAATCAAGAAAGAGAGCCTTGAGGGGTTTATAGCAGAGGCATTTAATCTTGGTGCTTGCAGACTCATGGCAGTAACTTTGAGAAAATGGTTATGATTGCTATCCTTGACTTTCCTCACTTTCGCCTTGCTCTTAAACTCCTACCCATCTTAAATTTATCACAAAATGGCCCACTGCAGTTTTACGTTGTGAACTGGAGGGAATAGAAAATCCTTACTCTATAAATGAATTTTACTGCCATATAACCACTGGTAAACTTGTAAATAAAAATACCCTAGATTCAACACTGCCTTTCAAAAATGAATGCCTACTACCCAACATTTTAGAGTTTTTGAGTAGTGGATGAGAAAATTGGCCTGCTTACCCACTGAAACATTAGAGCTCTCAAGCTAATTATTTTGTACCAGCGTATTGTTTAGGAGTTTTAGAGTTGCTTCATTGATTTTAGCCAACATGTATTTTCTATAAAGAACTCAGTAAGTGAATAGAAACGGGAGATCTGAGTCAGAGTGGGAAATTGCAATTTTATGTTCTCTAAAACAGAGCAGATTTTTGGATTTTCCCCTTGAATAGAAATGCACAGGGGGAGAATCTGGTCTAAGCTACTTAAAATACAGTTCCATGTGACTGAACAAAACAGTCACCACAATTTGGTTAAATCATTAATCTTATTCAGATTAATTATTAATAATAACCACCGACTTGTGTTGCCCAAAATAGATTTTACTTCATTGTCAAACAAATGTCATTAGATATTTACTTTGCTATGTTAATATATTAATTACTGTTAATTTCTAAGACTATAGCTTTAGGAACATATATTTATAGAAATACATATATTAATATTAAAAAGTAAATGAGAAAATCATATTCTTTGTGACTTCTGCTTTGAACTCTTTAAGCACTAAGAGTCAACGGATCTCAGCACCAAAATTACAAAACAAAATACATTAGCATCAAAGGATTTGTTCATCAAATTGGTTCACAGTTGCTCTGTAGAAGACTATTGCATCTATAATGGAGGAAGATGAGTAGTTAACTGGATACTTCAGTGATTTGCACTGATTCTTTGCCTCACCAAGTGAAAAACTGCATAGTTTACACACTGATGAACGACCACAGACAATGAATTATGTTACAAAATACTTTTATTGCATACTTGTTATATACAAGGACTCATATTTGGTGCTAGGGAAAATATAGAGATTAATAAGATCAAGAAATAAGTAACCTGGGCCTGAATATGAGCATATGAAAAAAAAGAAATTAGTCATTATGTTTTTTCTAATTCAGTAAGTATAAAAAAAGAAATTAATAATCAGAGTCTCCAAAAATAACTCTAATTCAAAGTAAGGGGAAGTGATTAGCATGACATTGATGTACAGATTTTATAGCATGGGCCTACATCAAAGTACTGAAATAGTGAGGTAGCAAGTTTGCAAGAATCTTGGAAGAGAAGGTAACGTCTAATGAAATGGCTAATTTTAGACTTCAACCCACAAGCAGCAAGTTGGTGTTAAAGAGCAATGCCCAAACTGAATTAAGGATAAATAAATACTCGATTCTGTCAAGAAAATGATAAGATCAGTACTATCCTAAATAGTAGTGGAAATATAAATCTATTAAAACATAATATTGAAACCATTTCTGAAAAGCAATTTAGCAATATATGTTGAAATTCTTGACAGACTTTATATTCTCGGACTCAGTAATTCCTCTTCTGAGGATATAACCTCATGAAATAAGCTTAAGTGGTCAAAGATTTATAAAGCTGTTTGAGGCCATCATGGTATTATTTTGGGTATGGAAAAATTGGAAACAACATAAATATTGAATAGTTAGAGAGTGGTTAAATAAATTATGACACATCCATTTATTGAAATGTGATGAAATTGGCCGGGTGCGGTGACTCATGCCTGTAATCCCAGCACTTTGGGAGGCCAAGCAGGGCAGATCACAAGGTCAGGAGATCGAGACCATCCTGGCTAACATGGTGAAACCCCGTCTCTACTAAAAATACAAAAAATTAGCTGGGCGTGGTGGCAGGCGCCTGTAGTCCCAGCTCTCGGGAGGCTGAGGCAGGAGAATGGCATGAACCTGGGAGGTGAAGCTTGCACTGAGCTGAGATCATGCCACTGCACTCCAGCCTGGGCGACAGAGCAAGACCCTGTCTCAAAAAAAAAAAAAAAAAAACCAGAAATGTGATGAAATTACTAAATAACGTGTACTTTAAAAATGAATCAAGAAAATTAAAATTTTCAAAATATAAATAAAAAGAAACAGATTACAAAATGCATATATTGAGTGTGATCCCAATTTGGCAAAATATACACTGGGAAAGTGATATGTTTAGGCTTTGTGTCTCTACTCAGATCTCATCTTGAATTATTATCCCCACAATCCCCACGTGTCAAGGGAGAGACCAGGTGGAGGTAATGGGATCATGGGGACGGTTTCCCCCATTCTGTTCTCGTGATAGTGAGTGAGTTCTCACAAGATCTGATGGTTTTATAAGGGGCTCTTCGCCCTTTACTCAGCACTTCTCCTTCTTGCCACCTTGTGAAGAAGGTGCCTTGCTTTCCCCTTAGCCTTCCACCATGATTGTAAGTTTCCTGAGGCCTCCCCAGCCATGCTGAACTGTGAGTCGATTAAACCTCTTTCCTTTATAAATTACCCAGTCTCAGGCAGTTCTTTATAGCAGTATGAAAGTGGACTAATACAGAAAGATATACCAAAATTATAAAGGATGCTGTTCCTAGAGATAGGCTTTGCCTGCACAGAGATTTTTTGGAATTGATCTCTGGGATTAGTCATCATGGAAGACTGGAAGCAAAACTGGGCAGAGGGAGAAGCTGTGCTGCAATGTGGTTGCAATGGATGCTTCAGACAGTTCCACAGGGTGTTCCAGAACGGGAAGGACCCTTCAGAGTTTCTCCAAATTTAGACAATGAAGCCAGAACTGTTTTTTTTTTTTTTTTTTTTTTTAGACAGAATCTCACTCTATCACCCAGGCTGGAGTGCAGTGGCATGATCTCAGCTCACTGCAACCCCCACCTCCCGGGTTCAAGCAATTCTCCTGCCTCAGCCTCCAATGTAGCTGGGATTGCAAGCATGCACCACCATGCCTGGCTAATTTTTTTATTTTTATTTTTAGTAGACATGGGGTTTCACCATGTTAGCCAGGATGGTCTTGATCTCCTGACCTCGTGATCCACCCACCTCGGCCTCCCAAAGTCCTGGGATTACAGGCATGAGCCACCACACCTGGCTGAAGCCAGAACTTTTATAACTACACCAACCAGCCATTAACCAGAGCCACCCCCACAGGGGATGTGCAACAGACTGAACGTTTATGTTCCCCCAAAATTTGTATGTTGAAATTTTAACTCCAAAGATGATGGTATTAGGAAATGAGACTTTGGGAGGCAATTAGATGATGAGGGTGGAGACATCATGAATAGGATTAACGCCCTTATAAGGGACCCCCCGGAAAGCTGATTTGCCCCTTCTACCATGTGAAGACACAGCAGGAAGTTGGCAGCCTGAAACCTAAAAGAGTGCCCTCACCAGAACCTAACCATACTGGCACCCTGATGGACTAAGATAGAGTATGAACTTGGTGAAGCAATACCCTGCTTCATAAAACACTGGGACGAAAGAGATCAGAATTTGGCTCAGTTGTCTTTACCAGACATTATTTTTACAGTGCCACAAATAGCTTTCTTTTTCATAATGGCAAGAATGACACTTTATGAAACATGAAAATGAGATTGTTATAATGTGTTATGCTTCTAATGACTAAATATTAGTTGCAGATATCATTATAAAGCTTTTCACCATTTTCATCTGAGAGTCAGTCAGTTGGTTATCCATTCAAGATTATGGCCAATAGAATGCATGGATTTGGGGTGCCCTTTCCTCTCCCCTGTATCTACTCAAATAGCTCAGCCTCAAACCCTCCTCTCTGAGGTTTTCCACAAGTACTTGTGCCCCACTTAATAACACCTTTCGGTGGACTCTTATGGCACTTAGTTCACATAATTTCATAGCCAGTACTGAAAGTAGACAGGTCGTCTCTCTTACAAACCAGGCAAAAAACTGGGAATAATGAATGAAGAACAATGAACACATTTTTTCATTCTACCCGATTTTGCTAAGGATGAACCCTGGTAGAAAAGAGGCATTATGTTGCCTCTCAATAGGAGCTACTCAAGAATTTTATTATTTCAAGTGGGAAACAATGAAAAGTTCTGAATTAGCAATGATATGAGAACCACCTGTAGTGCCTCCTACCTCCTCTCTATTTTCCTCAGGGACAGCAACACGGCCCAGTTAGTAGGTGTGGAAATGACAGTGCATGTGGACAGTGAAGCTGTGCCCAGTACAGGAGGGTATGCCAGCATCTCCGGGATAGGTGGCCAGTGTGATATATTCCTCCTTCCAGGAGATCTCCACTTATGCCATTTTCTAATATCCCTAAAAAAACAGCAACAATTGAAGACTGTTGGTATCAATAGAGACCGCCCATCTGTCAATAATCGTGGAGCCTTTCTTACACTATTTTTTTCCCTCATATTTCCAAGGGCAAATGTTCTATGTGTGGGCAGGTTTCTGTTGGTCTCATCCCCTACTAAGGGTAGGAAACTCCTTAGCCCAAGCATAACTGACACTGAATTGTCCTCTGCTTATTCCAGGGTAAGGAGGACATCTTGTAGCAGCAGCAGTGACCAAAATGAGGGTGAAAGCAGTCTACCATAGAGTGGAATAGCTATATAATTCCTGACCTCATGTGAGTCCCTGAGACTGAATGCTTCCTTATCTGTATTTCTCCTTCTAAAAATCTACCAGCCACAGAGACTAGGGTTAACTCTGAAGAATCACCCATCTTTGTTTTCACTTTCAGTCTTCATTTAGATGGAAGTTAGAACCTGTTCTTCCTTGGAAGAATGTTATGCTATATTGTGACATATGAAGTGACCTTTTCCAAAATGTCACACACTAGAAGAGGAGAGAATTTCAATATTCTCAACCTCTGCTTTTATGTTGAAGAGTAATCAAGAGACATTCTACGAAGTACAAAATACCTGATAGTCCTGATTCTTATCATAGGTGATATAGAGCTAGTGGAATCAGATGACTGAAAATTCACCCACTCTTACAGAGGCTTGTTATGTATAACTCATTTAGGGAGATTTAGTACTAGACACAACTGGGTGCTATGTTCTTATTTGACATCTGAAATTGTCCATGATATTTTAGACATTTTTGCATGTTCAAACAATGTAATGTAGCCTGAGGCTAAACAAATTTTTTTTTTCAAAAAGCAATTTCAGTGGAAGGACAATCTAATTCTGGGCAAATCTAAATGTCATAGACTAGAATTACAAGCCTCTAAACTACACAATCAAAAATTCAGTCACTATTGGCTGTTTGCTACTTTTCAGTTAGAGGCTTTAAAAGGTGAAATTTTTGATATAGTTGATTCAATTAACTTAGTATTCAGCAGACAGAACCTGAAAAATACAGAAACGCCTGGTAGACGACAGATCCAAAGAGTGAATTTCGGTGAACGGCACATGTTGATCTAATACTAAGGAGTATTAACAGCCAAACAAATGGAATATTTATGAATCAGATCATTAAAGCTGTTCTTTTATGATACAGGCTCTATAAAAGTATTTTTAATACAAATTGTATTACATTGGGGTCAGAGGATTCAGCTCTATGAAGGCTGAGTGCATACCAGGGAGATGATAGGGATAACAATTTGCATTTTTATGATGTTTTATAGCTTCCAAGCTGCTTTTGGAAAAAGAGGAGACATAAGGCAGAAAGAGAGTATATTGGCCAATTGATTGGGATCAGACATGCCTGGGTTTGATTCCCATCCCTGCCACCATGACAGAGACAATTGACCTATCACCAAATCCTCTGCTTCCTCAGCACACAACAATGCTACATTTCCTGGCCTCCCTTGCAGATAAGTGTGACCATAACTACATTCTAGTCAATGAAACATCAACACAAGTGCTGTGCAGCTTAGCTTTGCCTGTATAACATATGGAATTCTTCACGTTCTTTCTCCTTCTGCCTCCTCGAGGCAGAGAAACAATGGTGGCCTTGGAGACCAAATGTAAAAAACTGTAAAACCACAACAGAGCAAGTTCCTAAATCTTTGCATCGCTGCTTAGAGGAGGGCTTCTCACCAAGTAGAATCACCCATTTTGGATTTTACATGAAAAATAATGTTCTATTACATTAAGCCACTAAGAGTTATGGGTTTATCCTTCATAGCAGCACACAATATTGCAATGAATATGGCCAGTTTTTTCCTGGATTTTGGTCAAGTTACTTCTCTATGCCTCAATTATTTCCTCAGTAAAATAGTGGTATTACTAGTCCTACCTCAAAGAGTTGCTGGGAGGACATGCGTAAGGCACTTTCACAGTGCTTGCCATGAGGTAAGCTCAAAACAGATGGCAGCTGTTATTAATCACTTTTGCTTGTGCTTAATTTTTGTTCAGCATCGTGCTATATATACACATTGACACACACATATGTTCTCATTTAACCCTCAAAATGACACTGCAATGCAGGGACTTTCACTCCTACTCTGTCCATAATAATAAATGTGATAAAAAAAAAATTGGGCATTTTCTGCATGGTCAGTACTGTTCCAAGCACTCTGCATGCACTGATATCACAAACAACTCTACGCGGTATGTATTATTATTATCCTCATTTTACAGATGAGGAAACAGAGACACTGAGCTTATTCTTTGGCCCCACGCCCATATAGCTAGTAAGTGGCAGAACCAGGATTCCACTTGGGAAATCCAGCCATAGAGCCAGATTTAACTACATTCTAGAGCCGGCCATAACTACAATGCTGGTCTCTTAACCAATGCTGGTCACTGAGGTGCCTGAAGTTTGTCAAGATCAAGTGAAATGCCTGAGACCCAGATATGAGTACCCATGGCCTTAGAACGTGAGGGCTCAAATCAGAAGTGAATGCAATTGAATCAGCCCATCCTAACTGAGGAATTTAGTAGACTATAAATCTACTAAAGCAGTGCTAGTCCTGCAGGTTGGCCTAGTACGATAGTTAGGAAGCTGGTGGTGTTTACTCAGAGCTATATAATGCTACTAGCTCTCTAAACACTGGTATCACTTAGAGCTTTGTTTTAATCTTAGAACATGTTCCAAATTCACAAACTCTTGCTGACCAGGACACATGGTATTTGCCAAGTACTTCAGTTTCTGTGGATTTTTGTGGTTGGTTGGATTTTTAACCTAAGTACTGCTGACAGGTTGGTCCAGCAGTAGGACTGGAAGAAGGTAAAGTGAGACCAGATTTTTGCTTTCTGTGTCTCTGTCATTAAGTCTAAGATGAGTCATCACAGAAAGCCTACAAAGCAGCCTGGTTTCTGGCTTTCTTGGGGAGATTCTAGAACATTAGTGATGCTTAATAATTTAAGTGCATATGTTACATGGACTGTAAATGCAACCAATTAGCTGAATTTAATTTTTCTCATGAGGAATATTGTGATGCTGCAACAGTGGTGAATCCTCTTGCCTTACAGCAAGAGGTCTGGATAAAAGGTCTGTTTTACTGGTAAATGTTCTTGCTTTTATATAGGCAGAGAAGGTTTCCTTCTGCAGCAAACTCTGCATTTAAATTATCCATTGAACATTACAGAATGACTGATTCATTGTCTAAAATACATGATTGAGTTTTATCATGTTAAGGGTAAGTTCATTATCTGCCTACTGCTCAAACTCAGTGATAAAAATAGTGCAAAGAAAAAGACGTGTTGAAATATAACACTATATTTTTCTGCTCTTGAAAAGCACTCTGCAAAATTATCTCATCAGTCCTCCAAGACTTATACAGCAAAGAGCTATTACTCTATTATCAATTAAAGGTTCAGTCAAGCTCTAAGTTAGATAGAGAATGGCTCTGGAAACTATCTAGGTCACACAAACTGATTTATTAAAGGATATATAAAAATTAGGGAAGAGATACTTGGGGCCAATATATTTTATAAATGACGTTGTTTTATAAAATATGTTATGTACTAAATACTGCAATATGCTTATTATGTTTGTCTAAGACTGTGTTTACCATAAGAAAACCAAAGCATTTTAAATAAGTGAAATATATGCTGTTAATGATACCAAGTGTCTCCTTGGAGTATATAGTAGAACACCAGGGTGAAGCTTGGTCTATGCAGCCTGTGCAACCTTGGGCAAGCCATCTGGCTTCTCTGTGTCTCAGTTTCGTCATCTGCAAAACGTGGAAATAGTATCTCCTGCATAATGTTGCTATAAGATGAACTAAATCAATGTATATAAAAGTTTAGAACAATACATAGCCTAAAATAAGTGCTTGATGAATGCGAAAAGAATAAATGTTATTTAGCTTTTACAGTTTCAATCATAAGATAAATTCTGGATATCTAATGTACAGTATGATGGCCATGTTAATTATACTTCATTGTGTACTTAAAATTTGCTAAAAAAAAAAAAGTAGATCTTATCAACACATACACACGCATGGTAACTATGTGAGGTGATTTGTTTGTGTTCATTAATTTGTTTGTGGTAATGATTTTACAATGTATACATAAATCAAATCATCACATTATATACCTTAAATATATATAACTTTTATTTATCAAATAAGCTGGGAAAGTATATTAGTTAGCTTTTCTTGGGAGAGCATACATTACTGTTTTTCAATAAAGATTAAGAATAATTTTATTAAAAACTAATGCACCAAAAGAGGATGCTTCAATTCCAAAAGGTATGAAAGAGGTAATTAAATGTTAAATATAAACATTTCCTACCTTCCCTACTGAAACTCTATGTTAAGATAAATTAAAACTGGGATGACAAAGAGGCCAATATTTCCATTCACTACTTGTCATTGTCCAACCTGGAAGTGTTTTGGGGTAAGGAGGAACGATCTAGGTGTCATTCCCAAATTCCAGAAATTAAGATTAATTTGGGTGGTTTCCATTTTTAATGCAACTTATCTCTAGGAGAATCATTCACATCTATTCAGAACGTACTTTACCTGTTCAGCTTGTTTTAATGAAGCCATTTGGAGAGTTTGGATTGTTAAAGAATATAAACTACAAGTTTATAATGTGGGAAATTTTAGGTGAAAATTATGAGAGAACATCTCAATGAAGCAATTTGGATAGGATGTCACTTATCTCCTGCTGCTTAAAAAAAAACCTCCCCAAAACTTACAAGCATGAAGCAACAACCATTAGCCCAGCTTATACATCTTTTGGGTGACAAAGTAGATTGGGCTCAGCTGGGTGATTCTTCTGATCTGGGCTAGTTTGGGGCATTCTTGGCTGTCTTAGGTCACATTTCTGGTGGCTTGGCTGGAACAATTTGGCTGACTTCTCCATATGAGCTCTCATCATACAGCAGGCTGGCCTGAGTTTGTTTAAATGATGCATACAGGGAGCCAAGAGCAAGTGGAGGCCTGCAAAATATTTTCGGTTCTAGGATGGGCACTGGAATGCTTCCACAGCATTTCTTTTTTTTTTTTTTTTTTTTTTTTTTTTTTTTGAGACAGAGTCTTGCTCTGTCTCCCAGGCGGGAGTGCAATGGCGCGATCTCGGCTCACTGCAAGCTCCGCCTCCCGGTTTCATGCCATTCTCCTGCCTCAGCCTCCCGAGTAGCTGGGACTACAGGCGCCCGCCAACACGTCTGGCTAATTTTTTGTATTTTTAGTAGAGATGGGGTTTCACTGTGTTAGCCAGGATGGTCTCGATCTCCTGACCTCGTGATCCGCCCGCCTCGGCCTCCCAAAATGCTGGGATTACAGGCTTGAGCCACCACGCCCGGCCCACAGCATTTCTTGGATCAAAGAAAGTCACAAGACCGGTGCAGACTCCGGGACTAGAGAAATAGACTCCACCACTTGATGGGAGGAGCTGCAAAGTCATGTCACAAATGATGAGGAGAGAGCCAAAGGAAGGATTAGTGGTCCAAATGTGCAATCTACCACAGGTAGCCAATGTCATTCCCATGTTAGCAAGAAGAAGGCTGAAGAAGGCCCCACCAAAATCAGAGAGAATCAAAGTTCATTTTGCAAATGGGCTGGGACCCTCATAGCCTTAAAGTGGATGAAGTTGGAAACCATCATTCTAAGCAAACTATCACAAGGACAGAAAACCAAACACCGCATGTTCTCACTCATAGGTGGGAGTTGAACAATGACAACACATGGACACAGGGTGGGGAACATCACACACAAGGGCCGGTCGGTGGGTCGCGGACTGGGGGAGGGATAGTATTAGGAGAAATACCTAATGTAAATGACGAGTTGATGGGTGCAGCAAACCAGCATGGCACATGTATACCTATGTAACAAACCTGCACGTTGTGCACATGTACCCTAGAACTTAAAGTATAATAAAAATAAATAAATAAATAAAAATTAAAAAATATATATAATTTCTATTTTTCTGGCATCTTATTTCATTCTATTGTCTAATGTGAAGCAAGATTTCATGTAAGTGGAATTACTGGCCAGACCAAAACATTCATATGTGTGTGGTTCATGCTAATTCAACCCATATGACTGGAAAATCTGAGAGATCTTTAATTTTCCTACTATTAGGTGAAAATTAACAATTCTTTAAGAATATAGATAATAAATTATTTGCATATCATTGCTTTTGCTTTAGTTTTGTCAAGTGTGACAGACAACTTTTCATAAAGTACTTCCTCACATTGGAGAGGGTGGAGAGGAGGACAGCTTCAGTAATTCAGTGCATTAATCCAATAACATAGTATCATAAACTAAGGTAAAAACACCTTTTCAATGGATATCTCTGGAACTCTCCCTTTTGGTATTATGTAATTGTATTGTAAATTTAACTAAGATTTATTTTTAGAATGTCAGCGTTTTAGCAACCACATCTATCAGTCCACCAACTACAAAGTCAAGACTGTTTTTGAAAAAGGCCTTATGAATACAAGTTAAGACAGTTGCTAATGCTTTTAACTAAACAGCATAAATACGTAATGCAAACAAAGATAATTCTTCAAGATGCACACAGAGAGAAAATATAACCTTCAAGGTTTAGAAAATGTCGGGTCCTTTAAAATTAAATGGTATGAGACATATAAAAAGCTAGAGGTAGTCCATAAACATAGGAGAAATAAACATTTGTTAAAGTAATTAAAGATGATAGTATTAATTAAAGTAATTAGAGATGGTAGTATTAATCTTACAGTTTCCTCTGGCACAGTAAATGTGGATTACATTCTCTTTGTCTCTTCAGACCAAAACTATATAGAGGACAAAGTAGGTCGACTTTAGAAGTTTATAAGATGACATGAAAATGAGACATGAAAACAACCCAGGTAGGTAACTTAACACCTTGAAGTGTTAGAGCTGAAAAGATTAATAGAGATCAGGTTACACAATCCCTCATTTTAAAGCTGAAGAAACTGAGCTGTTTGCCCAAGTTCGCACAGCTAACAAGGTAACTAATCTACTCCCTAATAACTGATTTTACTATACTTGCCTTAGGGCCTGATCATAATTGCTTAGTAAGTTCCCAGTCATGCTCATCAAGTTTTTATGACCTTATTTTAACATATGTGAAATATTTTTAAATTAATTTCTGAATATTTTAGCGTGCTGGAGAATGATGGGCTCTTAGCTAGGATAAAAGACTTCATTGAGAGATATGGTTTGGATGTGTGTTCCCTCCAAGTCTCATATTGAAAATTTTACCCCCGTGTTGGAGTGGGGCAATAGTGGAAGGTGGGGATGATGGAGGCAGATCCCTCATGCTATCCTCACAGCAATGAGTGAGTTCTCACTCTATTAGTTCATGTGAGAGCTGGTTGTTTAAAGAGTGTGGCACCTTCTGCTCTCGCTCCTTCTCTCACCATCTTCCCCCTTTACCTTCCACCATGATTGGAAGCTTCCTGAGGCCTCACTAGAAGCCGAGCAGGTGCTGGTGCCATGCTTGTACAGTCTGCAGAGCCATGAGCCAACTGCCTGGTCTCACATATTTTTCTATAGCAACACAAAATGGATTAACACATTGAACTTCTTACTTAAATCTCAACTCACCTCATCACTGGGTTTTTGCAGATGAGATATGGGTAAGTTGGGTTTCTGAAAAATGTAGGAAGGGCTTCCATTTCTATAAACATGTTCAGCTACATCTCTCTTCTCACCGAAGGTCCAGCACTGCTTCAAACTGGATAAATAAGCTATGATTTCAGGCAATCACGTGAGCAGAGGAACCTTGAGCTCTTCATTTCTTTAGAGCATAAATAGGCATCAAAAGAGGTTTTTTTTAGAATCACTTGAGTTGTTGATACTCTAAGGACAAAGCGTTGCCCACTAGAAGGAAGGACCATGGGGAAAAGCAGACCTAATTATATCAGACATCTCCAATCTTGGCAGCCCCCATGGCATAAGTACTTCACTCTCATAACCCACAGAAGTACAGTTGTTCTCTGTAGTAAATATGTGATGTAAATTTGTGGAAATAGGAAAGGATGGGAGAAAGAAAGGATTCGAAAAGGAAGGGGGAAGGGGAGAAAAATAAAAAGAAAGCATCATTTAACAAGAACTTTGGGTGTTCATGGGTGGGCAGAGAGGAAGACCTGAGAATTAATGGAGAGAAAAAAGATGTGGCTACAGATGAAGGAGGTGAGAGGATTATAGAGTGAAGATTAATGTGATAAAGAGGACATTACATAATATGTTGATGGGTTATAAATTAGTCCTCTTTGTCATTATTTTTAAAAAATAAGTAAATAATGCAATTATTTTTCTGACTATTGCTTGCCTGATAGTACTTCTTTGTATCCCACAATGCCTTGACTTTTATGGGATGACATCACCTGTTGCTTTCTGAGTTTTCATCAATGTCTAGAGCTGCATTTTCCTCCACAAAGCCTCTTGTTCTTAGTAATGGCTACTCACTCTACCTCTGACCCTGCCTATAACTCTGTTGGCTCATGCTGCCAGATACCTCTCTGTTGATGTGGAGAACTGAAGAGCAACAATATGATAGTACAGCTTAAAATAAATCCTATCATAGAAAAAAAATAAAATATAAGGATCTGGGGAGAAAATACATTTGTGGGAAACAAAGAAAATGAGAAGACTATGAAGTGTTGCTACAATTAAAACGTTGATTCTAAATCTGTTTGAACTTCAGTTTCTCTTCTCATTTTTTTTCTGAGTGATCAGATGGCTCATATTCTGAATGTGTAAGCTTAGGCATTCAGCTTAAAATACACGTTGATTAATTCTGAATTATTCAACGTTAATCAGGTATTGCTTCAAGTTTTCTTCCTTGTGCTTCATGTCTCCAAAGTCAGAAAGTTGAGCTTAAATACTTCTGAATAAAGTAATTCCTAAATGAAATGTGAGCGTGGCTCTACCAAACAGGAGGGGTGTTAGCTATGCAAGGCTGGGCTGCCAAAGGGCAGTTTGGAAACAAAAGGAAGCAACTTCTCAAAAGATGGATGGAATCGACGTCAGGATATAATCTTGTCTATTTAAAATGGCTGTATACATATGTAACAAACTTGCACGTTGTGCACATATACCTTAGAACTTAAAGTATAATAAAAATATGTATATACAAAAATAAAATGGTTTAGATGACACAGTGCTTAAAGGCAGCATTGCTGATGGGCTCTGGGACCAATATGGTGTTTCTGAGAGCTGCAGAGAGCTATGGGACTCTTGAGTATTATGATATCCCAGCCTTGGGATAATGTTCAGGAAAAAATGCACAGGGGAAACTGATAATGTTTGCTATTAATGAAGGGGATTGGGAAAAGTACCTAATACAGTGAAAAAAAAAAGTGATTTAGGTATGGGTGGCCCTATGCCCAATCCTGATTCTACCTTTTACCAGCCATGTGGCTTATTCCATCTGAATAACTAAGCTTTGCTTTTTTATATTCAATTTGGCACCTAGTGGATGTCCAAATACTGGTAACTATTAATATGACTTTAAACATAGGTTTCAGTGCATAGAGCAATGGTTTGAAGTCACATGGTTCTCCCATACTTCTTTGGGGTTGGCCTTTAATGCATGAATAAGCTCACCTGATTGGAAGGGGACACAGTATCCTGCATAAAAATAGGAATTTCATGTCCAACTCCTTCTAACTCAAACTATCCTGTGCCATAAAGGATAGAGATGTGGTATTGGTGACTCAAAGATACCATGGCAACATGGAGGAGTCCTGGAGAGGAAGGCTTGGCCTTGGAGCTTAGACGTAGAGACAGGCCTGAGATCCAACCCCTTTACTTTGTCCCTGCACCAATGAAAACGGTAGCGAGCTGGGTCAGGAGAAGCCAGTGCTGGTAATTGTGCAGCCTATGAAGAAAGTCAGTTTTATTCTAAGTATTCATGCTCTTATCAGATTCTAAAGTTGACAGAATTGGCACGAAATAAGGTCTGCATGTTTATGTCTGAGAATGTTTCTTCTGGATCTCTAAACTCATAAAGTCTTTAAAGATCAGATTTGGCTTTAACTTTTTTTTCCATTTTGGCCATGCAGTTTATCCAGTGGAATGTGGTAAAATATGAACTAAATTTCATGGGCCAAAATAAATCTCTTTGTTAAAGTTGTGCCATTTCTAACCTATTCTTTCCAAATGACTTTTTTTTTGTTACTCCTTAGTATTTCTTGGTTGACAAATTTATACTTGTCATCTTAACCAAATTTGATTTATTTGGTTTTATTTTTAAAGAGCAGTGTACTCTTTCCATCACTTCTCCTTCCCCAGAAATATTTTTAAATGTTTTTCTAAAAAACAAAACAAAAAAATCTTTACTTTTTACTCCATCCATTGGTTCACTCCCTGGGCACCGCTTGTCCAGCCTCCTATTTATTTCTTAACATCTCCCTATCTATCCCCCCAATTTTTCCTAAAAATGCTTTCTCTGGGAAAGGAGCATCATCTGCTCACCAGCTATACAAACTGAAAGGCTCGAGTTTCTTCTACTCTACCTTTGCCTTCCTCCTCCACAACCAGAGGTCACTAAGATCTATCCATTTTACTTGCTGAATGTCCTTTTTTAAAATAATGGCATTATAGATACATAATTCACATACCACAAAAATCACCCTTTTAAAATGTAGTCAAGTGGCTCTTATTATACTCACAGAGTTGTGAAACCATCACCACTCTCTATTTCCAGAACATTTTCTTCATTACCCCAAAAAGAAATCCTGTACCCATTAACAGTCAGTCCCTGTACCTCTCCCAAGTGCCTATCAATTGACTTTTTGTCTCCAGGATTTGGCTATTCTGAATAATTCATATAAATGAAATCATCCAATATGTGGTCTGTTGTGACTGGCTTCTTTCACTTAGCATAATGTTTTCAAGGTTCATCCACATAATAACATGTATCAGCTCTTTCTTTTTATGGCCAAATAATATTCCACTGTAAGGAGGATATTGTGTTTATCCTTCCATCTGTTGATGGACATTTAGGTTGTTTCCACTTTGGGCTATTATGAATACTGCTGCCATTAATATTCATATGCATGTTTTTGTATGGACATGTTTTCAATTTTATTACGTAGATACTTAAGGAGTCAGATTTCTGGATCACATGGTACTCCAAGTTTAATATTTGAGAAACTGCCAAACAGTTTTCCAAAGTTGCCATGCCATTTTACAACCCCACTGGAAGTGTATGAAGGTTTGACTTGATGAATATTGAAACTTCTGCACCTTCCTCTCCATCACACTATCAATGCGTTATTCAGGTCCTCATCATGTCTAACCTGAAATATGACCATCAACTGATTGACCTAGCCATTGCTGCCCAGGCTTCCCAATCCATCTTCCCCACTTCCACCAGGGAGATTTCTTTGTAATGCACAAACCTGACCAAATCACTTCATGTTAAAGATCACAGATATTTCACGTGGCCAAAAGGACCAAACATAATCTGGTGCCAGCTGCTTAGCCTCTGCTTCCTCTCCTTACACCTCACACATCCTTTATGCTCAGCTTCTAAGACTCTTCACTTACAATGAATTTATTTGAATTTTAGGGGCAACATGAGAATATATATTTCAGTAGAACCATGTCCTCTGCCATCCATAGCTGTCATCCAGCAAATATTGAATACCCACTTCTGTATTAGAAAATGATCATAACTCTCCTCCCCCTTACATTATCCATTATTTGGACCGGAGGTAAAATGTTGAATCGATCAAAAGTATTTCTCACATTTTTGGTCTTTATTTGACAGAAAATGCTCAATAAATTGGACTATTCACTGGACTTGAGCTTAAGAGCTATTATTGATTGATATTATCATTTCATGTATTCAAAAAACACTTATTGAGCACTTACTCTGTGCCAGATACTGTTCTAGACACCTGGGATACAAAAGAGATAAAATTTCGTGTTGTCATGAGCTTTCCTTCTAGAAGGGGAAGACAGGCAATGAACAAATAAGTAAAATACAGCGTTTCAAATGACAATAATTGCTACAGAAAATGCAAAGCAGGACTGGGGACAAGGACTGCTTGGAGAAGGTTGTAATTTTAAATAAAGTGGTCAGGAAAGGCCACACGGACAAGGTGATGTTGGAGAAAAGATCTGAAAGAAATCAAAATTTGCACCGTGTGGTTATCTGTGAGAGGCGTCGCCCAGGGAGAGAGGACCCTGAGGCGGGAGGGTGTTTGATGTGTTCTAGCAACAGCCAGGAGGCTACTGCCCATAGAACCACATGAATAACAGTATGTGTTGCATGATGAGTCCAATTGTTTCGTGATAAAACTGATAATCACATGGATCCACCTTTTTACAGAGCAGGCAGCCCTAAGACCTCCTCAGAACAGGAAGCTAAGAAGCAGTAGGAGAAGATCAAGCCAGGTTCTGTTGCTGTTTAGTTAACACCATGACCACTTGGGCTAGAACTTACTCTGAGAGATGCTTAGAGCCCAGTCGTTTCCCTAACGTTGGTTATTTTTGTCACTCCCCATCTGCTCTCTGAAGAAGGGAGATATAAAAAGTCCAAGACGCCAAAAGAGGTTGCTTGCTTACTTCAGAAACAGCAGGGAGGCCAGAAGCTGGAAAGGTTTTCCATCGTTCTAGCAGCCACAGGGCAGTGGGGGCTGCTGATCTGGAGAAGTAGGTGGCAGCAGTGAAGGAAGAATTGGACTAAATTCTCATGTGTCAGGGTCAAAAGGCAAGGAAGAAGAGATGAGGGCTGGCCAGGGAAGAGGATCGCACTCCAGGGTTTGACTGGCAAGTGTTCCTGAGCCCTCTGGCAAGTTTTGTGACTATTTTGCAGGAGGACTCCAGCTCACTGGTTACCATGCTTGCCCTTCTGAAACAGAAGCTATTTCTTGCACTGAAGAATTTAATGATTGAAACCCAGATTGTCAGATATAGTTACTGATTTATGCTTCTCCAGAATATTCCAGTAAAAGAAAATTGTGCATACCACTGCATTTGTCTTTGCTTTTTTAAGCATTATTTTTTAAAGCAAAAATAAAACACGCACATCGTTTCTAAATTAAATTATACCAGGTTTATGGCTGAGGAAAAAAAATCATCTTTTTTCCCCACTCCTCTTTGTTGACATTCACTATCATCTCCTTTAGCTATTTTTTTTAAATCTATATCTCAAAACTTTCAAATAACACAATCACCCAGCTATTTTTCCAGTTTTATATGTTATCTATTAAACTCTGTCTTAGAAGAAAATGGGAAGTGGCCCTCTTCCTAGTTCTCCTATTAGGTCTCATTCTCCTAAAATAGTTATATGACTCGGGTTAAATTGATTCTCAGTGATTACTAATTATAACAACTTAAGTTTTATTCCCAGGTAAGTCATAATGTCCACTAGCATCATCTTTCCTCTCGCATCGCTTTCCCTCAATCTCTGCCTTACACTCTACTGTTTTTGTTGTGGTTGATGAGAATGATGTTTGTTTTGTTTTGTTTGTTTTTAAAGCTTACATTTCCCTGTCTTCGATCCTTTGTGCACACTTGGAAAGTTCCTCTCCCACCCTCTCTCAGCCCTCCACTCCTCGGTCCACACAGGTTACTCAGCGTTTCCATCTTCAACTCTCCTGTCCTCTGGGAAATCCTCCTTGACGCTCCAGCCCAGGTTAACCTCCTCGGGATACGCCTGTCACACTGCACTTCTTTAAAACACTCATCCTAGCCATCAGGTTTCATAAGGATAGGATTGTGCTGGTCTCCTTTCTCAGCACCAAAACACTTTTAGACACATAGTAGACTTTAAATAAATATTTGTGGAAGAAAGGGAAGGAGGGAGAGAAAAGATGAATGAAGGAGGAAGGAAAGGGCTCGAAGAGACAGAAAGAGAAAAGGAAAGGGAAAATGGATAGACTTACTATCCAGTTTAGTGACTGTTCTCATCTCATAACACATTAAGTACACCTTTCTGAGGATTTTGGTCAGCTATGGCCACAATGAGGCTAGATAACAACATACTGCAAAATGTAGGGCTTATGCATGTTACATAAAGACAAACTTTATTACAAAAAAGAAATGTTATATCTTTTGTAACCCAAGTGACCAGAGAAGTATCTGGCACATAGTAAGTGATCAGTAAGTATTTTTTGAATACATGAGTCTATAGGATGGATAGAAGGGCGCTACATTGGACTTCAGGTCACCTGGGCTTGATTGAAAGCTCTGAGCTGGGTTCAGGTCTGCTAAACGTGACTCTTCATTCTCATCGAAATAGCAGCAATGCAGGGTATGTTCTGGTGACAAATCACAGAATGCAGGTCTCAGCCTGGCACTGCCACTTCTACTTACATTGTGTTAGCTAAAGTAAGTCACAAAATCCAGTCCAACATCATTGGGTGGGAAAACAGATTTCAACCATATTAGTGGGTGGTTCTGCAGTCACACTGCAATGCACATAGATATAGAATTTGGATGCAGGGAGGGCATAAAGAATTTCGAACAATAATTCAATCTTGAACATTTAGCTTCTTGCTATGTCAAGTTCACATTTTAAAATCTGTTTTTTGGGCCAGGCACCATGGCTCATGCCTGTAATCCCAGCACTTTGGGAGGCCGAGGCGGGTGGATCACCTGAGGTCAGGAGTTTGAGATCAGCCTGACCAACATGGTGAAACCCTATCTCTACTAAAAAATACAAAAACTAGCTGGGCATGGTGGCAGGTGCCTGTAATCCCAGCTACTCAGGAGGCTGAGGCAGGAGAATCACTTGAACCTGGGAGGCGGAGGTTGCAGTGAGCTGAGATTGTGCCATTGCACTCCAGCCTGGGTGACACAGCAAGACTCCGTCTCAAAAAAAAAAACAAAAAAAAACTGTTTTTCTTAATTTCCTTTGGTTTCCAGATAATCATGGATATGCAGATAATCATGGGAGCCAGCCACCCTCCTGAGTATAATATCCTATTTAATAATAAAAGCAAGACCACAGTGTGTTTCTGCATACACTTATGAGTTTTCTTCTGTGGATACAAAAGTGGTTTCTATTATCAACCCTGTAAGGTCTAGGTTATGTAGCATTTCAGTAGGTCTTAAATTTTCCAGGAGCCATTCATTCCTGGGAAGAATTATTATCAGACATCTAAGGTATATGAATACTAATATTATGCATCTCCTTTCAAAGTGCTTTCACTCTTAAAATATCTCCGTGAGCTTTCAAATAACCCCCACTCTGCAGGGAAACTTAGAGCTCATTGAAGAGATTTATTCCTGCAATCTGGCTATATTTAACATCCATGGTGGAATAGCTGTGGTTCCATGGTGGAAGTAACAGAAATGGACACTTAAGCAAAAGGGAAGTTACTGGAAAGAATTCAGGGTCTCACAAAATTGATGGAAGTAGGAGAACCAGATAGTAAAGGAACATCAGAAGGCTAAGACCCAGAAGCATACAATTGTCTCATACCAAAATGTATATGGTTATTACTCCATACTTGCCGCCATAAAGAATTCTATTCGGCTATTTCTTCCTCCACCCTTGCTTCACACTTTCAAGTTTCGAAGTCCTAAAAGAAAGCCCCCAGTCAGTCAAGGTTAGGACATAAGTTTATTCCATTGAAACGTCAGAATAAAGAGAAAAATGCTGTGGACCTCTCAGCTCTATAAATGGAGGCATGCAGAAGGAATTAACCTTGCACACAAACAAAAAATGCAGAGTAAGGGAAAAGTAACACCCCTAAAGGAAACTGAAGTACTATTGAAATTAGATGTTGGGTATTCAACCAAAGAATGCCAAATATTCTTTCCACACACGCATTGCTTTTTTGGATTTATTTAAGAGCTACTGTAATTGCAATCCTGGCAACCTCAGAGATCAGATTTTTCTCTACTATCTTCACAGTTGAGATTTGTTGTGGCACTCTGCCATCTGTTATTTTTTGTCTATAACACAAAGAAATAGAGACAAAGTTTTTGCCTCAAAAATGTTTTTCTTGTGGTAGGACCTTGTCTTTATAACCCTCACCCCAGTCTCAATCAAGTGGCCCAGTTTCTGTTTTAGACCATTATTTAAAATCCTGACTGTTCCAATATACTAATGAGGCACCATTATCTGAGGGCTGTTTTTCAACTGCCCTGGTTTCTTGTTTGTATTACTACTGTCATCTGTTGGCCTAAATATTTTTTATATTTAATGATGCCTTGGTACTTCTATCCCAGGCTTTTTAGCAAAGGCAGTTAATTTAAAAATCAAATAAATGAGTCTTTCTGGACTTCTAATTTCTAGCTCAAGGCCGGAGCTACTAGACAATTAACTCCTTTAGATTTAAAACAACTAGAATATGAAGTTTAATCATGTATTTAATATAATTCAAACTATAAGTGATCAAAATAATGTGAAAGCACTTGTTTTGTTGTTCCATGGGATCACAACAATTAAGAATCAAAGTTTCTTTGACTTTAACTTTTAGATAAGAAGAAAGACTTATTAATTCCCAAAGGTAAAGTCCTCATGAATCATGACTTAAAAGCCAGTTTCTTCAACACCACGCAGGACTATGACTCATACCTTGTCTTTATTTCATGTTGCGATTCCTTAAGAAGGTATAGTTTGGCCAACAGAATTCATCTGGGTAAAGGATGTGAGCCCTAACATAATCAATATAATCACTATTTTTGTCAGCAGTGCCTTTTGTTTTCTTAGCATCTACTAATCAGAGGAAGATGGCTGTTTATTTCCATTGGTTCCATCAGCATTTAACTTTCTTTTTTTAAATTTAATTTAATTTTATTATTATTATACTTCAAGTTTTAGGGTACATGTGCACAATGTGCAGGTTTGTTACATATGTATCCATGTGCCATGTTGTTTTGCTGCACCCATTAACTCGTCATTTAGCATTAGGTATATCTCCTAATGCTATCCCTCTCCCCTCCCCGCACCCCACAACAGTCCCCGGAGTGTGATGTTCCCCTTCCTGTGTCCATGTGTTCTCATTGTTCAATTCCCACCTGTGAGTGAGAACATGTGGTGTTTGGTTTTTTGTCCTTGTGATAGTTTACTGATAATGATGATTTCCAGTCTCATCCATGTCCTACAAAGGAAATGAACTCATCATTTTTTATGGCTGCATAGTATTCCATGGTGTATATGTGTCACATTTTCTTAATCCAGTCTATCATTGTTGGACATTTGGGTTGGTTCCAACTCTTTGCTATTGTGAATAGTGCCGCAACAAACATATGTGTGCATGTGTCTTTATAGCAGCATGATTTATAGTCCTTTGGGTATATACCCAGTAATGGGATGGCTGGGTCAAATGGTATTTCTAGTTCGAGATCCCTGAGGAATCGCCACACTGACTTCCACAATGGTTGAACTAGTTTACAGTCCCACCAACAGTGTAAAAGTGTTCCTATTTCTCCACATCCTCTCCAGCACCTGTTGTTTCCTGACTTTTTAATGATCGCCATTCTAACTGGTGTGAGATGGTATCTCACTGTGGTTTTGATTTGCATTTCTCTGATGGCCAGTGATGATGAGCATTTTTTCACGTGTTTTTTGGCTGCATAAATGTCTTCTTTTGAGAAGCGTCTGTTCATGTCCTTCACCCACTTTTTGATGGGGTCGTTTGTTTTTTTCTTGTAAATGTGTTTGAGTTCATTGTAGATTCTGGGTATTAGCCCTTTGTCAGATAAGTAGGTTGTGAAAATTTTCTCCAATTTTGTAGGTTGCCTTTTCCCTCTGATGGTAGTTTCTTTTGCCGTGCAGAAGCTCTTTAGTTGAATTAGATCCCATTTGTCAATTTTGGCTTTTGCTGCCATTGCTTTTTGTGTTTTAGACATGAAGTCCTTGCCCATGCCTGTGTCCTGAATGGTAATGCCTAGGTTTTCTTCTAGGGTTTTTATGGTTTTAGGTCTAACATGTAAGTCTTTAATCCATCTCGAATTAATTTTTGTATAAGGTGTAAGGAAGGGATCCAGTTTCAGCTTTCTCCATATGGCTAGCCAGTTTTCCCAGCACCATTTATTAAATAGGGAATCCTTTCCCCATTGCTTGTTTTTGTCAGGTTTGTCAAAGATCAGATAGTTGTAGATATGTGGTGTTATTTCTGAGGGCTCTGTTCTGTTCCATTGATCTATATCTCTGTTTTGGTACCAGTACCATGCTGTTTTGGTTACTGTAGCCTTGTAGTATAGTTGGAAGTCAGGTAGTGTGATGCCTCCAACTTTGTTCTTTTGGCTTAGGATTGACTTGTGATGTGGGCTCTTTTTTGTTTCCATATGAACTTTAAAGTAGTTTTTTCCAATTCTGTGAAGAAAGTCATTGGTAGCTTGATGGGGATGGCATTGAATGTATAAATTACCTTGGGCAGTATGGCCATTTTCACGATATTGGTTCTTCCAACTCATGAGCATGGAATGTTTTTCCATTTGTTTGTATCCTCTTTTATTTCATTGAGCAGTGGTTTGTAGTTCTCCCTGAAGCGGTCCTTCACGTCCCTTGTAAGTTGGATTCCTATTGTGGGCCAAATTTAACTCACTATTTGAGGTTATTAACAATCTCCATAATGCTACTACTTCCTGATTGGCTTGCTACCCTGAACTAACATGGAATTCAATCAATGTTTCCACACTGGAGTGCATTCATAATTTCAGCGAATGTATTTTGAAGCAAGGAACGGAAAACATATGTAAAGTGTAAGAATCAACAAAACTATGTATTCCTTGGTCTTTGGGTTTTTTTATATCCCTTCTCATCTCAGAAAGAATTCATAGTGCTTCTGTGGCTGTATTTAAATCAGGATCCTTATACAGGGAACATCTGTTGAGTTGAACCATCCACATTGTCTTTTGAAAAAGGGATTAAACATATCTCTCAGAACCAGTTCATTCCATATTGAAGCAAAGATCACAAAGACTTGCTTCAAAGCTGAACAAGTTTCCACAACTATGCTATTGTCAGGCTACTTCCCATGAGCCACCCTAAGGTTTGCACTAGCAAAAAGCCAGCAAAAGCAAACCATGTCCAGCTTTCTCAATACAGATTATCCAACCAACAGCTTAAACAGGTATCATCTGAGTTTTATTACTTAACAAATGTAAGTAGAATATGTCATAGTATATTTTTAATTTCACAGTAAGTCAATCAACAATTACTCTAATTCTACTTACATGTGAAATTATTTTAAAATAAGGAACTTTTGACCAATCAATTTATATTTCAGCTTTATTTCTTTCTTCTCCATTTCATTTTAGTATTCAGATATCTGGTTCCATTTCTGAGAATAATATTACGTAGTCAGATTTTATGCCATCATAGCCAATGGCGAATAAAATATATCAAAACATTTCTATAGGATTGCTCAGCAAATGAATTACCTATAAAAATAAACACTAGTATGGTTTTGTCCTAACTACACTGTCAAAATGTGTCCTTCCTCACTCAATAAGGGTATTTTCAGGTTCATTATTTCTGCTGAATAATCTAATTCCCTGCTCCTGTCCCAAACTTAAACTCAGACAAATGGTGTTCTATTGAAGGCATTTGAGGTTACATTGTGATGGGAACATGGAGAGAGAATAACACCAACCAATATTTGAATATTGCTTTATAATTCACAATGCTTTTCACAGACATTGTGCTATATGATACTCTCAAACCATAAGATTTTAGCCCAGGGAGAAACTTTAGATATAATATGGTCTAACCTCCTCATACTGAATCCCAGAGAAGTTAGTGATTTGAACAACGACTCAAGGTGCATAAGTATGAGAGCCAAGATTGGAATTGAATCCTTAACTATAAAATAGTGAAAATAATCTCACTGAGGTGTCGTGATGATCATATATTCTATCTGTAGTATTTTCACATGTTGTGACATTTTTTTCAACTATTCCAACATAGCTGTTGGGTTTTTTAAAATAAGAAACTATAACTAAGTGCATTGTAGGAATATGCTTAGCCATGATGATCTGAGCCTCAGGTCCCTCATCTTTAAAAGATGGCTAATTTGAACATATGCCCTCTCAGGACATGCTGGGCCTTCGTAGCTTGTGTGCTGCTGTCATTTCTTTCAGCCCATTTTGGTGAAGTATATTTAGTTTACTGACTTAGAATATAAAAGATGCCCAGATGATGGAAATAAAGAGACATTCTTTCCAGATCCAATAGGAGGTTATCATTAGGAATGGGAGTTGGTTCTTCAAATCTATCTGCCAATATCTGGCTTGATCTCACTTTTGGTTTAGTACAGGCAAATAAAATAGTAGAACGGACACAAATCTCTAGGTCAGAGGCAGAAACTCTGAAGAAGGCCATATGGTTATTCATACCAGTAAAGGTACAAATAGCTTTTCTTGTTTACCCTGGAAATCCCTTCATAGGCAGCTTGTTAGTTGATCTCAGATTGTTTGGAAAGTCCAAGAACCAACACAGATGAAGTGCATTAATAGATAGTGGTGGCAACAGCCAGGGTTGAAATGCTAATGTGTTCTTAGAGTGACTGAACTGTGCTTGTCAAGGAGGGAAGGGTTGTGGAGACCCATTCACCCATTAACCCATCCACCTGACCTTCTCTGACAACTCAGGAGGTATATCTGGGCCCTGTCCCCCAGTGAAAATTCTGCTTAATCCCCAAGTTTTGAGATGTGAGGATTCCTACCCACTGATGTTTGGTGTCTGTCATAAGGTAGGCACTGAAGGCATCCCCTCAACACACACCCAGAGTGCAGGTATTCCCCTCCCCTAACTTTCCTGCCAAGAGTCTCAATTTACCAGCAAAGAAGTTCAACCTGGGTCACATGGCTGATTCACGATAAGAAGTGTTCTTCAGGAAGAAGCCTCTCCTTACTGTTATTCAATGGTGTGAAATTATAAAACTGGAGTCCAAGAAATCACGAGTGGCAAGGCCCAGTATATAAATCAGTCCCTGACTTCCATACCTGTGCTTTCCCATAAGATGTCACCAGCTCTCTTGTTGCCTGACATTTACCACTCACAGAGCAATGAGTCAGACAGGCTGGAATAAAACATCAGGCACCTGGGTTTCCTTGTTAACTGCCTGGTAATCATTTGAAACACCACCTCCAGTACCAAGAAACAACAGTCCCTGATGGTGGAAGAATTGGGGCACAGAATCTTGGTATGCAGCATTACGTTAAAATCCCAGCCTTCTATCCCCATGTGAACAGTGACCTTAAGAAGAAAATCATGAGGTTGAGTCCTTATTAACATCCAAGTCTTATAAACTCTTATTTATACTTTAAATTCTAAGTCCAGCAGCTTAATCACCTGTTTTTAGATTTAGCTGTCGGCTACTGAGAGCTTAGAGATAGTGTAGTTTGTTCAGGCAGCCCTAGTAGATTAAATGCCACTTGTCATCAGAGAAAGATTGAGAGAGATACAAAAAAAAGAGAGAGATTGGAAAGAGAAGTAATTGTTGTTTGAGCTTACTATTTATATTTCCTGATATTAATTGGTAGCACCATAGAAAGTACCAAAAAGTCAACCATGTACTGATGTTAGAAATATAATTTCCAAGTCTAAGTACCACAATATTCTGGATATCTTGTGTTTCACTTGACGTCTTCAGAATTATACAAGTGATTATCAGAAAAGCCCAATAAGATACCCATCTTTTAGTCCATTAGTTTTTGTTTTCAACTCAGTTAAGTGCTCACTACATGCCTAGTACTGTGGTGAGAAATTTACTTCCATAATCTCACCTAATCCTCACAACAATTCTTTAAGATAAATATTATTATCTGATTTTTTTTTTTTTTTTTTTTTTTTTTTTTTTTTTTTTTTTTTTTGAGACAGAGTCTCACACTGTTGCCCAGGCTGGAGTGCAGTGGCGTGAACTCGGCTCACTGCAAGCTCTGCCTCCTGGGTTCATGCCATTCTCCTGCCTCAGCCTCCGGAGTAGCTGGGACTACAGGTGCCCGCCACCACACCCAGCTAAATTTTTTTTTTTTGTATTTTTTTTAGTAGAGATGCGGTTTCACTGTGTTAGCCAGGATGGTTGGTCTCGATCTCCTGACCTCATGATCTGCCCACCTTGGCCTCCCAAAGTGCTGGGATTACAGGCATGAGCCACTGTGCCCGGCCTATTATCTGATTTTTTTTTTAATTATACTTTAAGTTTTAGGGTACATGTGCACAATGTGCAGGTTTGTTACATATGTATACGTGTGCCATGTTGGTGTGCTGCACCCATTAACTCGTCATTTAGCATTAGATATATCTCCTAATGCTACCCCTCCCCTGAAAATGTGGCACATATACACCATGGAATACTATGCAGCCATAAAAAATGATGAGTTCATGTCCTTTGTAGGGACATGCATGAAGCTGGAAACCATCATTCTCAGCAAACTATCACAAGGACAAAAAACCAAACACCACATATTCTCACTCATAGATGGGAATTGAACAATGAGAACACATGGACACAGGAAGGGGAACATCATACACCGGGGACTATTATCTGATTTTAAAGGAGAAAAGTGAGACAACTTTCTAATCTCACACAGTAATTAGGAATTTAAACTCAGAGTTGTCAGATGCCAGAGGCTACCCTCTAAAGCAGTACACTAGACCTCTACCCCCAAATCAACCTGATATTGATAGAATCTCAGTTATTGCATTCTGACGTTATTATCTTTGTAAACACTTTTATTATTTTCACTGCTTTTTCCTAGTTATTAAAGAAAATCTTGATGCTAATGAAGAATACTGCTCTCTATAATTTGTCACTGAATTAATTTCCTGAGTAAGGAGGAGAAGGCAGTATTATTTTCAGGACAAAGATTAGCTTCATCGCTGCCAAAAGCTTGGTGTTACACTAGGATGTTAAGGATGTGTCATTTTGGAAGTGAATCACGGACATAATCAAATTCCACTTCTGGCAGCAGAGAAGAGAATACAGCTGTGTATAACTCTGAGCTGGTTCTCTTTTTCATGTACACCATCTGCTTTCTGTTGCTTTAGATAAAACTTTTTATTTCTGGATTTAAAAATGCTTTAAATTCAATAATTATCTAACTAGTGAATCATTTGAAAAAAAACAAGATAGAGAAAGCATAATGCTTTGTCTTCTAGTCTCTTCCAGGCTAATGGTATCTTAGTAATGAGGTCTAGATACATGGTGACATAACAGGTATCCCTTTTAATTATCAGCCTGAGACAGAATAAGAATGGGACTTTCCCCCAACCATGTCCCATCAAGGACTGCAAGCTGGTGAGGGGAAGGGCTCCTGGCCAGCAGAGACCCCAATCAGATCATTCAGACCCTGCATCATAATCTTGTGCACGGTGCCATAGCCACTGACTACAGGACCTTGAAGAAGCTAAAATAAGCAATTTCCACCATAAATCTTACTCGAGAGAGTCTACCCTAACTCCCACATATGCAGAAGACCAGGAGATGACCAACCCTTAACCTCAGCTTCATTACTAAAAATCATATACTAAAAATCACACCCAGGGGTAGAGACTTAACATGCAAATGAGACATGCAACATATGAAGAAGCATGTTATCAAACTGCCCAAGTGCTAGCAGTTCCCTGCCTCTGCATACCCAAACACCACTCCTTTCCCTCTGCAGCCCTTTTAAAACTGCCTTTTCATCTCTCTCTGGGGAGCCAGCCAGAAAATTCTCTCTTTCACTGGTGCTGCCTCCTTTATGCCCTGGTGTAAGTTCCAATAAAGCCTTGTCTGGGAAAACTCTTTGGGCCTCATGTCAACTTACATTGCATTGAAGGTCCAAGAACCTAGGGTCAGTAACAAGCCAGCCTTTAGAGTCAGTTGCTCTGGCAAGACCAAGCATTTTGGGGAAGACCTTAACTCTTCCAGTTCCGTCCTGGCAACTCCTTGGGATATTCACATAAATGGTTCAATGCACTGAGCACAGAGACAGCTTGAGCCAGGGGGTCTTCGCCCTGGCCAGCTGTAAGGTTATAACTCACAGTTTAAAGTGAGTGTTGAGACTCTCTCAAGCTGAGGTTGGTTTTATCCAGTCAAGAAGAACCTTCAATGGAGATCTCTGGTCTCTACCAAGATAAGTTCAGGTCATTCAGAGCAGTCCAGCAATTTCAGGAGCAAAAATAATCAGGCTAGCTCTAGTTCCTAAAAGACGTGACGTGAACTTCTACAAGGTATTTCATCCCTCTGGGTCCCAGTTGCTCATCAGTGAAATGAAAAAAATACCTTCCTAAACCTTTTATGAATCTGGGAGGCTAAGATGAAATAATAAGCAGGAAACACCTTTGAAAGTGTTTTATTCCAGGTGGTGGTGACATCACTAGTATTTGTCTATTTGCTACTGATGATCATCCCCTTATAGGCAATCCCTGGACAGCTGTGGATTTTGAAAGTTCATGATATTCTCCCAAGGTTGCAAATTCAGGTAAAGAACTGGTCAAAGCTTTCAATCTTTTCACCACTCCGATGTGTGTATCAGATGACTTTTACATTTTACACATAGCTAGATTCCTATAGATATAAAACAGCAACCTAGTTGTACACACATGCCTTCCTTTCCCACTTCACAAAGTAAGTGGGTGAAAATGAATCCATCTGTGATATTGTGAAATATATATTTGGTCTTCTTTCTTATTTCTTGGCATACAACTTCTAAAATCCTTGGAATCCCTCAAGTGCTATCTTCTTGTATGCTAATGTTGACTGACAGCTTTAGGATGAGGGCTGGTCACAGGAAAAACAAAAATGTAAATGCGGGGTGGGACTGACAGTTCCCTCCCCAATCTCTCCTCTGGGGAGAGGGGAGGAGCTGAAAGTCAAGTTGGTCACGGAGGAGCTGAAAGTCAAGTTGGTCACCTATGGCCAATGGTTTAATCAATACCTCTTTAAGAACTCAAGAGAACAGGGTTCAGAGAGCTTCCAAATAGCTGAACACGTGGAGGTTATTGGAGGGTGGCGCTCCCAGGGAGGACATGGAAGCTCCTTAACATACTCTTTCACTTTTACTGAGAGAGGCAGAATGCAGAGAAATCCTAGGCAGACAGGGGCAGATCCCTGGCGAAACCCTACCTTCAAGCCGAAAAGCCTGAAACCCGTGGCCCAAAGTGAGAACTTCTATCCCTGTTTGCCTGCTGTCTCCTGATTGGTTCTTTCCAAATAATATCTTTTTACCAATCAAATGTTGCCTTTTCCAAAACTACCTACAGCCTTCGCCATTCCCCATCCTGTGCTTATAAAGACCCCAAATTCAGTCAGTAGAGAGACAGAAGCCACTTGACTGGAGAGAGGTAACTTGACTTCAGAGGGACAACTGGACTTCAGAGGAGAGATGGTTTAACTTTGGAGAAATGGCTTGATGTCAGGGAAGAGCAAGCCAGAGCCAGCTAGACTTTGGGGGAAGATTATGTGCCCATCCCATCCTCTCTCCAGCTCTCCTCTCCTCTGAAAGACATTTCCATTGCTTAATAAAATTCTCCACCTTCACCATCCTTCAAGTGTTCCAGAAACCTCATTCTTCTTGGACAGAAGAATCCCTTGTGATGAGGCAAGGGTGGTGGCACCCAGGTGGAGGTGTCTGCAACCCCCAAAACCCCAGAGCACATGTACAATGTTCTCTTAGCTCCACCATCTGTGGACAGCAGTGTGTTACCAGCTCAGTGGCCCCCTTGTGTGTTACCAGCTCAGTGGCCCCCTTGCCTCGTCACATGGGGCAGCTGGCCTCTGCCAGTGAGGGCAAAGGGCCAGTGCGACAGCCTTTTTTTGGTACCTGAACTTGGTGGGTCCTGAGCTCTTGTCCAATGTCCAAGAAGAATGAGGTTTCCGGAATTGATCACTTGGTGGTGGAGAGAAACCCTCCCACGCACACACATTTGGTCACAGAAGTCTGTGTTTATTGTGTGGTGTGAGAGCAAAGAAAAAAACATTTGAGAGTTTTTTTCCAAACACCATTCTATCTATATTTTAAAAAGAAAATACTTCAACAACTTTAACAGTTATTAACAGCAAATTATTTGTGGCACTATTGTGTTATTAACCCTGGGATAAGAGCACTACTCTAGAGAATAGTTTGAACTTTCCTGACTTGGCAGTTCAATTGTTTCTTTCTAATTAGGAGGCATAAAGCCTAATTTAATGCTAAATTATAGTAATTTTGTTGGCTTGGACTTTTTTCTGTTTTCACTTTTCCCTCTTCTTCATGCTTCTGTAACTATTTTAAACAACTTATTATATATTCATTTTATTATAAATGACTAGGATCTCTTTTTGAAAAAAGGTGGGATTTAAATCATAGCTGACAAATACATATATTCTGAGATCCTCCAGTTTAGTAGTCCAAGCAGTTCATTTACTGCAAATGACTTACAATACAAATCATGTTCTCAAGTAGGAGAAATAGAATAGCTAAATTTGAAATTTTCCACTCAATATGTTTACCATAGAGGAAAATAAAATTGACCATTTTCAATTATTTTGAAAACAATGAAATAGAAATAATAATGGCCTTCTCAAGAAGGGAAAGAATAAAGTGTACACTTTTCACTGTGTTTATATTGCAACTGTGAAGTATGCCCCATGTGGCTTCTAATGGAACTCTTAAAATTTCCCCTGAGTCATCCCAAACTTTATACTTTTAAAAAATGCAGTATCTTTTCTATTAGAAGTGATGGGAAACACCAAATAGTAACCTTACAGAGTAAGAAGCTTGTCTGCATGGTTTCCACATCTAAAAAGGACAAGAAACTACAATCAAATCATGGGAAAATGTTTTACTGTGTACATGGAGATCCTAAGAAGGACAGTGGTCACAAATTGTATGGGAACACCAGCCTAATTGTTCAGTTATTTTTGTGGTAGTAGATGGTTTGCAAAATGGCCCCAATCTGATTCTGCCTTGTGTCAACACTCATTTCCAAATGATTTTGAAGCTTCTCTAGTCAAGAATGGAGTCTTATCTTCCTATTTGTCCAAGAAAGGGAAAGTGGTAGGGAAGCAAGTGACTGTAGAGATACGGGAGGAAGAAGAGAGGGAAAGTGACATAGCAGAAGGGGAGGGCCCATATTTGAATTTGAATTTTGGCAGGCAGTAGTGATAAAGGCTACAACCAGCAGAAGTGATCATGACCAGGAAGAGGTAGGCTAAGGGTTGGAGTTGAGATTTCGACATAACACTGGCTGGAGAATCTGGGCTGGCTTGTCACATATTTTGCCCAATACAATGAGGAAGAAGTGACAGGGCACTAGTTCTGAGCCAAGGCCTCCAAATACCTTGATTCTCTTCTCTCCTTCTTGTTCCTCTGTCTTTGAGGAAACTAGCCTGTTGGAACACAAGATCACACAAGGAACAGAGCTGAGTTGTCCACCTGAGATCATCCTAGACCTTTCACAGCTGACCATAGACCCATGAGCAAGCCTAGATGAGAGCAGCTGACCAGCCTGCTCTTAAACTTATTAAAAAAGAGTTAAGAATGGCAGAAAATCATTACACTAATTGCTGACTTCAAGAATCAAGACTCAGAAGTGGCGGAGTTAATTTCCTAAGGTCTGAGCCTACCTGTGACTTAAGCTCTGATCTTCTAGCTCCAAGAGTAGGACCTAAGTTGAAACATGAACACACTAAACTCATTGCTATTTCCCGAATGCCATTGACATAATACCTTTAACTCAAAATATGGAAGCCTTTTTCTTAACAGTTTCCTTGGGCTTAAAATTCTCTAAGAGATTCCAAAACGATTTAAAGAACCTTAGATGGGAGAGCTATAATGTGTTGTTCAGGGAAACACAGCTGTTAAGGCAATATTTTCTGCCTTCTTTTGTCATAGTTATCAGAAATTAAATACCACGTTGAATGGATCATGGCTTTCTCCAGGTATGAGAAGGGTCGAGCGTTTTTATACATTTATCTCTGAGCATCAGGTAAACAATATGGAATATACTTCCAGAAGAACAAGTGAAATGCTGTGTTTCAAACCAAGAGAATCCTATTCAGAGCAAAATGTTGCCCTAAGGCCAAGAATGATTTTGCTCATCAAAAACATACTATCTGTTTTTTTAGATTAGAGCCTCAAAATTCCATAAAGACTGAGTGGAAGTCTATATAAAGTTAGAGTGAAGTCCATAAAATTTAGAAAGTCTATAAAGTTAGAGTGAAGCACATCTTGGTAGATAGGCATAAGTACTGACTAAACTGCAAAGATTAGCCTCTATTTCTTGTATTACTAATATCACTTTTGAATGTCACCTTACCTATAAATCAGCTGAGCACTGATGCAACTTCTCAGGAATGTAGGGTGAGCAGTCAGCACTGTGGTGCACAGAAATAAGATCAAGTTGGGAATTGGAGACTTGTGCTTCCTGAATCTTATAGACTAAATTGTGTCCCCTGAAAAGTCATATGTTGTAGTCCTAACTCTAGTATCTCAAAATGTGATTTTATTTGGCGATGGGTCCTTTAACAAGGGGATTAAGTTAAAATGAGGTCATTAGGATGGGCCTATCCAATATGACTGGTGTCATGAAAAGAGGAGAATAGGACATTGACATACAAAAGGAAAATCAAATGAGGACACAGCAGAAGTTGGCCATCTATAAGCCAAGGACAAAGGCCTCAAAAGAAATCAATCCTGCTAACACTTTAATCTCAGATTTCTAGCAATCCAGAACTGCAAGAAAATAAACGTCTGTTGTTTAAGGCACCCATTGGTACTTTGTTCTGGCAGCCCCTGCAAAAGAATACACTGAGTTTGAAAGAATACACTGAAGAGATGGTTGATTCAACCACAGCTTCATAATGGAAACAATTAAGGTATGTAGGTGCAAATAAGTTTCTTAAGGAATCAGTGTTCTAAGACAGACAAAGATAAAGTGCTGTGAGAGTTTAGAGGGGGAGAGTTTGGCATTTTTCCTTTATCTAGAAAATTAAAGCCAAAAGGAAAAATTACAAAGAACAAGAGTTTTCAGGAATTGTTCAACCTGACTTGGAGTATTTAACATTTTTATCTACAGGGCTGCCACCTTCAGCATTTCTATTTTAAAGTAATTTAGAGGGCTCAAAAGACATAGCATTTGGGAGTTGTGCATTGCATTGCAGGAATTCAATATAGGAATAAATTTGCCATAAATAGTGAGGTATGGATGCTAGATGCTAGAAATATAGGTTGGTGCAAAAGTAATTGCGATTTTTGATGTTACTTTTAATAGCAAACACTGCAACAACTTTTGCACTAACTTAATAGAAAGGGGTCTTGAAAGGAATCTCACTCACATGACCCCTTAGGTTTAGATGGGTAAACTAGAGTCCAGAGATGTTTAGTGACTTGCCAAAGGTCACTCAGTGAGTCCAATAATCCAGGGCCAGAACTGGAAACAACGTAGCTTAGGTTGGTAGAAAAATAAGGTATAGAGCTAGTTATTCTATATGATAAAAGCAAAATGAGATATATCAATTCACTCCCCGGTATAATTAGCAGCCCAGTATCTTCATGGTCTCAATCAGAATAAAATTAATCTCAGTTTACTTCTAGAGTTTCCTATATAGCATTTTCATTTGTTCAACAATTAACAGTAAATTATTCTTTTGTTCAACCATTACTAGTAAACTATTTAGCTAATGTCTATAAAAAATACTGCAATGCCTTCTGCTGTTAAAAATCTTACCCTGTAGTCTCAAAATCAATTCTTCCCTCCTTGGTGTAGCACCAGGATAATTGAGTTTCCTCCTTTCCAGAAATACTGGTGTAGATTCATGAGTCAGACATAGCTTTGGACTATGGAGCTCAAAAACCCGGTTACAAAACAAAATGTTTTTGTGTGTTTCCACCTCATGCAGGTAACCCTTACCTCTTCATGAGAGGCAGTATGTATAATGGTTAGTAGCATGGGCACTGCTACATACCAGCTATGGAAACATGGATCCACTTTTTAAAGAGGTGATGATGGTAACAATGATGCGGTCCTCAAGGAATTTGTGAGGACTCCACTTTCTTCTTCGTTCCTCTGCTACATGGCTACTTCTCCTTCTTAGAATTAATAAATGGATATTCCTCATTTCTTTAGCCTTTAGACTTTGGAATACTGTTAGTTCCATTCTGGAAACTTCTACATCTTCCTTCAATCCGTAAGTGAGTTCACAACATTCATGTTTGAAATGTCATCTATATACTGATAATTCTCAGATGTGTATGTACAGCCTTGGCTTCCCCCTTAAACTCCTGATTCAAGTCCTCTACTCTCTACTTAATATCCACTCAATATTAGTAGATAGCTACTAATCTGCTTATACCCAATTATCTCAGGCCAAACTCCTGATCCCTCCACACCCATTCCTTACACAGTTTTTCCCAACTGAGTATGTCACCTACATTCTGTTATTATTCAAGGTAAAAGTTTTGCAGCAATTGTTGGTCTTTTTGTTTCTCTCACTTGCTTTATCCAGCCTATCAGCAATCCCACTGGCTCTACCTTCAAAGTGTGTCCAAAATCTGACCCCTACTCACTGCCTTCATCACTGCCACCCAGGTTTAACCCACCTTCACTTCCCCCTTGTATTATTGCAAAAACCTCCTGACTGCTCTTCTTGATTCTGTCCTTGTCTTTCTAAAATCTATTCTCTAGAGAGATGTCTTAGAAACATAACTGAAACGTAGTGACTTTCGTACTCAAAACCCTCCCATGGCTCTTATCTCATGAAGAGTAAAACCCAAAGTCCATCAAATGGCTGGAAAGGGTCCAGCTCCCAATCATCTCTGGCCTCACTCTCTTCTAATTTATTCCTGCTCATTCTGTTATACTGTACTGGCCTCCTTGGTCCTGCTTGCATGGTTTCCTGCCTCAGGGCCTTGGCATTTGCTGGAATGACACTGGCTGGACTGACTTTCCCTTGGACATACATGATTCACTCACTCTGTCACTTGTTTCAGCTCATTCACCAAATGACATTGACTCTGAAAGGCCTTCCCTTACCACAATCCTATCCAAAATAGCACACTTCTTCACTCTGCTGTGTTGTGTCTATTTTCTCTTTGCTTCTTATCTGTCTCCTCTCCTCTCTCCTTGAGTACAAGCCAACAAGGCCTTCTTTTTACACTGCTAAGTCAAGTACGCCTGTGATTAATGCACATAGTAAGTACTCAATAAATATTGGTAAAGTAAATAAACAAATAAAAGAACCCTCTTATTCGTGATAAGAAACTTTCAGTGACTTTTCATTGACCGCAAAATGACATCCAAACTGTTCCTTTTAGCTTTTAAGGCTTTCCATAATTTACCATTCCAATTTCATTTTCCCACTAGACACCAAACCTCAGCCTGGCTGTTTTCCGAACTCCAAGCCTCTACTCCTGCACTCTACCCAGATGGTTCCTCACCATCTCAACATGCCCCTTGCTACCTGTCCATCAAAGCATGGCTCACCTGCTATAAACTCCCTCGAACCTTCCCTGATTCCCATAGCCCATGCTCTAGTACAGATGTTCATAGACATGTTTTTCCTTTTTGAACAGAGACTCTTCTTAGCTACTCGTGTCATCCATGCTCAGAGCTGGAACTCCAATTAAAAATGAGCTCATTAAATAAATGAATTCTAGCCAAGATTCACTTTAGCTAAGAACCTGACAACCTTACAAGCAACATTATGGTTTCTAGATATATTTCTCATTCCAGTGTTGTAAGAAGGATTTGAAATTTTATTTTTCTGAAGATACATTTTTTGCTCATTGTATACACAAAAAGTGGCTGGTCTCCATATTGTATATTAAGGAAGCTCATTGAATTAAAATGAGATCATAGGGTCTGTTTTAAGTGACTGGGAATTCAAATGTTAGGATTAAATCTTCAGAGAAAGACTACAAATTAAAGAGCCATTATCCAGATGTTTCTGAATATCTATCTCTACCTATGTCTTATTCAGCTGGTCATTTAGTTAAGTGAAGGGTGCATGTGGCTTCAGCTTTTGACTACTGTTGTCTTTCCTTCTCTAAAGGAAGCCTCATTGAGTACCCAGGCCACACCTAGTTGCCTTATCTATGCCACAAATAACAAGCAATACCTCCAACCCCATAATCCCAGCACTGCTGGAAGGTGGGCTGAGTGGCTCACTCAGTGAGATTGATAGTCTGTCCTGCCCCCCACAGATGGGACTACAAACCAGGCCATGTCTCAGGTGATAGCCAATTTCCAAATGAGGCCAAGAATATTTAGAAGTGGTTACAGTTCTGATTTGGGATTCGTCTCCTGGAGTTGCCACGGTGCCTTTTTAATTTCCTGACATTTTCAGACATGGAGAAAAGAATCTGGCTGATGAATTACCAATATTAATGGGGTTTTGAATCCTATTTGCTGTGGCAGCTGCCTCTCCTTTAGTTATTCACACACAAAAAAAGAAAAAGACTTTCAGGCAAACTCCGAGAAACAAGCAGTGTTGGCAGCCATTCAATTGTCATGCGCATTCTCAGACCTTGGCCCCTATTTCATGGGGAAGGGAGCTGTTGGTTTTTTTGCCTTGCATGTGTCTGTTTGAGAAGCTGAAGATAATTATTATATACATACTACCTTGGTGGCATGGGCTTCGTTTGTTTGATGGACAGAAAACACCTCCAGAGCTCAAATCTTGTGATTCTGGTGAGTCATAACATAATAGAGGGTTGTATTACATTACAGCACTTCTTGTTTTCCTGGTTCCTGAATTCTGCTTTTACCTGCATGCCCTGATATGAAAAAGGCAAAATATAAAGTGAAATGTTTGTGTTTAGAATAGCTAATTATACTTCACAAACTTCCACACAAATCCAAGGTTTGAAGCCAAAGTATTAAAATAGTTGCATCCTTGCTACCTTTAGGGTTCTTCAGCTCCCACCATCCCAAGTGTACTTTGAAAGCAGCCCTAGCTGGCTCCCAACAGTGACTGTGAGCTTGCTAGATAACCAAGTCTCTTCTTCCTAATGGAAAACATAACATTACCTATCCCTCTGTAAGTATGTGGTGAGAATTCTCTATTTCCTATTCTTCCTGTGCTTTTTAGACTAAAAGGGGTATATGGGCCAAGACAGCCCCTTTTGTGAGTTAACAGAGGACATTTTTTTCTTCACAGACCAACATCTCTTGAGTTCTATCATAAATCATGAGACCCATGCCAGGGTCCAAACTAGTTCTTCACAATCAAACAAACAATTAGCTCTGAGGTCACATTGTGGGGATAATGGGGGTAGGGAGGGAAGAAAGAAAATTAGCTCACACATTATCTGATATTTTATTTCACAGCACGCGTACAAAGAAGTGCTGCATCCAGGGCACAAGAGATTACTGATGAAAGGAATTTACAGTGAAAGATACTGAGGGAGCTTTCAGCAAACCGTCAATCTGTGGGCTGTTCCTGGAGGCCCCTGGACAGTCGGAACACAGACCATGCTGAATGGAAGCAAGGTGACATTTAGAGGACATGGTTCACCGAAAAGAGCAAACGTATGCAAACCCAGGAATATAATCTCGTGAGGAAATAAACCTTGCTGCTGTGAACACCAGTGTTGTAGCTGTTGAGTCTTTCTCAGCTTACAGAGCAGAGCCTTTTGGCAGCCTGGGAATACTGCAGAAAACCAGAATAACTGCTGGCGCTCACTAGAACAGCAGGCCCAGCTGGGAACAAAGCAGAGAGTTGCAGACACTCTCTCTTAATCAAACTTTGTACGAAGAGCTTGGGAGATTATTTCTTTGTCTTACCCATTTCACATCCTGTTTTTTTTTTTTTTTTTCTGCATAAGTTTCAGTATGAAAGAACTGTGGATATTCTCTGAATTTAAGTAAATCCATTTAAGAATAGAGGTAATTAGGCCAGGTGCAGTGGCTCACTCCTGTAATCCCAACACTTTGGGAGGCAGAAGTGGGCAGATCACCTTAGGTCGGGAGTTAGAGACCAGCCTGGCCAACATGGCGAAACCTTGTCTCTACTAAAAACACAAAAATTAGCTGAGTGTGGTGGTGCATGCCTGTAATCCAAGCTACTAAGGAGGCTGAGGCCCGAGAAGCACTTGAATCTGGGAGGTGGATATTGCAGTGAGCTGAGATCTCACCACTGTACTCCAGCCTGGATGACAAGAGTGAGACTCCATCTAAAAACAAAAACGAAACAAAAAAAAAGTCATTACTCTTAAAAAGGCTGTATGTATCATTGTTTCATTAAAGAAAATCAAGTTTCTGACCAGGCACGGTGGCTCATGCCTGTGATCCTAGCACTTTGGGAGGCCGAGGCAGGTGGATCACTTGAGGTCAGGAGTTTGAAACCAGCCTAGCTAATATGAGGAAACCCCATCCCTACTAAAAATACAAAAAAATTAGCCAAGGGTGGTGGTGAGCACCTGTAATCCCAGCTACCTGGGAGGCTGAGGCAGACAAATCACTTGAAACCGGGAGGTGGAGATTGCAGTGAGCCAAGATTGCACCACTGCACTCCAGCCTGGGAGAAAGAGCAAGACTCCATCAGAAAGAAAAGAAAAAAAAGAAAAGAAAAGGAAAGAAGGAAGGAAGGAAGGAAGGAAGGAAGGAAGGAAGGAAGGAAAAGAAAGAAAGAAAGAAAAGAAAGAAGGAAGGAAGGAAGAAAGAAGGAAGGAAGGAAAGAAGGAGGGAAGGAAGGAAGGAAGGAAGGAAAAAAGGAAGAAAGAAAGAAAGAAAAAGAAAAAGAGAGATAGAAAATCAAGTTTCCAAATGCCAGTCTCTTTATTTCCTCGAGGGAAAGTGTCCCGAGGAGGACTCACGTGTGTGTGTGAAGACTGACAGTGGCATGGAATCCCTCTCACACCATTGCATGTTCCTTTACTTTAACCATCTTTACTGGTTATGCCTCTATACACAAAACCACATGTTTGTTATAGAAATTACTTGGGGGAAAAAAAAGTCAATGAGAGTCTTAATCTTCTGTGATGCTACCTATCAGTAATCACTTCATTCATGCTTTAGCTATAATCTTCTGGACTTTTTTCAGTCAATATATACTTGTACCTATAAACCTATAAATGTGTATACACCTACTTATATTCTTTTCACAAAGGGAATCATCTTGAAATGTATTAAATATTTTGTAATTTGCTTTTCTTCACTCGACAATGAAGTATGTTGGTGTAGTTTGAATGTTGGTTCCCTCTAAACCTCATGTTGAAATGTAATCCCCAGTGTTGGAGGCGAGGTCTGATGGGAGGTGATTGAATTATGGGGGTAGACATCTCATGAATGGTTTAGCACCAACCACTTGGTGCTGTCCTCCAGATAATGAATGAGTTCTCATGATAGCTCGTTGTTTAAAAGTGTGTGGCACTTCCCCTCCCCCCTCTTCTTGCTCCCACTCTGCCATGTGAGATGCCTACTCTCCCTTCACCCCCCACCATGATTTAAGTTTCCTGAGGCCTCACCAGAAGCCAAGCAGATGCCAGTGCCATGCTTCTGGTACAGCCTACAGAACCGTAAGCCGATTAAATCTCTTTTCTTTATAAATTACCTAGCCTCGGCTATCTCTTTATAGCAATGCAAGAATAGCCTAACACACATGTACATCTTTTCATGTTATTAAATATACATTTGCATCTTCATTCTAAATAATTGCACTGTGTTTTCTAGTATAGATATCCTTTAATTAATACCAAAATCAGAGACATGTCTGAAATAGAACTACAAGTCCCAGCTTCCCTGGATACTCTACTCAAAATGTAGTTTGGCATGCATCCATGCACACATAGCCATGCATTTTGTCTCATAATATAGTATTAGAGAAGGCTGAAGTGAACCTGGGAAGTTATAGAAATCCTGGAAGAATTAAAAAACCAGGCTAAATGCTTGCAGTATTTTTCCAAATTTGATGGAGCATGGATGCACTATAAACCATTGTAGATGCCTTTGCCTGCTGTAACCCCTACCACTGTTGTTTTTGCACATAGTTGATTTTCAAAAGCATTTTTGTTGGTTTTAAAGGAATGAAGGAAGAGAGGACACAGGTGATCTTTACCATGAGCTGGAGAGCTCTGCACTTCAGCAATTGCTCTTTATATCTTCATACAGCTGGGGGTAAAGCATAGTTCTCTGGAAGGAAGACAAAGGGGAAAACAGGAGGCCCCAGACATTACTAGACGGAAACTCCTAAAGAAACTGTAAAAATAGGAAAGCAACTTCTCTCTCAATACTCTAAAGAAAGATATTGGAGAGAAGGTGAGATTTGGCTTAGGGTGAACAAGCCACAGCTGAGGATATCCTGAGGTCTGAGGACTTAAACATTTAAGTTCCATGCTTTAAATGTTAATTGAGATAAGCTTCAATTTCTGTGCAAAATAAAAAGTTTATCTGGCCAATGTGTACATGGCTTCCAGAATCAGTAAAAGAAATGTATGAAATTGGCAGGTGAAGACTGCAATTTCTATTTCATAAAGAAAAATAGGCAGGCACGTGTGTGCCTCTAAAGAGTGAATGATGACCAGTCATGTAAAAAACAAAAAAAAAATGATTCAACATGTTTTAAGGTCCCTGTGCGATGTAGAAAGAAACTAACCTCTGGTCTTCATGATAAGCCATCAAGGCAAGCTAAGCCTGCCCACGTTTCTTTCCTGCAACAGCTTAAAAATGTATATAAAATCTAACAGGACTATCACTTTCCAAGTAATCAGTAGCAGGACTCCAGCTGATTCCAAAATCATCTTTTTATTGTAACATGTCTGCTAACCTTCCATTTTATAACATAGCTTCTATACTACTTTCAGTACATCAGAATATTCCTAAATGTGTATACACTGTGGATGGATTTCAGATCTTTTTGGCCACAAAGGCCAATGGCAAAAACCAGCCATCGCGTTCTAGGAACAGAGGTGCAAAATGCCGCTCAAATCGCTGATCTGATCCCTGCACACTCCTGCCTTGTGTTTGGTGAGAAGCAGCTGCTTCTATGTCAAGTTTATCTGTTTGAAATATTTACTGTATGCAATTCTCACTTGGCTGGTGGGCCTTTGCCATAGAAACTGTCTTAGCAAACATGATGAACACCAGCAGGAAGATGAGCGCATATTTGGAAGGACAGAAACCCCTCTGCAAAACACCCCAGTCTTGAGAGGAACAGCTTCTGTGTGTGAAAACTTGAGAAACAAGTACTGGTTACATAAACAGGAACATGATGGAACCAAATGCTATTCCAGCCTTTTGCCATCATCTTGGTTTTTGGCATAGAGAGCCAGAATAAAGGTCCCAGTCTAAAGAGCTCACCAATTGAGGTAATTGGGATTACAATTATAGGAGTTCCTCAGACCCTTCCTACTCAGCCCTGCCAGCTTCTGACAATAATAAACTGCAACCAACTAACTCAGTCCTATCCAGTTTCTAAGATAATTTATTTCTTCTTTCAACAATTATTTTCACTGCATATATGTAAGGTGTACAACATGATGTTTTGATATCCTTAATTCATAGTGAGGTGGTTCCTATAGTGAGCACCAACTAATGCCCAGCATTCAGCTAGGGGCTGAGGATTCAGTAGTGAATGAGACAGGTAGAATCCCCAGGGTCAGACACTGTTCTAATGGTCCCTAATGCTGGCTGTATCCTATTTTAGCCAACAACTGTAGCTATTCCTACACCCCCCTTCAGAAGTTTCCACCAACCATGTTCTCACTGCCCTGATGGTCCCATGCTGAGCCCACAACCCACCTCATCAATTTCTCAGAAGTCTGGTTACATCTCTTTAGTTATCACTTTTTAGATTGCTGGCCAACTGCCCCTGATCCATTACTACAGTCCTGAGCATGTCTGGTCAAATCTTCTTCCCCCTTTCCCACCAGCCAAGGATACAGTTCTAACACATTATACAGATATTTTGTATCTATTTTGTTTACTGAGGTTCGTATGCATATATATACATGTACCTATTTTGTTTATTGAGCTTTGTTTGCATATACATATATGCATTGAGATTAGCGTCAATTTCTGTGCAAAATAAAAAGGTTATCCGGCCAATGTGTTTATGGCTTCTAGAATCAGTGAAAGAAATGTATGAAATTGTGTACAGTGAAAATGAGTACAGTAAATAGTCAGTTTCTCCAAACCAATTCAAGTTTATGGTGCTCACCCATCCACATCACGCTGACCAAACTAACCTCCAATGGAATGAAAGAATGCATATACATATATGCATACAAAGCTCAATAAACCCAAATATGTAAGGGTTTATTGAGGTATATTTTGCAATAAAATTCACTCAATTTAGTGAATACTTCTGAGTTTAATAACATGCATATAGTCACATAATCATCACCATAATAAAGATATAGTGCATTTTCGTTAACCACTAAAATATTCTCATGCTCCTTTTGTAGTCAGCCCTACCCCCAGCCTCTGTAAACCACTGATCTGTTCTATTTCCCTATAGTTTCAACTCGGAATCTGATATTTTGGAGAAACCAAAACTATAGCCTTATAGTTTCAAATCTGATCAATGGAATCAAAAGGCATGTAACTTTTTGAGTCTGGTCTCTATCACTTAGCATAACGCATTTGAAATTTCTCCATGTGGTTGCATGTATCAATAGATCTTTTTTATTGCCAAATAGTACTTCATTATGTATACGTACCACCATTTATTTTCCCATTCGGTAATCAGAGGACACTTGGGTTCATTCCAGATTTTAGCAATTGTGTGTAAAGCTTCTGTAAATATTCATGTACAGGTTTCTGTGTGAATATGTGGCTTTATTTCTCTTGGGTAAATACACAGGCAAGGGATTTCCAGGTCATATGGCAAATGTATGTTTAATGTTATAAAACTAACTTATTTTTAATGACTTTTTTTTTTTGAGACAGAGTCTTGCTCTATCACCAGGCTGGAGTGCAATGGCAGGATCTTGGCTTGCTGCAACCTCCGCCTCCCGGGTTCAAGCGGTCCCCCTGCCTCAGCCCCCCAAGTAGCCGGGACTACAGGCGCACACCACCATGCCTGGCTAATTTTTTTTGTATTTTTAGTGGAGATGGGGTTTCACCATGTTGGCCAGGATGGTCTCGATCTTCTGACCTTGTGATCCACCTGACTCGGCCTCCCAAAGTGCTGGGATTACAGGCGTGAGCCACCGTGCCCAGCCAATGACTATTTTTGAAGCTAGAAAGTGCATATTTGTGTTAATGGAATGAGGATTAAACCTGGAATTCAAGCCACGCATTTGAAACTAATAATTTTCATGGTTTTGGATAAATTCTGTCATTATTTTTTAACTCCTTTCCTTGTCCATGAACATGGATTATCATCATTCACAGAGTCATTTCAGTGTAACTATGGGAGAGCCTTATAAAATGTAAATTATTACACTCTATTATAAATTACTATTATATTACATTATTATGACATTTTGTTACAAATCTATTACAAATGAGAGGTCACTGTTGTGTTATGATGCATGTTGAACGTGGTTGACACAAAACTGAAGTCACAGGCACCCTCTGCCATGCATTTGTTCCCTTTGTCCTTTTAAAGATTCTAGGGTTGCCCTGTGTAATACAGTAGCCATTAGCCACATCATTTAAATTTAGATTAATTAAAATTAAATAGAGTTAGAGATTCAGGTCCTCAGTTGCACTAGCTGCATTTCAGGCACTCTGTAGCCTCATGGGGCTAGTGACTACCTCACTGGACAATACAGACTATAAGACATTTCTTTCATTACAGAAAGTTGTAGATGGTGCTGATCAAAAGGGCAAATACTATGCCCTTGCTCTTCTCAACAAACAACCTGGAAAAAAAATCCTAGAACCCTTTTACAACTCGGTATTAAAAATTTGTTGTGATCACTATTATCTGTTTTGATCTTGAGACTCTTAGTCAGCCCTATAAGCCCAAATACCCAGGCATCCACTGCCTCGTAAAAGTAAGGTATATACATCTACCCGTGAGTAATGAAATCATTCTACACATTTCTGACCTGATCCTGTATCGATCCACCCTTTTCTGGGTCCTTACTCATGACTGTTTCCATTTATTATCTTGTTCTTGCTCCTTTTAGCATGACCTTTGCACCTAACCTCTCTGACTTCAATTCTGGATTCCTTCTCTACTTTTCTGGAGTATCCATCCCAAAAGAGTACAGTAAATAGTCAGTTTCTCCAAACCAATTCAAGTTTATGGTGCTGACCCATCCTCATCACGCTGACCAAACTAACCTCCAATGGAATGAAAGAATTGCACCATAAGGGCAGCAGCAGTTGTTCAGGTTAGGTCAATATTGTGAACCTTTGACAGGGGTCATGAATTTCAATGCCTTCAGGAGCCATGCAAGCCACGTAAATGAATGAAGCAGGCTGAGAGGAACAGGAGGCAGTGGAAGAGATAAGGCAGATGGAAAGCATATGCCCTGCCACAGAAAGCAATTCAAATATCAATAAATAAACACTCTGTGGTAATTGGAGGCACAGAAATTAGAAAAGAAGACGTTACACTATCTATGTTTGCACATGATGAAATAGTGCCCTGGAAGAAAGTCCAAGAGAATCAATGCTAAAATTAGTAAAAACAGAAAAAAATTAGTAAGCTAGAAAGATAGAATACCAGCATACAAAAAATTAGTGATCTTAGATATACAAACTTTAACCGGCTAGAACATATAATTGAAGAGCAGACCTTATTTATAACCACACATGCAAAAATAGAAAAGATGAAAAATTTGAAAAAGTCAAATGAAGAAGGCTTTCAAATATTTCCCCCAAAAGACAAAAATAGATTGGGACAAATGCAAAGACATCCTTATTCTTGAACAAAGCAATTCAACATCATAAACCTGTCAGGTCTCCCCATTATATAAATTTAATGAGACCCGAATTTTAAAAACTAAGGCGTTTAATTTTCTGGAACTAAATAATTTGACTGTAAAGATTACATGCATTTTAACCATTCAAGAAAATCTAGGAAAACCCTAAAAAGGAGAAATGAGTGGAGACGAATTCCGCCAGATTAAAACTCAGTATGTAGGCTGCATAATTAAAACAGAGTGGTCCTGGGGCCCAATTAAATGAAATAGGAAGTACACAAATAGAAAGAAAAAGATTGATACATTCAACTACAGCAATGTAAAATAAAACTTTTTGCGTGGAAAAAAAATGCTGTCAGAAAAGTAGAAAGGTAAATTATAAACTGGGAGAAAATATTTGCTTAGACAAATTTGGTTAGACAAGGTAATAACCTTGTTAATTTGTAAATAAGTCCCTAAAAATAAGGAAAAAGAAGCACCAAAAACCTAATACAAAAATGGACAAAAGAGGAAGCTCTGTATTGTTGTCCACAGCTGCTGCAGCATTTACATTTCCATCAATGTGCACAAGGGTTCCAATTTCTCAAAAAATTAAAAAAAGAATAACTATCCAGTAATTCCACTGCCAGGTATATGTCTGAAGGAAATAAAATTTTTATCTCAGAGAGATAACTGCACTCCCAAGTTCATGGCAGCATTATTCACAATAGCCAGTACATGGAAACAACCCAAATGTCTATGAATGAATGAATGAATGAATGAATGGATAAAGTGTGGTATAGACAAACAATGAAATTAATCAGACTTAAACAATAAGGAAATTCTTGCATTTGAGACAACATGGATGAATCTAGATGATATTATGCTAACTAAAACAAGACCAGTCAAAGAAGGACAAATACAGCATATTTCCTATTATATGAAACATCTAAAATAGTCACACTCATAGAAGCAGAGAGTAGAATGCTGCTTGCCAGGGGCTGGGGAGAAGGGGAGATGAGGATATGCTGTTCAATGGATCTAGTCTCTGTTATGCTAGACGAATAAGTTCTAGAGATCTCCTGTACAGTACAGTGCTGTAGTTGACAATATTGTTTGTGCACATCAAAATTTGTTAGGAGAATGGATCTCATGTTATGTGTTCTTACAAAAGCAAAATAAAACAAAAGGACATAAGGAAATTTTGGGAGATAGATGTTGGATGTGTCTATGACCTTGATTGTAGTTGATGGTATCAGATGTTTACATACATCTAAACTCATCAATTTTTTTTTTTTTTTTTGAGACAGAGCTTCGCTCCATTGCCCAGGCTGGAGTGCAGTGGGGCGATCTTGGCTCACTGCAACCTCTGCCTCCAGGGTTCAAGTGATTCTCATGCCTCAGCCTCCTGAGTAGCTGGACTATAGTCGTGCACCACCATATCCAGCTAATCTTTAGCCCATCTCTCTTTTAATAGAGATGGGGTTTCACCATATTGTCTGGGCTGGTCTCAAAGTCCTGACCTCAAGTGATCCACCTGCCTTAGCCTCCCAAACTGCTGGCATTACAGCCATGGGATACCATGCCCAGCCTAAACTCATCGATTTTTGTGTACACATTAAGTATGTGCATTTTTATGTACCAATTATACCTCAATAAAGCTGTTTTAAAAATTAAAAATAAACAAGTAAAAATTAATTACATTGCACCTAAAAAATGAAAAAAGACTTGAACACATAGTTCAGAAAAAAAGACACATACAAATTGACATGTAAGCAAGAAAAGAGGCTCAATTTTTCTAATAATAAAATAAATGCAAAGCACAAGACCGAAATACCATGTCTCACCTACAGATTGATGAAAACCAAATGTTTGAGAAAACATGCTGCTGGCAAGCTCGTGAGGTAGCAGACACTATGGTCATTCCTGGTGATTGTACAAAATTGTACAAATCAAAGCTGGACAATTGGAAATATCTTACAAAATTATATGCATTTTTATCTTATGACCTAGCAATCCCATTTCTAGAAACCTACCTGAAACTATTACTCACAAAAGGAAACAACATAGGCACAAGGTTATTCACGTAGGCATCATTGATAGCTGTAAAAGATTGAAAACCATCCAAATATTCACTCATGATTTGGCTCTCTGTCTGTGATTGGTGTACAAGAATGCTTGTGATTTTTGTACATTGATTTTGTATCCTGAGACTTTGCTGAAGTTGCTAATCAGCTTAAGGAGATTTTGGGCTGAGACAATGGGGTTTTCTAGATATACAATCATGTCATCTGCAAACAGGGACAGTTTGACTTCCTCTTTTCTTAATTGAATACCCTTTATTTCCTTCTCCTGCCTGATTGCGCTGGCCAGAACTTCCAGCACTATGTTGAATAGGAGCGGTGAGAGGGGGCATCCCTGTCTTGTGCCAGTTTTCAGAGGGAATGCTTCCAGTTTTTGCCCATTCAGTATGATATTGGCTGTGGGTTTGTCATAGATAGCTCTTATTATTTTGAGATACGTCCCATCAATACCTAATTTATTGAGAGTTTTTAGCATGAAGGGTTGTTGAATTTTGTCAAAGGCCTTTTCTGCATCTATTGAGATAATCATGTGGTTTTTGTCTTTGGTTCTGTTTATATGCTGGATTACATTTATTGATTTGTGTATGTTGAACCAGCCTTGCATCCCAGGGATGAAGCCCACTTGATCATGGTGTATAAGCTTTTTGATGTGCTGCTGGATTCGGTTTGCCAGTATTTTATTGAGGATTTTTGCATCAATGTTCATCAAGGATATTGGTCTGAAATTCTCTTTTTTGGTTATGTCTCCTAGGAATCCAACTTACAAGGGATGTGAAGGACCTCTTCAAGGAGAACTACAAACCACTGCTCAATGAAATAAAAGAGGATACAAACAAATGGAAGAACATTCCATGCTCATGGGTTGGAAGAATCAATATCATGAAAATGGCCATACTGCCCAAGGTAATTTATAGATTCAATGCCATCCCCATCAAGCTACCAATGACTTTCTTCACAGAATTGGAAAAAACTACTTTAAAGTTCATATGGAATCAAAAAAGAGCCCGCATCGCCAAGTCAATCCTAAGCCAAAAGAACAAAGCTGGAGGCATCACGCTACCTGACTTTAAACTATATTACAAGGCTACAGTAACCAAAACAGCATGGTACTGGTGCCACAACAGAGACATAGATCAATGGAACAGAACAGAGCCCTCAGAAATGATGCCGCATATCTACAACTATCTGATCTTTGACAAACCTGACAAAAACAAGAAATGGGGAAAGGATTCCCTATTTAATAAACGGTGCTGGGAAAACTGGCTAGCCATATGGAGAAAGCTGAAAGTGGATCCCTTCCTTACACCTTATACAAAAATTAATTCAAGATGGATTAAAGACTTAAATGTTAGACCTAAAACCATTAAAATCCTACAAGAAAACCTAGGCAATACCATTCAGGACATAGGCGTGGGCAAGGACTTCATGTCTAAAACACCAAAAGCAATGGCAACAAAAGCCAAAATTGACAAATGGGATCTAATTAAACTAAAGAGCTTCTGCACAGCAAAAGAAACTACCATCAAAGTGAACAGGCAACCTACAGAATGGGAGAAAATTTTTGCAACCTACTCATCTGACAAAGGGCTAATATCCAGAATCTACAATGAACTCAAACAAATTTACAAGAAAAAAACAACCCCATCAAAAAGTGGGCAAAGGACATGAACAGACACTTCTCAAAAGAAGACATTTATGCAGCCAAAAAACACATGAAGAAATGCTCATCATCACTGGCCATCAGAGAAATGCAAATCAAAACCACAGTGAGATACCATCTCACACCAGTTAGAATGGCCATCATTAAAAAAGCAGGAAACAACAGGTGCTGGAGAGGATGTGGAGAAATAGGAACACTTTTACACTGTTGGTGGGACTGTAAACTAGTTCAACCATTGTGGAAGTCAGTGTGGCGATTCCTCAGGGATCTCGAACTAGAAATACCATTTGACCCAGCCATCCCATTACTGGGTATATACCCAAAGGACTATAAGTCATGCTGCTATAAAGACACATGCACACGTATGTTTATTGTGGCACTATTCACAATAGCAAAGACTTGGAACCAACCCAAATGTCCAACAACAATAGACTGGATTAAGAAAATGTGGCACATATACACCATGGAATACTATGCAGCCATAAAAAATGATGAGTTCGTGTCCTTTGTAGGGACATGGATGAAACTGGAAAACATCATTCTCAGTAAACTATCGCAAGGACAAAAAACCAAACACCGCATGTTCTCACTCATAGGTGGGAATCGAACAATGAGAACTCATGGACACAGGAAGGGGAACATCACACTCCGGGGACTGTTGTGGGGTGGGGGGAGGGGGGAGGGACAGCATTAGGAGATATATCTAATGCTAAATGACGAGTTAATGGGTGCAGGAAATCAACATGGCACATGGATACATATGTAACAAACCTGCACATTGTGCACATGTACCCTTAAACCTAAAGTATAATAAAAAAATAAAAATAAACATAAAAAAGAAAACCATCCAAATATTCAACAACTAGAGACCTATTGAATAAATTATGGTTCATCCTCACGATGGGGTACTTTGCAGCTATAAAAAAGAATGAGAGAGAGCTTCATGAATGGGTATGGAATGAATTTCAAAATTCCATATATATTGTAAAGTTATAAGCACAAGATGCAAAACAGTGCATATGGCATAATATGATATTTTTGTATATATACATTTTAAAAACTGATAAAACAAATGAAAATTGTTACTTACAGGGCTGAGTAGCAACAGGGTCAAGGGAATAGGGATAGAAATGAGAATTCTATGAGTACGCCTTTTGAATCACATATTCAAAAAGTAAAATTAAATGAAAAGGACAAAAAAATTCATGTCAGACAAACGCAAAATATCAGCAGGTTGAATTTACCCACCTTTTCTGCAACCATCGACCTATGCAACTATGTACAGTCTTAAGGACTTCTTTGGCTTTCTAAGGTGCATTCTGAGGCTGTGAATAGAAAATATGGCTTGGGGAAGGAGAACTAAGATTTAAAATTAGGTTAGGCTGATTGCATTCACCTTCATAAAGACTAATAGCCAGTTACATTATAATTAGCTGCTCAATTCCATTACCTTCACAAGGCATAGAGAAATATTACTCACAAGTTTTTCATTCTGTCTTTTCATCTTTCTCCCAAAGTGATTTTGATCACATACCAAGTTCAAAAACTTATTATTCGGTTTCTAAGATTTCAGGAAACAAGGCCAACTTTATCCTCATTTCCATCATCTGACTCACACACCAAGCCCCTGAGGCAGCAACAGCGAACATATTGGTATCAGCAATTACAGGCTGACTCATCCAAGAACGTGCACAATTAACCTATTGAACATCTCTCCACCGGGCTTTTCATCCTCAGTAGGACCATCTGCACCACATTCACCCAGGGTAGGAGCCCAGCCAACCCACTGTGCATTCCCACGCATTTCCGCTTTGATGCCAAGCGAGAAGCAATTCATAACCCCACAGTGCAGTGCCGCATCAGCAATGGATCTCAAGCTCAGAACATTCACTCTAAGCTGAACAGACCATTTCTGGGTTCTCTGCTCCTACCATGCTAACCCTGAAAGCACCCGAAAACTTAAGAAAGGGATGTCCTACTGTCGCAATGCTTCATCTAACAGTTAACAAAATATTAATACTATAGGGCTTAAGACTCCAAATTCCAAGTTTTATTTGGATATAGGTTTCACTACCTGGTTCGGTGAAGAGCCATAGGAAAAATCACTTACTCTCACTAAATTTCAGTGTCCTCATTTGTTAGACACCCAGGTAACAATTTTTTTGGTAAAAATTTAAATGAGGTACTCAGTAGGTACTAGGGTTGCAAATAAATATTCTGGACCCCTAGTCAATGTACTGAGAAAAATTAGTTCTTATTTCTAACTGATGACATCTTCTCCCTAAGAATTCCCACCCCAACCCACCAAGAGTAGAAAAAAGAAACAACACAAACAACAAAACCCTAAACTCTGCCGTTTAAGCGCTCTCAATTCTTTCCAGTTAAGAGTCCCCTTGGGGTAACACAGCGTATTTCATGTACACATTCACCTTGTCAAATCTACCACCCTACTTCTCTTCTGCAAGGAGGATTACTAGGACGACTTAACAGTAACAGGGAAAAGGGAGACAACTCCAGGTGCCAACTCTGGCATTCACTGATCTCTACTGCAGAGTGGCTGGTCTGGTTCTGCCCTAGCCTCGGCTCTGTGAAGGTCCAAATGACAGGGTTGTACCTGGTTGGGAGTGGTCATTCTACTGCTGCCCACTGCTCAAGCCAGCAGCTGACACAATGATGATCTATTTATTTGGCTCGATCAAGACTTGCCTTGCCCACTGGGTCCCAATTCAGTGTGCAGGTGTGCCAGGACTCCTGTCCTTCCCTGTCCCTGGCAATTCTACCCCCAGAGAATTCTTAGCTACTCTCCTTTCTGCCACCAGAAAAGGCTTTTAGGAACTGCTGTGTCCCTTGGTATCCCACTGGAGATAAGTGCAGCTCAACAGAGCTAGCATGTGTGGCCACCTCTCTACTCCCTTTTTATGCCATCACTCCCCTGAACACTGGAGCCAATAGCATTAGCAGTTGTCTCTCAGGGTTTCAAAGAGGGAATGGGATCAGAACCATTGTTTCCAATATATCTCGTTCTGCAATAACACTCTCCTTACTCTGGCCCTCCTTGGAACTTTGGTTCAAAAAGAGGTATCAAAACATTTGTTGTAATCATATGAAAAAAGCTCAACATCCCCGATCGTTAAAGAAATGCAAATCAAAACCACAATGAGATACCATTTCACACCAGCCAGAATGACTATTATTAAAAAGTCAAAAAATAACAGATGCTGGTGAGATGGTGGAGAAAAAAAAGAATGCTTATACACTGTTGGTGGGAGTGTAAATTAGTTCATCCATTGTGGAAGAGAGTGTGGCAATTCCTCAAAGACCTAAACACAGAAACACCATTCGATCCAGCAATCCCATTACTGGGTATATACCCAGAGGAATATAAATCATTATATTATAAAGATACATGCCTGTGTATGTTCATTGCAGCACTACTATTCACACTAGCAAAGACATGGAATCAACCTAAATGCCCATCAATAATAGACTGGATAAATAAAATGTGGTTCATATACACCATGGAATACTACGCAGCCATAAAAAGGAATGAGATCATGTCCTTTGCAGGGTCATGGATGGAGCTGGAGGCCATTATCCCTAGCAAACTAACACAGAAACAGAAAACCAAATACCACATGTTCTCACTTATAAGTGGGAGCTGAATGATAAGAACACACGGACACATGGTAGGGAACAACACACACTGGGGCCATTTGGAAGGTGGAGGATGGGAGGAGGGAGAGGATCAGGAAAAAATAACTAATGTGTACTAGGCTTAATACCTGAGTGATGAAATAATCTGTACAACAAACCCGCATAACACAAGTTTATCTAGGCAGCAAACTTGCATTGGACCCCAAACCTAAAATTAAAGTTTTTTAAAAATAAAAAAAAAGATGCACACACAAAACAAACAAACAAAAAAACACAAAGACTTGCTGTTTTCCAACAACGCTGTCTTCACACAAGCTCTTTTCTTTGTCTGGAAGGGACGTTGCAATGTCATATCCTTCTTCTGGTAGTGGCATCCAACAGGCCCACTTCTCTGAGGCCATAAAGGTGCATGGGGAACAAGAAAGGAACCAGTTTACTGATAAGGGAAGTTCCAAAGTAGAGTTTCTTTGTTATTTATATACAGCATTTAGCACTGTGTCTGGCACAGAACATGCGCTCAATAATGGCAGCTAATGCTAATAATAATATTCTGTATTTGTTCAAGGAAGGCTCTCCTTCTCCAAACTTTTTCAAACTAAGTCAAATTATCAAAAGTCTAAGTCTGGATGCAGTTGCTCATGCCTGTAATCCCAGAACTTTGGGAGGTCGAGGCAGGTGGATCACCTAAGGTCAGAAGTTCAAGACCAATATGGTGAAACCCCATCTCTACTAAAAATGCAAAAATTAGCCAGGTGTGGTGGTGTGCATCTGTATTCTCAGCTACTTGGGAGGCTGAGACAGGAGAATTGCTTGAACCTGGGAGGCAGAGGTTGAAGTAAGCCAAGATCACACCACTGCACTCCAGCCTGGGCAACAGAAAGAGACTCCATTTCAAAAAAAAAAAAAAAAAAAAATCTATATGTTCATGTGTCAGTTGAATTTGCCTTTATTGATACTAAAGGCAACCAGAAGGTCCATGTTTGTCTTGTGAGTGTTGTAAATGATTATTGATTCAAATGTACATACAGGCTTTATCTCTATTTTCACATTGCCAATAGCCCTATTACCCTGGTTTTATGATGCCAATGAAGGAGAATTGTATGAAAGTCTCCCTGTGGAAAGATACTTCTAATACTTACTAATTTGTTCATTCATCTGTGCAGCATATATGTCTGGGAATACACGAATAAAATACAGTTTCCGTACCCTCTGGACATAAGACAAAGAGCTTATTCTTTAATATACAAAGAGCTTTTACAAATCAATAAGTGAAAAAACACAAAATTTGAGCAAGGATGTGATCCATACAAACATATACACATACACACACCCACACAAATCCTATCAATATTTTTTAATGTTCAATCCACTCATAATTGGAGAAATGCAAATTAAATTTCTAAGATATTACATAAGAGGATGTTATAATGAGACTGTTTCTGTGTCAGTTTTAGCTGAGGCACGAAAACATTAAATTCAAAGGAGACCACACTGTTAAACTTTCTAATTCAATGATCCAGATCAGCCATCTTTTAAACCTTTCATCCATAATAAGGAGGGAAAAGGGGCTAGAACACTGGAGATTGAGGGAGGATTTCAGAAGAGTGTTCCTCAAAAGCTACTAATTTCCTGTGTCCCTCTCCATTAGGGAGCTGTAAAGGGAGTCTTTGTCTACCACCTTAAATCTAGAGAGAAGAGTTTCAGTGGGACTACCAAGAGCATTTGACACACACCCCTGAAGTTGGCAAACACAGACAATTGATGTCAAACTCCAGCCTGGAAAACCTCCTTAACCTATTGGCTCATTCAGCACGTATTTATTGGGTGCCTACTTTGTGCAAGTCACTACTGTACAAAGAGCTGGGGATACAGCAATGAAGAAAGCAAATGAGGCAACACCACCATAGAGCATACAATTTCATGAGAACCAATGACTTTGCATTCTGCTATCCAAATTTAAATGGTGATCATTCATAAAGATTAGATTTGGGGGAACGCTCCAAGTGAATTGTGGATAAATCCATGCCAATGAAGCATATACTAATTCACCCCCTTGGGCAACTAGCTTCCAAAACTCCTGTAAAAAGAAGAGCTTCTAACTGCTTGCTTTGGTGTTTTGTTTTGCTGTTTCTGCAAGTGATACGCATTCAACTGATCTTTTCCTTCTTCATTTCAAGTCCTGTTTATCAGATTGCTTTTGCTATGAAAAAAGAAAGCTCTTCATTGCTGATGGATAGTTTTTTGTTTTGTTTTTTTAAAAAAGGTCAAAATAAAACTCTCAACAGAACATCAGCATTTACTCTGGCTTCAAAGAATAAATAATTTTTTTCATGAAAAGTTTTCACTTGGAGCCTGATTTTCCCTGGAAAGCAATCTTCTAACCAATATTCAGCCTCTGCCCTACCGTCAGTACTTTGTGAGCTTCAAAGGGGGAATTCAGTGAAATTCGATGGGCACACAACGTGCTCAGAGCTGGACTTGGCTCTGTTCCCCTGGCTGTCTCCAGCTCAGCCCTCCGACTTAGGATGTGACAGAAGGAGTTGGAGGTTTGGGCTTAGCCTCAGAGAAGGGCAGCACCTGCTTCTCTTCCAGGCACATTGAATTTCTACTTCACCCACATCCTCTTAGGAATCATCATCACTTAACAGGTCTTCTTTCCCTTCACATCGGTATTCAGCCGTCTCACTGAACCTAATCTTCCTCCCCACCACCATGGTGTGCCGGTAAAAGTTTAACAACCAGCTCTGGACTGGCAGCGCCCTGATTTGTAACATTTACTGATTACTGTGGTGTAAATACCCTCACTGTGGTCGATTTCAAGCTACCAACCTGCCAGCACTGAATGCAGAGTTGGAAAGAGATGCTAACAGGATACCACGTGCCAGTCCCACGTGTTTACTTTTCTCATTCCTCATTTCTAGACTTCAGATAAGGTGACTATGGAACCATGCCACCCCTGTTTTATGTTTTGTTTTGTTTTCAGAAGAAAGCATCTTTTTCCTGCTATTTTGGATTGTGCCTCACTGTCCTGGTTTCCTTTGCATTATCCTTGTCACCACCTGGCATCCATCTGTTTTCTTTCCCTGGCATTCTTTCAGATATCGTGTGGACCTCTGCCACCTTTTAGTTTCCTTTAGCCACCCTTTGCTTATAGCCCCAAGTAGCTGTCTTTATTCCTCTGAGAACCATAGCTATGTTTGATTCATCTCATTTTTCCTTGATGCTGGACCTCTAAGGATGGCGTGGTTGTGCCTGCTGTCCCTTCCCAGTGGCTTGATACTTGATCCATGGAACAGCTGCTATAGATAAGGCCACCTAGCAGCCAGTGACTTCTCATTCCCGTTTCCTTATTTTTGCACAAAGCCCTTTTGCAAGATTATTCTTCACATGTACACATCCACCCAGGCTATGGGTAGACACGTACAGCTCATTTTGAGTGTGCTGGAAGATGGATACCTCCGCCTTCTCCTTGATATAGCTAAGAGTTCAGAAAATACACACTTCAAGTCTCCACCAACAGCTTTGTCTCTGAAGAAGCAATTGCTGCTGCAGCACTTCGTAGGAAGCCATTAGATCTGGCACAGCTTCATCGCTTTGGAAATAGGAGGATTAAATGGGAAGAGTTGGGAATGTATTGTGATACCCAGGAAATCTATAACACAAAAATAACAATATATGGGAAAATATAATGCATTCTGTTATTTCAGATGATTCTCATTTCATCACAGAACCTCCTTTTACTGAAGGGAAATGCTTCCGAGGTCAGACAAAAAGGAAGTGTTTTTACTAGGGAGTATTAACCTTGTTAGTCTCAAGAAAGATTTCTGTGTCTCCTGATCGCTTCCCTGGTGGTTGCACCTGGGAAGCCTGGGACCAACCTCTATCTTACCACGTAACAACAGCTGGTAACACATGCCAGGAAGATGGGGATGAGGTGGTGAGGAAGAAAAGCTCTTCCAGGATAACTAATATACTCAAGATTCTCTGTATGAATGCGCTTACACGATTTTTGTTTGCTTGTTTTTTAACTTTTTACTGAGATGTAATTTCAAATGAACAGAAAATTTGCAAGAATGTATAAAGAATACCTGTATACACTATACCCAAATTCATTACCTGTTTATATTTCTGTGTATTTGGTTTTGGTCTGTGTGTTTACTTACTGGCTTGGTTAGTTGTTTCTTTTTAAATAATGCAGTCTTTTGGTGCCCTCATTCCCTAATTGGGAATTCAGGGTTTCTTCTTTAATGATTAGAATAAAGCTATGCTGTTTCTGACCCAAGAGTTAAAAAAAATAAAAATAACAGAATAATGCTACAGGAAGTTCTGACCAATCAATAACTTGCACTTTTCAGTTTGGAATCCAGATCTGATCACACTGTAAAGGGGCATGACATTTGAAGACATGGATGAAAAATGATGTGAGAAGTTGGGGGCAGAGGAAACTTATTGGACAACACTGAAAGTGAGGCGAGTCCTACTGCAAAGGAGTGAGAATACGATCATCAAGAAAAGCTGAGACGATTAGGGGCTATAAAGAATTAAGTAATAATGAGTGTTAAACCTCTCAATAGATTTACCTTTTTTGTATGTGACTATCTAAGAACTGTGGGGAGGGGAACGAATAAACGAAAAAGAAAAGACAAATACTGCTTGAGGGAACAGTGTGTCACTATCCCTAGGCATTAATGCCACCTGAAGGAGCTCAAGGTGCTCCACCGCACACACGACGGAGTGATGTTCACAGCCGGCCAGCTCAAGGTCGCTAACTAAATAAGTGTTCTCTGTCCCAAGACCCATTACAATTCCAGAAGGAATATAAAAATGCAGTCACTACAGCTCTAAAAATGCAGAAAAGTTGTCAAAGATGAAACAATCAATATTGATCTACAACTTTTACTCATCAACAAATATTAATGAGTGCACACTCTGTGTTAGGCAGGCAGAAGTTCCTGCTCTTAATGCATTTGCATTCTTGTGGGAAAGAATTCCTATCCTCATGGGGTGGTTGACATTTGAAGAAACTCCATGCAGGCCAACAACGGAGTTTTTTCATCAGAATCCCAGAATAACAAAAGGTCTCAGGACTGTAACTGTAGACATGAAAGAGATTTCTTAAACTACAAGAGAATGCTCTGTACAGACGTATGCCAAAAATCTTGAAAATATACACGAAATGGATGCATTTTGCAGAAAGTGTAAAAATATGTGTATTTTCACTCAATAAGCAGTAGAAGACACGGAAAGATGAATAGACACTGGCAAAAGTAACCATTTGGTCAAATGACTACTAAAATTTTTTAAAGACATCACACTTAGGCGGGGCGCGGTGGCTCATGCCTATAATCCCAGCACTTTGGGAGGCTGAGGCGGGCAGTTGATGAGGTCAAGAGATCGAGACCATCCTCGCTAACATGGTGAAAACCCGTCTCTACTAAAAATATAAAAATTGGCTGGGTGTGGTGGCATGCGCCTGCAGTCCCAGCTACTCAGGAAGCTGAGGCAGAAGAATCACTTGAACCTGGGAGGCGGAGGTTGCAGTGAGCTGAGATCGTGCCACTGCACTCCAGCCTGGGTGACAGAGCAAGGCTCCATCTCAAAAAAAAAAAAAAAAAAAGACACCACACTAAGATTCCATAGGCAGATTTTTCCAAATCTGAATAGATAATATACTTAAGTTATATAAATTTCTATGTCCTGTTCCAGAATATAAAATAATTGATAGAATACTTTCCAACTCATTCAATGAAACTAACTATAACCCTGGTACCAAAACCAGAGAGAAAAAAGAAAACATAAAGAAGAAAACTATAAACAATGAATTAAATTACAATCAATTTATTAAACTATAGACAATCAATTAAATTGTATTCCTTAATAAGCTAAAGGAGACACCCAAATAATTGTTTTAACAGATCTTAAGACATGTTACTTAGTATTTGATAAAATTCAACACCTGTTTCTAGCTTTCAAAGATACAGTAAGAAATAAAAATAAATTTATTTTATAAATATCACCTAATGGAAGTTGAGAGCAAACACTTTACCTAAGTAAAACATTTGAAGCGTGTTCATAAAAATCAGTAAGGCGATAAAGATGGCCATTGCCACCTTTGCTCTTAGCAGTCCTGGCCAAAGAAAAAAATATGGAAAAATATAAAGGTATAAATTCATTTTGAGAACAATGAAATAAAAAACTAATTATCTTAGATATGATCGTCTACCTACAAGGCCTAAGATAATCTAAAGAGGAAAAAAATGTAAAAAATAGTAAGAAGTACCTTAGGATTCAGCCATCCCACTTTTGTATATAGAGCCAAAGGAAATGAAATCAGTATGTTGAAGAGATGTCTTCATGACCATGTTCATTGCAGCATTATTTAAAACAGTTCAAGCCAGGCACAGTGACTCACATCTATAATCCCAGCACTTTGGGAGGCCAAGGTAGGTGGATCACCTGAAGTCAGAAGTTCAAGACCAGCCTGGCCAGCGTGGTGAAACCCCGTCTCTACTAAAAATACAAAAATTAGCTAGGTGTGGTGGCATGCACCTGTAGTCCCAGCTACTTGGGAGGCTGAGGCAAGAGAATCGCTTGAACCCAGGAGGCAGAGGTTGCAGTGAACTGAGATCATGCCACTGCACTCCAGCCTGGGTGACAGAGCAGAACTCCATATCAAAAAAATAAAAATAAGACAGTCCACACAGGGAAACAACCCAACTATACATCAATAGATAACTGAATTTCTTTCTTTTTTTTTTTTTTTTTGCTCTACAACCCAGGCTGGAGTGCAGTGGCCTGATCTCGACTCTGCAATCTCCGCCTCCCAGGTTTAAGTGATTCTAGTACCTCAGCCTCCCAAGTAGCTGGGACTACAGGCACGCCACCACGCCCAACTAATTTTTGTATTTTTAGTTGAGACAGGGTTTTGCTCCATTGTTGGCCAGACTGGTCTTGAACTCTTGACCTCAAGTGATCCTCCTGCCTTGGCTCCCAAAGTGCTGGAATTACAGGCATGAGCCACTGCACCCAGCCAGATGAATGAATTTTTAAAATGTGATATAAACACACAATGGACTATTGTTCAGTTTAGTTTTGGTTTGGTTTTTTTGAGACAGGTTCTTGCTCTGTGGTCCAGGCTAAGGTGTAGTGGCACAATGGCACACTGCAGCCTCAGCTTCCCTGGCTCAAGCTATCCTCCCACCTCAGCTTCCCGAGTAGCTGAGACTACAGGTGCCTGCTACCACCCCTAGCTAATTTTTTGTATTTTTGGTAGAGACAGGGTCTTGCCATCTTGCCCAAGCTGGTCTCTAACTCCTGGGTTCAAGTGAACTGCCCGCCTTGGCCTCCCAAAGTGCTGGAATTACAGGTGTGAGCCACTGCGCCCATTCTTGTTTAGTTTATAAAAAGAAGAAAATTCTGCCATTTGTGAAAACATGGATAAAGCTAGAGGACATTATGCTAAGTGAAATAAGCCACTCACAGAAGGGTGAATACTGCATGGTTCCACCTATATGAGGTTTCTACAATAGTCAAACTCATAGAAGCAGAGAACTGTTGCCAGAGGCTGGAGGGGGTAGGAAATGGGCAGCTGTTGTTTAATGAGTATAAAGTGTCAGCTACACTAGATGAATAAATTCTAGAGATCTGTTGTACAATATAGTTCCTGTAGTTAATAACATGGTATTGTGCACTTTAAAAGTTATCAAGAGGGTAGATCTTGTGTTGTGTTCTTACTGAAAAACAAAAATGAAAACAAAAACAAAGAGACACAAGGAAACCTTGAGAGGTATTGGATATGCCTATTACCTTGATTGTGACAATGATATCATGGGTGTCTGCATATTTTCAAACTCATCAGATTGTACATATTAAATATGCACAGTCTTTGCATATCAATTATGCTTCAATAAAACATAATTGGACAAAATACCAAGTCCAATTAGCATGTGAAAAGATACCTAACCTACAAAGTAATCAAGTAATCTCACAAGTTAAAACAACAATGGATGCCAAGTTTTGCCCATCAGACTGGCAAAAATAGAAAATGCTGATAATAACCAGTGCAGGCATATATATAGGTAAATTGGAACTTGTAGGCTTGACAGGGAGTACAAATTAAACTTTGCAACTGTAACTTGGTGTCATATAACAAAATTACAATATACATGTCTTTTAACTTAGAAATTCCAACTCTAGGCATCTAACCTATAAAACTTCCAAGATACATGCAAACAGATATTTGTATACGGAAGTCAATGGTTAATATATTTTTGTATTTTATGATTTTGTATTTTATAATATATATTTTGTAATATATTTTATAATTATATTTGTATTTTATAAAATTTTATAATTTTGTATTTTATAATATATATTTTGTAATATATTTGTATACAGAAGTCAATGGTTATTATTTGCAATATAAAAAACTGTTGTAATCTAATTATTTATAATAGTCTAAGCATTATACTGTATGGCATTCATATCATAATTTATATGAAATACTACTCAGTCGTGGAAAATAATGAGGCAGCTATAATAGTCTGATATTAATCGCCAATCATGATTTTTGTTAGAAGGTAACCAACATGCATTTCTTTCTTTTCCCTCCTGACTGAATTCCAATTTTACTTAAAGTAGCAATGTGCCCAGATGAAGGTTTTCTTGAGAGATGGGTAGGTAATGTTGTGCAAACAGAAGTTGGTGGGTTTCTGGAAAAGCTTATTAAGAGGGACTGGCTGATTAAATTACATTCTCCCCATCAAGTTCTTCCTCATTCTTGTCTGTATTAGTGATACAATGGCTAGCTCCTGTAGCTATCTTGAATTATGAGATGATCTGGAAGGTGAAAGCCATATGCTAAGAATGGCATATGCGAAGGGTAAAAACGGAAGGAGTGGAAAACAAAAAGCATTTTTCAGAACAATATGTATAAAATATCTGATCTGTGTTTTTAAAAACCATGTCAATGTGTTTGTATAGAAAGAAAGTCTTTAACAATATACTCAAATTGGTATGAGTGGCTTTTTTATGGAGAGAAGAGTGTATTGTTATAAGTTTAATGTTATGTGTTGTGGGGACCTTCCTTTTTTGCTCTTACTTTTGAATGGTTTTAATTTTTAAAAGCTTATTGCATGCTGTATTTGAAACTTTTAAAATAACTAAATATATGTAGCCTTGTGTTTTTAGTACCACTTTAATTCTGAATACTCTTTTATATTTGATTATTTCAAATGCTGCAATTTTGATAAAATGGCACTAAAGCCAAAAGAGACCTTATAGATTTTCCAATTCCATCTCAAAATTTGACAAGTATGTCCATCAGTCTAGAAAGGTGAATAACAGACCCCAAAGAAATGCAGCTACCTTACAGCATAGGTCTGGAGGAGCCAACTAATTAAAAACTTAATTTGGAAGCACTAAATTAATTAAAAACCTAATATAATTCAGGTGCTCTGTTATATATGTTATCATTTATTCTTCACTTAAATCTTCTTATATGATACCTATAATATCTCTATTTTACAGATGAGGAAAGTAAATTTTGAATAGTTTAACATAATCAATACCCCCAAGGATATACATCAACTAAGGAAGGAGCCAGGATTTAAAATCTGATCTACTTGCTTCAGCCTCTTTCCACTTCACCACATTGCCTCCCACACAACCCCTTGTGCAAACACTGTAAACAACAGTGTGGCCTAGCAGCTCCCAAGTTAATTTCCCCCATTATTATTTATTTGCTAAGTGTTAGACAACAGCCACCAGAGAACCCCATCCCCAGGGAACCTGTCACTCTAGACTGCCTACCTAGACTGCCCACGTGGACTGCCTGATTTAAAATTGGTCCCATGTTGCCAAAGGAGGAATGTCAGTTGTTCCATTAATTGAAATGACATGACATAAAATATCAGTGATGCATGGCCAAAAGGCTCCCAGAAAACAAGGAAACATTGATGAGAGATAGGCCAGGGATTTCAAAGTTTCAAGAGGCAATATCCTCCACTGGGTTTCTGCAAATCAGTCAGCGCTTAGTCATCAAGAAAAGTAACAACGACTTCAGGACCACAGACACTGATTTTCTCCGTGAAAGCCAACCCAGTGGCAATGCGAAGGCATTACAGGACAAAAGACAAGTCTAATGGCAGAGAAGCAACACAAGCCCCAGAAGAGAGATCTCATAGCACAGTGAAAAATTCAAGAAATTCTGAAATTCTTTGAACTTATTTTCTTTTGATATAGTTTTTTTTTTCCATTTATATCTGTGTTTAATAGTTTTTAAAGTTTTCTTTTCCCAAACCTTCACTCAAAATGCATACCCAGGAAGATTTGTCACGTTCAATTTGGAGTTTCTATAGAATACCTGAAAATTATACAGAATTGAAGAGACAAGATGAATTATCGGATTCAGAGTACACCAAGTCTTAACCAGGGTAAATAAAAATGTTTCCACACTGATGCAACAAAAATAAACCATACTTACTGTTTTAGGGTAAAGATTCTGACAGAGTATTAGAATATCCTGTCTTTCTGCATGAAGGGAGAAGAAATAAATTCCAAGATTCCAATGGCTAACCAAAGAAAAACGATTTAGCATATTTTCCAAAATTATCGACATTAATATGTATATTGTTATCTATAACAACCAATTTACATAACACTATTGACAAGCTTGATCTAACAGATATACATGAAACTCTGCATGGAATAATCAGGGAATAAAATTGAGTAGGCCACAGAACAAGTCCCAATAAATGTCTAACAACTGTATTTTCACCACCAGGCCATAAAGTTTGAAATCTATTTTTTCAATGATAACTTTCTTTAAAAAAAATTATACATACTTAGAAATTTAAAAACACGTGTATAGATAATGTATGGCTCAAAGAAGGAATCATAAGGAAAAATCAGAAAATACCAGAAACTGAACTACAAATGTCCCAGAGCTCTACCTCACCTGCATTCCTGCCTCCTCTTTGAGAAGAATCTTGTATTAGTCATTTACCCCTCAACATGAATCTCAGGCAATGAGTTCTCTGCCTTGGGGAAATTTCCACTTAAAGTACAGCAGTGTCATAAGGGCCTAGGCAATGAGCCAGTCTTATGGGTTCAAATTTTGTTTCTGCTCTTTACCAAGTGACCACAGATAAGTGACTTGTCCTCTTTGTGCCTCGGTTGCCTCATCCATAAAGTAGAAATAATAATAGCTATATCAAAAACTGTAATGATGATTGAATATATCTAGCAGTGTGTGTGTGGTATATGTATACTGTTAGAATAGTGCCTGACAGGCTGGGCACGGTGGCTCACGCCTGTAATCCCAGCACTTTGGGAAGGCTGAGGCGGGTGGATCACGAGGTCAGGATATCGAGACCATCCTGGCTAACACAGTGATGTACTAAAAATACAAAAAAAAAAGTGGCCAGGCGTGGTGGTGGGTGCCTGTGCCTGTAGTCCCAGCTACTCGGGAGGCTGAGGCAGGAGAATGGCGTGAACCCGGGAGGCAGAGCTTGCAGTGAGCCGAGATTGCACCACTGCACTCCAGCCTGGGCAACAGAGCGAGACTCTGTCTCAAAAAAAAAAAAAAAAAAAAAAAAAAAAAAAAAAAAAAAAGAATAGTGCCTGACATGAAGTGAGCACACAACAAAGTGAAACGTTTTTGCTCTATTCATTGCTAGCAGAATATCAATGAACAGGTAGAGATGGTATTTAGGGAACAGGGTATTCTTTGCAAAAGCCCCAAAATCCTGTTTTCAGGCAGCTTTCTCTCTGCGTATCATTGAATCCAAACCTACATTTTAGTTCAACCAAATTAAAAATCGTCACTTTTCTCTCCATCTCATACTACCACGGTCTTTGTCTAGGACTTAGCAATGTTTCCTTGAATGATTTGCAGTTCTTCCATCCTGGAATTTTCATCTGCAAGCCCTCCTCAAGTCAGGCCAGAGAAGACTGATAAAATTGGGGAATTCTAGGATCATCCCATTCAACAAACTGCCTCCACAATATACTGATGTAGCATGAAAGATTAATCCCATTAGAGAATAAAGAATTAGGTTTCATTGAAATAAAATTTAAAATCGAGTTGGACAAAACTACCTTGGTAATACACATGGTATTTGTTTGTAGTAACCATCCTTTAAATTAAGAGCAAAAAATCTAAGTGAGAAGGAGTTCAGATTGTTGCCTTTGCTTTGCCAAGCCTGCAAGAAGAAAATCTGCAGCATCTGGAGAGGTGAAATTCACTCTTTATCCTCTTTACATGGGCCATGAACAGCTAGACCTCTCATGTTAAAGGTGATGGAGCTTTCTCTCTTCCCCTTGCAGGTGTCATGTTGGAGTGGACACTTCCATCATCTGTGTTTAGCGATTACTCACTGCTTCCCATGTGTAGGAGGAGGAATGACTCATCAGGTTGTTTAGAAAGAATCCAGGACAAAGGGACAGGTTCTGTGCCTTTCCATCTGCCTTCCAGAGACAGCCTGATATTCCTTCTCAATCTCTCTCTTTCTTTCTCTCTCTCTCTCTCTGTCTCTTTCTCTCTCTCATTTTCCCTCCCTCCCTCCTAGCTTCCAACTTCACTGCCTATAAACATATGAGGAAATCAGGCTGCCCCTGCTCCATTTGTCTGGTTGTCTTCAATTTGGAGTGAAAATCAGGGAAGGGACCTTTTTTAATATAGCCAGGGACCCTGCCTTTCACAGTAAAAAGCAACTTGATGGGCCATTATAAGGGCTCCTGTGAGGCTTTCAGTTCTTTGTGAGCATAAATTACTACCAAGAACTGTGAAGGAAAAGGGGTGAGTCTGCACTTCTAATATACTCATACTTACCCCTAATTTAGAATTAGGAATATTAAGCAGTTTTTACTAACCGGGATTTTTAATAATATATATTTAATATATATATATATTTAATAAATATGTAATTATTTAACTTGTAATGTTGAAAAGATGAGTAATAAATAGCTTCACTATAATAGCCTTTCCTGGGATGGTCTCTTTATGAACTCAAGATATCATTTGAATTACGTTCCTTGAATCTAGTAATTTCAGACCATTTACTATAACATAACTGAAAGAAACATTGTCATGAATCTGGCCTAACTAGATATTGACATTTCTTAAGGAAATGCCAAAAAAAAGAAAAAAAAACTGTACATGAAACAAACAAACAAACAAAAAACCCATAAGTGAAACAATGGGTAAATACACCAATGATAGGAAACCTGGGCACCCAGTGAAGGTAAGATGCAAATCACTAGAGTTTTAAACAAAACTTATTGATGCCTCAGGTCCTCCTAAAAAATTATAGATTAAAAAGAAACTATGCAGCTGAATAAGAGCTTTATGGTAATGACCTCTAATGGAACAATTTTTTTTTCAGAGTAATTGCAAAGAAAGCAATTTGGTGGTTTTTATTGAATAGCACAGAATAATTTAAGGATGCAAGAGCACGCACCCTCCATAAGGGATGACCCTCTTACTGGGAGGGCTGCCTTCGCATTGCAGTCATGGCCAGGTGCATTCCATACGCCCACTATGGCTTCGATTAATTACTTTCCTTGTATTCTATCTTATTAGGTACATGCAGTGAGAAATGAAGGCTAATTTGATCAGAAAATAGCTTCTGTTGAATCAAAGGCTTAAAAAATATTATTGAATGAGAACATGCGGTGTTTTGTTTTTTGTCCTTGCGATAGTTTGCTGAGAATGATGGTTTCCAGCATCGGGAATTGAACAATGAGAACACATGGACACAGGAAGGGGAACATCACACACCCAGGCCTGTTGTGGGATCGGGGGAGGGGGGAGGGATAGCATTAGGAGATATACTTAATGTTAAATGAAGAGTTAATGGGTGCAGCACACCAACATGACGCATGTATACATATGTAACAAACCTGCACATTGTGCACATGTACCCTAAAACTTAAAGTATAATAAAAAAATGAAATAAAAAAATAGTATTGAAATGTGGTGAATAACAAGAAAAAGGGGCCGGGCATGGTGGCTCACTCCTGTAATCCTAGCACTTTGGGAGACTGAAGCAGGTGGATTACCTGAGGTCAGGAGTTCGAGACCTGCCTGGCCAACATGGTGAAGCCCCATTTCTACTAAACATACAAAAATTAGCCAGGCGTGGTGGCACGTGCCTGCAATCCCAGCTACTCGGGAGCCTGAGGCAGGAGAATGGCTTGAACCCAGGAGACGAAGGTTGCAGTGAGCCGAGATCGTGCCACTGCACTCCAGCCTGGGGCGACAGAGTAAGACTCCATCTCAAAAAGAAAAAGGATAAAAATGGTTTTAATGAGGATCTCAACAGCTGTTTTTACAACATGGGATCACCTAAAAACCTGTGTGCTTCACCCCAATTCTTAAGAGTTCAACCCAAATTCAATTCTTCTTTAACTGCCTGATCTGTACGGCCCTCTGTGAAAAGGAAATGAGAACTTTAGAAAAGCAAACAGATGTTTAATAACTTCATGTAGTCCTTGCTAGTTAGACTAGTTAGAGAAAGTAGTTTTGCATAAGGAACTGTTACCATTGGAAGGTGACAGAACTTGTATGATGTTTTCTATAGACTGGAAAAATTTGGAGGATACTTAACACTTAGATTGGCTTGAAGAGCAGTAAACAGTAGGAATCCACATGCAAATTAATTAGGGTGTAACTCTCTACATGTAGCTGTCCCATCTCCTCTTTTGCCCTCACTGACCTCCCGCTCTTTGGCTTCCATCCACAACACAACTCTTGGTGATCAGAACCCCCAGGCCCGGCATTTGGTGAATGCTGGTCATTCATTCATTCATTCATTGACTAACTCAGAAAATCAAGATGGAGGCTATGTACCAAGAATTGTTGGTTCCCAACTTCTCACTAATTGTTTTGTTTCTGCTGTCATCCCTGCTAACCTAAAGTTCTTCAGAGGCCACAGAACAGATTTTTCACTTTATTATAATTTCCCACAGTGCCTAGGCAGTGCTGGGCACGAAATAGGTGGTCAGCACCAATGCCTGGAACGCTGCTCCACAGTTACCTCAGACAAAAAGTCAAATCCCTTAGCCTGACTCAAAAGGGACCCTTCGCCCTACCCTGCCTTCTTTCAGCTTCATTTCTCATCTCTGACAGCACCCACCTTACCAAACCTATGTTCCCAGCATACTAAGTTTCTTGCAGCATCTGAATTTGGGTCACATTCTCAATTTAGAATTTTGTACATGCTATTCCCTCTTGCAGCAACACTCTTCCCTTCTTCCCTGTCATCTGGATAACACTACTATTGACTTAACTCAAATATTCCTTATCTGGGAGGCTTACCCTGAGACCAAAAGATACAGTCAACACCCCTCCTTGGGCATCTCTATAATGGCCTACACCCACCACTGTGTATCACTGCAAGATAAAGGCTTTATAAACGCCCATTCACTTAGACTGCCTGAAGTTATGGGCTATGCCTATCTGACAGTTGTATCCCTGAGAACCAACAGTTCTTGGTACCATAGCCAGCCTCCATATTTACTTTCTGAGTTAGTCAATGAATGAATGACTGGCCTAGCCTTGGTCGGTGGTTCTCAATGATCTCTCCTAACAGAAATTCTCATGCTTGAAATATTTTAAATATTTAATCTCTCATCCCAGATATTCTAATTTAGGAAGTAGGTTGCTCATTGTGACATATTGTGGCACCATCTAAAGGTTGTCGTGGCAGCTGAAAATTAGAATGCAATTCTTTATACAATTGCAGGATGTGTTGTTAATGAAACAATGTGCCTGCTACAGAAACAGATTTTTGCTTTGTTTTGTTTTGTTTTTCTAAGACAGGGTCTTACTCTGTCACCAAGGCTGGAGTACAGCAACTCACTACAGCTTTGACCTCCCAGGCTCAAGTAATCCTCCAACACCAGCCTCCCAAGTAGCTGGAACCACAGGCATGTGCCACCACTCCCAGCTAATTTTTTTTTTGAGGTGGGGTCTCACTATATTGTTCAAGCTGGTCTTGAGCTCCTGGCCTCAAGCAATCCTCCCACCTCAGTCTCCCAAAGTGCTGGGACTACAGGCATGATCCACCACACCCAGCTTATAGGAACCATTTTTTAAAAGTCCCTATATACCTTCACATGGAAATCATCATAAAGCTTTTAATGTGATACCTTATACACAGAAGTTACTTAATAAATGCTTATTTTGAATGAATGAATGCCCAAAATAATTCTCCCTCAGGAAAACACTTTGCTAATAAAATTAGCAAACACCCGTGAAGTCCTCACTTATAGATGAAGAAAGCTGAACAAGTTGAGACAAACTTGGAGGTTTACATTGAAAACGACTTGCAAAATAGACATCCGAGTGCTTGATTTAAATGACTTATTTAGCTTAGCAACCAGTTTAATGCGTTTTTTTATGTTTGTGTGTGTGTTATAGTAAATATACTATGTCTTAATTACAGTTGTCAATTGATTTTTTTTTTTTTTCTACTAGTCACTTTGTACTCAGGTAGCCAGGTGGAGCATCTAGGCCCATGGCCCTGCCCAGCCTGATGAATTGCATGCTGATATTCCCCCTTCAGCGTTTTCTTTCTTTCTTTCTTTTCTTTCTTTCTTTCTTTCTTTCTTTCTTTCTTTCTTTCTTTCTTTCTTTCTTTCTTTCTTTCTTTCTTTCTTTTTCTTTCTTTCTTTCTTTCTTTCTTTCTTTTTCTTTCTTTCTTTCTTCTTTCTTTCTTTCTTTCTTTCTTTCTTCTTTCTTCTTTCTTTCTTTCTTTCTTTCTTTCTTTCTTTCTTTCTTTCTTCTTTCTTTCTTTCTTTCTTTCTTTTTCTTTCTTTCTTTCTTTCTCTTTCTTTCTTTCTTTTTTTTTTTTTTTTTGAGATAGACTCTCCCTCTGTCACCCAGGCTGGAATGAATGCAGTGACACCATCTTGGCTCACTGCAACCTCCACCCGCCCCCGGGTTCAAGCCATTCTCCTCCCCTTCAGCATTTCAAAGGGTGGAGGAAATTGGAGTCACCAAATACCATTTTGTTCTTCTCTCTCCTTGGGGCTCTTCTGTAAACATCCCGGAGTGTTTGCTCTACAAATAACATTTCTGGCATGGCCCTGATTTTCTGAAATCAGCAGGAAACATTGGTCTAATCAAAGCTTATTGAACTCTGTTGACATTCTGGAAATCACCACTCATGATTCAAGAATCCAAATGATGCCAAAGGGAGGACAGTAATCCAAGCAAACTCATTCTTCAAGGGCTTTGAATTAAATTTTCAAAATGTGAGAGATAGAATAATGGAATTGTAAATACTTAACCCTAAATTACAAAGAGGACACTGACATTAATATCAATAGAAGCTTTACAAATAGATTTTCTTTCTTATCCAGAAGAGGCATGAGTCCTCTGGGATCCCTCAAGTCCAAGTTGCCTTTATTTCTCAATTACCTTCTGCCGCCGTTTTTTTTTTTTTTTTTTTTTTTTTGAGATGGAGTATCGCTCTGTCACCCAGGCTGGAGTGCAGTGGCATGATCATGGCTCACTGCAACCTCCGCCTCCCCGGTTCAAGTGATTCTCCTGCCTTAGTCTCCCAAGTAGCTGGGACTACCGGCGCAGGCCACCATGCCTGGCTAATTTTTGTATTTTTAGTAGAGACGAGGTTTTACCATTTTGGCCAGGCTGCTCTCGAATTCCTAACCTCAAGTGATCTGCCCACCTTGGCCTCCAAAAGTGCTGGGATTATAGGCATGAAACATCACGCCCGGCCTGTGCCACAGTCTTGAATTGAAATTTTTGAAACTCTTAAATTTAGAAGAATATGGAAGGCAGATAACTATGTCATGCACTACTAAAACTAAACAAAGAAAATCATAAAGAAATATAAAAGCCTCAGTAGTGGTATAGCTGGAAACTAAACAATCCTTTCAATCCCCTGTAAAGCTCAAGAAGAAAAACTTCTTCATACCTGGTCAAATGAAGTGAAAAATGATCTCAATCAATGTTTTGTAGAATTGATAGACTCTTCAAACATCAATGTTTTGGAAAAGATTTTGAGAATTTAGCTTTAAATCACCTCAGTGATAATTGATAACAAACTGTATTTGTGTAACTCTTTTAACAAAGCCATATATTTCATAAACTCATGGACTAGTCTGAATATTTTTTCTATTTCTCAGATAAAGAAACTGTGAATTAGACAGGAAGGTGAAATGAGTGGCCAGAGTTGTATACGTGCTTTGCCTCCTCCCATTCAGTCCAAAGAAAACAAATTTTCCGCTGGCTACCAGTGTAGTAGAAAGGAAAATACATTAATTTTTTGCCAATATCATTTTAATTCAGTTTAGTGATAAGCTAAAATCATTTTGCACTAGGGAACTGAGTTTCTATGAAAATAAAATAAATAGTCTTTCTTACTCAGAGATGGGAGGCCAGAGAGAATGAAGTGATAGATTCCTCTACCTCAGGCTCCGTGAGTGAGCTTGTCAGCCTCCCAGGCTCCACATGTGAATACAGGAAGCATCTGCACAGCCCAAAACATCCTGGCCATACCTAGTGTGTCCTGGATTGACGCATCAAATCTTTAGATTATTCATTCTTACGTGAAATGAACATCTTCCAAATAGCTTTCTTCATTTCATCGCTTGATCAGCAGTAAGTAGCAAGTGCTTCTGATGTTCTGGTGGGAAGAGAAAAGGTATTTATCATTATTTTAAAACTATTCAACTTAGGAAAGTCTGACCTTTAGAGACAGATTCAAAGCATAAATATCTGAGAGGAACTTCTCTTCTCCATCTCTGGTTTCCATGAAGAGGAATTTTCCCTAAGCCCTTTAAGCTTCTCGACCAAAACTTCTGTCTCTCTGGAAATATATTAGGTTACCTGTAGGTGAGCAATGCCATTGGCCTTGGGTGGAATTAATTTATCAAAAGCTATACACATGGCATTTCATCTTCCTCCTCCTCCTCCCTAGACCAATGTGAGGCAATGATTTTTTTATAGATTAAAGCTTGCCCTGAACTGAGCCCCAGACGCTAAATTGGGTGTGCAGAGGAAGTAACAGCACTTTTATTTCATCACTAAGCTACATTACCATTAACTTTATCAATAATAAAGATAAATTTTTTTCCTGCAAATGCTGGCTCCCTTGTTTACATTCTCAGTTTCGTTTTTAAAAATTCACACAGGAGGGAAGGGTTCTATTTATTGGACTTTCCTCAAAAACTCCACCAGGAAGAGTCCACTGTATTCAAATATTCAAATAGGGGCAAAGTGGTTTAGAACACAAGCCCACTGTGCTGGGCAGAATTTTAGGATGGCCCCCACATTTGGTAGCCCTTTGATGTTCCTGCAGTGTATCATCTCCTTCCCTTGAGAATGGGTGGCACTAGTGAATATTTTGGGTTATTATTCCTGAAATTAGGTTACTAACAAGTTAGCTGGAGTTAATAAAAAGGAAGTTTATCCTCGGTGGATCTAACTAATCAGATGTTCTCTCTGAAAGAACGTGAAGCTTCAGAGAGATGTGCTGCTGCTGGCCTGGAAGAAAAGCAAACAGCCATGTTGCAAATTGGTAATGGAGGGGCCACATAGCTAGAACCCAAGGGAAATGCCTAGGAGCTGAGAGCAATCTCCAGCCCAAAGCTGGCAAAAAGAAAGAAAAGAACGAGAAAGAAAGAAAGAAGGAAGGAAGGAAAGAAAGAAAGAAAGAAAGGAAAGAAAGAAAGAAAGAAAGAAAGAAAGAAAGAAAGAAAGAAGAAAGAAGAAAGAAAGAAAGAAGAAAGAAAGAAAGAAAGAAAGAAAGAAAGAAAGAAAGAAAGAAGAAGAAAGAAAGAAAGAAAGAAGAAAGAGAAAACAAGGACTACAGTTCTGCAATTGCAAATAATTGAATTCTGCCAACAGCATAAAGGAGCTGGGAAGAGTACCTCAAACTCCAGGTGAGAGCACAGCCTTAGCTGACACTCTGACATCTGTCTGTGAGACCCTAACAGAAAACCTAGCTGTACCATGCCCGTATTTCTCGCCCATGGAGAGTGTGATGTAATAAACATATTGTTTTATCCACTAAGTTTGTGGCACTTTGCTATGCAGCAATATAAAACTAACACAGCCATTGAATATTGACCATTCCCTTCAGATGGTTCTGTCTAAAAAGCTTGCAAGCCAATTGTTTTGAGTTGAAAAGCAACTTCTAGAAAAGCAAATTAATAACTCCTAAAAAGCATAGCTTGGTATTATATATACATAGTAAGATTTAAAGGGGGACATCTGAGAGGAAAAGGGCAGAGCAGGGAACTGATATACATGTCCTAGAGCTGTGTGCCACGAGTCCAGATCAGAGGCCTTAGAGTGGCATGTAAGTGCATCATCAGCAAATAACAGGATGAAAGCCCCATAGAGGCAGAGTGCTGTAGTATGGGAAGGATGACCTCTCTACTCAGCATCTCAAGCCATCAGTAAAAATACTAAGAAACAAGGGGCAATGCTTGGGAATGGAATTGCGCACCAATCTGACATAAGAGGAGAAACTCAATGGCCTATAAGTAGAAAAAGAGATCAAAAGGGCAAAAGATTCACCCAAGTTAAGACAGCGAATATTTCAGTTAAATGTAACTTAACCTATTTTTTTCTTGTTTTTATTTATTTTTTTAAGTAGAGATGAGGGCTCACCATATTGCCCATATTGCCCAGGCTAGCCTCAAACTCCTGGGCTAAAGCAATCCTCCTGCCTCGGCCTCCCAAAGTGTTGGGATGACAGGTGTGAGCAAACATGCCTGCCCCAAAATGTAACTTAACCTCCAAGGAGTAAAGAATCTAGTTACAGTCAAACAGCCAGGGCAGAGGAAGTGCTATGTACTTCAAATTCAAACATGACTCAAGTGTTTAGCCATCAAAACCCCAGATCGCTGAGTGCAAGGGGAACCCAAGTCAATTTGGTGTGACATTGCAAAGAGAAAAGACGAACTAGTTAACTAAAAAGGGATAAGTGAATAGCTACATGTAAAAGATAATATTAGGTCCCTGTCTGACACCACATTATTATAAAGAAAAATTCAGATGAACTAAAAACCTATGCAAGATTTTTTTTTAACTTTTGGGAGAAAATATAGGTGATTTCTATGATGAGGACAGAACAGGATTTAGTAAACAAGTATTAAATTGTACAAACTCTAAAGAAAAAAATGAGATTAAACTACCTTAAAATTGAAAGATCTTATGCATAACATAAGACACCATAAGAAAAGTTAAAAGACATACTGTCTGAAAGAAGATATTTTAAAACCATATAACTACGAAGACTGAATCATAAAGAAATACAAAATCAGAACAGACCAATAGGTAAAGAGATTGAATCAGTCAAAAGCCTTCCAAAAAAGAAAAGGTCTGACCCCAGATGGCTTCACTGATGAATTCTACCAAACATTTAAAGAACAATGAATGCCAATCATATTCAAACTCTTCCAAAAATTGAAGTGGAGAAAACATTTCCAGATTCATTTTATGGGGCTTGTATTACCCTTATACCAAAGCCAGACAAGAACACTACAAGAAAGGAAAGTTCCAGGCCAAATCCCTCATGAACATAGATCCAAAACTCCTCAACAAAATACTAGCAAATCAAATTCAACAGCACATTAAAACAATTATACACCACAATCAAGTGGGATTTATCTATGAGATGCAAGAATGGTTCAACACACACAAATCAATTAAGTGATATATCACATTAACAGAATAAAGGGTAAAAACCATATGATCATCTCAGTAGATGCAGAAAAAAAGTATTTGACAAAATTCAACATTCTTTCATGATTAAAACTCTCAATAAATTATGTATAGATGAACTATACACCAACATAATAAAGACCACATTTATCAAGCCCACAGTTAATATCATACTCAACAGTGAAAAGTTGGAAGCCTTTTCTCTAAGATTAGGAACAAGAAAAGGATACCCACTCTCACCACTTCTACTTGACGCATGACTGGAAATCCTAGAGAAAGCAAGCAAGATAAAAGTCATCCTAATCAGCAAGAAAGAAGTAAAATTATCCCTGTTCACAGTCGATGTGATTTTGTATATAGAAAATCTTAAGGACTCCAACAAAAAAATTCTTAGAACTAATCAGTAAGTCCAGAAAAGTTGTAAGATACAAAATCAACATACAAAATCAGTAGCATTTCTAGGTTCTAAATAACTAGCTAACAGAAAAAACATTAAGAAAATAATCCCCATTTACAATAGCATCAAAAAGGATAACATACTTAGAAATAAATTTAACTAGAAGGTGGAAGAGCTGTACATTGAAAACTATAAAACAGGCCGGGTGCAGTGGCTCACGCTTGTAATCCCAGCACTTTGGGGGGCCGAGGCGGGCGGATCACGAGGTCAGGAGATCGAGGCCATCCTGGCTAACACGGTGAAACCCCGTCTCTACTAAAAATACAAAAAATTAGCCGGGTGTGGTGGTGGGCGCCTGTAGTCCCAGCTACCCGAGAGGCTGAGGCAGGAGAATGGCGCAAACCCAGGAGGCGGAGCTTGCAGTGAGCCGAGATCATGCCACTGCACTCCAGCCTGGGCAACAGAGTGAGACTCTGCCTCAAAAAAAAAAAAAAAGAAAACTATAAAACATTGAGGGAAGAAATTGAGGACACAAATAAATGGAAAAATATCCCCCAGTGCTCATGGATTGAAATAATTAATATTATTAAAATTTCCACATTGCCCAAAGTGATCTACAGATTCAGTGCATTCTCTGTCAAAATTTCCATGGCATTTGTGATGGTTAATTTTATGTTCAGCTTGACCAGATGAAGGGATACTCAGATAGCTGGCAAAACATTATTTCTAGAGCATTTGAATCAATAGACTGAGTAAAGACAATCACTCTAACCAATGTGGGCAGGCATCACCTAATTCAGTGAGGATATAGCTACCAATACTGTACTGTGTACTTGAAATTTGGCAAGAGGGTAGATCCTGAGTTCTCACCACCAAAAAAAAAAAGTTAACTATTTGAGGTGATGGATATGCTGATTAGCCTGATTGTGGTGATTATTCCACAATGTATGTGTATATCCAACTATCATGAACATTTCAAATACATACAATAAAAAAAAAAATCTTAACAAACCAACATGAAAAAGACAAATACACATATAGACAATTGGACAAAAATATAAACAAGAAGTTCACAGAGAAGATGAACTGACTACCAGTAAACAATATTTTCAAGTCACCCATGACACTGGAGGAAAAAAAATCACTAGGGTATTGGTGGTAATGTGGAGAAATGGGAATCATACACTGCCAATGAGTGTAAATTGTTCCAACCACTTAGTAGAGCAAGTCCTAGAAGTTGACATTGCTCCTGTCCTTTAGCTCAGCAATTTTATGTCTTTGCAGCTGTCTAACAGAAACTCATATGAATAAAGAAGCATATTGAAAAATGTTCATGCAATTTTTGTGATACCAAAACAGTAAAAGCAACCTTACTATCCACCAATCAATGAATGACACTGCTTCAAAAATGGACTAATACAATAGTCTTTAAGATCAAAAATATTGAGATCAGGATCGCAATTTTTGTGATACCAAAACAGTAAAAGCAACCTTACTATCCACCAATCAACGAATGACACTGCTTCAAAAATGGACTAATACAATAGTCTTTAAGATCAAAAATATTGAGATCAGGATCTCAAAGAGTAGGGGGTAAATCACCTGTGGTCCTATCATATCATGAAATACTGTAAAATAAATGAACTAAGTAGGATAAACAAGGAAAATCACAAAACGTAACTATAAATAAAAAAAAAGTTGGAAAAAGATATCCTGATGGTATACCATTTATGTCATTCAATATAATATATACTAAATTTATATATTAATAAAAGTATATAACCTTTAATTTATATAATATATACATAATATTTACTGATACATACATATATGATAAATGTATAAAACCATACCTTGATGTGATATACATCAACTTGGAGAATGGAGCTTACAACTACAATCTAGACTGTGCATTTCATGAAGAAAGAACTTATTTACAGCTATTCCTCACACCTAAAGACTGCCCCCAAAATAGTAGATGCTTAATAATTATTTTTGAATAAACCAATGAATGAACGAATGGTTTCTTCTGGGAGGAGAATGAGATGAATAGAACAGCAGTGGGGAAAATTTTAGGTGTATTTTTAACGTTTTCTTTGTAGAATAGTTATGATTCATATAAAACAAAGTCATATTATCAATTAAGCCTAAGTGATAGGCTTTCTATTTTTTAATACTATACAATTTCAATTTAAAAATTTTAAACATGTCTATAACAGTTTTTTCTTATAATAGATAGAATTAACACCCCCTCCCACTACCGAAGAATTCTTTAGAGAGCCCATTTTTTTATTTCATAGGAAAAACCTTTCAATGCACAAATCAAAGAACTGACCTAAATTTTAAGTGTTGTAGAATAAAACTCAAACTAAAAAGTTGAGGTATTGCTATACTTACTACCACAAGTAATAATCTCCTTTATTTAAAAATTGCATTATCACCTCCTTTGATAAATTTAAATCAATTTCTAGAAGTGATAGGTAATTACAAGGGAGAAAATAGGTATACTTCAAAGCAGAGTTAATTTAAATTGTCTGCCTTTTGTGTAATTACATTTATTCTCTATGGAAAAAGATCACAACACAAATATACTACAGGCTATACACTATTGTTAGATCTAGATAATCAGAAGTCCAAATATAGTTCCTCTATGACTTTGCAGCAAGTTAGAGAAGCAAAACGTTAATTGCAATACCTCATGGTAACTATTATCATAGAATTATTCAGAGGAGTATGTAAGCACATAGAAGAGAGCTCTCACAATCTGGAGCTGCAAGAAAGCCTTCCTGGAGGACATGACACATGAGCTAGACTTTGAAGGATAAGTGTTTGCCAAACAGGAAAGTTGATGGAATAGCGGATGGTAGGCAGTGAAGGATTTTTTCCAGACAAAGGTACAGTAGTTGTAAAGTTCCAGTCAAGTAAGAAATAATAGCATATTTGGAGAGCTACAAGTAGGACAATCAACTGTAGCCCAAAGATGCATTTTGTAGCATGGTGGCAGAGGAGTCTAGAAACAGAGACAGATACAAGACCATTGAGCACCTTACAATGCCATGACAAATGATTGCAGAGTCTATCTCACATGTCATAAGGAATTATTAAAAACTTTTAAGCAATGAAGTGACATACTCAGAATAGGAGTAACAGAGAGGATGTTTTGGAGTGGGGTCAAATTGGATGAAAGGAAAATAGGTAAGAGTCTATTAAGGCAAGGCTGGGCATGGTGACCCATCCCTGTAATCCCAGCACTTTGGGAGGCTGAGGCAGGTGGATCACTTGAGGCCAGGAGTTCAAGACCAGTCTGGCCAACATGGTGGAAATGATAAGGCTTCCCTAACCCACAACAGTGTCATATAATTGGAGAAGGGAATATTAATTAAAGGCACATTTAGGACACACAATCTATAGTATTTATAAGCATAACATTCTTTGTTTTCCTTCCAGTAATATGGAATGAGTATAATTTTCTAGGGGAAAGATGTATAGCTGATTGTTAAGATGGTCATAGTTGTCTTCCTCTTTATATCTAGGTATCTTTGCAATGTGACTTTGCAGCTCCTTCCATGAGAATATGGAGTCTCTTTCCCCACCTCTCAAATCTAGGCTAATTTTATGCCTTGCTTTGATCCAGGTCATGAGGAAAGCATTTATAAATGAGCTTAAACACCCAGGGGAATCAGGGGAAAAAAAAATCAGAAATGGCAAAAATATTAAATTGAATTAATTAATTTTCTACAAAAATATCTAACAACACTGATATTAGACTGGCATATTTTGCTTGCAAAGTCCTTCTGCTCATGAAGCCAACACATTAATGGCTGTCATTTACAATTGAAAATGAGTTAAATTAATTTATAAACACAGTAATTTGATCTAAATAAAAAGTCATTATATGTAACTAAGCCTTCTACCACTACACAGATTAGTCATTGCCTTTGGGCACAGTTTCCACAAAATAATGACTGACTTTTGAAACTTTAGAAGATTTACGTCTTCTTATTTTCTTATGGTCAGCTTTATTACTGGAGTTCCCATAGTGGATGACAAACGTAGCCAACATCCACAATTAAGCCAAATTAAAAGTTCATCATCAACTTTCATGAGAAAGAGAAAATTAGCACATAATTTTTTATTAAGCATGGACTATTATCACTTTAGCTTATTTCTGTGCCAAAGGTTTATTGTAAAATTTAAAAAAAATCTTATGAGATAATAAAATAAATAATTAGCTATTGACTTGCAATGTACAACAAATGATAAAATCACCAGAGCAAGAATGTTTTGATAACTCTCTAAGCACTCTATGGCAAAATAGTTTAGTGTCCATATCCCACATATAGTTTATCTTCACCTAACCTATAATTTCTGAAGTTTCCCACTGACTCCAGTGCCCGCCAACTGGCAATCTGGCAAGTTTTTTTGTCTGTTTTTTGAAATGGGGTCTCACCCTGTCATCCAGGCTGTAGTGCAGTGACATGATTATGGCTCACTGTACCCTTGACCTCCCAGGCTCAATTGATCCTCCCACCTCAGCCTCCCAAGTTGCTGGGACTACAGGCACATGCCACTACATCCAGCTAATTTCTGTAGTTTTTGTAGAGACAGAGTCTCACCATGTTGCCCGAGCCAGTCTCAAACATCTGCGCTCAAGTGATTCGCTCACCTCAGCCTCCCAAAGTGTTGGGATTACAGGCCTGAGTCACTGCACTCGGCCTCTACAAATGTCCGAATCTCACAGGTCACAGTAAAAGTCAGGGCATAACTTGGTAACACAACAAAATCTAGCAAAGGCAACAGCCTCAAATATTTCTCCCACCACCATCTGAAGCTGGGAAGAGTTGGGTTTTCCTAACCCCTTATGTCTGAGTATCCTTGATTTTATTCTTCCTGCTGTCTTTGAGGAAAGTGTCTTTTACCAGCCATCTTTAAGGAGCTGGGGAAAGAGAAGTTACTGCTAATTGTCTTTCAGATTTAACCCTATATTAAAGTAAGAACCCTGTTCTCTGCACAGGAATCTCAAAACCATGTGACCAAGGCAGAAGCTGGAAGTACACAGTCGAGGTCTATAAAACCCTTTCCAACTTACCTAAATGTAACTACTCATTATAAAAACATGTCACTAAAAAAGGAAAAAAAAAAAAAAATGTTAAGCAGATGGGACACCAGGACAATAGACTGAAACCTGCACTGCTCTTGGCAAACAGGTACATAGGGCCTTCTGTTTTCTTCCTTCCTATAGTCCACCCCATGTGTTGATCCATTGGCATAGACCAAGGACTCAGGCTCCAGTGGCAGGGAACAAAACGAGGTGGAAAGTGCCATGCAAGTCAAGGGGTGGAGCATTACTCTTGGCTCTCTGAGGGCTCTACATCCTAGCTGCCTTCTCTTTGAAGACTAGCACTTTGGTTACATAGGATACAAGACCTCAGTATCAAGGTTCTCCAGTTAATACTACATTCCATATAAAATGTTTGAGGACCTATGCCTGGGTAGGGTGGCTCATGCATGTAATGCCAGCAATTTGGGAGGCCGAGGCGGGTGGATCACCTGAGGTCAGGAGTTCAAGACTAGTCTGGCCAACATGGTGAAACCCTGTCTCTACTAAAAATACAAATATTAGCTGGGCATGGTGGCAAGCAACTGTAATCCCAGCTACTTGGGAGGCTGAGGCAAGAGAATTGCTTGAACCTAGGAGGTGGAGGTTGCAGTGAGCTGAGATCACACCACTGTACTCCATCTTGGGTGACCAAGTGAGACTCTGTCTCAAAAAAAAAAAAAAAAGTTTGAGTACCTAGTATGTTTGAAGACACATATATGGAAGTTATTGTCCTAGAGGCAACCCTGAGTCCTGTGTTTGCACAAGGTGAGAAAGGAATTTTTAAAACCTCCTTGTTTATTTCCCTTTTAAATTAATGTCGCTTCACTCAGAGAAGAGGTCCAGGTGTGGTGGCTCACACCTGTAATCCCAGCACTTCAGGAGGCCAAGGTGGGAGGATCGCTTGAGGCCAGGAGTTCAAGACCAGCCTGGGCAACATGGCGAGACCACCATCTCTACAAAAAAGTAAATTAAAAAATTAGCTGGGCGTGGTGGTGTGTGCTTATAGTCTCAGCTGCTCAGGTAGCTGACCTGGGAGGCTTGCTTGAGCCCAGGGGTTGGAGGTTGCTCTGAGCTATGAGAGCACCACTGCACTCCAGCCTGTGCAACAGAGTAAGACCCTGTCTCTAAAAAATAAAAATAAAACAGGGAGGGTGGCAGAGAGCTGAGAGATGAGAAATTACCTAATGGGAACAAAGAACATTATTAGGGTGATGGGTACACTAAAAGCCCAGACTTCACCACTGTGCAATATATCCATGTAACAAAACGGCGATCACACTCCCTAAATCTATATAAAAATTTTAAGAAGAAAAGAAAGTAATGTCTCTTCAGGTTGGATAACCCCATATTCTTCTTACCTTTCCTATCTCTGGGAGAATTGTTCCCAGTGATCCAAGGAAGTTGCTCATCAGAATGAGGCAGAGAAGACTAGAGACAGAAAGCATGTCAACTTGTAGAATGTTTGATTGGATGAATCAATTTCATTAACTTTGTAGCAGAAAATGCTGTGCTTCCTGATGCCCAATGACCTATTGAAGATTTCATGAGTCACCTGTTTGTTTCTTTTGCAGTCAATGGATGTGATTACTGTAAAGCCAGGATATTGCTCTGGATGCATGAATACATGCCCTTGGGACCTTTTCACCTTCCTACCATGACCTCTGTATCACTTTCAAAAGGCTTAAGCTTGAATGATGCTATTTCTTGATAGACAAATGACTTGTTCCCTCTTCTTTCGTTCCCACCCGCAACCACATTTGGCACCTTTTGGAGGAAGAGAAAGCTTTTATACTTAAAGTTCCTAACTTAAGCTTTTATACTTAAGTTATGAAGCACAACCTTCCCTATTTGCCACCTATATGCTATTTAGGGTAGTCTATTATCAGGATCTAAATCTTTCATTCCACCATTTGAGGTAAGTATAAATCCAATACAATCCTCAGAGTGGAATCAATACCACCATAGAAAATGACAACAGTATCTTCATGAACAAGGCGTTTCCAGGCTCTTAAATCCTACTGCTGCAGTGGATGAGTCCTGTAAATCATCTGCTAACTGACTGTTTTTACAAATGAAGAAATTGGGACTGGAGCAATGTAATTATCTGACATACACAGTTAATTTTGGCCAATATATGGAGCCAGGTCTTCTGACCCCTCACCTGCTGTTGTTAGAGGAAGAAGATAATGATGAGTATATAAGGATACTGGGGTCCAGTGGAAGCCAGAAACAGGTCCCAGGAGGAGAAAATAGAAAATTCAGTGACGACAAAGAGAATCCATTTATGTCTCAATTGCTCCCAACTAAGTATAGTGTCCGGAGGAATAATAGAGTTACAGGAGTGCCACGTCTGCTCTACCTAACCCTAGCCCTAACCCCACTCAGAAACAATATATCCCTCAGCTTTGCTACTCAAAGTGTAGGGCTCAGACAGCCACATCAACCTCATCCAGGAGCTTGTTACACATGCACAATCTCAGCCCACCTCCCATGACCTATTGGACGAGGATTTGCATTTTTTTTTTTTTTTTTTTAATTAGATGGAGGTGAGCTCTGTCTCCCAGGCTGGAGTGCAGTGGCATGAACTCTGCTCAGCACAACCTCCGCCTCCTGAGTTCAAGCAATTCTCCTGTCTCAGCCTCCTGAGTAGCTGGGATTACGGGTGTGCACCACTGTGCCCGGCTAATTTTTGTGTATTTTTCAGTAGAGGCAGGGTTTCTCCATGTTGGCCAGGCTAGTCTTGAACTTCTGACATTAGGTGATCCGCCCCCATCGGCCTCCAAAAGCGCGGGGATTGCAGGCGTGAGCCACCGCACCTGGCCCAGGATCTGCAGTCTAACAAGATTTCCAGGTGACTCGTGTTCACAATCAAGTGTGAGAAACACTGGGCTAGGGCGCTAGTCCACAGGAAGTAAATCAGGCTCCTAGCCTCAAGCCCCTCTGCTGCCATCATCTTTCCAAAGCACCTGTAGAAATCAGAGCCAGCGTCGGGGCTGACACAGCACCATGTGATTTCCAGATCCCAGTTCCCAGGATGTTTTAGACAGTTCCAAAATCCTCAGAGAAGATAAAGAGGATACCATGATGCATGAGGCACGGGGAGGGGGGCACCAAAACATGCCTCGATAGTTTGAGTAGAAGCTACTAGGACTTCACAGGATGCCTGTAACCTAGTTCTGCTTTATGTGTTTTTTATTTTGTTTTGATTTGATTTGATGCATTTGTTTTGTTGTTTTGTTTGTCCATTTCAGGCATCTGGGTCTACTGTGCAGAGCAGGGAAATCCAAGCTCTTCCACAGACAGTTCCCTAAATGTCTCACTCCTCATGCATCTCTAGTAGCTTACATGTAGCTTTATTTTACAGTTTTTTCCCCCAAATAAGCATTTTTATAAGGCAGTTGCCCTAACTAGACTGTCACCAACTCAAAGGCAAAATTCAATGTTTATTTATCTTTACCATGCTAACTATTAGTGCCCTGTGTTTAATAAGCAACAAATAATGAGTGATTTAAAAAGCAAAATGAAAGTGAAAGAATGAATGAATACATAAATGAATGAGCGGGTTGAAGTGGTATGAAATAGAATGAATTCAGTAGAAAACTAAGCTCTCGTTCTCCTGACTTCAGATCCAATAGCCTGCTGTTATTTCTCTTGCAGCCTGAACGAGTCACATGACTCATGGCTTTGAGCTGTGTCTTCCATTACAGAGAAGTCAGCCAGACTGTCTGAGTGTTTGTGTCCTGCAGTGCAGAAAAAAAATACATGAGCTACAATATGTAACATGCAACCAATAAACTGCATTCCTTTGAAATCCTCAGATGAAAGTCACCATCCAACATACATTCACTGCAAGGACGCAATTTTCCTTACTCTCTACTCTTGATTTATAATGTAAATGCAAGGGAAGAAACACATTATCAAAGGAAAGAAAAAAGAAGGAGCAACTGCTTTTCTTTCCAATAATGCTGCCCACCATCAAAAAAGGAAAAAATTACAAAATATATAAAATCTTAAAAATAACTATTACTTGGAAGTACTTTGCTCAAACTCACAGCAAAAGTATTCTCTGTAGCTATTTGCTGGCACTACCTTATGAATCCAACAGTAATAATAACACTCATGACAGCGCCACAAAATTCAACTACTACTTATCTATAAAGAGAAAATATAGTATCTTTATTTTGCCTGTAACTAAAGCAGTTCTTCTTCTGCGCTTTCATCACTGGATTAGTAGAAAAACAAATTAAACCACAGAACAATATATTAAACAGTCTCTTTAGGAAATAGCTTTCCATTTGTTAAAAATACTAGGTCTCTTAATCTCCCATCTCCTCTGCTTACCTCCTTAAAATAGGGTCAGGGTAGGAGGAAGACTTATGTGTCCTAGTAACCCCAGGAAAGAGTGGGTGTTCCCTGATGAAATGTCACTATCTCACTCTGGTCTCTGGGTGTTTCAGACTTAAAAGTGCATCTCTCAAATCCCCCTTCAAGAAACAACTCCCTGCCCAACTGCAAGAGGTTGTCTGAGAGCCTCTACCTGTTAGTTCCTTCAGGGTCTGCCTCAACTTTCAAGCTGGGCTCACACTCTTCTTGTGCAGCCCTATCCAGAGTCCGAGCAAGGAAGTGATCACCCAGCCATATTCTTCCTGTGGTGGCATATGCCATGCCTGAGCAAGTGGGATGGGGCCTGGCCATTTCCATGCACAGCAGGGTAGTTCTTCCAGATGAAGAGGGCATCTGGGGCATCCCATGGGACTGCCAGTGACTTTCATGTCTGTGTCTCTGTATCTTGTCTCAGAGCTTTGCCCCTTCCATCCTGCTTCCTCCCTTTTTCTTTCAGGGGTGTCACTTTCCAAAGTACATTTCATATTCCCACCTTCATCTTAGGGTCTGCTTCCCGGAGCATCCTACTGGCACTCTGAGACGATGCCCCTTGTCCAACTGAGGGACCCTTGTCCTGCTGCCTTTTCAAGCTGAAGTCTGTGCCTGACCTGACCCACAGTCCATTCCCTCTCAGCATTGTCGGTGCTTGTTAGTGGATCCTGGCACCTCAGTTTCCCCAGGAGCCCTTTACTCTAAGTACAGTCATGTGCCACATAACCACGTATGGGCCACACCTACAACAGTGGTCCCATAAGATTATAATGAAGTTGAAAAAGTCTCATCACCTAGTGACATTACACCTCATACCACAATACGTTATTCATGCATTTGTGTTGATGCTGGTGTAAACCCACCTACCATGCTGACAGTCATGTAAAAGTATAGTACATACAATTACATACAGTACATGATACTTAATGATAAGAAACAACTATGTAATCAGTTTATGTATTTATTATACAATATTTGTATCACTATTTTAGAGTGTATTCCTATTTATTAAAAAAAATTAGCTGTAAAACAGCCTCAGGCAGATCCTTCAGGGGGTATTCCAGAAGAAGACATTGTTATCATAGATGACAGTTCCATGCATGTTATTGCCCCTGAAGACCTTCCAGTGGTACAAAATGTGCAGGTGGAAGACAGTGATATTGATGATCTTGACCCTGTGTGGGCCTAAAGTGTGTTTTTGTGTCTTAGTTTTGTCGTTTTTGTTTTGAGATGGAGTCTCATTCTGTCACCCAGGCTGGAGTGCAGTGGCATGATCTCGGCTGACTGCAACCTCTGCTTCCTGGGTTCAAGCAATTCTCCTGCCTCAGCGTCCTGAGTAGCTGGGATTACAGGTGCCTGCCACCACACCCAGCTAGTATTTTTAGTAGAGACGGGGTTTCACCATGTTGGCCAGGCTGGTCTTCAACTCTTGACCTCAGATGATCCGCCTGCCTTGGCCTCCCAAAGTGCTGGGATTATAGTTGTGAGCTACCTCGCCCAGCCAGGTTGATTTATTATTGAAGAAGGAAAAATCTTTTGATAAATGTAGTATAGCCTAAGCGTACAGTGTTCATAAAGTCTACAGTTGTGTATAGTCCTAGGCCTTCCCATTCACTCACCCTCACTCATTGACTCACCCAGAGCAGCTTCCAGCCCTGCAAGCTCTATTCATAGCAAACGCCCTATACAAGTGTACCATGTTTAATCTTTTATACCATATTTTACTCTATCTTTTTAATGTTTAGATATGTTTGGGTACACAAATACTTACCATTGTGCTGCAACTGCCTACAGCTATCAGTATAGAAACATGCTGTATGGGTGTGTAGCCCAGGAGCAATAGGCTACATCATATAGTCTACATGCGTAATAGACTATACATACAGTTTTGTGTAAGCACACTCTATGGTGTTCACACAATGATAAAATAGGCCAGGTGCAGTAGCTTACACCTGTGATCCCAGCACTTTGGGAGGCTAAGGCAGGTGGATTACCTGAGATCAGGAACTCGAGATTAGCCTGGCCAATATGGTGAAACCCCATCTCTACTAAAAATATAAAAAAATTAGCCAGGCATGGTGGTGCATGCCTGTAACCCCAGCTACTTGGGAAGCCGAGGTAGGAGGATCACTTCAACCCAGTGGGGCAGAGGTTGCAGTGAGCCAAGATCGGACTGTGGCACTCCAGCCTGGGCGACAAGAGCAAAAACTCCATCTCAAAAAAAAAAAAAAAAGATAAAATCGTCTAATGCTGCATTGCCCGGCACGTGCTCCCCTCAGTAAGTGACACATGGCTACATCTGCCATGCCCTTCATCAGCCTCAAGCCTGGCCATCCAACAAGGCAATAGATATATTCAGGCATAAAATATTCAAAGTCTCAAGACATTCTCTCTTATAACATCCATATTGATTAGCCCAGCTTGGGCCATATGACCATCCTTGAACCTTCCCTATGGTTGAGAGGATGAGCTACCATGATTGATCAATCTACAGGCTCCATGTGGCATTGCGGTTGTAGGTCGGGAGATGCTAAGTTTACCAGTCCTAATGTGTGTACATGAGAGAGGCAGGTTCCCAAAGCAAGGTGTGATGATGTGACCAGAAGAAAGGTGGAATGAGATGCTGAGCATGCCAAAACAAAATAAAAAGTTACTTAGTTCCTCACTACATGTTGCATGTTCTCAAATAGCTCAATGTTTTATCCTAGAGTTACATATACACAGACAATTGCAATAGAATATGGTAAGTACAGTTGGAGTAGTTGCTGTAAAGAAGGAAAAGATTTCATTGTTTCTTTTTTTTTATATTAACTAGGCTGTAAAAGGAAGGGTGTATGGAATAGGAAGCAATGTGGGAAAAGAGTTCACAAGTCATATCTTAAAAATGAACAAAAACCCTTGGCAGAAAAATAAGAGTGGAGGATCATGCAGGTGGAAGGAATGAAATATGCCAAGTCATTGAGGCACAAAACATCCTGGTAGAACATCCTTCCTCTCTGAGTTCCCCAATTGCAGCATCTCCTTGGAGATACATCAAGTTTCAGAATGGACTAGACCCTACACATCTTTAATCCTAATGCAGCCCAGTCCCAAGATGCTCCAAGTCATAGCAAATAAGAATAAACTGTGCACTTATGAAATCAGGCTGATCTATTGGCTTAGCTATTTTTCTTTAATTTTATGGTCACAGCTGCATCCACAGAAAAGGTTAGGATTTCAGTTGGGTAAAGGAGGGAAAATAACTCTATATGGGAGAAAACAGGGAGGGTATATTAGACGGTATTAGCAATTATTAAACTTAAGGCTTTAAATAGCGAGACTAAATGATCATATATATTTACACAGGTGTATAAGTAATATGAATATATGTGGAGTACTTCATATGACTTTGTTATATCAAAAATGCCTTTTAGTATATATATATTATGCATACGTGCATAATATATATTAATAATATCTTCACATATTATGTATCATGTATTATGTATATGTGATATTTACATATATATTACCTTATATTAGGAAGGCATTTTTCACATAATGAATAGACGCAAAAGTGAACATTTCATACTGAATTCTGTGTTCCAAGGCTTCTAGTTATAACACAGTTTCAATGTGTCTGAACATACACATTTAAAAAAATTAAACCGTTAGCTTCTCTCTGACTGGAAATGAATAGAAACCTAGAACAAGTAATTAGAAGCCCTTCTCGTTCATTTTTTGTTGCATGTAGCTTTTCTTTAATAATATGAGTCTTATCGGGATCAAGTCTTAAACTCAATAAATAAAAAGCACAGATCACAGCTTACTGCACTTGGCACCCTGGAAAAGCTGCTAAATTATTAAAAAGGCTCAGGCTGTCATTGCCACCTTGTTATTTTTATTTTCTTAAAGATGCAGGGAGCCTGCAGGTTAAAGCACAAAATTGCTTTCACCACTGCCATGAATTTTGAAGCGCCTCCTGCACTGCACTGATGTCACACTGTAGAACGAACAGTTCAATGCTGTAACCCTGAGTCTCCTGCTACCATAGCAACCTGTTGGTTCAGAATGAATTGAATTATGAGATTATCACTAAAGAGGAAGGGTGGGGCTTCTGTTTTATTTACTTTTTCATCAGTTCACTGTGCAATGCCTATGAATGGGAAGAACAGAAAGGAATGATTTTGTTGTTTCTTTCAAAATATATATTGTATTTTAAAACTATCAGGATTATTAAATATCCATGTTAAATTTATAGGGGCTAGTTTATCACCATATCACCTAAGGGCAGTAGAGAACAATTTTAAAAAATCTTCATTATCTCATTGCAAATTCACTTCTTCTTAAAAATAATGGAATTTGGGCAGTAGGTAGATAGGAAAAGCATATCAAAATGAAACTTGATCTCATCTGTTTCCCCTGTCCATATGGGATAATTTTAGCATAAATTGGGATTTTTAAACTTAAAATAAACCTGAAGTGTTGGTTCATACCACCCATGGGCTTCTAAACATTCCAATTCCCGTGAAATGGCCCCAGTTAAATTGTACCCCATGACAGATGGAATCAGAACTTGTTGCTTCATTACAAACCACTTTCTCAAAATAGCTGCAGCATGAGAAATAATCCTGTTTGTAAATGGAACAAAAGTGCTTTTGCAATGTGGTCTATTTATGGGGAAACCATTATATGCATCCCTTATAGCTCTCTCCCTATTTAATGCCTAATATTAAGATTTACACACTGCACATGATTAGTAGTAGTTGTTGGCTAATTGATTGGACAAAATTAGCTTATATTTGACAACACTTTGTTCCAGGGACTGTAAAGCCACTTCACACAGATTGTCAATAAATCCTTACAACAGCCCTGAAAGGTAAATATTCCCACCTTAGAACCAGCTAGATCCCATGCCTGTCAGGTAAGTAGGAAAGCCAGGATTTTACTCTTGCACTTTTTTATTATCCCCAAAATATATTCTTTAAAAGCTCCAATGCATCAGATCAGAGAAGTTTTTGGAATGGAAATCTGAATGCTTTTTGAGCTGGGATGCAGGAATTGACATGCCAATCAACATGAGAAAATTTAAATTGTTATGTAGTGGGCCGAACTCACCCAGTAAGACATGTGTGAAGACTTCATTGCTCAAAATAGAAAGCTCCTGAGTGTTTCTGGACCTCAGAATTAGAAAATTGCAGTTAAAAGGGGATGCCGTGTGGGACTCTAGGATAGGCTTTTAACTTAAATTAAGCCACGTGTTGAATCAGATACCCTTTAAAGCATGGCACCATTCTGATATTTCAGATATTCTGAAAATGTCAAGGTCAAAAGGCCACGCAGACGACCATGTGGAGTGCAAAGAGGAAGATATGCTTAATAATAGCTGCTTATTTATTCAACACACGAGTTTTGAGCAGCTCACATGAAAGAAGCACAGTGCTGGACATTGTACACGATACTGAAAGGGTACGGAGAACTGGTCCCTGACTTCAAAGAGCTTCTAATTTAATAGGTGAGACAGACAGGTCAACCTGCCTAGCCACAGCTGCGTAGCAAGACCAAGAAAAATAAATATTACAATGAAATTTTTAAAAAATACTGGGCAAGCCAAGGAGTACTCTCACGGGAGGTAGCAGTATGTGCACTAAACCTCAAAGGATGACTAAAATATTCACAGCAGATAAAGGAGGGAGGAACCAAAAGCAAGATATAAGTACGAGCTGGAGCAGCAGGAGATACCACTGTGGCTATTGCATCATTGTATTAGTCTGTTTTCATGCTGTTGATAAAGACATACCCAAGAGTGGGTAATTTATAAAGAAAAAGAGGTTTAATGAACTCACAGTTCCACATGGCTGGGGAAGCCTCACAATCATGGCAGAAGAGCAAGGTACATCTTACGTGGTGGCAGGCAAGAGAGAAATGAGAACCAAGCAGAAGAGGTTTCTCCTTATAAAACTATCAGATCTCGTGAGGCTTATTCACTACCACGAGAACAGTATGGGCGAAACCACCCCCAGATTTAATTATCTCCCACCAGGCCCCTCCCACAACATGTGGGAATTATGGGAGCTACAATTCAAGATGAGATTTGGGTGGTGACACAGCCAAACTATATCAATTATTAAGTGTTAGCATAGACACTGTAGTCTAGTATTTACCTAAGCCTTCCAGCCCCCAAACCCACTGACCCTCTATGATGTCCAGAAGTCACCTCAATGATAATGCTTTAATAAAAGGGTATCTAGGGAAAAGAAAGACTCTGATAAAATAATAAACCTTGAGGTATCAACAACACATTTTGCGGTGAATATGTCCTGAAAATAGAAAACAGGGTGAATATAGGCACATGCAAATGACACGGAAATTAACTATAAATACTCATGTGGCTTCAGTTCTCCAGAAAAAAATTTGCTGATGGCTGCTATAATAAACCATCTGGAAGGTAGATACTAAAGTCTGAACACTTGCAGACAAATTATCATCTTTGTTTCAAATCAAAAGGCTTAAAGTCACCAAGAAAACTCCACTGGCTTTTCAGTCCCTAGTTCTTTTCACCCTTTAGAAGTTCCTTGATCAAAGCCCACGGGGCTTCCCAGCCTTCCAACTGTGAGGAATAATAGTCGAAGCATAAATAGCATTAGTAGCTACATATTCAGGCTGGCATAACTTTTATCAGCATGTGACTAATTTCCATAGCATTATAATAACAGTAATCTTTTTCTTCTATAGGGCAAAATAACTATAATTCTCACCTATATTGATAAAAATACCAAAATAACTATAATTTTGTAATTCAAGAAAACTATGGCATCTTAAAGGATTGCCTAATCATGATCTGAGTCCTTCTGAGAATGCATAAGTTAAATTGAAAAAAATAGCTGGGCCCAGTTTTTCACAAGCTTACAGCTCCTACCTACCCTCTTCCTGCTAGGTTAGAGAGGTAATTGAACTCTAATGCTGCTGCTACATTTCCTTGGGGCAAAACTAAAAGACTTGGTAAAGAAAGATACTGAAATCTGGATCAAGAATTTTATTTCCCCCACTAATTTCATTCTGTCAAAATTTAAAATGTCACCAAATCTATACTGATGTACTGTAATAAAATTGTTACTTGATATAACTGATGAAAAAAATTAACATAATTTATATAATAAAATTGTATACTTATCAAGTTTATTCTTTTAGTAAGGCTTTACTTTGTTTCATTCTTCTAGATTCAAAGTTAATCTCTATTCTTCCTATTGCTATGGTCAGCATATCAATTTGGATCAATCATTCAGATCTCATGTTGAAATGTGATTCCCAGTATTGGAGGTGGGGCCTGGTGGGAGATGCTTGCGTCATGGGGGCAGATCCCTTATGAATGGCTTGGCGCTCTCCTTGCAATAATGAGTGAAGTTCTCACTCTGAGTTCACTTGAGATCTGGTTGTTTAAGAGTGTGGCCCCTCCTCCCCCATTTTGCACCCACACTCACCATGTGACACACCAGCTCCCCCTTTGCTTTCCGCCATGATTGTAAGCTTCCTGATGTCCTCACCAAGAGCAGATGCCGGGGCTATGCTTCCTGTACAGCCTACAAAATCATGAGACAATTAAATCTGTTTTCTTTATAAATTACCCAGTCTCAAGTATTCCTCTATAGCAATGCAAGAACAGAACAACACACCATTTTCTCTCCTTTTTTCTACCCTCATTCCTTCATCCCCCATTCATTCATTAGGTCAATAACTATTTCCTATGCACTTTCTGTGTTTTTGGTTACTGATCTAGAGAGCTAGAGATGCAACAATAAATAAAATAAACAAATAAAATAAACAATAACTACCCCCAGAAAAACTACATTCTAGTGATAAAGAAGTAGGCAATAATTTAGATATAATTGTAAGTTGAGAATGTTGGATGTAATAAACGCTAAGGAGAAAACAATTAAGCAAGAAAAGGGTACGGGAAAGGTGTGTAGGAATTGAAGTTGACCAAGAAGTCAATATTTCAACTAAGACTTGAAGGAAATAAGGGAGAAAATCATGCAGCTATTTGGAGAGATAGCATTTCTGGAAGAGGAAACAGAAAATGCGGAAGTCTTGAGGTGGGGATATGCTTGCCACTTGCAAGAACAGTGAGGAGGTCAGTGCACCTAGGAAGGAGGGTATAATGAAAAAAGTACAAGGAAATGAGTTCAGAGCTAGGTCATATAGGCCATTGTAGAGCATGGCAATAACAATGGAAAGAGTACCAGGAAATGAGTTCAGAGCTAGGTCATGTAGAACATTGTAGAGCAAGGGAATAACCTTCATTCTCACTCTGTATCCTCTAATCTAGGTTATAATTGGATCACACTAGTTGCTATGTTTAACATATAGGAAAGGTAAGAGTGGGAGCAGGAAAACCAAAAGGAAGATATTCCAATAACTCAAGTGAGCGATGATTATCGTTTATTTCATGTTGCAACAGTGGGGGTGGTGAGAAAATGAAATGCAGCTGTATTTTAGATTGGCACAACAAGATTTGATGCCAGGTCATGAATGTATTATAAGATAAAGAGCAGCGTTGGGATGAAACAAATGAGTAAGAAAATATGGGTTTTGTTCTGAACAACTGAGAGAGAAAAGTCTGCAAGAGGAGCTGGAATTTTGCCAAGGAATGGGAAATCAGGAATTCTTCTATGGCTATATGACATTTGAGACACCTATTGGACATCCAGGTGAGGTTATCATCTAGACAGTTGAATATATGAATCTGGAGTTAATGGAAACATTCTCAACTACACATACTGGACATTGTTGGCCAATAGTTGGTGTAAAAGCCGTGAGGCTAGAACTGGATCACCTATGGAATAAGTGTGGATAGAAAAGAGAAGAGTTCCAAGGTCTGGACTCTGGTCTCCAGTGTTTGGCAACCAGGGAGATAAAGATGAACAGCAAAGGAGACTAAAAGAGTAGCCATTGAGGTATGGAGAGAACTAGACATATTTAGTGGCCGGACACCAGGCGCAGAAGGTGTTCAAAGGTAAAAAGGTGATGATACTGTCTAATGCTGCTAAGTAAAATAAGATAGGAACTTGGAATTGGCCATCGGATTTGGCAATATGGAGGTCACCATTTACCTTGGCAAGAGGCATTTCTGTGAAGAGGTGAGGTCAAAAGCCAGACTGAAGGGATTTGAGAATGGGAAGAGAGAATTTGGATAAGGACACACAACTCTTTACAGGAATTTTTCTGTAAGGGGAAGAGACATGGGGCAGTAGATGCAGGACATCACGGGGTCAAGAGAGGGTTTGTTTGCTTGTTTGGCTGGTTTTGCAGGTGAAAGAAAGCAGCCTATTTGTATGCTCATAGGGATGAATCAGTAGAGAGGGGAAAGTTGATTCAACAAAAAGAGGGAACTTTACTGAAACAAGGTTCTACAGTAAGCAAGAGGACAGATGTTAATAAGACAGGAGCACCTACCTTTCCCTCAAAAGGAATCAGGAAAGCAGAGAGTGTATTGCAGATGCAGGTAAGTGGCACAAAGTGGAGATGGGCATCCGTACATCTCTTCCTTGGGGTTGCTTTATTTTTTTAGTGAAACGTGAAGCCAGATAACCATTTGAGAATATAGATTGTGCAGACAGTGATGGATATTTTCAGACAGCAGGAAAAGTGTGATATTATTGCCTAAGGAGTGAGAGACTGAATAGATGAGGGGTGTATGAGGATTACGGGTCAGCATTATGGTCCACTTGAGGGTAGTGAGCAAGAATTTAAAGTGAAATCAGTCAGTGTTGTTATGTGTCTTGCTTCTGCTATGCTCAGTTGTAGGAGAGAAGGTAAGATGGGGAGGAGAATTGGACTTAACTAGAGTAGTTGTTTAGCAAAGAGAACGCAATGGAACATGAGAGACAGAAGAGAGTTAAAATGTTTACAGGGTAGTGATTATAATGACTCACCATGAAATTTAAGCTTGACAAAGTGGGTGATGAAGAATAAAAGAGATGACAGAGAGTGAAAATATGGCAGGATGCCTGGATTCAATTTTGGGGGTGGAGGGATTATTAGAACTGAAGTACCAGAGGAAGCAAACTGACAATAAAGAAGGCGATTGATAGAGTGAAATGTTTGGAATTGACATTTAGGATAGTTATTGGTAAGGAAAAGATCAGGGGCATAACCATGTAAGTGAAGAGCTGATAGAAAAATGGAGGCTGGGCTAGAAAAATGGAGGCTGGGCTGGAAAAATCATCTTATGCATATTGAAATCAACAAACGTTAAGGCAGAAGCAGTGCTAGAAAAAGCAACAGTGAGCAGGCATTGCTACCTTTCAGGAATGAGATGAAGTGACCCGGGACAGCAAATGACTGCATCCTCCAGTAGTAATGGTTGATGGCAAG